>NC_081418.1:126772131-127375464 GCF_949786415.1 Peromyscus eremicus
ATGCAGTTGCCCACACACTCACACACACAATGCACACCTTTAATCCCAGCACTCAGGAGTCAGAGGCAGCCTGAACTCTGTGAGTTCAAGGCCAGCCTGATCTACATAACAAGTTCCAGGCCAGCCAGGGCTGCATAATGTGACCCTCTCTCAAGATAAATAGATAGATAGATAGATAGATAGATAGATAGATAGATAGATAGATAGATAGATAGTCTTTTTCCTTTTTTTGTTTTTGTTATTGTTGTTGTTTTTTCAAGCAAGGTTTTTCTGTGTAATGGCTCTAGCTGTCCTGAAACTCACTCTGTAGATCAGGCTAACCTCAAACTCACAGAGATCCTCCTGCCTCCACCTTCCAAGTACTGGGTTTGAAGGCATACACCGCCACCACCCAGCAGTCTTTTATTTTAATCAATGGGTTAGGTTTAGCCCGTTAGTTATATAACCACCCTGGCAGTAGCTGTCTTAGGGAACACTCACCTACTGTTCAGCCCTCATGGAAGAGACTTTGTCCATTTTCTCCTGTCAGAGTGTCTCTGATCCATAAACTGCCCCAGAATCCATCTGTCCTTCCCAGGAGACTTGTTGCCTCCTCCCTAGGCATCAAATTAAACATCCTCCGTCAAGCCTCCTCCTCCTGCAGATGAATCTATGTCAGTGTTCTGTTGCTGGGAAGAGACACCATGACCATGGCAACTCTTATAAAGGAAAGCATTTAACTGGGGCTGGCTTACAGGTCAGAGATTTGGTCCACTGTCATCATGGCGGGGAGCATGCTGGCATGCTGGAGAGGGAGCTGGGAGTACTACATCAGGATCCACAGGCAGCAGGAAGAGAGAGACTCTGGTCTTAGAATAGGCTTCTTGAAACCTCAAAGCCAGTGAGTGACACCCTGCCTCTGCCACACCTCCTAATCCTTTCGAATAGTGCCACTCCTTGGTGACCAAATATTTAAATCTGTGAGCCTACAGGGACCATTCTCATTCAGACCACCACAGTGCTGAATTTGAGAAGCCAGAATGAGGGGGACTAGGACTGAAAGCTAGACTACTGAGTGACCTGAAAACGCTTTAGAAGAAGGACTTGTCCTCCCTGGCACCAGCAGTAGAGCTGGAGCCCCCAGCCCCATACCCCAAACCACACCTCCATCAAGGGTCTCTCCAGCCCTTCCTGCTGAGCTCACACAGGGCCCAAGCACTCCAACAGATGAACTGCCCCCCACATATCTGCTTCTGAGCTGGGGCTGAGGCTCTGAGGGCCCATCTGAGCCAGCAGGAGGATGTGGGTGCAGGGGAGGGCTGCGGTCAGAACAAGCCAGCTGTGGCCAATACATGTCACCATCCAGCTGTGTGACTGGATCTGAAATTATCTGTCTTTTTCAGTGGGTTTTGTTCCCTCTAAGGAGGTCTGTCGGGAACTAATAGAACGTCTTTCTGTTCCAGGTGTGCAGACAGACATGCCTATAATCACCTCAGAGAAGTAAGTGAGGGCGACCTTGGCTTTGATGCAGCTGTGTCTTCTCGGGTCTGGTGTTAGATAGTCTGTGATGATGCAACCTTGTACCTTTGTTTTCTCCGGATAGGAGATAGTACTTGGAAACTGAGTCTGAACTTAATGTGGCTCAAATCCCATCTGAAATGTGTTGCTTGTTCAGGTCAGTCTCCCAAAACACCAACCGCTGTCATGTCGAGAATGTGTTCTGAAGTCCTGAGATGCTGGGACTCGGGTTCTGAGCGGGCGTGAGCGGGCGTCCTAGCCCGTGTGGGCAGATGGTCCTGCCCTCTTGCTTGCTCTACACACTGTAGTACCAGAGGGTTTCACGGAAGTCCCCGTTAACCCCTCTTAGACATTCTGGAAGCATTTCCCCTGACTTCACAGACACCTGTCTGATGTCCAGCTAGTCCCAACATACCCATGGTCCTGCCCGTGCAACACCTCTCCTAGAATTTCTCCCCACTACGATCCTCTCTACTGCCCCAGATAATGGGCCCAAGGCTCTTTTCTCTGTGTTATCTCTCACATGCTTGGGTTTGGAGTCAGTTCCAGGATATCAAGGCCAGAGCTGGCATCTCTGTAGCCTGGACTTAGTGGTCCCTTGATAAGACTAAGACTAAGCCTGTAATCTCAGCACTGAGACAGTAGGATTGCTATGAGTACATGGCCAGCTTGGTCTACATAGTGAGTTCCAGTCTAGCCTGGGCAACAGCGTAAGCCCCGTGTCTTGGTCAGGGTTACTACTACTGTGATGAAACACCATGACCAAGCAGGTTGGAGAGTTAAGGGTTTATTTGACTTACTCTTCCACAGCACTGTTCATCATAGAAGGAAGTCAGGACAGGAACTCAAACAGGGCAGGAACCTGGAGACAGGAGCTAATGCAGAAGCTGTGGAAGGGTGCTGCTTGCTGGCCTGTTCCTCCTGGCTTGCTCAGCATGTTTTCTTATAGAATCCAGGACCACCAGCCCAGGGATGGCACCACTTAAAATGGACTGGGCACTCCCCCATCAATCACTAATTAAGAAAATGCCCTACAGGCTTGTCAACAGCCCAGTCTTATGGAGGCCTTTTCTTAATTGAGGTTCCCCCCTCTCAGCTGACTTTAGCTTGTGTCAAGTTGACATAAAACTAGCCAGCACACCTTTCTCATAAAACAGAACAGAGGTCTGTTCATCCCAACCCTCGTTCTCTGTCAGGAGCTATTGTGGGCCATGACGCAAATACAGCAGATGGCAATTGATAATTCATATGCCGACCCACCAGATAAATAACTCTCTGATGGAGGAGCCCTGTCAAGCAAGGCCTATGGACCACAGACTCTGAAAACGGTTCCTTCTGTCTGTAATTCCACATGTGCAAAGCCAGCTCTGGAACCACCAGGCATTTTCATGCTATGTGTACATGTAATCCCATGATTACATCTCAATCTTATGGGCACATATTCTGTGGATGGCCAAGAAGATGACTTCCCATTAAGCTGTATAGTTTTGATGAACTGAAACATGCTAAGATGTCCTTCATAACTAGATCTATTGTCCCACGGGGACTGTGAGACCCTGGGAAGTCTGCTTTGTTCCTTTAACTCAGACTAACATCAGAAAACAACAGTTTCCCCCCAGTCTGTGACAAACCACAGACAGCTCATTCATAACCTAAGAGTAATTTCAAACTAAACAAAATGCCTCCTACGATTAACCTCCACAAAATACACAAGGACAAGTTCTCAGAGGTCTTATTATAGAATCAAGGTTAGTAACACAAAGCAACCCAAGATACTTTGCCAATTCTTCGCTTGCTAAGTCTGGCTGATCAAGACCTGACTCTGCAGATCTCTCTGCAGCTTGTCTCACCAGGCACCGTGACCCCAGCCTCTGGTCACAGTCTTACACCAGGAACCTTGAAGCATTGCCTTGCCGTGGTAAATGGCTCTGCCTCTTATTGTTTACTCAAGGGATGTGCTCTGACCTTCAGAGGTGGCTTTGTAACTTTTTATTATTGGAAAAAAAAGCCTCCTGTAAAGTAGAGAGAGAGCTGTGTAGAACAGAGGAGAACTAGAAAGAATTAGAACTTAGAAGGAATTAGAACCAGGAAGAATTAGAACTATAAAGAAGAGTAAAAGAAAATGACCCTCAGATCATGTGTGAGTCTTTTTCCCTCAGATAAAAAGCCATAACTTTGGCTCCACTGTGGACCTTTTCCTCAAACCCTGTTTGTAGCCTTGGAGCTGGTCTCCACGGGCTGCATTAGTTCTCTAGTTCAGATCCCAGCCCCTCTGTAGAGCCTTACAATGCCAGGTCCACAGTCACATTCACACCTTCTAACCCGCAACGGCAGAGTCTCACAGCCCTGTGCCCTGCTGGCAAGCAGCGTGTCAGGGAGGCATGTTCCCAGGCTAGGCTTGGAGTGGGATTTACTTAGAACTTGGCAGGACCCCCGTCCCAGGAAGGCCACAGTACACGGGTCACTGTACTCAAAGCTAGGATTCAGAAACAAGACGGAGGCTGGGGACCCCTCCTAGTCAGGCTTGCTGTCATCTGAGGAAGTGAGTCCCGCCTCCCTGAAGAGCAAAACTCAGGGGCACTGCAGGTCTGCAGCACAGGGGCCCAGGAGTGCCTTCTCAGCTCAGGTGTGTTTCCTTCAGCTGCTGGCCCAAAGGACCGCAGACTCAGTGACACAAAACAGCAGAAGTGAATCTTCAGTCCTAGAAGCCAAAAGACCAAAATGCAGGTTTTGACAGGGCTCCTTCCTCTGGTGGGCACAGGAGGACCTTTCCTGCCAATCTCAGCTTCTGGTGGTGCCTGTAGGCCTTGGTGTTCTTAGCCAGTCCCTGCCTCCAGAATTGTGTGCGTGTGTGCGTGTGTGCGTGTGTGCGTGTGTGCGTGTGTGCGTGTGTGTGTGT
This sequence comes from Peromyscus eremicus, assembly GCF_949786415.1. NCBI lineage: Eukaryota > Metazoa > Chordata > Mammalia > Rodentia > Cricetidae > Peromyscus > Peromyscus eremicus. The sequence goes on from NC_081418.1 coordinate 126,776,528, forward strand.
GTGTGTGTGTGTGTGTGTGTGTGTCCGTCCGTCCGTCCGTCCGTGTCTGTCTGTGTTTCCTCCTTCTGTTAAGTGCCCCAGTCAGGATGACCTTATCTTAAATGGAAACAATACACTAATGGAATAGCTTTCCCATGACTAAGTGGGCTCAGCTCCAGAGTGAGAGGAATTGACACATGAGAACAATAAAGCAACTGTTTATGGCAGTGATGCTGGAGTGTGTTGTGTGAGGGGTGCTGGGCACATGATAGACTGCTCGCTCATCTCCTGAGTCCTCACCCGAGCCCATGAAGACCCCTCGATCCTCCTGACATCCATGTTCTGCAGATTAGGAACTGAACCGTGGGAAGTTAAGTTCCTCACTGGAGGTCAGACTTGGGCCTTCCCGAGCTGGCTCTGGAATGGCCCAGATAATAAATGGGCACGGTTGACCAGGTAGAGGAGGGGGTCTGGCCAGTGGAAGAGGCATGTTCAGAGCCTGGGAACCTGAGAGGTGTGGAGTGCTTGCAGCCATGAGTGGGTTTGCTTCCAGTCCTGGCTGCTCCTCCTCCCCCGGCCCTCTCCCCCTTGGCCCCTGGCACCTACCCTGTTCTTACCAACTCCTCCAGGACTTGGCTGTGTAAGGTATTTCCAGTCAGCAGGAGGACACCACTCTGGGACCCGCATGCCACACACCCAGGCTATTTGCTGTCTTGCTCTTCCCTCTCTGGCCTTAACTTGGGATTTCTTCTGCACAATCCTGTGGCCACTCTTGTTATAGTATTAGGTCATCTGAGATACTACAGGCAGGAATGCAGTGGCTGTGGCTTGTGACAGAAGAGGGGAGAGGCGGAGGGGCCCACATCTGCTTTCTTACTGTGGGGGCTTCGGGGGTATCGTAAAACCCAAGTCACTTTGTCTCAGCACGTGTTGTATTCAAACCTACACATGGCCCTGGACCTGACTCTTCTGAGTCTGAGCTAGCACAAAAAAAACTTCTTTCTAGATCTTTCCTGCATTTCTATTGCGTGTATTGGTCACCGGGCCACCATGTCCCCTGATGATAAAAGGTTGTATGTAACAAGATCTCTGTGAGCCAGTAGGACGAGTGTCCCCAATTTTGTGGGGGAGGAAATGGAAACAGAAGCTAGGTAATCTACACAGTAGTAAATGATGAAGTTCAGGCTAACCCCCAAATGTGCGATAACAGATTCTCCACGTTTTATACTGTTCTGCTACAGGTTTCAGAGCAGCCTTGCTATGTTTCAGCCTTTAAATCACAGGCCTGTAATACCAGCTACTCAAAAAACTGAGGCAGAAGAATTGGCAAGTTCAAGTCCAGCCCAGGCAGAGAGACCCTACCTCAAAAAAAAAAAGAAACCAAAAAAAAAAAAAAAAAAAACAGGCATGGGGGTGATGCCCGTGATAGAGTGCTTGCCCTTGCTTGTGGCCCTAGGTCCAGTCCCCAGAACAGCAAATGAATGAGTCAAAGATTCAGCCCCTGTGAACAGGGATGGATGCTCATCTATGTGTAGGAAAACCAGTGTGAACAGCTTGGGGTTCTGATGAGCCAAGGGGAAGCAGACACCGGTCTTTCTAGGTGCAAAAGCCAGTTTGCCTGCTGGATTGTATGAGACATGACAGTTTGTGCGCCCTGATATATCCAGGCATCGAATGAAATTACATGTGTCTTCTTGGGCGTGGGCAGAGCGACAGGAGTTGGCTGCTGAGAAAGGTCAGCCTTCTGCTGGTCTTTGGTTTGTTTGCAACAGGTTCCGATTCACAGGAACACATCCCAGCAGTGATCTGACACAGCCCTGTTGACTTCACCGTGGTCTTTATACCTTGGCAAGTACTCAGCTCTTTGAGTGTAGAAATGTAACGTGTTACTATATGCTAAAGATTACTATGGGGAATTTATTTCAGAATGTGTGTGTGTGTGTGTGTGTGTGTGTGTGTGTGTGTGTGGTGACTAATCTTGGGTGTCAGCTTGACACACATGGGAAGAGGAAACCTCAGTTGATTGCTTCTGTCAGATTGGTCTACAGAGCATTTTCTCAACTGCTAATTGGTGGAGGAGGGTCTAGACCACTGTGGGCAGCACCATCCCTAGGCAGGAGGGCCTGGGCTGTATAAGAAAGCTAGCTGACCATGAGCTAGAGAGTGAGCTAGTAAACAAAGTTCCTCCAAGGCCTTTGTTTCCTTCCCTGCCTCTGGGTCCTACCTGGAGCTTCTGCCCTGGCTTCCCTTTATGGTGCATGTAAGCTCTAGGGTGAAATAAACCCTTTCCTCCCCAAGTTGCTTTTGGTCAGAGTGTTTCATCACAACAAAAAGCAAGCTTGAACTATATATAAGGCAGATCATTTCTTTCCATATCCAGTGGTCTTCTTGGGTACTATGAAAAATATTGATTAAAATTAACTTTCCAATACTAAATGAAGGGTCTTCTATTATGAAAGGAGTATTTGTAGAGAACAATGTGATAACCAAGATTAAAATAAGACAAAATGGATCCCAGTAAAAGGCGGTATTTTCTCTGCCTTGTTTACTAGCGTCTCTTGGTTTTAAATTACATACATTTTTACACTTTGTTAATCTAAGTAAGCAAATGATATCAAAAGGCCAATGACGAGTGCTTGTTGATTGACAGATGTAGGAGAGTGTGAAGGAGGCAAGCTCTGCTTGTAATCCACCCTTCAGGAAAACTCCACATCTAGGTGGGCCATCTCGTAGCTTTTTTGGTCATTTGGTTGTCTTGGAGTTGAGACTTGAGTGTGTTATTGATGGTGTTTCTGTTGACAGGTTTCAGCATCGAGTGGAATGGGCCACGGATTTCATGCGTAGACAGGGCCACGATGAGAGCACTGTGCAGAAGACCCTCACAGACTACATAGAACCACTTGAACTTCCTTGCAGAAAGGGGGAAGAAGAGGCCCCGCGGCATGACCCGCTGAGTTCTGAGGCCAGCTCCTCCCTGGAAGGCAGAGTGGGAAAGGATGAACTCTTCGTGACCACTGGAGGTGCTGGGCAGTCAGATGACCTACAGGGTCTTAACACACACTCACAGGACTGCCTGCAAGAGGGGCCTGGCCATGCCACACTCACTGTGGCTAGTCCACCTAGCCTTAATGGACATGTGATAGAGGACACCACAGTTCTGCCCCAGGTCCCCAGCCACAGGCAGGAAGTCCTCATTCCTCAGGATGGCCTGTGGCCTGAAGACAGCAGCCAGGCAGCAGGAGAGAGGCGGGCTGCTCATGAGTATGTCCTCGTAGAGGAAGAGCTGTGTGCTGTCCAGGAGGAGGAGGCGGCCCCAGAAGAGAAGGTACAGAAAAGAAAGTACCATACTCCCCTCATCTGGGCTCCAGTTACAGTCATCCACAGTCTGAGAGCATTGCTGTTCGTCTTGGCTTTTAAAGAGAGAGTTCCCCTTCATTGCTGCTCTCTGTAGTGTGTCAGGATCCCTCTCCTTCCTGTTGGTCATTGTTGTTCATCTCTCACTAATGCAAACTTCACCGTGACTGGAAGTGGATAGGAAAAGTAGAGCAATGGGGTCAGTCCAGTCCTCAGTTGGAAGTGTCCACCAGGACTCGCGGGGCATGTCCCCTGGAGAGTCAGAGACTGTCAGTCATTTCTCCAGAGCCACCTGCTGCTGGGCAGGCCTGTGGTCAACACTGGGCCTGTATGATGCTTTTGAGGCCACCACGAAGCACGGCCCCAGTTGCACAGTAGTTATGAGGGCAGTTTCAACTAAAATTCAAATTTAAGAAAAAAAATTCTTTTTAAAGTAAGTTAAAACAAGTAATTCTCTGTGTCTTGTTTGGAAAAAGAAACACAGTGTAATTGTCTGATCTCAGGTACTCCTAAGAGAATGGAGATTTTGACACCTAAGAACAGATCACAGCTTGTGAGTGGAAGACACTGCGTTCGACAATGGAGCTGTCACATCTGCAGGGACAGTCCACAGGATAGTGTTAGCAGAGGAAATCAGACCATCCTGTGTAACACAAATTGCTAAGTGGTCTTAAATAAAAAACCCGGTGCCAGATATTGGGGTAAATGCTGAAAGATCAGAGAGACAAAGGAACAAGCCACTACCACGTCTTATCTCTAGGACTCCTCATTCTGAAAAAGCTCCAGCCGAAAAGGGGCTTCTGCTGAAAGGCTTCAGCTGAAAAGGGGATTTGTTCTGGTCTCCTCATGCCTTATATACCTTTCACCACACAGCCATATTACTTCCTTCCTAGTGCTGGGATTAAAGGCCTGTGACTCCCAAGTACTGGGATTAAAGGTGTGTGCCACCACTGTCTGCCTCTGTCTAGACTAAGTCAATCTCATGTAGTCCAGGGTGGCTTTGAACTCAGAGATCCAGACAGATCTCTGCCTCCCAAGTGCTAGGATTAAAGGTGTGTACCACCACTGCCTGGCATCTATATTTAATCTAGTGGCTTCTTCTGTTCTCTGATCTTCAGGCAAATTTTATTAGGGTATACAATATATCACCGCATTCCTTTTCCATGAAGGTTATTTTACTCAACAGCTTGTAGCACTGAATTTATCAAAAAATGTTCGTTTGGGGATTCAGTCTTCATGACAGGTGGTGCTCACCAGTGTCCCGGGTGGTTGATTCTCTTCCTTTCTTTGTAGTTGCTGCAAAGAAAGAGACTGGTGTGCAGAAGAAATCCATACAGGATCTTTGAGTGTCTGCAGCTCAGCCTAGAAGAGGTATGTATGCATCTTGCTGTCTCAGCCCTGGGTGGGTCTAGCCCTGTGTGCTGTGCACCTGAACCCTCTTCGGAGAGCGGTTCTATAGAGGCTAAGTATTGAAATTCCTGCCGGGATGCTGATCCTATTTCATCAGTTCTGAGAGTGTGTTGGAGCTGGGCTGTAGCTCAGTGAACTCACTAAAATGGTGTGTGAAAGCCCCGGGTTCAAATCCTCAGCAAGGAAAGAATAGGAGCTTTGAACATTTAAAGGGTCTGTATGAGCCCCCCCCCACTCCCTTTTCCCCCTCCTCTTTCTTTTTTTTTTTTTTCTTTTCTTTTTTTTTTTAAAGATATGTTCTTGCTACATTGCCCAGGCTAGCCCGAATTCACAGCTCTCCTGCCTGAGGTATGCTAGGATTTGGGTGTGTATCACCACGTCCAACTTAAGTCCTTTTCTCATCAAGGTTTCAGAATATTGTGGAGTTTTTCTGTTCTTTCTTTGAGGGAGGGTATCATGGTGTAGCTCTAGCTGCCCAAGAACTCATTATATAGACAGCTGGCCTCAAACACACAGATCCCCCAACAGCCTCCTGAGTGCTGGGATTAAAGGTGTGCATCACCATGCCCAGCTAATTTTCATCAGCTTTTTAAAAATTCATCTTTATTAAGATGTAATTAGCATACCAGTTCATTTATTTGAAGTGTGTAACTCAGGCTGGGGCTGAAGGTCTTTGACAGAGACCTGCCTGAGATTCACAAAGCCCTGGGTCAATCCCCAGTACTGAAGAGAGAGAGAGAGAGAGAGAGAGAGAGAGAGAGAGAGAGAGAGAGAGAGAGAAATACACACTCCACCTGGTGTGGCCACATGTGCCTGTGGTCCCAGTTACTTGGGAGGCTGAAGAAGGGTGATCGTGTGAGCCCGGAAATTCAAAGCCAGCTTGGACAGCATAGTCAGAGGGAGAGAGAACTGAAGTTTTTTGTTTTTTTTTTTTTTTTTTGTTTTTGTTTTTGTTTTTGTTTTTGTTTTGTTTTTTCGAGACAGGGTTTCTCTGTGTAGCTTTGCGCCTTTCCTGGAACTCACTTTGGAGACCAGGCTGGCCTCGAACTCACAGAGATCCGCCTGGCTCTGCCTCCCGAGTGCTGGGATTAAAGGCGTGCGCCACCACCGCCCGGCGAGAACTGAAGTTTTTTAAACTGCAGAACCTCCTGTTTTTAGTACGCCGTGTGAGTCTGATCACGTACTGACTGCCGAGTGAGTTGATTCCAGTCATTTCCTTCTGCAGAATGACTTAGTGTGCTCCCCTCACTGAATTAGCCGCATTCAGAAGTGTCCTTCTCCAAAGGACATCATGCTGCCCCTCTGATGTGTCCCTCTAGCTCGTGGTCCCACTCGGTTGAGCCCTCTCTTCTTGCTCCCATCTGCTCTACACGCAGACTGTCTTTCTGCTGGGGGAGGCAGTGGGCCCTTCCTGGGCTTTTCAGGTAGCTCCGCAGCACCACAGCTCTTGACGGACAGGGAGGTCATTTCAGGGCTGTCAGTAACCCTCCGTTCCCTGGTCCCTGCTTCTCCTTCCTTGCAGGAAGGCCAGTGATACAAAGCTGAGTGGGAAGGGGTATTGGGGTATCACCTTATCTTTTATTTTTTCACCTGAGGATGATAGTCTGCCCTGAAATTCAGTAGCCACTGGCCTCATGTGACTGTTTTAAATTAAATTAATTAAAAGTTCAAGTTTCCATTATCCAATCCAAGCTACTTTTCTTGTACCAAATCGGCATGTGTGACCTCTATGCTGGATAAAAGAACATTTTTAGTGTCTTGGACAGGAGAGGCTGAGGCAAAATGAAATAAGCCCAGCCTCTCTATTCTCTGTGTTACCTTTCCCCCCGCCTTGGTATCAGTAGTTGTGATTCCAAACATCACACTCCATCGATTTGAGTAGCTACAATTCTACCACAGAAATTTGTGATCACTTTTATTACTATTAAAATATTGATCCTAACTGTAAAAATACTTCCACCACAACCTTTTGAATGACTTTTTAAAGAGCTCGGATTTTCGTCCAGCCCCATATTTAACGCCAGCTTCAGTGTGTACTCATGTAAGAACTTCCCCTGGGCTCTGAGGGTCTGCTTTGTTCAGACCATGCTCGTGAACCAGCGGGAAGAGAGGAGCAAGGCATTGCTCTTCCCTGCGTTGGTTCTTAATCTTCTTCTGGGACCATGAGAAAGTGCTGCTGCTGCTTCTGCAGGGGGCCAAGCCAGGGCTTTGTCTATGCTGGGCAAGAGTTCTGCCGTTGAGCTACCCTAGTCCAAGAACAAAAGAATTTAAAGGACAAATGTCATTGTAACTGATAGTAAAAGACATAATAAGGTTAGAATAGTTAAAAGTGTAAGAATAAGAGATTGGCCCAAAGAGACTAAAACAGACCATCTGTAGATGGGATTTCAGTGTTCAGCAAAAATCTCATTTCCTATCAGTGAGGAAAAGACAGTGGGTCTGCAGTGTTTGGACAGCTCATTAACCGTGAGGAAAGATGGTAATCCTGCCTCCTAGTGTATGCTAAACACAGTTCAGGGCCCTTAAAGAAGTGGTGCCAGGGGTGGAGGCACATGCCTGTAACCTCAGTGCTTGGGAAGTGGAGACAAAAAGGTCCGGAGTTGAAAGTTTACAGCCAGCCTGGGCTACATGAGACCCGTCTCACAGGTAATACAAACAAACAAAAAGCCCAAAGCTAAATAATTTCACCTAAGTATTTAGCTTTGTCCAATGAGTAAAGTCATGTAAGAAACTGACATACAGATTGCATGCCAGGGCTAGAGCTATAAATCAGTGATGGAGAGATTTGCTAGGGGCTCCAGGGCCCTGGCTCCTTCCCTAGAGACCGCAGCACTGAAGAAACAGGTGCAAACTGAAGCTTCAGAAATTAACTAGCAAACACCACACACAGATGCAAATTATATCTAACTTAAACGATTGCCGTAATTGTTTCACTTCGACATTGTAACCCATTTCACATAGATTTGGTTTTTTTTACTTAAAAATTTAAGTTAGCATACAAAGTATGGCTCATTCATTATATGTTCATACATGTGTGTCAATATATTATATTTCTATTCTCATCTCATTGAGCCCTTCACTGTACGACCCCACCCCTTGTTCCCATCTTACTGCCCTTGCTGCCCTCAGATAAACACACCCCCTGCTCCCATCTGGATCCCATTACCTTCTTTTCTCCCCATCTCCCCTCCCTGAAGATCTCATCCTCCTCTCACAGTATCCTTTCTATTTTTATGACCAACACACATAAATTCAAATATAGATTCTGCATTTGAGGGGGAAAACCTGCAGAATTTTGCCTTCTGAGCCTGGCTTATTTTGCTTCACATAATGATCTCCATTTTTGTGCAGACATATAATTTTATTTTTCTTTCTGGTCGAATGAAATCCCATTGTTCATGTGCACCATGATTTCTCTATCCTTTGCACACAGTAACTATCCTTAGGTGGTGAAAGCCTCCATGTAAGCCCTATGGCAGACTGTTGGGGGAAAGGAGGCTGGTGGGACCTTGGAGGAATGATGTGCAGTAGGAGTGTGTCCCTCCTAATGTGGTCTTTTGTTCAGCCAGCATGTCCGGAGGACCTCCTGTGTGTCTGGCAGGGCAGGGTAGGGTAGGTGCTGGAGAAGTGAGCAGGAAAAAACCTCTTCCTCCCTGTTCTTCTGAGGATCTGCAGTTGGGGCGGAAGAAGGGAGCTCCTGGGGCAGCTCCTGCTTCACCTGCATCACCTGCTCCAGAGAACATCCACAGTGGTGTCTCTCATTGGCCCATAATTATGTGGGCTCAGCTCCAGGGCTCAAGAGGAAGTCACACACAATGAGAACAATGGAATAGTGTGTGTGCTGGTCTTCAGTTCCGTGTGCATGGTCTTAGGGTTTCTGACTGATTTGTGTATTATCTCAAGTCCTCATCACCCTAGATCCTGTTGTGATATCTCTGGGGAAGAAACTGAACCTCAGGCTGGTTAAATTTCTTGCTCAAGATCAGTACTTGGACCTGAGCCATCTGACTCTGCAGCCTGAACTCCGAAACATTTGCTGTGAGCTGCCAATGAGAAATGGCAATAGATAAGATAACAGTGGTCAAGATCATAACTCCATGGCCCAGCATTTGCTTAGCATGCCTGCAACCCTGGGTTTACTCCCCCCCCCCCCACATTAAAGATAGAGGTGAAGTAAGAGACAAAGATAAATGGATCTGAGCACGGTAGTCCACACCTTTAAGCCCAGCACTGGGAGGCAGAAGCAAGGTGAATTCCAGGTCAGCTTGATGTACATATCAAGTTCCAGGTCAGACAGGGATACACAGTGAAACCCTGTATCAAAAAACAGATAAGTAGGGAGATTGTGGTGATATTGTGTTCCCCAATATATTGTGCACCCTAATAAATTTATTTGGGGTCAGAGAACAGAACAGCTGCTAGATACACATAGAGGCCAGAAAATGGTGCCACATATACCTTTAATCCTAGCATTCTGGAGGCAGAGATCCATCCGGATCTCTGTGAGTTCAAAGCCACACTGGAAACAGCCAGGCATGGTGACACATACCTTTAATCCCAGGAAAGTGATAGCAGGAAGCAGAAAAGTATATAAGGTGTGAAAACCAGGAAGTAGCCTCTGTTAAGCTTTTAGGCTTTTAGGAGCAGTTCAGCTGAGATCCATTCAGATGAAGACTCAGAGGCTTTCAGTTTGAGGAAACGGGATCAGCTGAGGAATTGGCGAGGTGAGGTTAGCTGTGGCTTGTTCTGTTTCTCTGATCTTTCAGAATTTACCCCAATACCTGGCTCCTGGGTTTGTTTTATTAATAAGACATGTTAAGATTCATGCTACAGGAGAAAAGACTGGCCTCATCAACATAGCACACGAGAGGTGGCATCCCTCAGTTTTCCGATGGTGACATCCCAGCTGTTTCCCCCAGAGGGTTAGAGTGACGATCAAATGAGACATGGCGTGTGTCAGGTGCCTCTCCTGGAAGGCGCGCGACTACGTGCTCATCTCTCACCAGGGATGCGACATCCCTGGGTGGACATGGCCCGTTTTATTTCTGATTCTCTCTGTTGTCCTGACACAAAATGGCAGGTGCTTTTGTTTGTCTGTTTTTTCCTCTAAATTTAAAATGAGCGGTGAAATTTGGTTTGATTGTAGCTTGTAGAAGCATGTGGCTTGCTGAGGGAAAGCTTAAGGGGAAAAGAGGGAGGGGGTGTTACAGGTACACTTCCTTCCTCTTACTCAGTGTAACAGTTCTGAGTTCATGTTCAGGATCAGATATCACATTAACATAACGCAAATCAAAAGCACATGCGCACGTCTTTCCTGGCAGGTGCCCAGTCAGCCTTCATTCCCTCCCCCACAGCTAGTTCTCTCTAAATTGTTGACACCCGTCATGAATTAAGAATTCACAGGGACTGCGTCACGTGAGTGGCTTTTGCCTTTTCCTCTGTTGGACACTGACAGCTGTAACGCAGATAGTGGCTTCTTCCCCGTCCTGCTCTTGAACCATGCCCATGGCAGACCACCGCTTGGCTGATAATGTGCTCTCTCACGCGCGCGCTCTTTCTCTCTCTCTCTCTCTCTCTCTCTCTCTCTTTCTCTCTCTGGGGCTTTAAGGAGTCATGTGATCACTGAGTCAGGCTGCTGCAAAGCTTCAGGGCGGTCTGCCTTTGAGATCTGGTTTTCCAGTGCTGTGGGCCCTAACTGAAATAAGCCAGCGTGTGATGGAAAAACTGTCACAGGTTCACCTCCACCTCAGCACCCAAAAGAGAGAGCTTGCTGGTGATGTCAGCTTCGTGAGGATTTGATTCCAAACAAAAATGCCTCGGTGAGATGGGAGAGATAATGGTTAAGAGCACTGGCTCTTAACCTCAAGAGGACCCAAGTTCTGTTCCCATTACCCACGTGATGGCTCCAGTTCCAGGGGATCTGACACCCTCTTCTGGCCTCCTTGGGTCCCTGGCACACACATACATGCAGGCAAGACACTCATACACATAAAATAAAAATTAAAAATAAAATCAATTTAAACCACCTCAGTGAAAGCTTGAATAAGTCTGCTAGACCTTATTCCATCTCCTTCTGATCCTTTGAGGCTGATTTTTTTTTTTTTTTTTGTATCGTACCATTCTGACCCAAGAAATGCAAATGTGGCAAAATGAAGGGAACTTATCACCTGGAGAGACAGTTTTATCTTTTCCATGGTGTTTCTGGTCACCCTGGTCTATCCAAAACCTGCAGTATTTAGTGTTAGGAAAGGTAATGAAAAGAGTGCAGCCAGGCAAGGTTGTAGGACTGTGGGCAACACTGAGAGAGCTAGACCAGCCTCGGGACATGCAGGCCCCTGGAGAAGCAAGCTGCGGCCGGTGCAGAACCCCCAGGGGATCGAGCCGCCTGGGCCTAAGCTAAGGCAAGGGTCTTAGCTTTCATTCTTTCAACACAGGCATTGAGCCCTCACCAAAGGGAAGCTGGACTGTCCTGTAGGCTGAGGGACAGCATCACTCTGTTCTGCCTGATTTGGTCTTCTCAGGGAGGCCCATGGATGAAAGACATTTCCAGACAAAAGCAAGTGACAGGAAAAGAGTTGCTTGAGCCTGTGTGTAGAAAGGACCATTGACATGGCAGAGAGCAAGAGTGGGAAGGGCTGGCCATATTCCAGGAGCAGCACTGAGCTACCACATCCGCTCTAAATAGTATTTTTATGAAAAATAACTTTTCCTGTAGTTGTTTTTTGTTTGTGTGTGTTTTTTTTTAACTCTTTGCTCTTTGGGGACATGCCATCCAGATCCCAAGTAAATACCCAGAGACTTATTACTTATAAATGTCTGGCCTTAGCTTGGCTTGTTTCTAGCCAACTTTTCTTAAATTATCCCATCTATCTTTTGCCTCTGGGCTTTTACCTTTCTCTTTTTTATTCCTTTCTTTACTTCTTACTCCATGGGTGGTGGGTGGCTGGCCCATGGAGTCCTCCTCTCCTTCTCCTTTTCTCCCTTCTCCCCTTCTCTTCCTCTATTTATTCTCTCTGCCTGCCAGCCCCACCTATCCTTTTTCCTGCCTCACTATTGGCTGTTCAGCTCTTTATTAGACTAATCAAGTGTTTTAGGTAGGCACAGTAACACAGCTTCACAGAGTTAAATAAATGCAACATAAAAGAATGCAACACATCTTTGCATCATTAAACAAATATTCCACAGCATAAATGAATGTAACACATTTCAAACTAATATTCCACAACATTTTCCAAACTAAGAATGTTGAGTCCTGTTTTGCAGATCACGGTGAGGTCTGGCTGTGATGGGCTCTGCCATGGTCTCACTGCAGGCCTTGGGCTTTTTTGTCTCTACCTGTGTCCTCCCCAACCAGCCAGAGTGCAAATGAGGCAGATAGTTTTGAGATTGAGACCCAGGAACTCCAGACAGCCTTGGAGAGCTGCAGCTGTGGAGGACATCAGTGTCCAGTGGCTCTGGGTGGTTCTAAGGAGGTCACTGAGGTGCTAGGCCCTGCACCCTCTCCTCCCTGGACACTTCTGCACCTTTCAGCTTTCTGGCCCCTTGTTGCCACTTGTACACCAGGTTGGGACAGGAGGGGACAGTGAAGAAAAAAGCCAAATCCTGTTTGTACTCAAGTACCCTTCTGCTCTGCACCTGGAGGCAGGGACCATTTGTAATTATTTGGGATAGCATGTCTCTTGTCTTTTTGGATACTTTGATGTTAGAAAAGTCAGGTTGGGTGTGGTGTGGTAGGGTAGTTCAGGCATGCAGGAGGGCCTGGGTCTGCAGTACTACAGTCAATAAAATACAAAGTAACCCAGTGTCAATGAGCCATCTTTTAGTACTGCCCACCACCCCATCTCCTGGGCACCTGAGACCTGAGGATCATAGTTGACTGTCCTGACTGCCCAGGACAGAGGCCACAGCACGTGGCTGTTGAGATTGGATTAGCATTTGGAAGCATGTTGGCTTTGTCAGAAAGCTATTTTTATTTCTGTTGGGTGATGCTGGGGTGAACCAAGGGTGTGCGAGGCGGTGGCTTCCATGCCCACCCTAGGAGAGCAGCATGCTTCTAATGAGAACTTCCCTGCTTTGTTGTAGGCTTTCTTCCTGGCCTACGCCCTGGGATGTTTAAGTATTTACTATGAGAAGGTAAGTTCTGTATGCATATAATCTCACTGTTCCCCTGTTGACAGTAGGTTGAACCCCTTCCAATGGAGCTTTAATGCAAATGTGTCAACTTTGACTGAAAAAAAAATAGGAATTGCCTTTTTTCTGTAAGTTTTGGGTTTGGGGCCTCAACTGAAGCAGTTCAGGCATAAACCAGAGTGACTTTTTAGATTGTGTCTTTCTCAGAACCTGTGGAAATACAGCTAGTTATACAAGAATATTGACTCTGGATGGTTCTAAAATCACCAACAGAAAGCAGAGCTGCAGGCTGGGTGCAGCTCAGGAGCAGTGTCTGCTTGACATGTCTGAGGCCTTGATCCATGCCTAGCGCTGCAAAAATCATCAGTCACCGCTACATAGTTCCTACACATGCTGTGCAGACCCTTTAAATTCCCTGGGTTGGGTTGTTTGATTTTTATGTATATAGGCAGGCATTTTACTTGCATGTTTGTGCAACCCATTCATGCTTGGTGTGCACAGAGGCCAGAGAGGGCATTGGATCTCCTGGAACTAGAGCACAGACAGTTATGGAGCTGCCATGTGGGTGCTGGGAATGGACTGGTTCTCTTACTTAACCACTGAGCCATCTCTCCAGTCCTTTGTTTTTGTTTTTGAATCAAGAGCTCCATTTGTAGCCTAGGCAGGGCTGGAACACACCAAGTGCTAGAATGCCATGTGTGAGCCATGGCGCCCAGCTTGGCTGTGCTGTTTCCAATCCTTTTTGCCTCTTAGTAGGAGCTGCGTTAACAAGCTCACTGAGGCTCAGAGAAAATAAGTAACTCAGCCAAGGCCACCTGGCTAGCGTGGTTAGAACTGGCTAGTAAACCCATATCTGGGTGACTTCCAAGTCTGTGGTTTCACCTTGGCCGGGGTTTTTGCTGACCTCTAGGCAGATGAGGAGGGGGCAGGCTGTCACTGGACATTGTCGCTGGACTTTTTTTGTCCTTTTTGAGTTCAGAACCTTGCTGATGTAATGCCCATTCAAAGTACATAAGATACAGTAAAGAAGAGGAAGGGACCTCTTCTTAGGGATCCTCGGGCACCCTGCTGGGACTCCACCTTCTTGGGGAGACTTAGCCACACATACAGGGACAAAAACTAACCCTAGGTGTTTGTGAGAGCCACTTGTTATCTGGGGACGGAGCCAGGGCCTTGTTGACACTAAGCACGTGCTCTACCAGTGAGCTGTGGCCCAGCCCTACTTGTGGAATTAAAGCTTAGGCTGAGCTGAACTGAGCGTGTCTTATAGAGCAACTGAGCCCCAGCCAGCTGAAGGGTTGATTCTTTCCCAAAGCAATGGAACGAGGAAAGACACTTTCCAAACCCACCCAGTTACTTCTGACTGTTTTCTGCTGCAACCTAGAAGAACATTCTCGTTCTGTTCAAGGCCCCTCTCTGGACACAGCTGGGTTATCACACTGTACTCTCAGGTGGCCTGAGCACAGCTGGGTTATCTCACTGCACTGTCAGGTGGCCTGAGCACAGCTGGGTTATCGCACTGCACTCTCAGGTGGCCTGAGCACAGCTGGGTTATCGCACTGCACTCTCGGGTGGCCTGAGCACAGCTGGGTTATCTCACTGCACTCTCAGGTGGCCACTCTCCTATCTGAAAGCTAAGATGGAGCCAGGGATCATCTTTGGGTCTTTAATGAAAATTTCACTTACAAAGTTATTTTTCACTTTCCTGAGCCTGGCCTGACATTGCAGTAGCTGCTCACTGAAGGGTGGTGGGTTTCAACAAGCCCCGGTGGGTTTCAACAAGCCCTGGTGGGTTTCAATAAGCCCTGGTGGGTTTCAACAAGCCCCGGTGGGTTTCAGCAAGCCCTGGTGGACTTGTTATACTTGGGTCCAACACCATACACTGGTTCTTTTGCCTAGAATGTCATTACCCAGATCCCCACCCTCCCACCTTTTTACATGGCCTCTGACCCCTTGTCCTTTGCTGTTTCTCATTCCTAAATGTTAGCCTTTCCTCTCCCTCTCCCAAGGATGGATCCTGGAGCCTGTGTATGCTGAGCCCATGCTCCATCACTAAGCTGCACCCTGGCACCAGTGTTTCCTTTTCTGGGTTCTCTAAAGTCCTGCTTCAGAAGAGATGAATGAGAGCCTCGGGTGGGAGCCACATAGGTCATTGGAGACTTTTCTGGTGGCACTTGGAAGCAGATGCATGAAGACTGCAAGTTCAAGGCCAACCTGGGCTACAATTGTGAGACTCTGTCTCAAAAAGGCAGTGCCCCCCACCTACAGAAACAATTTTAATGATATGTGCATAGATTTTTAACCGCCCACATGTGGGAGGGCTGGGCTGCAGCTCAGCGGTGGGCACTTGCCTCAGCGTCTGAGGCCCTGTTTTGCACACCCAGCACTGCGAAGGGAAAGAGTGTGATTAAGTTCACGTGACCCAAATTACCAGGGTTGCTGGGGGGTTTGTTTTGTTTTGTTTTTTGTTTTTGACGCTCACAGTGATCGTGATCGACCCACAGTAGCACCTGTGTTGTGAGGAGCCACACATGGTGGTCCTGTCACATAGGCAGTGTGGGTCTGGTCTCCTGAATGAAGCCCCCTGTTTGTCCATTGCTGCTGTAGTGCCATGCTCCTCCGGATGTCTGCTCCCTCACTGAGTGGGAGTGAATACATGCAAACTAATGTCTTCTTTTAAAACACCTGTAGGAGCCTTTAACAATAGTGAAGCTCTGGCAGGCCTTCGCTGCCGTCCAGCCCACCTTCAGGACTACCTACATGGCCTACCACTACTTCCGAAGCAAAGGCTGGGTACCCAAAGTGGGGCTCAAATATGGAACAGATCTGTGTGAGTAGCTCTTGGTGTGGGTGGCAGATTCGAGGACGAGGTCAGCCCATTCTACCTGGGAGGTTGGGTTAGCTATCTGTGATGGTGATGATTTGGATACAAATGCTGGGTATTTGGATGGGATGGGTTCGATCCCGGGAGTAAGAAGTGTGTGGGGAAGCCTACAGGCAGACGCAGGCTTTCCTGATCATAGACGAGAGTTGTGTGGCACGTGCTGCAGCTCAGCCATGAGCTTGTGTGATTTTGGTCAGGCCTGTGTTCTCGCAGCTTCACCCGCCTCATCCTCCAGATGAGAGCATCCTGGAGCTGTGGTGACAGCCCAGCTGTCGTTTACTGAGTACACACTGTCAGGCTTGGTGCTGGACACCCCTGTGACGCTTGCTCCTCATGGCAGCCCTTTGCTCTTCTGTGTGCCACGTGAGCTCCTTCCTCCAGGACCCTGCCGAGTGGTTTCCAGGACCAGTCACTTTCGAGCTTTGGATTCTAGTGTGCAGGCTCACAGGCACTTGTACACGTCACTGCCTCCCAGTGGCCCCATGGGAGTTGTGTGTCTGGGAAAGCTTGCTGGGCAGAGCAAACAGCAAGCCCAGAGGCCAAGGCAGGAGATGTTTAGCAGGTCTCAGGAACTGCACAGAGTGTGGAGAACATGGCTCCCAAGGGAGTCAGGCTGGGACCAGAGCTGGGATTCGGGGGATGAAAAGTCTTTGAAGTGACCTGATGTTAGTGGAATCCTCTGAGTGCTGTCTTACTAATGACTAAAAAGGACCAAAATGGAGGAGAAGCTGGTTGGGAAAGCTGGGCCTGCAGTCTTTGAAATTCTAATGCTGGGGCTGGAGAGGTGACTTAGCAGTTCAGGGCACTGGCTGCTCTTCCGGAGGACCTGGGTTTGATTCCTAACATCCACATGGTGGGTAACAACCATCTGTGGCTCCAGTTCTAGAGACTCTTACTTCCTCTTCTAGTCTCTGTTGGACACCAAACACACATGTGGTGTGCAAAAACGAATGCAGGCAAAACATCCATATAATAAAAAATTAAAGCCAGGCAGTGGTGGCTCACGCCTTTAATCCCAGCACTCAGGAGGCAGAGGTAGGTGGATCTCTGTGAGTTCAAGGCCAGCCTGGGCTACAGAGCGAGATCCAGGACAGGCTCCAAAGCTACACAGAGAAACCCTGTCTCAAAAAACAAACAAACAAAAAAATCAAAATTATAATGCTCTAAAATAGGCTGCGTTTAACCTGGTGTTACAAGAATTCTTTCCCAGAGAGAGACATAAGCAGTATCTACCCCTTCTCCTAATGTCCCAGTGAGGAACTGAGGGACAATTCTGCCAAAGTTTACTCTGGGGAGCTAGTCAGTTTATTGGGGCTACTTACAGTGCTGTGGGTGCTTCTTCCCCGCAAAAGGCCCCACCTAGAAAGTCTTTACCCCGAAGGGATGAGGGCTCACCCTGTAGACCCCAGCCCACCCTGTACCCTAGCCTTCCCAGGCCTATATACTCTAGCCCCTCCCCTAGGTCACATGTCATTAAGGCTCGGTTGCATACCACAGGTGGTAGAGAGTGCTGGATACTCAGGTAAGGTCTCATGATCCTCCCCACCCTCTGTGGTGGGTAAAAACAGTCAACAAGCATGGCTAGGATGACCCTTTTGCAAGGGGGCACAGCTGAACTCCCCAGAGAGTTGCCTAGAATTGTGGGATAGTCTTCATGGGGTACCAGCGGCCCAGAGATTGCTTTCTGAACAGTGATTGGTAGGTTGCTATGTGCCCATCCCTCTTGGGGAAGCCTCCTTTGTTCTTCCATCCTAGACGGATATGCACGTGGCTGATGGTGTGGACTGGGTCAAGTTGCTGGAGATATTTCAAGATAGCTGTACTAGTCCCAGATCGTCTTTGAGCAGGGGGTGGCCTTGTTTTGTTTCTTTTTGACTTCCTCATTCTCACTCCTGTGATCACAGCCACTCTACCTACCTAGCAGGTCTCCACCAGTCTCATCCTAAGATCGAAATATGAATTGAAGCAAGGCTGTCCAGTATGTTGAAAGGCAGCATGGGTAACAGGGAGCTCTTGGGTTCACGGCCGGCTCTACCTCTTGCTGCCTGTGTGAGCTCAGCTGGTTTCTGGATTTGCCTGCACTCTGTGATGTTGTGATGTTGATGAAACATCTTTGTAGAGCACTTCTGAAAAGGACTGGCCGAGATGTGTCCACGTGACTCATGATTTACTCAGAGCATTGAGCCTCCCAGATGTGGGGTGAAGACGCACATTTGGTTCCACACATGGATTCAGGGGGTAGAGAAGACCTTCATTTCTTGAAGCATCACCCTTGGGTGCTTCGTTTCTTGTTTTGCGTCTTGAAATGGAGTTTCACTACATTGCCCAGGCTGCTCTCACAGTTGATCAGCTTCCTGCCTAGCTGGGACTACACGTGTGTGTCACTGTGCCCAGCATGCCTTCATTTTAGAGTCTTGGAAACCAGTGCAGAGAGGCTAGTAACTGGCCTAAAGTCTCACAACCTGGGGTGGCAGAGATTGGGCGGGAAGCTATGGTTCTAGGTCCACCTTCACCCCATTGCTGTACCCGAAAAAGTAGAGAGATGTCTGAATGTATTTGGATGTTTACTTGGTGGGAACTGAGTTAAGGAATACTGAAACACAATATATAATGTCTGATGGCAACGTGACCACAGAAAATAGACTTAGAAATGGCAAGCTAGATGAAGGGGTTCTGCTGTGTCCTCGAGGTCCTGAACTGGCTCCAGAATCACTGTCTTAAAAAAGGAAAGTGTGTCCATTGCTCAAGGGAAACAAGCTTCCCTTGAACTTTCCTCTAGTGGGGAGCAAGGGGGCAGCCAGTGTCACGGGACAAGCACATGGCAGCGGCAGTGGCGTAGCTGTAGGTTACTTCAGATTTCATTGTTCATTTGTAAATGTCAGGCCCAGGGGCTCATTATAGCGTTCACTCATACTTTACCTGAAAGCCAGTGAGCATCTCCGCTTGGCTCCAGGTGGACTCTGACAGGTGCTCAGGGCCCCAGGCTTGCGGTTGCTCCATCTTCAGCACAGGCTCTCAGGATCACTCACTAGGTGCTGAGCATAGACTCTGCTCGAGACACATGACACAGCACAGGGCCAGGCCTGGATGCTCAGGGACTGAGAGCCTGGACGAAGTGATGGACATGGTGGACAGCTAGCCAGTACCTGCCTCTAAAGGGTCCCTAAGGTCTACAGTCCTTAAGCCCAGGCTCCTTCAGTGAGAGGCTCTTTTTGATCTCTACAGACTGGCTTCACCCCTTCATGTGTCAGAGCCCCATGAGAAAGGCAGACTGGTAACTAGGTGGACGGTGTGGTTGTGGATCTTTTATAGCCTCTTGACTGAATTTCTTTCCTACTTATTCGTTTATTTTAGTTTTAATTTATAAGTGTGTGCATGAACTCAGGTTTGCATGGGCACATGTGCCATGGTGTGGACACAATGTATGGGCATTCATACTAAGCATTTTTACCTGCTGAGACATCTTGCCAGCCCATACATGTGAATGTGTGTGTGATGCATGCGTGTGACTGCAGGTGAGCGTGCATCAGGAGGTTAGAGGAGGGTGTCAGGTGGCTTCTTCTGTCATTCTTTGCCTTATTGCCTTGAGACAGGGTTTCTCAGTGAACCAGAACAGAAGCTCACTGTTTTGGCTGGGCTGGCCAGCAAGCCCTTGGGATCCACCTACCCCCCAACGCACCCCCTCCACACCACACCCCTGCCCTCTCCACCCCTGCTGCTGGGGTTCGAGGCATGTGCAACCATAACCCACCTTTTATGTGGTGCTGAGGATTGAAACTCAGGTCCTCAAACTCAAACAGCATGTGTTCTTACCACTGCGCCATCTCCCCAGGACCTGGATTTCTACACCTGGGTAGAAATGTGTGTGTGATGCATGCGTGTGACTGCAGGTGAGCGTGCATCAGGAGGTCAGAGGAGGATGTCAGGTGGATACCAAAAGGATACCAAAAGGCTGAGAAGTGACCCTTGATTTCCCTGAAAATATCCTGGAGGTTACTCATCTCCAGTACAACACCTGCCTCGGCACCCAGCAGTGGGGCCCACCCTCACTCTGAGTTTGGGTGATTTGGAACGAATCACAAATGCTGTACATTTTATGGACTTCATGTTCTTTCTACCATGTCACACATGGAGAAAGGCGAGACCCACTTGTGGCTAGGGGTATGGGCTGGGCAGAGTGGATCACTGGAGTCAGTCCCCAGCACCAGAAGAAAGCCAAAAAGAATGGCCTGCATTTAACTCTGGGAGTTGCTTGTGGGGTGGATGAGGGTATCGAGGTTTGGGCAGCAGATCTGACGAACTTCCTTGTTTCCGGGAGAAGGAGTTTGGATCTGAAGCCAGGCTGCGGGGCAGAGTGCCCTCATGCAGAGAGTTGGGTGTTTGCTTTGCTCTGGCCTGGCTGAGCTGGGGTAACGTCTCTTTCTCTTCTTTGCAGTGCTGTATCGGAAAGGCCCCCCATTTTACCACGCAAGGTTTGGACATTTTTTAAATAAATTAATTGAAAAAACATAGGATATTTCTGGCTTCAAGTTTAATTTTCAGTGTCTCAGAAACAATTAAAAGTCATATTCCTAGCCAGGTGATGATAGTGGTGCACGTCTGTAATCCCAGCACTTGGGAAGAAGAGGCAGGAGAATCTCTGAGTTCAAGGCCAGCCTGGTCTACAGAGCAAGTTCCAGGAGAGCCAGCCAGGGCTACATGGTGAAACCTTGTCTCAAAAAAAAAAAACAAAAAGTCATATTCCTGGGGTTGGAGAGATGACTCAGTAGTTAAGAGCACTGGCTGCTCTTCTGGAGGATCCAGGTTCGGTTCCCAGCACCCCCATGGTGGCTCACAACCAGAGGGTCTGTTATCTTCTTCTGGCATCCACAGACACCAGGCGTGAACATGGTGTACAACACATGCAGGCAAATACCTATACTTCCTTTTTTAATAGTTTTAATATTTTTATTTTATGTACATTAGTGTTTTGTCTGCATAAGGATGTCAGATCCCCTGGAACTGGAATTACAGACAGTCGTGAGCTGCCATGCGGATGCTGGGAATTGAACCTGGGTCTTCTGGAAGAGCAGCCAGTGCTCTTAACCACTGAGCCATCTCTCCAGCCCAAACATAATTCTTATAAAAATAAAATATATCTCTTTAAAAAGTCATATTCCTGGCCAAGTGTGGTAGCACATGTCTTTAACCCCAGCACTCTGAGGAGGAGGCAGGTAGAACTCTATAGGTTTGATGCCAACCTGGTCTACATAGCAAGTTCCAGGCTAGCCAGGGCTACATAGTGAGACCCTGTCTCAAAAAAAAAAAAAAAAAAGGCATGTTCCTACAGGCTTCAGGCTGTTGGTCACTAATAATTCTCTTTAGGGGTCTAGGCTTTTAGCAGCAGGTGCTGTGAAATCCTTCGTAGTTTTTAGTGAGACACACTGCTCTCTGAACAAGTTGATTCTGTGGCTCTTGAGGATGCCTCTCTTGTCTTCCAGCTATTCTGTCATCGTTGAGCTCGTGGACGACAACTTTGAGGGCTCCCTCCGCAGACCTTTCAGCTGGAAGTCATTGGCCGCCTTGAGCAGAGTCTCAGGGAACGTCTCTAAGGTAGCACAGCTTTAGCCTTGCCTGTCACTTATGTGGTTCCTTTGTTTTTCTCTTAAACATAGGAGAAATTTTTTTTAAGGTAGGAATGTGGGGGGGAATGGAGAGATGGTTCCGTGATTAAGAGCACTTGCTGCTCTTGCAGAGGACCGGCGTTCAGCCCAGCACCCACATCAGACAACTCACAACCACCTGTAACTCCAGCTCCAGAGGATCTGACACCTTCTGGCCTCTGTTGGCACCTGCACTCACATGGCATATACGTACACAACGGCACACTCATACACATATACAAACAAACAAAAAAAGGATTGTTTTATTTTGTTCTCGCTTTTGGAAGCCACTGGAGCCGAGTGGCTCAGAGCTCACACTGCTCTTCATTCCAGAGGACCAGAGCACTCCCATCCGGCAGCTCACAGCTGCCTATAACTCCAGCTCCAGGAGATCCAATGTCCTCTTCCAGCCTCCACGGGCACCTGCACTCACATGCACATACCTACACACAGGCATGAAGATATATACGTAATTAAAAACAAAATAATAAAAAATGTAAAGTTATTTGTACAGCTGAGCATGGTGCACATGGAAAGTGGAGACAGGGGAATCATGAGTCTGAGCCAACCTGTCTCCCCCATCTGATAGCATCCGGAGTGTGTGTGATCAGCTTGTCTACTTCAACACATGTTCACATCCTCTCGATGATTGTAAAAGCCAGGTCTTTAGAGAAGAGCCAAATCCAGGCAGAAGGCGGTGTGCCCAGTGAGTGCTCACCACAGTGTATCGGTGTACAGGGACGGGCAGGGGTGCCTACTCCTCTCCTCACGCGCTGGCACATTGAGGTTTCTTTGTTTCTCTACAGGAGCTGATGCTGTGCTACCTGATTAAACCCTCTACCATGACTAGTGAAGACATGGAGACCCCAGAATGCATGAAGAGGATTCAAGTTCAGGTGTGTGCGTGCAGAGATGGAGCCACGGCCTCCCAAGAGTCTGCTCCCAGTGCGTCCTCTGGAAGCCTACCAGGAAGGGTCTTTTCCCGGGGACGGAAAGCTTCTGCTGGCCCTGGAAGCCTCCCTCTCCGTCCCACTGAACCCGTTAGACTCCACCATCCCACCCCAGCCAGTCTACCTGTGGCTTCCCCATCTCCAGCTGTAGCCAGGCCAGGTCTCCCGCAGGTCTCACTCCAGAGACTAGCTGCCTCTCCCTCCTCGAACTTCTCATGTGACTCCTTCAGTGCTGAGGGTGAAAACACAAGGCCTCGCTCACGCTGAGTGCCTGTTCTGCCACTGAGCCTCACACACCCACACACCTCTCGCACACCCACACGTCTCACCTTCTGCTCCTGCACTGAAGCAGGCGCCCTCTAGTGCTGGCTGGTTTTCCTCTGCCAGGGCTGCCAGGTTCATCTTGAGTCCCAGGGTCTGCTGCCATTTCTAACCCTCCCCCTTTACCACTGCCCCAAAGCCGGCAACAGCACCTGTGTTCCTGTGCTCCCTGCACACAGCCGTGCGTGTGCCTTGTTTTCCTTCTCCTGGGTCCCAGTCAGAGCCCCCGTCAGCCTCCAGGGCTCCAGTGCCCCCTCCCTCCACTTGTTCTGAGCTTCATAAAATGTCAACCAGCCTTCGGTTCTCACTTCCATGGCTGACCAGCAAGTGCCAGTGCTCCCAGACTAGGGTCAGGGACTGGCCTTCTGCTGCCATGTGCTGGGGCACTAGTTCAGTGGTGACAGTGGACAGGGTCCTGTGTGAGGGTCATGATGTTATATACTTGGGACTCCCATGTCTTTTTCTGAAGTCCAGCCCTCTTTTGCTCGGTTGCAGGAGGTGATTCTCAGCCGATGGGTTTCTTCACGTGAGAGAAGTGACCAAGATGAGCTTTGACCTTTCAACCTCGGAGTCTGCCATTCACCATAAACTCTGACTGTGTGGTATCTGTCTTCCCTGAAGGAGCAACAGCATGTTTGGGGGGTCATAGTCCCATGTTCTGTTGCTTTAAATGGAAAATCTTCTCCTGTGGCTCAGCTCACCCAAGGACTTGAACCAGTAACCCAAATAACTGAAAATCAATGATGGTCTGGAAGCCTTGAAATACTGAGTGACTGATGCATTCTCAGTGAACTCATTATTTGACATGTTTGCGTGTTGAACACAATATTATACAGTATTAGCTATTTAATGCAGCTTGCACCAGGTAGAGGTGTCACACACCTTTAATCCCAGCACTTGGGAGGCAGAAGCAGGCGGATCTCTGAGTTCAAGTCCAGCCTGGTCTACAAAAAAAAAGTCCAGAAAAAATTTGTCTTCTTTGGGGAACTTTTTATAAAATAAAAATAAGCAGTGAAGCTTTTGGAAAGATATGAATGCCGTTTACATCTAGCAGAACATGACATCATTCCCCTCTTCCCATGGGTTAGAAAGCAGAGAAACTGTTGCCTGAGGGTAGCATAAGGGCATCTTAGTCAGTTTTTATGTTCCTATAGCAGAATGCTTAATACTAAATAGCACGTAAAGAAAAGGGCTTATTTGGTTCATGATTTTCGTGGCTGGAAAGTCATGGCACAGGTCTGGCACTTGATGGCATCATGGTATTCTGGAGAAGTGGAAAGGGGCATGACCAGTGGGGATGGGGATACTGGAACTAACCCATCCTTAAGAACTGCATTAACCCTGCAGGCCTCGCTCCTGCCTCACACACGTTAGGCCTCATGATCTGAAGATGAGGTTCAGTAATGCAGCTCCTCCCTGCCCCAGACTCCCAGCGAGCATCAGTGGGCTGTACAGACATGCTTGCTCCCAGTTCAGTTTTGCTGACTTTTTTTTTTTTTTTTTTTTTTTTTTAGCATTTTTACCATCATGTGCTTCCCCCAGGCTCCTGAGCAGAAATTTCTTGTGGTTTCTTGTTGTTTTGAGTCATCAATTTTCAGAACTTTTAAAGTCAGCCGAAAGTTTGAGAAGCCGCTTCACTTATTTCATTTAGTCTTGCACAGGGCTTGGATGTACTGCAGTCTGAACTCTTCCAAGAACACTTCACCCAGTGCTGTCGCCTGTCTCATGCCATCTCAGGTGCCTTGAAGGGTGAGTGTGCCCCCAAGTATACAGACTTCAGTAACTGTGTGGTATGGAAAGCCCAGGAGACCACAGGTACCACTTGTCACTGAAAGCCGTGGAAAAGCATCTTGAACTGGGGCACAGTGGGGGGCAAAGTGAGGCCTTGGGTTTGGTGCCACCACTGGGGAAGGGGAGGGGAAAGCAGCGTTGCAGAGACGCTGTTCTCTTGCGTGGTTTGGCTGGGGCTGTGGGGACTCAGGCCTTGCCCGTGCTAGGTCAGAGTTTACGGCTGATAGGTCCCCAACCCCAGAAGCAGTGTGTCTAATCAAGCCTGTGTGGAGATGTTTCTTCTTTGCATGGTTGACTTGGACATGTATAGCAAACCACATGCTCTTCTGCATTACCATAGAGCCCTTGGGGTACTGGACTGAAATACAGGCAGAGCTGTTGATTCAGTACCACCTGTGGCCTCCAGCCAATACCTGTGTTAGCTTACCCTTGGAGGGCTTGTGCCCTTCTGAAACATGTGCAAGACAAGACATTTGTTTTAAAAGCCCAAGTTCATCAAGATTAGAAATTTGCCCTGTGGGGCTGGAGAGATGGCTCAGTGGTTAAGAGCACTGGCTGCTCTTCCAGAGGTCCTGAGTTCAATCCCCAGCAACCACATGGTGGCTCACAACTATCCATAATGAGATCTGGTGCCCCCTTCTGGCCTGCAGGCAGAACATTGTATACATAATAAATAAATAAATCTTTAAAAAAAAAGAAAAAAAAGAAATTTGCCCTGTGACAAAGCCGCTTCGGGACTTTGACAAGTGTGATGCCATGGCCTAACTCAGCAGAGTTGTCTTTCCATACCTTCCGAGCCTCAGGCTCACAGGAGTCTCGTGCAGATGAACTTTTACACAGAAATAAATGCCTCAGGGTTGAAGATCAGAGGACTTGAAGGAGTCAGTTCTCTCCTTCCATCATGTGGATCACAGGGATTAATCTCTGGTCATTAAGATTAGCCACAAGTGGCCTTGCCTCCTAAACTCCACCAGCCCAGATGTTTAACCCACCAGTTTATCTTAAATAATTGTTGTTTTGTAAAGTACTAGAAGGTTTAAAAGCAGGTTGACCATTGTACAAAATACAGGGTCTCCCACCTAAAAATACATAATGGGGAAAAAAGCATTTGTAAACCTGTTAAAGTAATGGCTGGCGTATATATTTCCTTTATGTGAAAGGCTTCTAGCAGCTTGAAAAATTGGCATCTTCGTGTGAATTTTTGAGGGCAGGGGATACAGGGTTCTGCGAGGTTGCTCGAGCTGGCCTCAAACTCTTCCTCCTCCTCCTCCTCCTCCTCCTCCTCCTCCTCCTCCTCCTCAGCCTCCCCCTCACCAGGCTGGCTAAGTCTCCACACCACATTTCATCCGCAATATGTCTTCTGAAAGTCTGCCCGAGTGTCACACATGCAAGACTGGTTTCACATTCCATGTCAGCACCAGGACGTCAGGTAGCCTTGGGAATGGGAAATGCCTTCCTCATCTGTGAAATGGAGATGGGGCTGGGGGATGGCCCGGTGTAAGAGCACATGGCACACAAGCCTGAGGACCTGAGTTCGAATCCAGCAGCCAGGTACACAGTCAGGCGTGGCTGCGCATGCCTTGTAACCCAGCATGGAGCGGGGGAGATGGGCAGATCTGGAGAGCTCTCTACCAGCAGAGCTAAAATGGTGAGCTTCCAGTTCAGTGAGAGACCCTGGCTCTATCCCAGTCACCTCGGTTTCCAGGGAAGTCTTAGCTGTTGTGTGGGATCTGGATGGGCAGTTCTGATTTTCTTTAAAGTCCTGAATGTTAAGTGCAAGTATTTGGTATGGAGGGATGTCTACTCCATCCACCCCACCCCTCAAATTACCTATAGTGTAGCATTCACCAGACACCTCTCTGTGGAAACAAGTTTCTATCTTTATTGCTAGTGTTGAATCATAAGGCATGGGGAGGGGCAAGAAAGGGGAATGGGGTATGATACACACATGGGACAGTGTTATCATGAAACTTGTGATTTTGTATGCTGACCAAAAAAATTAAAGATAAGGTAGGGTCTAATCCAGTTTATGCCAAAAGACTCAAGAACTCCTGGGAAAGCAGAGGCCGTCTCCAGACTTAGAGCCTGTGTTGGCTCATCTGTGTTGACTGTCAGCAGGATCTAGAACCCCTAGAAGACAAACACTGGCCTTGGAAAAGCCCATCCTAAGTAGTGAGCCGAACAGTGCCATGGTCCGGTGTTCTGAATACAAAGGAGAAATCGAGCTGAGCGCCAGCGTCCATCTCTGCTTCCCGAATGAGGGTGCAATGCGTTCAGCTGCCTCAGTCTCTCCACTGGGACTTCCCCACCATGATGGACTGTCCCCTCGGACCAAGAGTGGAATAACCCCTTCCTTCCCTAAGTGGCTTTTGTCAGGGTTTGTCTCAGCTATGACGGAAATAACTAATAGAATTCATGTCCATGAGATTTTCCTGTATTCACACAGCCCCAGGCCAGGGGGTTCTCGGAAGAGCAGGGCTAGTCCCCAAGAGAGCCAAACAGCTGAAGAGTCAGTGTGGTGAGACAGGAGAGGAATTTATATCGGTGTGGCCAGCGCCAAGGACAGATGTCTAGGACCTAAGCTCTGTCTGTGAGGTGCTAAGAACAGTTTTAGGGTTAAGTAGGGAAGGAACACAGGCAGAGCAAGTACACCCTGGCTAGAGGCCAGGCTGGCCATTATTACCTCAGGTTGCTGTTACTCGAGGGGCACCATTTGGGTGTCCTGTGATAAGGTGTTGGGAGACTAAGTCAGTCATGGGGTGTTGGATGACCAGTCAGTCATGGGATGTTGGGTGTCCTGTCCATCATAGGGTATTGGGTGACCAGTCAGTCATGGGGTGTTGGGTGTCCTGTCCATCATAGGGTGTTGGGTATGCTTTCATGGAGTGTTGGGTACCCTGTCTGTCATAGGGTGTTGGGTGCTCTGTCTGTCATGGGGTGTTGGGTGCTCTGTCTGTCATGGGGTGTTGGTTGTCCTGTCATACGATGTTGGGTGTCCTGCTTTCTGTTTGTTCTGCCTAGAATGTGAGATCATCTGGGGAAGAAAAAAGGCCCCAGGAGAAAACAGGCCAGAGAGACAATGAAGTCTGTTAGAGCAGTGGCCAGCTCTGTCAGAAGAGGGGTGAGGACACTTTCAAAGGCGCTTCTGTTATATTTGGGGGTTTTGTTGTTTTAATTTTGGATTATTATCTTTTTATTTAATGTGCATGGGTATTTTGCCTGCATGTATGTCTGTCCACCATGTGCCTGGTGCCCACAGAGGCCAGAAGAGGGTGTTGGATCCCCTGGAACTGGAGTAACAGGTGGTTGTGAGTTGCCATGCGGGAGCTGGAAATTAAGCAAGCCCTCTGCAAGAGGAACAAGGGCTCTTAGCAGCTGAGCCTACTTTATTTCTCCAGCCCCTATTATATTCGTTTCTGTCTTGTTTTGTTTATTCTTGACAATCCAGAGGTTCCTGTGCAGACAGACTTTCTGTCACTTGGCTGCACCCCCAGCCTTCCCATATGCATTCAAGTGCAGACATAGACATTCTCACTTCCGTCTTCAGAACCAACCGGTGTCTCCCTCTCCTACCCTCAACACCCTCTCTCTGGTCCTCACTCTTTTCAGTCACATCAAAAAGTAAATGTGTCAGCTTAAAGTAATCGATACAAAGTGTTTTCTTTTTTTTTTAAAGATTTATTTATTATGTATACAGCATGTATGACTACAGGCCAGAAGAGAGCACCAGATCTTATTACAGATGGTTGTGAGCCACCATGTGGTTGCTGGGAATTGAACTCAGGACCTCTGGAAGAGCAGTCAGTACTCTTAACCTCTGAGCCATCTCTCCAGCCCCACAAAGTGTTTTCTTTCATCAGTAAATAAGGTTCTTCCACTTTGGTAGTAGCAGATTCTCAGTTTAAAAACACAACTGTTGGAAAAATTTAGTTGTAATCAATGTTCGTTTGTTTGTTTGTTTGAAACCCAGGGCAATTTAATTTTTTCTTAATTTAGGGGTGTGGTCAGGGGACTGGACCTATGATCTCTTACATGATAGGCAGGTGGTTCTCCCACTGAACTATATACTCTGATTTTATTAGTTTTGTAAATTTTTATTTGTTTTTGTTAATTTTACATGCTTTTATAATATGCTTAAAGGAAAACCATACACATTTTTTATTAGCCACAGTTAAATACAGTTAGACATCTGCAGTACCACTTAAAGGTAGAAAACCTGAATGTCCTGTCCCAACCATCCTCACACACAGCCTTCAGCACAGACTGCTCAAGAGGGGCTTGTCACTGGGTGGGGATGGTCAGCCACGTGGAAGCCCCTCTCCTGGATGGCCCTGTAGAGCGTGATGTACTTGGAGGCCAGGCGCGTCCTCGGGATCACGTACTTCTCCGTGAACTCCCTCTTGTCCAGCTGCTCTTTGCCTTCCATGGCGAGGACACAGTTAACAAAGGTGAGGGCAAAGCTGGAGCAGTTGTGGTGGTTCTCGTCATACCTTGAAGAGAGGAGTGAGCTCCAGTGACGTAAGACGGCCATCACTGCTTTCCAGGCTGGGCTCGAACCCCTGCCTCAGGAGAGGCAGGATGGCTGAGGCCGCCATGCTGGCCCTTGAGAAGGCTGACATTAAAAGCTGCTTGGTTGGGGCTGGAGAAATGGCTCAGAGGTTAAGAGCAGTGACTATTCTTCCAGAGGTTCTGAGTTCAATTCCCAGCAACCACATGGTGGCTCACAACCATCTGTAATGAGATCTGGTGCCCTCTTCTGGCCTGCAGACAGACATACATGCAGGCAGAACACTGTATACTAAATAAATAAATCTTTAAAAAAAAAAAAAAAGCTGCTTGATCAGTCAGGTGATGGTGGTGGCACATGCCTTTAATCCCAGCATTCAGTGAGTTCGAGGCCAGCCTGGTCTGCAGAGTGAGTTCCAGGACAGCCAGGGCTGTTTCACAGAGAAACCCTGTCTTGGAGGGGGAAAGAAAGCTGCTTGATGGAATGGCACCCTACCACCAACTCTGACAGTCTCCAGAAGTCACATGATAGAAGGAGAGAGCCAATTCTTCCAAGTTGTCCTCTGACCTCCACACGTGTGCTGTGGCACACACACACACTCAGAGGCACCCAAAATAAATGAATAAAATGTAATTTTAAAAAATTTTTAGCCAGGCGGTGTTGGCACACGCCTTTAATCCCAGCACTTGGGACACAGAGGCAGGCAGATCTCTGAGTTCGAGGCCAGCCTGGGCTTATCTCTAGAAAAAAGAGTGAAGAGGGGAAAATGAGAAATTAATTTCAAATTGCTAAAACAAAAAATGACACTTAAGTATTTGTACACTGTAAACAATATTTTTTAAAATTTAGGAATACCAGGCATAGTGGCACACGCCTTTAAGCCTAGCATGTCAGAGTCAGAGGCAGGCGGATCTCTAAGAGTTCATGGTGTGTCTGGTCCACACAATGAGAACCTGTGTCAGGAAATAAAATTACAATCTGGGTGTGGTGGCACACACCTTTAATCCTAGCACTTGAAAGACAGAGGCATGCAGATCTTTGTGAGTTGGAGACCAGCCTGATCTACAGAGTAAGTTCCAAGACAACCAAGGTTATGAAGACAGACCCTGTCTCAAAGAAATAAGATTATGAAATATAATATAGATTTTCTGTGTATATTTAGAATATTCTCATAGCTGGGCATAGCTACATCCTCTAATCCCAACACTCTGGGGGTTGAGGCAGGAGGATGGTGATCTTGTAGCCAGCCTGGGCTACACAGTGAGACCTTGTCTTGGGGGAGAAAAAAACAATGGCTAGAGGATAGCTCAGCAGTTAAGAACCCTGTCTGATCTTCAAGAGGACCCAGGTTCTGTTCCCAGCACCCACACAGCAGCTTACTCCAGTTCTAGGGGACCCGACACCTTCATGTTTCCTTCTCAGGTTAAACACCCGTACACATTGAAAATATATAAAGTTCTTAAAATAAATCTTAAAAATAAAAGCCTCCTGTCACATCAGTGAAATAAGTAAGCAGGGCACGAAGCCCTCAAGACACTGACTTGAGTGTGCAGCAACAGTGTTTGCCGGCCCTACTCCTCAGAAAACTTCCATGGCCCGAGTCCTGTGTCAGTTACTTTGCTGATCGCTGGGACCAACTACTGACAAGCAGCCGCTTACAGGGCTTTATTTGGGCTCTGAGGGACCTGTCCAGCCTGGCGTCCTGTGGGAAGGCTGGTGGCAACCGAGGGGAGGCTGCTGCTCACATCTCCAAGGAGCAAAAGACACAGATGGGACAGGAAGGAAGGCAGCCTCCAAACCCCAAGGCCTGTCCCAGGAGACCCACTTCCTCCAGCCAGGCCCCACTTGCCCAAGCTACACAGCCTCCCTCTCATAATAGCGCCACCATGTGGAGAACCAAGTATTCAAGCATGAATCCTTGAGGGACATTTTCTAATAATTGGATTTAACTGTTCTCACAGACTGACAATCTCAAGCATGGACTATACTTGAAACCCAGAGACCACAGAGCAATGAGGATGCTCCTTACATGACACAAAATGGGTGGCAGTGACTTGTAGTCTTTCTAGACACCTACCTGTGAGGCAGCCAGGCCGGCGAAGCAGAGAAGTCTTCCAAGTACTTGTCCCACTGGTCCATCAGTCCAAACATGCTGGGCTGCACTAGGGGAACGCTGAGACTCTGCTCCCATCCCGCCTCGTCACGCTGTATGCCGTGTGCGTTGTAATTATACACGATCCCTGAAAACGCAAAGCCAAGGCAGTACCCTGTGGCAGGTGCTCAGAAAACGACAGTAGCCATAGATCCTGTCATCTGTGTCACACTCGTCCACACTGTCGGAGCAGCTGTCCGTCTAGAGCAGTGGTCCTCAGTCTTCCTGTTGCTGCGACCCTTTAATACAGTTCATCGTGTTGTGGTGACCCCAACCATAAAATTATATTGTTGCTACTTCATAACTGTAATTTTGCTGCTGTTCTCAATCATAATGTAAATATCTGATTGATATTCAGGATATCTGATATATGACCCCAAGTGGGTTGTGACCCATAGGTTGAGAACCCTGACCTAGTGAGCTACAGAGGGTCTTTTTTTTTTCTTTTAAAAACTTTTGTTGTTGGGGTTAAACCCAGGGCCTCATGCATGCTAGGCAAATATCCCGCCACTATGTCTCCCAGGAATAAGCTCAGTAGCCTCTGAGCTAAATCCTGTCAATGGAACATGGTGAGTAATCTGCTTTTGACTTATGTACTTGAGGTGGGACCCAGAGCCAGACTCAGGCTAGGCACGTGCTCTGACACAGCCACCCCAGTCCACTTTTCTAAAGCCAAAGACTGCAGACCTCACCACATCCCATTTCACTCTTCAAGTCTAAAGCACTGGGACCCAGTGTAGTGGGGAGACTCAGTATAGTGGGTTGTGAGAGTGAGGAATCAGAAGCTGCAGGCCCGCCATCTGGTTCAAACACAAGAACTGAGATCTTGATCGACTCAACTTCTGACCGTCCGTCTGTTTCTTTCTCTTTAAACCCAACACAGAAGTGTGCAGGTTTGTGATGCTCTTTCTGAGGAAACATTAGACCTTCCCAGGGGTCGGGTGTGGTCAGTGGTGGCGTGGGTTGATCATGCAGGAGGTCCTGCCTGGGTCCCATCCTGGCACCACTAAAAAGTGTTCTTAGTCTTCCAAATATATAGACTATAAGTAGTGCTGACTTGCCCAAGTCACATGACCTGCTTTGGGTTGCAGGAGGAGAAGCAAGGAAGGCAGAATGGGTTTGCTGTTGCTGTGACCTCATCCCGACTGGAAACCCTCCTTTCCCCTTAGGGAGGCTTTCTTACGGGTTTTCTTATGCTGGAAAAATGGAGGCAATGCTCACCGCGTGTGTTAGTGAGTCCAACGTGCAGATCAGACTTTCCATCGTACTCCCTGAAACAGAGGGGTTGTTTGTATTGGGTGTCAGTTTGATAAGAAGTCCTGCTGAATAGCCCTGGCTGTCCTGGAACTCAGGATCTTCCTGCCTCAGACCCCAGGGCAGCTGCGACTGCAAGTGTGCCATCTTGCCCATTAACAAGCACTTCATGCCAAGCATGACTGAGGCATGGGCATTTAAAAGAGGAGTGTGTGCACCCCACCCCCACCCCATAGCCTGTACCAGGCCCTGCCATCAGTTGCAGGCTGGCTAAAGGGTACAGCAGAAGCAGAACTCAGGACCCCCACACCCCCACAGGTGGAAGGGCTTCCTCCTCCCCTCTGGGAGTTCACTCACTATCCCACCAGCTAACGTGGGTGAGAGCATCCTGGAGGCAGCGCAGAGACTCAGCCTTCTTCACCACAGCTCAGTGCAGCCTGTGGCCCACTGCGCTCCCTAGATTGCTGTTTGTTACCGTTGCTCTGTTGGCTTGAGATTTTTCTGGTTTGGGTTGGTTAGTTCTGGGATCAAATCCAGGTCCTTACTCATGCTCAGCACATGCTCTCTCTGTCCCACACATACCCTTGAAATTGTTCTTTTTTATTTGTTTGTTTTTATTTAGGACACAGTTTCACCATGTAGCCCAAGCTAGCCTTGAACCTGTAACCCAACATCAAATGTTTTGTTATTGTACATTAACAAAATAATAGACTTCATTATGACACTTTCTGGCATGTATCTTTGATTAGGTTCCCACACCCTGCTCAGTAGGTCATTCCTAGGGCACTTTCCTAGTATTAGACTCATGGATATCTGGTACTTCAGTAGAGCAAGCAATTCCAGCTTTATGATGGCCAAGGACATGACATGGATGACTGCTGCCCCTTCTCAGAGTCACCCCCAGGGACTGTTTTGGGCTTATGGAGACCTCGTAGGCACAGAGGCTAGAGTGAACAAGAGTGTGTCTGTAGTGATGCTGGTTTCCCCACTCTGGGTGCTCCCCACTCTGGGTGCTCCCCGCTCTTCACTCCCTAGAACCATCTTAGCCAGATCGCCCTCCCTCCCATAAATTCTCCATCATGTGACCGTTAGCTGGGCCTGTCGAGTCAGGCTGGTGACACAGGAAAGCATGAGGCTCTGCCCTCCTGGCTTGCTTCCAGAAGGACCATTTCAGTTTTAGTGTGGCAAGCCTGTGTTTTCTTTAGTTTGTTATACTGGAGACTGAAGTTTGACAAACTGTAATCACTTGATAAGTATGGAGTGGAAAAATACCAAGTGCACGTTGGTGGTCTGGCCACACCCCTTCTCCTCTAGCCTCTTTGCATGGATTATGGAAAGGCCTCCACCGCAGTTCTGACAGTGCCCTTGGCTTGGTGGGTGGGGTTCAGGCTGAGGGTCAACACCTCCCACTGCCCAGGCACCTTTGCGCAGTCCGCAACCCACACAGCCACAGGGAACAGAGCTGACCAACCTCATTCAAGCAGAACCTGGCGGCTCCCTGGGGTCACTGTTCATTCTCCTTTTGTCACAAGTTTTGGGGGACTCAAGGCAGACTTGGAAACATGGATGAAAGGGAAGGAATCAGTTTGGAAAGTCCGGTGGGCGGGGCTGCCATGGTTTTCTGCAGACACCATGGCATAGGGCCAGTGTCCACACCTCTTTTCCCATTCTGCCCAGGTCAGGAAGGACCATGCCATCAGTATTAACATTGACCAGGGAATAAACAGGTGCTCATTACAAGGGAGGAGAGAGGAATTCAAGGCCAGCCTGGGCTAAGTTAACAACAACAAGTTAAAGAAAGGTTTTGAAGCAGAACAGAGATGATGGAAAAATGGAGACTTGGGTCTACCCAAAGGAGTGAGGAGCTCCAAAAAAGCTGAATATTTGAATAACATCAAATATATTCTTATTGAAAGATATCTGTATGAATCTAAAAATAACAACCCTTGGGGTTGGGGATTTAGCTCAGTGGTAGAGCGCTTGCCTAGTAAGCACAAGGCCCTGGGTTCGGTCCTCAGCTCTGAAAAAAAAAAAAAAAAGACAAAACACAAATAACAACCCTTTTATATGTGGATTTTCCTGGTTCTTTCTTAATAATGTAAA
The DNA here is from genome assembly GCF_949786415.1 of Peromyscus eremicus. Taxonomy (NCBI): domain Eukaryota; kingdom Metazoa; phylum Chordata; class Mammalia; order Rodentia; family Cricetidae; genus Peromyscus; species Peromyscus eremicus. The sequence continues at coordinate 126,811,005 of NC_081418.1, forward strand.
TTTTAAGATTTATTTTATGAGTACAGGTGTTGTGCCTGTATGTATGTATATGCAGTGCCCACAGAGGCCAGAGGAGAGAGTTGAGAGTTGGATCCCTGGAACTGGAGTTACAGGTAGTCATGAGACACCATGGAGGTGCTGGGAACTGAACCCGGATCCTCTGGAAGAGCAGCCAGTGTTCTTTTAACAGCTGAGCCATCTCTCCAGCCTTCACACTTGGCTCCTGCTGTTGAGTTTTCAAAGTTAACATTAAATTAACTTTGCACTTCCAGGAAAAAATATACTGACTTTTTAATTGGAATTTTATTCATCTGTATGTTTTAATGCCTGGAAGAGCCAAATCCATTGGCTTATGTCTGTGATGTTAGCACTCAAAAGGCTGAGGCAGGAAGGTCACATGTTCAAGACCACCCTGGTCAATACTGCAAGCTCCAGGCCAGTCAGTGTCACACAGCAAGAGCCTGTCTCAAGGGAAAAGCAAAGGGCAGAGGGGCTAGAAGTGCAGCTTAGCACTGGGCACTGGCCCAGCACACAGCCTCCAGGAGGCTCTGGGTTTGACCTCTAGCACTATAAAAGGAAGAGGAAATGAAAAGAAAAAGGGGAGGTGACTTAGACATCATTGTTAATTTAATTCACCTCCATCAAGAACTCTCTCTCAGGATTGTACTTTGCTCTGCGCACTGTACCTGCTTGCCACATAAGTATGAACTGTAGGTTACAGTGTTTCTCCAACAACATGCACTGCCAGGTTACCCCCAGTCAGCCACTCAGCACACACTTTTCTCCTAAAGTCAGCGGGCATCTTCATACACCACCATGTACAGTCTTTCACATACTACATAAATGTGTACACAAAACCCAGGGCCTTCCCAAGGCAGGCAAGCCACACACCCTGGCCCCACAGCACCCACTCTAATGGACAAACGGGCCTTCAGATGAAGAAGACATAAGGACAACAGTCTACCCAAAGCAACCCCACACACACTGCACAGCACGGCACATGGCCTTTCGAGATGGTTTAATGGCTGGCACACAGCAGGAAACACATGCACGGTTCATTATAACTCGAGCCACCGTACCTAAGGAACGTCCCTCTCGTGGGTTTGAGGAGGAAGGAGCATTTCTCTTGATGCCCATTGGAGAACGGGTCTGAGATGCTGATAGGTGCGTCCTCTATCCTGGTGGAGCCCACGTCCCCCTGGCACAGGGGGCAGCACTGGGGTACACTGAAACTGTAGATGGACCTCTCGCAGTGCCTGAATTTAATCAGAGGCTTTCCAGCTCCTGCGAAGTGCATACCGTCTGACTCCTGGGCCACCAGCACAGGTTTCTGGAGACTTCCTTCTCTTCATTCCACAGCTGGCGCTGGCCAACTCACACCACCTGAGTAACCTGATCGGCGATGACATCATCATGGGTGGACGCTTCCAAAGCTAAGCCAGGTAGATTAACCAGTAACCAGGCTGTAGCCGCTGGGTTCTTAAAGAGCTAGTTTTCATTTGAGCTGGCTTACCACGTTTCTTTGCAGACCTGCGCATTCGCAGCCCTCCTTCCTCCAATCTTGTCTTGTGGAACTAATAGTAGACTTATTGTGACTGCCTCCCGTTGGAAGAGATAAATTGTTATAGTCCATTTGCAGTACGGCGTGGGCTCAGAGTTCATCAGAGGGCCATCAGATAAACAGGGCGCTCAACTTCTCTCTCCCCAAACTGGCATCTGGTGCCCAGGAGTCTCAGAACTCTGAGAGTTAGAAAGTTAAGGGCAGCCTGCTGCATGACACAGTCCCCCGTCAGAAAAGGGGCAGTCTCAAGCCCCAAGTTATTCATTAGATAAGGCTTTGTGTCCTGAACTAATTGAGTGGGGACTTTACAGAGGAGGTAAGTCCCAGCCTTAAGGAAAAGGTGGCAGGAATTCCTTGTGATTATGGGGACTTTAAAAACCACTGTCTGTTGTCAAAACAGCAGGAGGCCATTTTTGCCTTTTCTCTATGCTAGTGTCCTGTCTACAGGATGGTACATTAAAAACGGCTTTGTTAGCTGGGCAGTGGTGGTGCACACCTTTAATCCCAGTACTTGGGAGGCAAAGGCAAGCTGATCTCTGAGTTGGAGGCCAGCCTGGTCTACAGAGTGAGTTCCAGAATAGCCAGGGCTACATAAAAAAAACCCTGGCTCAAAAAATAAAAACAAACAAACTTCTTATTTTCACTAGTCTTTTGAATCTGTTTTCTTATTTTCCACACAGCCTTCCTTCCTTCCTTTCTTTCTCAGAGAAACAAACTGTAATTGTTTCCCCAAAGGTACATCCCCCCCCCACCCCAAGACATAGCCATCTTACAATGGATATAAAAACAAAAGCCAAAAACCAGTGTACATTAAATAAGAGTAAAACAATTAAAATCTGTTGCAGAGGGAAGGGGGCTCTTGCTGAAGCATCTGAGAGACCAGCAATATGAGGCACCCTCAAGGCTCTAGAATGCCCACTAGCCAGGGTCCCAGCAGAGTGGCCTCTTGCCCTTAGCAGTCAGTCTCAAGTATCTGAAATGGCTCAAGGGGGTTTTGTTGTTTTCTTCCTTTTTTTTTTCATTTAGCATTTAGAGTAGCCAGGACTGTCCTGTAGCAGGTAGAGCTATGAGCCAGAGGAGGATTGACGTAAGGAACCACGAATTGGCATTGCTCCACACACAGCATTCATAGGTAACGGGTGCAGTGGCCCCCGGAGGGGTAAGGAAGGGAGCTTGTTTCAGAGTTAGCCATCTTCTTTCGGGGTGCGCACTGGCAGTTGTGTTCCTGGCTGTGTACCAAGGCCTTACAGAGTGCTGCCTTGTCATCAGACTATACTGAGATGGACGTGTCAGCTACAAACTACTTGTGTCTTACTGTCCCCAGCAGGACGGGTCTGCCTGACCACTGGCTGTGGAGCAGCCCCCTCACATACCCTCAGGAGAGGGCTGGAGACACTGATGAGCAAGGCAGGGTTGTCTTTAAAGAAGTTAGGCAGCTGAGGTCTGCTGTTCTTTCTTAAGGTCACCTTACAAAGTCCTGTCCTCTCAGCTCTGTTAAACTACTAAGTAATCTCTTTAGTCCCCCTACTCCTGCCCAACTTTTTTTTCTTTTTAAGGCAAGGTCTCAAGTAGCCCAGGTTAGCCCAGAATGAGCTTGACCTCTGCCTCCAACTCTAGAATGCTGAGATTACAGGTGTGTACCACTATACTAGGTAATTTTTATGGCAACTTGACTGAGTTATTTGGGAAGGGAAACCTCAATTAAGAAAATGCCTCTGCCAGACTGGTCTGTGCACAAACCTATGGTGCATTGTCTGGATTGATAATTGATATGGGAGGACCCAGCTCACTGTGGGGTGGTGGTCCTGCGTGCTATAAGAAAGCAGGCTGAGCAAGCCATAGGGAGCAAGCCAGTAAGCAGCACTCCTCCATTGTTGTTGCTTCAGTCCTGCCTGACTTCTCTCAGTGATGGACTGTTGCATGGAACTGCAAACTGAAATAAACCCTTCCCTCTCCCAAGATACTTATGATCATACAAGGCTGTTTGCATGAACACAGAAGGGATCATGTACTTGAGCAAGGGCAACTTGCTAGTGGTACACCACCAAGGAATATAACTCCCTTCTCCCAACAACCAACCACCAACTTCTTATAGCCCCCTGTGGAGGAGGTGGATCCTTATGAGCCCCTCCCCCATTTGTGATGGAATACTGAGTACAATCTTTTTTTTTTTTTCAGACAAAGTCTCACTATGTAGTCTTGGCTAGTCTGTGTAGACCAGGCTGGCCTCAAACTCATAGAGATCTAACTACCTCTGCTTCCTGACTAAAGGATTAGAATTAAAGGCATGCAGCACCACATCTGGCCACAGGCCCAGTCTTGTGCAGATAGCTACAGCTGCTGGGAGTTCAGAGTTCTAATGCTAATGCACAGAGGACAGCATTTCTTAGCATTCCTCCCACCCTCCAGCTTTTACATTCTTTTACCCTTTCTTCCATGATGTTCCCTGAGCCTTGCTTGCAGGGTTGAGTGTTGACATAGATGTCCTATTTAGAGCTGAGCACTCAGCAGACCTTACATGTTTAATACAGTGAACTACCTCTATACAAATGGAAAAAATAAGTATAATGTTTCCAGACCAATATGCTGTTAATTTCTATACAACGCCAATTCAATACAATAAACTGGGAGATGCTTTTTCAAAGCTGACAACACAACTATATTTGCAAAAATCAAATATATATATATATATTTGAAGCTATATATATATATATAGCTTCAGTTTCTGTCTCCAGGTTCCTGCCTTGAGTAATGAGTGTGTGTGTGTGTGTGTGTGTATGTGTGTATTTACATAAAAAGACCAGAGGGAGAGGAGCTATTTGGGTTGGATATGATCAAGATACATTGTACACATATATGAAATTATCAAAGAAATAAAAATATTCTTATTAGAGTATGTCTCAGTGGTTAGAAGCACTGGCTGCTTTTGCAGGGGACAAAAAGTTCAGTTCCCGGCACCCACATAGCAGCTCACAACCGTCTGTAACTCCAGTTCCAGGGGATCTAACTCCCTCATCTGGACTGCTCCGGCACTGCATGCTCATGGTTGGCGCACAGCCATACATGCAGGCAAAAACACCCGTATCATAAAATAAAAATAATAAAATTACCTTTGAAAAAGAATGTCTTAGCCGGGCGGTGGTGGCGCACGCCTTTAATCCCAGCACTCGGGACGCAGAGGCAGGCGGATCTCTGTGAGTTTGAGGCTAGCCTGGTCTACAGAGTGAGTTCCGGGAAAGGCGCCAAAGCTACACAGAAAAACCCTGTCTCGAAAAAAAAAGAAGAAAAAGAATGTCTTGGAGATGGGCCAAACCCTAGGAAGTAACGGCCCTGCAGACGATTGGCAAGTCTAGGATGCCATTCACTCTCAATCCCTTAGTCTTGAAAAGGCGAGACCCGGAGCGTTAGGGAGTAAGGACCTTCCGGCTCCACGCCCCCGACGGAACTAATTATGACGGCGGTTAAGTTTCCGGCCGGCACCCTACAGGTGACGCACGCACGGGGGTGGTGCGCGCAAGAGTGACGCGACTGCGCGCGCGCGGGGCGGGGCCGGGCTGGGCCGTGTCGCTGGCGGCTCTGAGAGTTTAGCGCGACTCCAGCCTGTGGCCCCGCCGCCATGAGCACCAAGCAGGTCACCTGCAGGTGAGTGCGCGGCGCCCCGGGGCCTTGGGCGCTGTCAGGCAGCCGGAGGGAGGTAAGGGGCCGAGGCGGGCCGAGGCGGGCCGTGTACAGCGGGATAACACGCAGGAACCCGAAGGCCGCGGAGAGGCTGGAGCGGCAAGAGCAGCTGTAGCCGCGGCTTGCAGAGAGTGAGCGAGGGGGATTGCGGGAAACGCGGGCTGGTCGCATTACTTATCCTGAGCGGATGGTCCCATTTCGCGGTTCAGGAAACCAAGACCACCGAGAGAGGTTAGACCCATTTAGGAGCAGAAAGACAGCGTTGATGGATGGCTTGTTAGACGAGATGGAGAACCAGAAAGCTACTCTGTGACTCCTGTTTTGAAATAAAAATGGTTGAGTAGCAACGTCGTAACTCGGTGACGAGCTTAGGGTCTAGTCCTGTGGATTTGCAGCTTGGGAAGTGCAGCTTGTGAGCATCCCGAATGTGGAAATCCAAATTTCGAAACGCTTCAGAATCCCAAACTTTTTGAGAGCCGGCATGGTACTACAAGTGGAAAATTCCTCACCATGAAATTTTGTTATATTAAAATAGAAAATTGTCGGAAATACTGTATAAGTTTTTCAGAATATGTGAATAAGCATATATGATACCATGAATTCTATGTTTAGACTTTTATGCCATCCTCAAGACACTCTGGAGCCCAAGCATTTTGGATAGAGGAGCCTCAGCTTATACAAATTTCAGTTGGTTTGAGTAAATTAAGATGTGGCCGGGTGGTGTTGGCGCACGCCTTTAATCCCAGCACTCAGCAGGCAGAGTCAGGCAGAACTCTGAGTTCGAGGCCAGCCTGGTCTACAGAGCAAGATCCAGGACAGGCACTAAAGTTACACAGAGAAACCCTGTCTTGAAACACCCCCCCCCAAAAAAAAAAAAAAAACAGATGTAGTTTGGTTATGTGATAAACATTTCATTTAATTACCTTGTTACTTCTCATTAGTGTGGGTACCTGACACGTTTATGAAGAGTTCTTTTCAAATTCGACATAAGGGTTGATTGAGCCAAGTACCCAGGGCCCAGGTGGCTTATGTTAAGTAGTTATCAGAAAATTGCAGTTAGTGTCTGTGTGTTAGCTAGTTTTATGTTTACTTGGCACAAGCCAGTGTCATTTGGGAAGAGGGAACCTTAATTGATAAAATGATCCTACCAGACTAGCCTGTGGTTCATTTTTGTGGGAGGGCCCAACTCCCAGGGGTGGTGTCACCCAGGACTAGTGGTCCTAGATGTTGTAAGAAAGGTGGAGCAAGCTAGTCAGCAGCACTTCTCCATAGCCTCATTATTCGTTCCTGCCTAGAGTCCTACATTGATTTCCTTTAGTGACGAACTGTTACCTAGAAGTATAAGCTCTCCTCCCAAAGTTGCTTTTGGTCATGGTGATTTATCACAGCAACAGAAACTCTAAGACAGTCTGTACCAGTACTTTCGGATCATTGGGACGAGAATGTCTTTCTTTGTTGAGGGTGAGTGTGCCTGTATTTACTCCCTTCCTTTTGCAGGAGGAAATGTTCCTGTCATAGTGTCCTGTAAAGCAGATTCAGGTTACTTAGAAAATAATTTCTAAAACTGCTTGCTTATGGCTTTTTCTATTGTTTCTGTCTGTGTATCCCTGGCTGCCCTTGAACTCGCTGTATAGATCAGGCTAGCCTATAGATCAAGATCTGCCTACCTCTGCCTCCCTTGCTAGGATTAAAGGTGTGCACCACCACACCTGGTTGCTTTATGGTTTAATTCTACCTTTTTTTTTTTTTTTAATTTCTACACTTTCCTAAAATGTGTGACTACAGAATCTTTATATAGTGCTTAAGTCATTTTGATTCTTTTTCCCTCTTTTGCACCTGGAGATAGCCTGACCTGGAAGCTTTAGTTCTGTCTCACAAGTAAGAGAGTCCTAAGGGATGTGCTAGTAAGAGTTGGAATGCTGGGAAAGGATCCCTTCTGTTGAAGGGCAGTCTGGTGTTTGTGGGCTTCTTTCTGTGGCCCTGTCAAGTCTTACAGGGTGTGCTGCTATACTGGTTGTGCTATCCCTGACAAAATCGGCATATAATAAGGAAGGGTTTATTCTGACTCATAGTTGGAGGCTACAGTCCATGGTGAAGGGGGAGTCATGTGATAGGAGCTTGAGATAGTTGATCACATCACACCCCGAGAGCAATGATTAGTTTATTCAGTCTTGACCCCCAGTGTAGCATGAATCTTAAAAGTTCTTATTAATAAAATCAAACTCCAGGCCAGTTATTGGGGTCAATGCTGGTAGATCAGAGAGACAGAACAAGCCACAGCTGTCTCATCTGGCCAACTTCTCAGCTGTTCTTGTTTCCTCACACTGGAAGCTTCTGTGTCCTCATCCCAATGGCTCTCAGCTGAACTGCTGCTCGAAAGCCTGAAGCTTAACTAGCCAAATACCTAACCAGCCAAATGCTTCTAGTTTCTGGTCCTCACGCCCTTTAAACCTTTCTGCTTTCTACTACCACTCCCTGGGATTAAAGGCTCGCTTTCTGGGATTAAAGGTGTGAGTCACCATGCTGTATCCTTGAACACATGGATTTCTGCCTCTGGAATGCTAGGATTAAAGGCGTGTGCTACCACTGCCTAACTTCTATGTTTAATATTGTGGCTATTCTGTCTCTGACCCCAGATAAGTTTATTAGGGTTCACAATATTTTGGGGAACACAATACCACCACACCCCAGCCTAAGGATTGATATCGCCACATTCATGAGGGATCTTCCCACCTGAATTGACCTAATCTAGATAATCCCTCGAAGACATTCAATCAGTGGCCACCATCAGTCCTGCTCTGTCAGCTGGATATCTTCCACAGTGAAACAACCTCAGGATTGTCAGGTTTTCCCTAAGCTTAGCTTCAGAGTGGTGTAAGTGTGACACTGGCATTGAGTCTCATAGCTTGTGCTCAACTAAAGGATGTTTCAGAGCTTTGGTTTGTCTTGTTTTGGGGGACAGGGTTTCTCTGTGTAGCTCTAGCTGTTGTATTTTAAAAATAACAGAAAGGAGTCAACACCATACAACAGGGCCCGTGTGGGAGGTTTAAGTAGGGGAGAGGAGTGAAGGGGCAGAGACTAGTCCCTGGGGACGAGAGCGAAGGAAGAGAAAGAGAGCCAGGCAGGGCCTGTCTTTTACAATGGACCGTAGCAAATGCACACAGTGGGTGCTCTTAGTGGCTGCAGCTGAGGATGTATCCTGTCAGGACCCTAAGGACAGGCCAGTACAGATGCTTGAATGCCAACACTGGCTGTCCTGGAACTCACTCTGTAGACCAGGCTGGCCTCGAACTCACAGAGATCTGCCTGCCTCTGCCTCCCGAGTGCTGAGATTAAAGGGGTACACCATCACTGCCTGGCTGTTTCAGAGCTTTAAATATGTTCCCATCGAAGGACCATTTTCTCAAAAAGTCCGTAAAGGAAATTTCCTTGTAAAAAGTTATGAAGCATGAGACTGTAGAGTTAAGAGTAGTGATTGCTCTTGCAGAGGAATCGGGTTCAATTTCCAGCATCAACATCGTGGCTCACAGCCATCTGTTACACCAGTCCAGGGATCTGACGTCCTCTTCTGGTTTTTCAGGCACCAAGCATACACACAGTGCCCAGACATAAATGCAGGCAACACACATGGGTTTTTTGTTGTTGTTGTTGTTGTTGTTGTTTGTTTTAGTTCACCACCACCACCACCACCACCACCCACCCTACCCCACCCCACCCACACACACAGGGTTTCTCTCTCCTAGAACTGGATCTGTAGACCAGCTGAACTCAGACCCGCCTGCCTCTGCCTTCAGAGTGCTGGGTTAAAGTAAAGGCATGCACCACCACCACCCAGCTTTGTTTTTGTTTTTTAAAAGATTTTTTTTAAAGGATGTGAAGAAGTTGGGCCCTGCTGAATATAAAAGCAATATTTAAGTGGGAAATTTTGGGGAACGACAGGAGTGCCAGGTTTGTGTTTGTGCTGAAACTGGGGTGTTTTCTCAGTTTATTCACAAAAGCCTTGTCCTTGACGTTGATAACTTACAGTAAAGGCGCAAGGAATGATTTGTGGGATAGGGCCAAGTTTCTTAAACTGTTGAGTCTTAATTCCATGTATGTGGAGATCACAAAACACTTGACAATGATAAAAGGTTTCTTTAAAAAATAATTGTGTTGGAAGGGTGCGTGCGTGCGTGCGTGCGTGCGTGCGTGCGTGCGTGCGTGTGTGTGTGTGTGTGTGTTCATGTTCATGAGAGTGTGTGTGCGCGCGTGAATGCTGTGCAGTGGTTTATGTGTGAAGTCAAAGGATAGCCTTCGGGGATGGGTTCTGCCATGGTGGCATCAGGAGATGGAATTGAGCCATCTCACTGGCTCAGTGACGGGTTTCTGAACATACCTGACATTAACTCAAAGTGTGATGGACCCGAGGTGTTTCTGCTGTGCCACAGAGCTTGCTTGACCTTGATTCTAACACAGGTACAGGTGCTGTACTGCCTTCCTGCCACCTACTGCCCCAGTCAGTTCAGATGCCAGACTGCTGTGTGCTGTGAGTTACAGGATGCTCTTGCAGACATGCAATGACTTAATTATGGAAAACAAAGACTTTTCATAGTTCCCTGCCCATACCTCAGCAAGCATACAAGTACCAAATTAGTGTCTTTGGATTGTGTTAAGTAGATTTTATTTAAAAGATTGCCATGTGAGTTGTTTCATAAATTATTAGCTGAATTTTGGGTTGGCATTAGCACAGGACTTCAAACAATTTCTGAAATGGCCCTGTACACAACTTGGCCATTGTGTATTTATGTATTCTCATATTTATGAGAAGCAGTGTTCTCAGGCTTGACGACTTTAAAACCTAACATTGAATACTCTTTGTTCTATGGTATCAAATACCACAAGGGGCTGGGGGTCAGCTAACTTATCTTGCAAGATTGAAGATAAGTTCTATCCCAAGAGCCCATGTGAAAACACTGGGTATGGGGGCATGTTTGCTGTTCCAGTGCTAGGGAGTCAGAAACCCAGTGTTAGCCATGAGGATCTGAGTACTAACTGGCCAGGAAGTCTAGCCTGCCTGGTGAGCTCCAGGTCAATGAGAGATGCCTGTCTCAAAGGCAGCGGATGTTCCTGAAGATGACTCTGGGGTAATCTTCACTCCTGCCTAAGTGCAAGTGCACATGTGCACACAGTAGACAAATAAGTGAATGTAAAGAGGACACCTTTTACATTCTACCGCCTATGCATGGTAGATACATGCTGCCACCTGTGCGTGCATCTCATGTTCATGCATACACGTGGGCACAAATAGCTGCTCCCATGGTGTGCTGTCAGGCAGTCCTGAATCTCAGACTGCACATTACCTGTGTTTGGAAAGAGTTGCAGAAGCAGGTTTGGAGAGAGAGACAACTGAAGCCCCGTGGGAAACCAGACTGATTCTCTTGGGTTTGGCTTCAGCTACATGGATGATTTCTGGCAGGTTGGGGCCTGTAGTGAACCACAGGTTTATGTTGCCTGGAAGTCTTTGGACTGTTCCCCAGAAGGAACCTCCCTGTTTTGAGGTTCAAGCTCCCTCACATCATTGTCCCCTCCAGCCCATACATAGTCCTCTCTTTCAGGGGAAAGGTCAGCAGTTGAAGTTTGTTAGACTGAGATGAATGTGCCCCAGAGGACAGGCAGGATGTGCTCAGCTGGCTTCACTTCTGACACGAGACTCAACTCACTAGCTTTCCTGGAAGCAGTGATTGTCACTTGTGAGTCTGCTTAAATCTCACCTCAGTCACTTGGAGCAGTGAAATGGCTTGCATGGACTCACAGCATAAAGGGGGCCAAATTATCTGGGAGCTGTGGTTAATTGTATTCCTTATTACTGTGCAAGTATATGATATGCATGTTTGGGCACATGTGTCTCATGGCTGATGTGTAGAAGTCAGAGGACAACTTTGTGGAGTCAGTTCTCTTCTGCCTTTACATGTGTCCTGTTTTGCTTTCCCTTGCTGTGATAAACACCAAGACCAAAACCAAATTGGAGAGGAAAGGGTTTATTTGGCCTACACTCCCACATTACAGTTCATCATTGAGGGAAGTCAGGGTAGGAACCTGGAGGCAGGGACTGATGCAGAGCCCTTCGAGGATGCGGCTTACTGGCTTGGTCCTATGACTTACTTGCTCAGCATCCTTCCTTATCTAGCCCAGGACCACCTGGGCAAGGTTTGCATCACCCACAGTGGGCTGGGCCTTCCCACATCAGTCATCAATCGAGAAAATACTTTACATGCCTATAGACCTATCTTGTGGAATTATTCCTGATTGGTGTTCCTGCTTCCCTGGTTACTCTAGGTCATGTCAACTTGATAAAAACTAATCAGCACATGTGGACTCAGGAGCTTAACTGCAGTCTGGAGGGCTAGTTGCTGAGTGTGGCTTGGGAAGGTAGCAGTCAGATTCGAAAACTCATTCTTATGTGCTGCTGCACTGTAGCTAGACTGCTGTCACCTGTCTGGTGGAGCAGATGACCTTTGGTAGTCATCTGCTCTGACTAAGGAAATCTCTAGTCTTTTTCCAGAAGACTGTGAAGTGTTTCTTATCTTAGCTCCCCAGGCTTGTAGTTGTTTTGAGACAGGCTCTCACTATGTAGCTCTGACTGTCCTGCGGCACTCACTCTGTAGACCAGGCTGTAGGTCTGACTGTCTTCTGTAGACCAGGCTGGCCTCAACTCACAGAGATCCGCCTGCCTCTGCCTCCCGAGTGCTGGGGTAAAGGCGTGCGCCACCACACTTGGCCTTCTATTTTTGTAGCCATCGTAAACTGGCCTGCCACCATGTGTTGGAGCTTGCCAGTCCTAGTCTTCATTGCAGGCTGGGCTGTTGGCACCAGGTTATTTTTGTGCCTTCAGTCCCAGTTGATGGATGGTTACAATATATTAGTCATTTTGTTTTGCTTTGTTGAGACTGGGTCTCCTTCTATGGCCCAAGCTACTATCCAGCTTGCAGTCCCCAACTCAGCCCGAGCGCTGGGATTACAGGTGTTATGCTACCATGTCTTGCTCCACTGCCATCTTGAGTGGCATTTCTCAAAGAATTACCAAGCCTGGTGTGGTGGCGTGCCTATACTCTCAGCCACTTGAGTCTGAGGCAGGGGAGTAGGTGGAATCACTTAAGTCCAGAAATTCAAGGTCAGCTGAGGCAATATATAACAAAACTTTGTCTCAGAAAATGAAAAGAATTACCCAACTGTTTAGATGTGGAATATCTTCTTGTCTGGAGGAGTCCCAGGATTAACCACCCTCCACCTGGAGACTAGCTAGAGAGTCATAGTGTTTAGCATACAGCTGGACTCCAGACCAAGGCTGTTAGGCTGGCTTAGCAAGGAAGCGCAGGAGTCCAGAGGGCTGCTTCTATCCCTGCAGAGAAGCACGCAGCACTTTTTCTCACTGGAGGTACCAGGCAGGTTACAGTGTGGGGGGCCAGTGCAGCTTCTGCCTGTGACCCACCTTTCAGACCCAAGAGGAAGCAAGTAGGTTTTGTGTGAACCACACCACGGTACAATTGAGGCACAGTGGGAAGCTCTTATGTCAGTGTGGGGACTCTGACTATACTAGCAGCTTCTAGAAGCCAAAGGCTGTTCTTAGGCCAGCTCAGAGGGATCAGTCTCAGACCCACTGTGGTGATTCCTTTCCATGGCCTTACTTGCTCTCTACGCCCCGTCCCTGCCTGCTAAGAATGGAGCCCAGGGCCTCTGAATGCCATGGGCACTCCATGAGCCTCTTCCTAAGCCCTCCGTTCTTTCCCTTCCTCCTCTTCAATTTTCTTTTCTTTTCAAATCAGCCTTCTAGCAAGCTACTGAACAGTGTCTGACTTGGGAAATGTTTCCTGGGAAATCTTTTCCTAGAAAAGTCCAGGGCCATGGCAGCTTTCAATTTCTCATCTTGGTGGGCTCTGGCTCTGATTCTGATGAGGAAATTGTCCCTTTTATCAGATTGGGAGGGGTGCTTTTGTGGAGGTAGCAGGCGAAGATACATGCTTGCTCCTTAAGCAGGAGTGGGGATCTTCAGCAGCTTGCCAGCCCCATCACAAATTGGGCTCTGTCATTTGGTCCAGTGTCTCCGCCATGGAAAAAGCCAGGTGCTGGGCTGTCTGCTTTGCTCTTTCCCTTCCTGGCTTAGCCACGGGGCCAGCTCTGCAGGGTGAAGAGCCTTGCTGTCAGTGTGGATGTAACCATGATTAGTCTTTGGGCTTTGGAACTGTGAGGAAGAGGAAGAGGCAGGTGTGTTCTAATTAGTGGTCTTGTGTGGCATGTTGTGGGTCCTCTTGCTCTCTGAGCTCAGCTCTCCCATTTTCCTCCTGGGTTGTATGTTCCTCTCATGAGTTCGAAGCCAAGATGGTTCATAGCCACTGATCATCCTTTATATGTTTCCTCCCCTCATGTGTTCCTCAGATTGTTTGTTTAGTGGAGTGTGAGGAGGCTCCACCCACAAGTTAATTCCGAAAGGTTCTTTACTGAAAGGAAGGGGTGCAAGGTAAACCAGGCAGGCCAGTAGCAACAGCTGGCTTTAGGTCAGGATCAAATCTGCTGGTCCACTTCAGCTGGTGGGGAAATTTCGTGTGTGTGTGTCTGTGTCTGTGTGTCTGTGTGTGTTTTCCTTTTTTCTACAAGGTGTTGTACGTAGCCAGTATGGCATTTAGCAACCCTCCTCTTCCAGCATCTCAAGTGCCTGGCCCTTGTGTTCTTAAGTAAATTTTTAAATATTCTTTTCCAGTAAAGCTGTTATGTTATAGAAAAGCATCTCTGAGCCTTTTGTGAAGGGATGTTTTACCACCTTCAGGCCCCTCCTCCCTGCAGTGTTCATACCTGCAGGCTGCAGGCCCCACTGTAGGGGGTGTTCTGGAATCTCCAGAAAGCCTGGCCTGAGCAGCAGAGTTACAGCTAACACCAAGGTGACCTGGTGAGCACTGGTAGCATGGTTCCCGTCTAGGCTCCCAGCAGGCCTGCCCACACCTCACCTCTCTGCCCTTTCTTTCTGGCCCGTTTTCTTCCATGCAGCATGAACTTCTAGTCTCTTCCCTCGCTGGCCATCTGTGTCTCCTGTTGCTGTTTCCCCAGCACTCAGCCTGCACTTGGAAGGTTACATCAGTGTAACTTGTCCCTGTCCTTTACAGACCTTCATAAGAGCTGCACTCTGGGGAGCCCGAATAAGACTGAACTGAACAGTGTACACTGCACCCAGTCGTTTACAAGCACCGTCAGCACTTTGTTACTACAAAGGTGGTTATGTAATGTGTTCATGTAGAAATGTTGGGAAGTGCAGGTGCTGAAGTTAGGAAAGTGCCCCATGATGGCCTAGATTCCACCAGCCTATTGTAGGCATCACCAGCTTTTAAAGTTTCCACCCCTTTATTTATATATTGAGCTTATCCCAGCTACCTCTCATCCTCCTTTTTAACCCTTCTGTGAGTCCCCTTATCCTAGACAGTTCAATACTTCTATGGATCACCAGTCTTAGCACAATAGTTTATGTTCATAATATTTTTAGACAAAATGAGGTCCTGTATATGGAATTTTTAAAGAATACTGTATGTCCTGGTTGGTTTTTTGTTTTGTTTTGTTTTGTTTTGTTTTTTGTCAACTTAACACAAACTAGAGTTACATGGGAAGAGGGGTCTTGAGAATGCCTCCATCAGACTGGCCTGTAGGTAAGCCTGTTGCTGCTTTTTCTTGATTAGTAATTGATGTTCGAGGGCGAGTTCAGCTCACTGTGGTCAGTGCCACCCCTGGGCAGTATAAGTAGGTAAGCTGAGCAAGCCAGTCAGCAGTGTTCCTGCCTTGAGTTCCTGTCCTCAGTGAACTCAGTGGAACTCAGTGATGGACTGCGGCCTGAGAATTGAAAGCTGAAATAAACCCTTTCTTCCTCATACATCATGGTGTTCATTTTAGTAGAAACCCTAAAAAACATTGTGATAAAGTGAATCTAATATAGCTTAAGCTTTGCCAGGGCGCCCATGTTACAATTCTATGGCCTTGGTACATTTACAGTTATGTAAGTAATCTCCAGAGTTCTGCCTGTGAGACAAAAATACTATGCTGAACTCCAGTCTCCCCCCACTTAACTGCCAGTAGTCCCTCTGCTTTCTGCCTTGGTGAATTTAACTGTTCAAAGTACCTCCTCACATGTATCTGTTGTGATGGCTTATTTCACTTAGCACGGTGTCCTTAAGGCTCATTCATGTAGTTTTGAGTTGGAAATGTTTTCCTTTTTAAGGCTGAATAATATTACATTATATGTACATACTACTTTTGTGGGTTTGTGCATAGATTATTATTATTATTATTATTATTTTCTTTCTGTCTTTCTTTGTCTTGGGGTTTTGTTGTTTGTTGCTGTTTGCTTTTGATTTTTCAAGACCGGGTTTCTCTATAACAGCTCTTGCTGTTCTGGAACTCTCTTTGTAGACCAGGCTGGCCTTGAACTCACAGAGATCAGCCTGCCTCTGTTTTCTGAGTACTGGGTTTAAAGATGTGAGCCACCATATCTGGCTATATGATGTTTTATAATCTGTAAGTGGAGTTTTCCTGTTCCGACCACCTGCTCCCAGATAACTGACTCAGAGATTTAATATAAATTATAAATGCTTGGCCAATAGCTCAGGCTTGTTACTAACTAGCTCTTACAAGTTTTCCTATTTCTGTTAATCTATGTGCTGCCGTGAGGCTCGTGGCTTTTACCTCTATCCCATTTTGTGTATCTGACTCGTTTTCCATCTGGCTGTCAACTCCTCTGACTCTGCCCTTCCTCATCCCATCATTCTCAGTTTGGCTTTCCTCGCTTAACCTTCCAGCTGTTGGCCAGTCAGTTTGTTTATTAAACCAATCATAGTGACATATATTCACACAGTAAGTATACAAAAGGATTATTTCACAGCAATAATCTCTTCTTTTCAGCTGTATTCAATTTATTGTGTTTTTATGTATTCTTTATTTGGGGCTTGAGGGATGGGACATCATGGACCCCCCATGTAGCCAAGGGTGACCTCGAACTGCTCCACCTCCAGAGTGTTGACATTATAGACAGCAAGTACTGTCACTTGCAGTGATGCTCCTCATGCCAGCTGGTGAACACACTGCCAGCTGGGTTGCATCACCAGCCCCAGTAAATGTTCATTTTACCGGCTAGTATGGACTGTGGCCTAGTCCATACTCAAGACTTCAGTGCATTGCCTCAAACGTCTTTTACATCTTTTATCATCTTTTGAAGCCAGATGATGACCAGATGTGAATGCTGCACCTGGCTACTAACCATCCCCTGTGTTCTGCCTGCTTGTCTAGCCACCCACCCCCACCCCCACCCCGTCTCTGTCTGTCTTTAAATGTTTATTGAGGTGTAACTTATAAAAACTTGTTAGAAGTGTCAAAGGTTAGGTTTTGTCACCAGTTCATTTTGAATATGTATGTCCACCATCCCAGAGCTATCCCTTGTGCCCAGTGCACACTCTGGTTCCTTTTCTCTTTTTACTTTTATTTATATGTGTATATTATATGATTTGCCTACATGTATGACTATGCACCATATGCATGCAGTACCTGAGGAAGCCAGAAGAGAGTGTCAGGTCTCCCTGGAACTGGAATTACAGGTGGTTAGCTGCCATGTGGGTGTTGGGTGGGAATCAGACCCAAGTCCTCTGGAAGAGCTCTTAACCATTGAGCCATCTCTCTAGACCAGTGGTTCTCAACCGTCCTACTGCTGCGACCCTTTAATACAGTTCCTCATGTTGTGGTGACCCCCAACCATTAAATTATTTTGTTGCTACTTCATAACTGTAATTTTGCTGCTGTTATGAATTGTAATGTAAGTATCTGATATATAGGATATCTGACAATGTGACCTCCAAAGGGGTTGAGACCTGCAGGTTAAGAACCACTCACTGCTCTACACCTTTTTAGTTTTTTTGAGACAGGATTGATCAGGCTGGCCTTGAACTCACAGAGATCCGCCTGTCTGCCTCCCGAATGCTGTGATTAAAGGCATGTGCCACCGCTGCCACCACCACCACCCAGCTGACCAGGTCTATTTTCTTTTAAGTCAAGATCTCCTGTGTAAGCTGGCTTCAGATTTGTTATGTTGCTAAGGATGACCTTGAATTTCTAATCCTCCTGGCTCTTCTGAGTGCTGGGACTATTGGCATGTACCACGACATCTGGTTTATTCTGTGCAGGGAATGGAACTCATGGCTTAGCACATGCTAGGCAAGTACCCTACCAACAGAGCTAAATCCCCAGCCTCCTGAGAGTGATAGGATTTCAGACTGTGCCACCGTGCCCAGCATCACTGTGTCTTTTGATGCCGCACTCTCTTGGGGTTCATTGCAGCAACCTCGTGAAGCAGTAGCTGGTGTCATCACTTACAGGGGAAACAGCAGGGTAGGGAAGAGGGCTTTGTGACTTGGCCTGAGCCAAAGACTTTCTCACACCAGTCAGTCATGTGGGTTTTCCCAGTTATGAAACTCATATCTTACATACTTAACATAAATCAAGAGCTTACCCACATAGAAGGGTTTTGAAAAATATTTTCTGTGTATGGATGTTTACTTGCATGTATGTGTGTGTACCACATGCATGCAGTGACCAGAGAGACCGAAGGAGGGCATCAGATCCCCCTGAGACTGGAGTTTCACATGGTTGTTAGCTGAGATGGGTTCTGGGAACAGAGGCTGGGTCCTCTGCAAAAGCAGAAAGTACTCGTGACCGCTGAATCATCTCTCCATCCCCCATATAGAAACTTTTTGAGGTCAATTTTCTTCTAAAAAGCTAGTCTTGGGTCATTGTGAGTCATGTAAAATCCCTTGGTTTAGAATCAGGGAAGGTGAGGGCAGTATGGGCGGGGCTGGCGTGTTAGTGCTGGAGAGTGCTGCTTTCCCAGGCGGGACTCAGCTCTTCTGTGCTTGTCTCCTCAGGTATTTTATGCATGGTGTGTGTCGCGAAGGCAGCCAGTGCCTGTTCTCACATGACTTGGCGAACAGCAAGCCATCCACCATCTGCAAATACTACCAAAAGGGCTACTGCGCCTATGGTGCACGCTGCAGGCAAGGCTGCCACGGCTGTGGCTACTGGAGTGAAGCTGGGGGGGGGGGGGGAGTGGGGGTTGTATTTGGTATTATTGACAGTTTTATGCCACCCAGGCTGACTTCAAACTTGCTATGTAGCCAGGGCTGGCTTTGAACTTCGGATCTCTTGCCTCCACCCTCAGTGGTAGGAACACAGGTGTATGCCATATGCCTGCCTGAGCATGGGTATTGATGAGGGGAAATTTTAAACTTAAAATTGTACTTAGAATATAAATAATTTGTGTCTTGCTTTTAAACCCCGTATAACACACCTAGACTTTCCCATTGCCACCAGCCCATCCTCTCATCGTGGGTTTTTTATGTCATGAGGTGGTGTACCATTTATTTTAAAGCCATTTCCAGTTCATGCTTGAGTGACTTCAGGCATGGAGGCTCATGGCGTTTGTGCACACACAACCCTGTTGCACCAGGCTGGACAACAGTGTGAGATGCTCCACACTTTGGAGAGCAGAGCCTATCTAATCCTCGATGTCTGGCAGAGCTCTAGAGTTTGAGTCAGCCACCTGCTCTTTCCCAACCCATCCACCCACCCGTCTGTGCGTCCTGGAGAGTTCTTCCCAAAGGGCCTCCTGGTGGCACAGATGTCAAGGGCTTCTCTGGGTGTCCTGGGCAGTGGATGGGTTCCTGTCAGCCCTACTGGGACACTTAGGTGTGGGGATAGGTAGCAGGTTCCATGGCCCCAATAGCCTTTTCTATTTGAGAGTACAGAGACAGACCCTTCCCCACCTCGATGAGTCCAGCTGTTGGGGGCTAGGAGTGTGGGTAGTGGGGGTGGGGGGGGCAGTGCTGGGCCTGCGTGACCATGATACATTGTCATGTTTTGTTCAGATATGATCATACAAAGCCCCCAGCTGCAGCAGGTGGAGCTGTGGGCCCTGCACCCCACTCTTTGCCCTCCTCAAGCTTGCCCAGTCCTCACCCTTCTCCTGACATCGCCACATCTGTTATGAGGACACATTTGCATGAACCGGGGAAGCGGGAGAAGAAGACACTGGTGCTCAGAGACCACAGTGAGTGACTGCAGCCTTCCATACCTGGGGGAAGCGGGGAAGCGGGGTGTGTGCCTTAGTGCCGCTTTCAGGCCTCCTCAGGAAGATCCTGGGGTGTCAGGTGTTGAGCTGAAAACAGGCTGCAGAGGTTCAGGGGTGCATCCCCACAGCTGGGTGTCAGGGTGGTCTTTTGTTGAAGTTGCCTCATCACCACTGATGAGAAGCTGCAGGCTATTCATTTTGAAGCTGGGTGGGATTTTTTTTTTTTTTATTTTGTCTTTTGTTTTTGGTTTTTTGAGATAGAGTGTCTCTGTGTAGCCTCAGCTGTCCTGGAACACTCTCTGTAGACCAGGCTGGCCTCGAACTCACAGAGATCTGCCTGGCTCTGTCTCCCGAGTGCTGGGATTAAAGATGTGTGCCACCACCGCCAGGCTGAAGCTGGGTATTTTAATGGAGGGGCCGGCACTCTCTTCTTGTTTGGTGCCATGCCCTGGTAGTGACTGCTTTAGGGATTTCAGGAGCCTCTTCAGATACAGGGCAAGGAAGGGGTCTAGGCTGAGACCAGGTTTGTGAGAAGGAAGTCAAGTGGCTTTTGTGCTGCTGGGCCTCAGGAAGGTTTCCTAGCTCTTGGGGTTGTTCCTCTCAGGGTTTCATGTGTTGGGGTGGTTTAGCATTAAATAGTCTATGTTGACACCTTTCTGTTCTGTATAAAGAGACCCCGTTCTCTTCTGTTCCGCATGGCAAGCCCTTGACCACCTGGCCATCCCGCAGGCTCTGCACTGTTGTTCTCAGGCCTGCTTTTCTCTAGCTGCTCCTAATTGGGCCTAGAAGCTGACGTGAAGGTGAGCCCGTTCTCATGTGTGTATGTGTGCATTTTGTGTTGAGATCTCACTGGCCTGGCTGAAGAGAAGACTCTCCCGAGCACAGTGACTAATCCGGGTGGCTGCAGTGTCCCTCAGACCAGCCCAGAGATGAAGCCCCACTCCTACCTAGATGCCATCAGGAGTGGCCTAGATGACTTGGAGGCCAGCAGCTCCTACAGCAGTGAGCCGCAGTTGTGCCCCTATGCTGCTGCTGGGGAGTGCCGGTTTGGAGATGCCTGTGTCTACCTGCATGGGGACATGTGTGAGATCTGCAGGCTTCAAGTCCTGCACCCCTTTGACCCAGAACAAAGGAAAGCTCATGAGAAGGTAACTTGAGAGCCTTGCATGAACTCATTTTAAGAACCCTGAGTGTACCACAGGCCAGAGTCCGGAGTCTCACAGCCGTCTTTGTGCCAGGACTGCCTGTGTTGTGTACTGACTTATTATACTCGGTTTTCAAGCTCTTTTCCTGTTGCCGATTGATCAGTTTTTGATTAAATAGAACACAGAAGAATAAGAAGTATTAGAAATGCAAAGTTTAGGATTGGAAAAATGGCTCACCAATTAAGAGCACTTGCTGCTCTTGCAGAGGACCAACATTCACTTCCTAGCACCCACTTTGGGGTCTGACATCCCCTTCTCACTTCCATAAGAACCTCATGCATGTATACACACAACACACGCGCACACGTGTACACACGAATTATAGTGAAAAAGAAATAATTAAGCTTTAAGAAATGCAAAGTAGTGCTGGAAAGATGGCTCAGTATTAAGAGTACTGGTTGCTCTTCCAGAGGGCCTGGGTTTAATTCTCAGCACCCACATGGTAGCTCACAACTGTCTGTAACTCCAGTTCCAAGGGATCCAAGACCCTCACACACATACATGCAGGCAAAACACCAGTGCACATAAAATAAAAATAAATCAGGGACTGGAGAGATGGCTTAGTGGTTAAGAGCACTAGCTGCTCTTCCAGAGGACCCGGGGTTCAATTCCTAGCACCCATGTGGCAGCTCACAACTGTAACTCCAGTTACAGGGGATCCGACACTCTCACACACATATACATTCAAGCAAAACACAAATGCACATAAAATAAAAATTAAAAAGAAATAAATCATTTTTTTAAAAGCGTGAATGTGTTCATTTCACAGAACATTGAGTACATTCTTTAAGAAAACTAATGAGTAAAAGAAATACAAAGTAAAGAAAACAGCTCCAACTCAGGAGCACATGTACCTGTGCCTGCCTTCTATACCACATGTACACTCAGTCTCTCACACATCCCTGGGTTTACATATCTCTGTGGTTGGGATCCAGCTAGCCAATATTTTGAAAACTTTGAAAAACCTTTATTGTGGACATTGCTTTAAAGTCTCTCTGTGTGTGTGTGTGTGTGTGTGTGTGTGTGTGTGTGTGTGTGTGTGTGTGTGTACACGTGTACGTACTTGTAGAGGTGAGAGAGTTGTAGAATCCTTGAGCTGGAGTTACAGGCAGTGTTAAGCTGCCCGATGAGGGTACTGGGACCAAATTCAAGTCCTTTGGAAGAGCAACAAGAGCTCTTAACTGCTGTGCCATCTCTCTAGTCCCTTTGATCATGAACTCTTGGGAGCCAAGTATTAAGGTTATGAATGTCCCTGGCTCTGGAGGCTATGCCTTACATTAGGCTCTGCTCATTCCAGAGTTATGAAGATGGATTAGAGAAGGGAAGCAGCTCAGGGTTACAGTGTGAGAGGCCAGGCTCCCTCCTCTAAGGACTTGGTAATTATGTGGAATAAAGTGGTCATGGCCTCTCTGACAGAGAAGGCCTGTGTCCCAGGAGGGCTGCTAATGCACATGTCAGCAGACAGCACTCCTGGCGGTCCAGCTTCCATGGGATGGTGGAGTAGCAAGCTGTGGAACTCAGATTGGGTCTGATCATCCACATGCAGAGGGCACTGTTATATGCACTCAGCTCTGAGAGCAGGGGCCTGGGTCGTCTCATCCGCCTTCGTTCACTTGAATTCATTTAGCTCAGTCACAGTTACTTGGCATTTCCTGTATTGTTATGGCATGGAATAGGCACAACATCCAGAAGAGCCAGGAGACCTGCAACTCCCACAGTGACCTAAGTGTTCTAGAACTCCATGGCAGCTAAACTGGTAGTGACCATATCCTACTAGGGAACCTAGGACAAGGACAAGGTGGCTTGAGGTCCACTTTGTGGTCAGATCTTTGTGTCCTGAATTCAGGGACTGTGGGTACTGTTTTTAACAGCTGTTGTGACTATGTGACTGAGCAGTTCCTGGGATCTTGGCCAAAGAGAACCTAAAGCTTCCCTCCCTGTCGTCCTCAGATGTGTATGTCGACATTTGAACACGAGATGGAAAAGGCTTTTGCCTTCCAGGCGAGCCAGGACAAAGTGTGCAGTATCTGTATGGAGGTGATCTTGGAGAAGGCTTCTGCTTCTGAGAGGAGGTTTGGCATTCTCTCCAGCTGCAGCCACACCTACTGCCTTTCCTGCATCCGCCAATGGAGATGCGCTAAACAGTTTGAAAACCCGATCATAAAGTGAGTGCAGCTGGGTTTCTCTGCGGGCATGGGCACTGCTGCCCTCTAGAGCTCAGGCCTCAGCTGTGTGAGCTTGTACAAGTCATCCTTCCAGGTCTGTCTGTCTGTCTTAAATGACAGCCTCTTCAATCTCTCCATGTTGGGGAAATTGCAAAACCATAAGTTGTTGATGGCTGGGTTCTGTCTTGCAGACCGCATGGACTCCGGACAGTCATTGTATCTGCCTTAGGCTAGTTGCCTTATAACATTTTCATGCTTTGAGGGTTTTTACCTTGATAAAGGGTTGATGCTCCCTTGGAATATGACTCCTGTGCACTTCCTACTGCCTGGTGCGTGTTGTTGGGGAACCTGCCTCTGTGGCAGCTTCACTGAGATAGAATACAATTCTGCAGTGTCCAGTACTTTCCAGAGTTGCTCAGCTGACATGCAGTCTAGTTTCAGAAACCTGGTCATCCCTCATTCCTGTTGTCTTCTGTCAGCCCCCAACCTAGGTTTTTTCTCCACAAATTCCTTACTCTGCCCGTCATTACGCATGGCCTTTGCCTTAGGAAGTGTTCCCAGGGCCACCCCTGATGAGCATGCTGTGTGAGTGACAAGTGTCTGACTGAGAAACAGCTTGTAATCTACTCACCAGCTAGTGGGCACTCATATAAGTCTAGACCCCAGGAATGTCACAGTAGCTTGGCATCTAACTGAAGCCATTTCCTACTCTTACCTGCAGATAAGGATTCCAGTTTCTTTACATCCTCTCCAACACTTGCCTTTATTTCTAATCTGAGCTGTCCCAGGAGTAAAGTATATCTTACTGTCATCTTGCCTTCCATAGTCACTGAGGATAATGAGCATTGTTTGTGTGATTATTGGCTGTCCTGGATGAATGCTCAGATCTCTT
Organism: Peromyscus eremicus; assembly: GCF_949786415.1. Taxonomy (NCBI): domain Eukaryota; kingdom Metazoa; phylum Chordata; class Mammalia; order Rodentia; family Cricetidae; genus Peromyscus; species Peromyscus eremicus. The sequence goes on from NC_081418.1 coordinate 126,834,631, forward strand.
TTTCTTACTGAGTTGAACCTTTTCATCATCACAGGCTGCTCTTAGATGGTGGTGATTGTGTCTCTGGCCGTGCATTTGAACAAGGGGTTTCAGAGTGGAATGTGCAAAGGACTCGTGATACTATTTTCCCCCTTACAAACCTGATTTGTTTGTTCTTCAGGTCTTGTCCAGAGTGCCGTGTGATATCAGAGTTTGTAATTCCAAGTGTGTACTGGGTAGAAGATCAGAATAAAAAGAATGAGTTGATTGAAGCTTTCAAACAGGGAATGGGGTAAGTGCCTTGATTTCATAGGGGTCCTGGCACCCGCCTGGCTGGGTGGGGTTGAGCCTCTGTTAGCTTCAGGTTTCCCGAGAATGTGGACCTGGTGGATGGATCCCAGAGCTTCTCGCTCCTGTCAGGCACTTTGCTGGGCGGGCTCTGAACTGCAGAGCAGAGCGCAGCCTTGAGGAAGCAGATGAGTTCTAAGATGAGCACTGATGCCTGGTGCTTAGGTGAACTTGGCATCTCTCATTTTCCATGCATTTACCAGGTGTCTGCTGAGGATCTGCCATCTCACAGGCCTTGTCCATTGCAGGGGACACGTCACTCAAAGAGGCTGACAGTGGCAGCCTCACACAGCTCACACTCTGGCAGAGGACAGTAATGAGCAGGAAGGTGCAAGATGAGGACTAACCCCCACGCGCTCGTCATGCCACTTAACACACTCTGTTGCCCAGGCTGGCCTCAGCCACCGACCTCAGCCACCCTGGTGTTAGGATTACAGGCATGCACAACCACATCTGGCATCTTTTTAAAAGAAATGCTTTCCTAGGAATTTCTCACAGAATATTCCTGTTGCCTTGTATCTGTCCTTTGTCATTTGTATTATGAATAATGTGTGTTGTATTTACATATTACAAAACCCACAAGGCAACATCAGATTTGCCCTTTAAAACTCGCTTTTCTGTTTGTTCTTTTTTGTTGTTTTTATTGAGACAGGCTCTCACTGTGTAGCCCTGGCTGGCCTGGAACTCGTCGATCCACCTGCCTTTGTCACCCAAGTACTAAAATCAAAGGCTTACACCATCATGCCTGGAAAAAAGTCACTTTTTTCCTTAAGTTTTTTTTTTTTGTTTTTATTTTTGTTTTTTTGTCTTTTTGAAAGTTTTGTTGTTGTTGTTGTTTTGAAAGTTTTTATGTTCATCTAATTACTGTAGCTTAATATTTACCCATTTTACCATTTTTTTCCCTCCTGTCATATGATTGTGCATCCACAAGAGGGCAGATGCAGCAGGACAGAGCTGGCTGGGCTTAGAAAGGTGCTGTGCTGGTTAGAAGTCGCCTCCATGCTGCTGTTCTTGCCTGGCTGTGCGTCCCTTTGGTGGATGTTCTTGAGCATTCTCCAGAACATGAGAGATGAGTGAGATCATCAAAGTGTGACACAGCAGTGTGGTGGCAGATTTCATTAGTGGCCTAAGGCAGAACAGAGAAGGCACTTGGGTCTCCCTTGGGTGCAAGAAGAAAGCCTTGTGGAGCCCTGAATACCCTATCCTTTGGGTAGGCAGCACAGCTCCACTGTGGTCCTTTGAAGGGGCTAGAGACTTACTAGTGGGGATGGGAGGGCGTCAAGGAAGACATGACTGGCAGGCAGGCAGTACAGGGTGATACCCTGGGAATGGGACAATGGAAAGTAGAGGGCCAGTCGGTTTGGGATTTGTTTTGTCAATAGCTTGGATGTGAGAGCTGAGGAACACCGAGTGAGGTGGCCAAGCTAGAGCTTTTGACTTTGGTGGGCAGATAGGTAGAACTGGAGAAGAAAGAGGACGGCCGTGTGAGAGTGGGGCCCAGGGAAGGCAGGGTTTCTGGGTTTTTGTTGTGGTTGGTTGGTTTTGATTGTTTGGTTTGTTTTTTGTTTGCTTGGGGTTTTTTGTTTGTTTGTGGTTTTTGTTATTGGTGGTGTTTTGTCTTTGTTTTGGCTGAGACAAGGTTTCTCTGTGTAACAGCTTTGGCTGTCCTGGAACTCACTCTGTAGACCAGGCTGGCCTCGAACTCAGAGATCCGCCTGCCTCTGCCTCTTGAGTGCTGGGATTAAAGGCATGCGCCACCACCTCTGGGCCGGTTTTTGTTTTTTTCTTTTTGAACAGGGTTTCTCTGTGTAGCCCTGGCTGTCCTGGAACTAGGCTGGCATCAAACTCACAGAGATCCACCTGCCTCTGCCTCTCGAGTGCTGGGATTAAAGATGTGTGCCACCATCACCCGGCAGGTTTGTTTTTGATACAGCGTCTTATTTATAGCCCTGTTTGGGCTGGAACTATCTGTAGACTAGGCTGGCCTCAAAGCTCATTGAGACCTTCTTGCCTCTGCTTCCTAAGGTTTGGGATTACAGGTGTAGGCCACCATGCCCAATGAGGAGGCAGTTCTGGGGCTAGTGAAGGGCCCTTAGAGACCTGAGAGTTTACTATTATTTATTTATTTATATAAAAATATAAAATCCCAGAACAGTGGAGAAGGGTCAAAGGTACAAGGAAGAGTTAAGCTAGGCTCTAAAAGTAGAAGGCACCCATAGCTTCAGGCATCTAAGACCTGCTTCACCAGACTGCCCTCTCGCTTTGTCAAAATTTTTGACCAGGAGGAAAGGAAACTAACTCACTTGCTTTGGAGACTTGGGCAGAGCTGGTGAATCAGCTTCAAACATGGGCACCTGGAGTACCCAGGCCTCGCTCAGCCCTGGTGCAGAGGCACTGGAGGGCTAGCATTGTGGGGAGGGCCGTCCTTGCTACTGAGCACTGCAACCTCCACGCAGTGCATCCCAGCAGCTTTGCCCAGCTTGGAAATCAGAATCCCAGCTGTGACTTCAACAAGTCACTTCACTTCTCCCAGCACAGGTTTCGCCACTGTCACAGGTGGGGCCGCAGGAAGACTGTAGCTGTTCTTTATTTTCATCGGTCTTTGATTGATTGATTGTGTGTGTGTGCTTTACAGGAAAAAGGCATGTAAATACTTTGAACAAGGCAAGGGGACCTGTCCCTTTGGAAGCAAGTGCCTTTACCGCCATGCTTACCCTGATGGGCGGCTGGCAGAGCCAGAGAAACCTCGGAAGCAGCTGAGTTCTGAAGGCACTGTGAGGGTAAGCTGGTTAGAGATGTGGGGATTCCCAGCTACTGCCCAGGCCCCTCCCAAACACTTTGGCAGCAGAGCAGTGGGGTCAACAAAGCAAAGCAAGCCAGCACTCAGTCTGCTGCTGCCATCTCCACTGACCCAGGCGTGCTTTTTGGCTGTTTTTGCAGTTCTTTAACTCAGTGCGGCTTTGGGATTTTATCGAGAACCGAGAAACCCAGCATGTCCCTAGCACCGATGATGTCGACGTGACAGAGCTTGGAGACCTCTTCATGCACCTTTCTGGAGTAGAATCATCAGAACCCTAGAATCAGTGCTGACACTGATTTCGGGCTCTGCGGTCACAACTTTCCAAGGCAGGGTGTGAAAGCCTCTGTCACTGACCCAAGGTAGCATGGTACCTGGATGTGAGTGTGGTAGCAAATCCCCTTGGTCTCTTCATGCTCCACTTTCACAGCCCTGGTGAAGGGAAGGACATAAGATAACCAAGTCCATGGAATCACTACGTTTAGAGTTGGGCTCTTAGTTGTACCTCCAGCCCCTTTACCGGGGACCAGCTATGTGGTCCAGTTGTTTTAATTGATTGCTTTTAAATGAAACCCAACTGCCATCTTTCTTTTGTGACTTTCTTAAGCAACAGTAAACTTGGAGCTGCTCATAAAGCAGCAGATCTGTTTTTCTTACCAAGGCGTCGCCAGCCCTGTAAAGGGCTCCTCTGCAGTGACCATCTCTAATGTAGTGTGTTGTGAGCCTTGGAATTTATACACCTCTGTAGAACACGTGGTCATGTTGGTGCTGCACTACAGCATAGATTCTTACTGCTCTGAGGATGGTCAGGCTTGATTTAGTTCCCTCCAGAGTCCCAAAGCAGTTGACAGTTAAAGGGTGGGTCCTATAGTGATAGAAACCCTATCCATAAAGGTCTCCAGGGAAACTCCATCGCCATCCTCCCCTTATAGTGAGAGAGAGCATACGACACTGAGGCATCACAATTCAAACGGCCTGTTCTCGCCTGTAAAGTAGGCCCTACTCTATGCTGTTTTTGTGGTCTTGACCCAACAGTCACTCATACCTGAGGGGACGTGAAGCCAACCAAGACAGCTGGATTGGAAATGTAGTGTGTATAACTTTGTAAGTCACAGCAAGTTTGTTCTAAACCTAAATTTATTTTTGTAAAAAGCTCTGTAGATATCAGATATTTTATAAATGCACTCCTTATAGTGTGTGTGTGTGTGTGTGTGTGTGTGTGTGTGTGTGTGTGTGTGTGTGTGTGTTGGGGAGGGTATTACCTGTCTGCTTTTTACTCAGCTGTTCATATAACTGCAGAAAAGGCTCACACAGCACAGACCCTCCTTGAGTTTTACACAAGAAACCAAACAAATAGGGTGTCCATACTGCCTGCGAGCTCAGCATTACTTTTGAAGGAGTCAGAAGCCATTAAACCTAAATTTAATTTATTTTATTAAAATAACATAATTGAGGAACCATCAGATAACTGTATCTTGTCAGGCGCAATAAAAACAAAATTAAAACCCAAAATCATTAAGAAAACCTGTATTCCTGGCTTTCTTACAGACAAGGATGTGACTAGAGATAGGCTGGGCTGCAGCCCACCCCATAGGGGCAGCTTCTGGAAGACAGATTCAGCGTGTGGGAGGCTGCCCGAAGGTGGAGCACCGTGCTTGGAAAGCCATCCACACAGGACACCTTAGACACAGTAAGAGGGTGTGTCCATAAAGTGAAGTTCTGTAGTACCAAAGCAGGCTCCCCCAGGTGGCCAAGACTCCATGTGCAAAACTGGCACTGCACCACTGTCTGTGCCCTGCAGCAGATAGGCTCAGCGAGCTAAGTTCCCGATTGCACGTCCCTGCAGCAGCCAGAGTGCAAGCCACTTTGACTTCTCTCCAAGGCCATTTCCTTGCTCTAAAATACTCCGCTGACTTGTATTCCTGGAGCAGAGCAGGCTAGCATGGTGGACAGCTTCCTTTCCCAGGGCAGGAGGGTAGAAAAGAAGGCAACATGAAGTTAAGGCCCTGTGAGTAGTCTAGGTCCTTAGCAGCAGCTTCTCTGAAAACATGCATTCTGCCCCCAAGGAAACAAAGTGGTGCCTGCTGACTCTTTTCCCCTGGTGGCCTAAGAACAGCTACAACATCAGCTAGAAGACTGGTAGCCTCGGGGATGTGGTCAGCGTGCAAGCATTGATGTCCTCAGTGTGGGCCGCCCGATGCAGGGAGGGCTCAGAGGCGCTCCTGTTGATTTTCGGCAGAGAGTGCTGAAGCAGCTCGATGGAAGACAGGATCTGAAACAAGGCCCCGGAAGTGGTCTTGTTAGTTGGGGACTTGCTATCTCCCCAGCCATACCTTTCAGTCAGGCGTCTAAGCACACAGAAGGTCCTCTCCCCACAGACCCCTGGCCCACCTCAGACTGTAATCGTATTTGAGCTCCTGAGCTCCACCTAACCTGGGGAAACAGAGGCCTCTCTTCTTTTACTTTCTTCACACAGTCGGCCACCAACCTCTTCATTGCCTTGGGGCAGTTTTTGTAGAGCCTGCTAAGGTCTGGGGAAACATATCCCCGGCCCACCATGAAGATGATCTAAAGAAGGAAACAGTTGAGCAAAGGAGTTTGTGAACGACAGACACTGGGACTAACTAGCCCTTGCCGCTCTGCCAGGCCCCGTGCAGATCACCTGATCTCGGTTGTTAATGTGGGAGTAGGGGAGCTCCCCTGTCATCAGCTCGTACAGCACAATGCCATAGGAGTAGACGTCAGACTGGAAGCTGAACGGGTTGTTATCCTGCATTCGGATGACTTCTGGGGCCTATGAGGACAAAGTATGTTAGTCCCTGGGTAATGGGCTCCAGAGACATTCAGGAGCCAGGCTATTCCAACTAGTTGGAGGGAGTCCAGTCCTTAGCCCAGCGTAGCTCTTCCCTAAAGACTTAACCCCCAGGCTCTGGCCTCTGTTGCCTTCCTAGGAGATAAGTGGTTTTGCCTTAAGCTGACACCAGGGATCAACCAGACTCCCAAAATGTGCAGAAATGATGTCAAGTTTGCACCCTGCTCCACTTCATGGTGCTCAGGAAGTTGTGTGGGGCCAGCTTCCTTACCATCCACAGCACAGAGCCCGTGGGCTGTTCAACTTGCTGAGAACCACTCCAGCGTGACTTGACTGTTGCCAAACCAAAATCTCCAATTTTCACCGTGAGGCCTTCATGGAGAAATATATCTCAATGCTTGTTAAGGAGACTGACAGGTCAACGTTCCTTACAGTGCTTTTTACCTCCTTCGCCTCACTACTAAATCAAATTCTGAAATCACTTCTCTTCAGGAGGCAGGAAATGGTGTAGGCCCAATAACTGGGCCTCGGACTGCTCACCAGCGTCCCACCCCGCCTACATGCCCTACTCATGACAGCAACAGAACAGCAGCAGCCTCACCACCGAATGTTTTTAAAAACTGGCTAGAACCGGTCCACTTTATGACCAAGATCTTAGAGCAGTGCTTAGCTGCCCAAAAAACTTTACTTCAAGAAGGTCACGGCCACTAATGCAGCACAGCTAAGCCTGACACTGGCACATCATGCTGTGCACCATCTCACAGCATAAAAGGGGCACAGCTGCTGTGAGGAAGGAGGAATGCGGTTTCTTTTAGATTGACTTCTTCTGTCTGCATGTGTGCCTGCAGGCCAGATGAGGACATCAGATCTCACTACAGATGGTTGTGAGCTGCCATGTGGTTGCTGGCAATTGAACTCAGGACCTCTGGAAGAACAATCAATGCTCTTAACCTCTGAACTACCTCTCCAGCCTGAAGAAAAATGCCTTTTCTTGGTACCTGTCCATAAGGATCACCAGAAACAATTTGCTTTTAGTTGGCAAGGCCAGGAAAACACCCTTACAGTTTTACCTCAAGGATGTTTTACCTCTCCTGCCCTGTGTCATAACTTAGTTTGAAGGGATCTTGATTATCTGTGACTTCCACCAAATATCACATTGTTCTACTGTATTGATGGCATTATGCTGCTTGGACCAAGTGAGCAGGAGGCAGCAACCACTTTGCACTTGTTGGTAACACATATATGCATCCGAGGATGGGAAATAAATCCAGAATCTTAAATCTTGACTTGCAATTACTTTTCGTCTGTATGTACAGCCATACATCTTCCACAGATGAGATATAAATAGATGCTAATAAACTCTCAAGCAAACTTTGAATAATCCAACCAGGCTGAGTTCAAGTTCATTCCAAGTTTGTATCCCAACTCTGAAGGAATTGTTTACAGATCACTGTTGGGGGAAAAACCTTAAGGAAGGAACTCTTGTGGACAGTCACAGCAGCCCAGGTGAGATGGAGGCTGCAGAGGGCCTGTTTGGCTTCTTAACTAACTTCATTTTTGTTTTCCTTTAAAAAGCTCTCCCCTGGAACCATGAACCATATTTGAGAAAAAGGTCCCTTTGGGTTAAACTGAGAACTCAATACCAAAGGATACTGTTGGACTTCATGTCTCTGTGGATGATGTTCTTTGCATGCAAATAGCTGTGAAGGAGAGAAATCAATCAGTTAATTAGCTACAGCTAATAAGGTACCCAAGGACCTGTCACATAGAAAGGCCACAGTGTAAACGGGCTGACATCAAACATCAGTTTTACTCAAAAGTAACTTGGACTGTCTCACTGGCCATCCGCTAACTGTGGGTAGCAATTTGCCTTGCATACTGCAACTTGGATTTGCTCTGCAAACAAAGCCAGGCATGTAGGATGTGATCTTTTACCTCACATTCCACTTACCAAGACATAAACCCAGCAGTAGGAAGGCCAATTATCAGGAACTGGGGATGGCTATAAGCTGGGGATTTTTCTATATGGTAAGAATGCAGCATCTAGTAGGATGGCTGTACTTTGAATACAGAAAGGCCCCCAAGCCCTACCTCCAAAAGAAAGACTTCTTATGGTATGTGAATGTTAAAGTTCAGAGCTCTGTATGAATTTTATTTTTTGGCTGTTTGAGACAGGGGTTCTCTGTGTAGCCCTAGCTATTCTGGAACTTGCTCTATAGATCAAGCTAGCCTCAAACTCTGGATCTTGCTCCGTAGATCCAGGGGATCCAGGAGCTAAAAAGATGGCCTTTTAAAGAAAATGGATGATCCAACGTGACAAAGGGCTGGAAAGAGGTTTGGAGGTTAACATGTCACTGCTCTTGCAGAAGACCCCATTTTGATTCCCAACACCCACATTAGGCAGCTGACGACTGACTGCAGCCCCAGGACCACCCATCTCCCGAGCACTGCCACTCACTGACCATATAAACATGCAATTTCAAATATTTTTTTTTAATTGACAAAAGCACCGGTGAGCAGAGCGTATTCCTGCTGCCTGGGCACAAGGGTCCTACAGATGGTAGCTAGGTCTGGTTGATGAGAAACGGGAGCTTCAGATGTCAAAGAGCCCACCCAGGTGCCACTCAGTCTGGTTCCTACAAGGGCAACTCAGGGTTCAGGCCACAAGGACTCACCAAGCTGTCTACTTACTCCATTCCCTGAGCTGTCTGTCGGGCAATGTCAATTAGCTGGAACATCTGGAATTTGGTCTCCTGGACATGCAGGTGTTTATAGAGACTGCTGCCCTCACACCACTGGGTCACAATCGCCAGGTTGTCCTTTGTCATGTACCCCATGAACAGCAGGATATTAACATGCCGTGTTTTGCTGGGGGAAGGGGAAGCAGGGAGAGCATGACCATAAGAGTACTACCTATAATCAGCTGAAGCCCACTCACCCTTCATTCACCTCCATGCTGGCCTTGCTTACAGAGAGGGTACTCTTTGCACAGGACCCCTCATCTGTGGAATCCACCTCTGTCCAACTCATCCCTACAAACCTAAGAGAAATTGAGTGACTAGAGAGCTAAGGCTCTCTTTTTATTAGCTATAAAAAGATGCCTGGAAACAGGTAAAAATGATCCCCCTACCACAAGCCAAACCCCACACAGCTGGACTGTTGAGTGTTGATTCCAGAGATGAGGTGTGTCCATGCAAAGGGCTCTTCTGGCTTCCAGCACATACGCTGGAAGGAAATAGACTTCCCTCCTCCTCAGAGGAGTATCCCTCAGAACCCATAGCAGGTGCTGACCTGCACAGCCCGGCCCTACCCAACCCTGCTGCTCCAGGGGCTGGGCTCACCGCAAGACAGCCACCTCATTTCTGAAGGCCTGGAACTGCTCTGGGGTTGGGTCAACCACTTTTAGGATCTTTACTGCAACATCTCCTGCAAATTAATTTGTAGTTAGTTACGCTCAGTTAAATAGTTACGCTCAGTTAAATAGTCTTTATTTTTTCAAATACCTTAGGATTTATGTGCATCTTACCTTGTTTTTGTTTTTTTGAGACAGGTTCTCACTGGGACCCAGGACTCGACTAGGGTCAGCTAATTGAGCCCCTTTCTACCTCCCCAGCACTGAGATTACAAGACAGTACAACCACAGCTGAATTTTTATGTAAGTGCTGGGGATTGATCTTGGGTCCTTGTGCTTTGATGGCAAGCTCTTTTTACCAACTGAGCTACTTCCCAGCCTTTCAAAAACCCTAATTCTAAGGACAATAGGAGGCACTTTTCAAGGAACATGTGTCTGCAGGTAGAACAAATCTGCCAACCAATACATCAAGTGGCTGAGAAGCTTCACTGCTACTAATACCCACACTGGGCCACAAAAGCCTTCAACAAGCTTGTATCCACTTGATGCTGGCTGGGAGCACCAAGGTAGGTCCATATGGGAGAGCTCCACAACCTTAGCCTGTGAGGATGAAATCCATGCCAAGGCTGTGAATGGCACGCCAAGTGTAAACTGATGAGGAAGCAGGCCCTTCAGCAAGCTGAAGGAGAGGGTCCTTTACCAGTAGGAGCAGTGGGAATACTGAACACTGTCATAGCTTGTATGCACACCTGACTGTTAAAACTCATTCTGCAGAGAGGAAATAGAGTAGAAGTCAGTCTCATGTCCAGAACCACATTTGGAAGGAAGGAAGGAAGGAAGAAGGAAGGAAAAGAAAAATGTGCTGGAGCCAGGAAGGGCAGGAAGTTAAGTGGGCCCACACAACTGTCTTACAATACTGACAATCACCAAGGCAGCAATATAGGTAACCTCCCTACAGCTTCAGAAACACCCAGGAGTCAACATGCTTTCTGGGGTAGTTGGCAGTCACATTCAAATATGTTTTATATAGATATATTAACAAGAGTAATAATAAAGTGCCTAAACCCTTTAAGGGTCCCCTTATTTTACTTATTTATTCATTCATTCATTTATTTTTGGAGACAGGGTTTCTCTGTGTGGCCCTGGCTATTCTAGAACTCACTCTGTAGACCAGGCTGGCCTTGAACTCACAAAGATCTGCCTGCCTCTGCCTCCCAAGTGCTTAAAGATGTACACCACCACCGCCAGGTTAGGACCTCAAATTTTTATAAGGCTGTCCACTCTGGAAGCTGAGGCAGGAGGCCAGCCTAAGCCACATACCGAGACCCCATCTCAAAAAAACAGTCAAATTAACCATGGTACCAATGACCAAAGTCTGAGTCAGCTGAGAGGCACCTTGGAGTTGGCCGGTCCCTCAGCCTGAGGAGTGTGGTCTTGAGGCAGTCTGTTCTAGGGAGCACCAATGGTAAAGACAGGGCTCCCTTGAGGTCCCAGTCTCTCAGCTATAACTGACCTGGTAATTGGCATCATCCAGCACCAAAGGCACAGGCTGCTAGAGAAGCTGCAGCTCATCCTAGTAGCGAAGGTGCAGTGCTGGAGCCACCTGTCCAGCAGTGACCGTGTGTGCCCTAGTGGCAGGTCCCACGTGGCTGTGAAGTCTGAGACAAGACAGTAGCTGGGCTTAAAGACTGCTGGGGAGTGGGAGTGTATGGAGATGCTTCCTGGAGGTAGTGGGGTGTAAGCATCAGGAAGGATATTAGAAAGGACACTCTAGTGAGGCATGTAAGTGAGCATCTATAAAACAGAATGGGTGGGAGAAAATTTTGCTGCAACAGCCCAGGTGAAGGCAGGCTTGGAGTTACAGTGGGAAACAAAAGGGTAAGAAAGTTAGGGGTGGAAGGAGAGACTGGGGTAGGCAGGTCAACTTAAGTGGTGAGGCCAGGAAGATGTTGGTGGCCAGATGCCTGCATAGGAGGCTGGAGGAATGCTAAAAAGCCCCTCAAGAACAGGCTCTGCCTAGCTCATAACCATTCCTCTGCAGACCAAGAGACAGGCCAGCAGGGCATCACTTAACAGTCCTCAGAGGAGTCAGTCTAAGTGTCACTGACCAACTTTCTGATCTGTGCTCCTAAGAAAGCACATTGCTCATAGGACGACCTATGCAAGGCAAAACCCCACACACTGATGCACAACCATAGTGGATGCTGCTGTTTCCAACACTGAATGTGAATGTCTGCACACTTTTCTCCATCTCTGCCCTGTTATCTGTAAAGTTACTGAAACTTCACAAGCACTTTCAAGAACCCCCTGCTTACATTTGCTAACATCCTAATCTAGAGGTGTTAAAAACCTGGTATGGAAATGCTGTCAAACTATTCAAGCTATGACTACAAAGGTTAAACTAGAAACTTTCTTCCAAGTGAGCAATGTTTCTCATGGAAATAAGAACACTCACCCCACAGGAAGGGAGAGCTACAATTACCCGAGGGCAGAACAGAGAGTCAGGAAGTTTCCTGCTTTCCTGCGCCAGCCTTCTGAACAGAAGATAGCTCCTGCTCTTGGTCTGGACCTGTTTTAAGGTCCCTTCAGCTGTTGGTGTCTAGGGTGCCCTCCATCAAAGCAGTAAACACCTGCTCAGTGAAGAAGTATGTTCCATGAGCAGAGCTAGCTTAGTTTAGAAGAAATGGCACCACTAACATCTGACTACAGGGCTAAAACTTGCTCACTGGTTTCTAAGCATCACTAGAACTTTATTATACAAATTAAGGTTAGAATGCTGTGAAATTTCAAAATTGATTTGATTGCGAAGTATGATCAAGTACCCTTAGAGAAGGCCACTATGAACAAAGAAGCCCCCTAGCCCTCTGCTGAACCCTGAGCACCAGAGCCCTGAAGCTGGAGATAGGCTCCAAACTCACCGTGCCACTTGCCCTTATACACAGTGCCAAAGGAGCCTGACCCAATGCGAGTGGACAGCATCACCTCACTGGCTTCTATTTCCCAGTAATAGCTTGAATCTCTCTGCCCACGAGGTCTCTGAAACAAATGGAGATCATTCATAACCCATAGAATGCCAACAGCCTGCTGAGAGTAAGACTGTCAAAGAAAGGGTCACCCCACCCCGCCTGTTCCTGCTTCCTTTAAAGGTGAACAGGCTCTGCAGCTACAGTCTTGTCTCCGAGAAGACGACAGTTTACTGAGTTGTAGCCAAATGGCAACTTATAGAATGAATGTGAACATGCCAGGGCACAGTGGCATTCATTTTCCTTAAGTGTATTTTATTAGGTTCCCACCCCCAAATATGTTAAGTACATTCTGATTTCCAAGAGTTTATCTTTACTGATCCCTGAGGGGCAGGAGGTATTATTGACCATACTCACAATTTTGTTTTTTTCCTGGGTCCCAGATCCTGGTGCCCGTTCTCTTTGTGCTGGCACAGGGGTTTTGGGCTGTGACCAGCCTGTTGGGCTCAGGTTGTTGGGGCTGCTGGACAGGGCTGAAGGTGAGGCTTAATAGACAAGACAAACAGAATCCACACGTAGATAAGGCAACAGAAGATCACAGCATAGAGAAAAAGCCATTACTGATCACTAAATGACTGTGGGGTAAAGTACCTGATTCACTGTGACTTCGAATTGCATCCTGAAACGGAAAACAAAAGCTGATCAGATACACTAGAAAAGGCCTCGTCTCTTGGGGCAGGGGCTATAGGAGCAATTATTAACCCTCTAAAATATAAAGTATACTTGTGTACTCCTAATTTCCTGGTTTACCTAATGCCTAAATAAATTTTTCCAAGATTGATTCCTGTTAAATACTCCTGGAATGAGTATAACTTTTCATGGAAACCACATTTCTCAGAAACAGACCTTCAGCAAAGGCTGGTAGTTACTGTCAACTGGCATCTCCTCCACAGACTCGGGATACTGCTCTGTTGACGCTTAATCAGAGACAGAGACTGAGAGACAGAGGTCCAGTGACAGGCTCATTTTGACTTCAGTAGGAGGAAGGACAAATATGGACCAAAGTTGGGTTTAACACAGGTAGGTACTACTTGAAGCCTAACTTATGGGGAACTGGAAAAAAACATGAACCCCAGAGCCTGAATCCTGTGTTTACATTTTAAAACCCACATGGACAGAAGGGGAGACTCAGTAAGGGTCACAGAGCAGTGGATGGCAGAAATGAGCCATCACATATGGATCTCAGCCTCAGCTCCATTAGCATAAGACATTCAAACTTTAGTGATTTTCTCAAGCTGGCTACTAGACACTGGATACTGTTTCAAGAATCACTCAAATCACAGGGACCTACCTCCACCAGACATTTTTTTAAGATTTTATTTTTGGTGTGTGTGTGTAAGAATGCAAGTGCCCACAGGGGCCAAAGACAGTGTGGGACCCCTTGGAGCTTGGAGTTACAAGCAGTTATATCCTTCCTGATATGTGTGCTTGGACTTGAACTTGGATCCTCAAGAGCATCAAGTACTCTTAACTGCCCAACTATCGATACAACCATCCATGAGACCTTTCTAAATTTTAATCTTATAATTCTTCCTTGAGGGCAGAATTTATAATATATATTACAAATATAAAACCACTTCATAACTTCAGAAAGTGTCTTTCTAGCAAGTCATCTGCATTTTTCTTTGTATTACCACAGCAAACAAGATAATTGTTCCACGAAGCTATTACTAGAATGTTCCCACTCAATTTTTTGAGGGTTTGTTTTTTTTTTCTGTTTTGTTTTTTTTCCATTTTATATGTATGGGTGTTTTGCTTGCATGTATGTGTGCTCACCATTTGTACAGTGCCCTTGGAGGCCAGAAGAGGATGTTACACCTTCTGGCACTGAAGTTATAGACAGTAGTGAGCCTGCATGTGGGTGCTGGGACCTGAACCAGGGTCCTCTGTAGAACAAAGGCTCTTCTTAACTGCTAGGCCATCACTCCAGCCATATTTTTTGCTTGTTTTTTTATATAGAGTCTCACTGTGTAGCATAGGCTGGCCCTGAACTTGCCATTCTTCTGCCTCAGCCTTGTTAGTGCTGTGATTACAGACATGTGCCACCATGCCTAGCTTTCAAAAATATCTTTACAAGAGTAAAAAAAAACACAAACCAAGCTACTGCTCACTTGCTCTCTCTCTTGCACTCACACACACACACCAACTGTGTCAGCCACCCTGCCCAAGTATCTATAACAGCATAGAATAAAGCCTAATTCTAATTCCCAACCCTGGCCTGTCTGTAAAACATCCACAGAGATGGTTAAGATCCTGCCAGGCAGTGGTGGCACATGCCTTTAATCCCAGCACTTGGGAGGCAGAGCCAGGTAGATCTCTGTGAGTTCGAGGCCAGCGTGGTCTACAGAGCGAATTCCAGGACAGGCACCAAAAGGAGAGAGCTTGGTTGCTGAAGGGCTTGCCTTGTAAGCACAGAGTGGTGGCACATGCCTACGATCCCTGCACTGGGGAGGTGGGGACAGGAGGATCCTGGAGGCTCACTGACTGGCCAACCTAGCCTAACTAGCAAGCTCCAGCTTCAGTAAGAGACACTATTTCAAAGCACAGAATGGAAAGGCAATTGGGGAAGACACTTAACATCAGCCTCTGGCTTACACACACCTGCACACACACAAAAACAGATTCTCACTCTGCAACTCAAACCAGGGCTAATGATGTGTGTCTGTGAGGGAAAGGTGAGAAAGCCTGGGTGTCTGTATGACAGGATGGCAGCCAAGGGGGAGAAACACTGGCCATTCAACCAATCTCTTCTGTTATTTTTGTCTACAAAAGGTGAGTTCCAGGACAGCCAGAGCTGTTGCACACAGAACACCTGTCTTGAAAAACAAATATCAAGGAGGAAAAAAGCCAAGAATCAAATTTTTTTCTGAGGCACAAACAGGATTAAACACAATACTTGTGTTACTTACATTAGCAACTGGAGAATTTTGACTTTGACTGTATTAACAACAGTTTATACAGGAACAAATTGTACATGGAAAGAAAATGGCTACTTTATAATTGTATATGAATGTATAGGGCCAATTATTATGATAAAGCCAATGGCTTACACAGGGCAACAAGTGGTTAAAGGTGATTTCTGGCTATAGAAAAATTACACCTAAGATGACAGGTGTCAAGGAACCAATTTTTGCAAAGATGAGAAAGCACGGTTACATGGCCATGTCTGCTGTGTCTTTTAATTTGATTTTGAAACAGGATCTCACTGTGTAGCCCAGGCCAGTCCTGAATAAGGTCCTCTAGAGTGCTAGGATTCTAGGCATGTACCAGGATGCCAGACTTTCTAATAGGCTTTTCTAGGTCATATCAACCAAATGGGTGAAATGCTTTGCTTTCTAATGTCTGAACTCCATACAGATGCTTTGTTACTATCAGTCCATCATTAGTCTTTTGAGAGAGCTGAGTTTTTAAAAACTATTTCAATGCCCTTGCCTTTGAGAATCTACCTTGAGAAATTCACCTAGCAGTAGCAACTCAGAGTATTTATTTTACTTATAAATATTCTATAGAAAAGAAAGAAAACGTGGCAAAAGTATGAGAGAAATATAAATGAATGTATTTGTTGTCTCACATGATAGTCTACCATCTGACAGTCTATCCTGTTAAACCCAAGAAGCAAAGGCATGGAGAAAAATACCTACTCTTCCCCTCAGACAAAACCGTCTGGAGCACGCCCTGGGAGAGGCATTCAGGCTGTTATTCTAGTCCAAAGCAATGAGAAATAAAGAAGAATAAAGACAAAGGAAGCATTTGAAGTGTAGTCAGTTGATTTTAAAGATGAGCTAGAAAGCAAACCAACAGAACACACAAGAAAAGAAAAGGCAGTTTGCAAACACTGACTGGCACTGTCACATCTGCTTCAATGCACTTTAGATCCTAGAGGTCCTACTTTCAGTCCTCTAGAGCATCTGTAGTCTTTACAACACCTCACCATATGAAGCTGCTCTGCTCTGCACATATCTACCATCTCAAAGAACTCACACCCAAAGCTGGGACACACCCGCACAATGGTTAGCGGGGAGTTTTGTTTCCCACTGGAATGATACATGGCCTAGTTATTAAGTCAGTCTGTGGAAGTAACAGATTTTAAAATAACATTTCGAAGTTATTTTTAAGGGCCTAAGAAAATACTGCAACATTCCTGAGCAGCTTTGAAATCTACATTCTGTGCTCCCAATGTTAACTACTGCTGCTCATCACCACCCACAAGGGGCCCTATTACCTCAATCATCCTGCTGTCCACAGGCAAGGTGGTGCTGACCATGTGGACATTGGGAGTGGACGTTGACCTCTGCCTCTGGGAGAGGGAACCTTCAGAGGAAGGGCTGGAGGTGTTGAAAGTGAAGGCATGTGGTGTGGAGTATCTGTGCTGGGAACTAGGCATGGAGGAGAAAGAAAGTCCCATGATTGGCACTCAGGCCTCCACACTGGCAAAGTCTTTTCAACTGCCTACCTCATTAAGACACTTAGGGGCAAACTGATCCATACAATCTTTGACACAATGGTTCATTCTTTAAATATGCACTATTAAAAATGCTGTCTGGGTTCTTTTGTGTGCAAATTTTTGAAAATGAAAAATAAATGTGCTTGTCATCCCCTGTGAAAAGGAGAATCCATCATACAAGTTCGCCTTGGTGATAAATCATTCTTGAGAATAATTTAGAGTTTTATATCTCTAAGAACAGATCAGTATTTGCTACAACTACCACCTAATGCTAATAGGAATCTGCCCAATTTAATTGAAAGAAAGACTGAGAATTTCTCTCTGTAGTCAGCACACAGCAAAGTGTGTTCCATCTTTAGATCTGCAACCCCAACCTATGACTATTTCAGCCTAGGAACCCACATTAACAAGTATGGGATGCAGCTCAGTGGTAGAAGGAATGTCTGCCTAGCCTATGTAAGGCTTTAGGTCTAAGCCCCAGTATCTTGAAACAAATAACACCTTCCTCTATTGTGAAGCACAAGCCTAGCCTCAGTGAGGCCCTGAACTCCACCCAAACCCCAACAAAACAAAGTAGAACATATTTGTTCTGTAATCTTCAATTAAGGTTGGTTCAGGTCATACTCATATGAACTCAAGGGACAAAGACTGGCTTTTCTAAAGGATACCGTTCTGTCTATGGCCTTACTTGAGGAAGGCTGTTCCCTCACTGAAATGCCACCTTGCACTAGGAATTCTACATTTAGGCTTTCAGAGTCAGGTTTCTTATCTGCAAGGCAAGTTGTTTTTTGCTTGAATGTAGTTTTCAAATTACCAAAATGGCTTCATTCAAGTCAGACACAATTTCAGTACAAATTCCTTGTTTTAAGATGCTGCCTTTCACTGGTTCCATAGTAGTTTTATAGGGATCATTAAATGCTAGCTGATTACATATAAGTTAAAAGTCAGACATTTTAGACAAAAATGTAGACTTTATTTTAGGTTCTATATTCTTGTGTGTCACTGAGCAAGGTGTGTACTCCACTGAACTTTGAGTTTTAAAGCTAGAAAACAGCAGCAATGACAACTCAAATGCAAACTGAAAAGAATAACAACAGAAAGGCTATCTGATTCATCTACTTGGATATCAAGGCCATGATAAACATTTTAGAAGTAAGGTCTGATGTTCTTAGCCACTATACTCACTTTGGGGACCTTTCCATAGAGGCTTAATTCACCACAACTGGAAGATGGCAGAACCTCAAGCTTTTTATAAATATAATGGGAGACTGAGGGTTGTATTGTAACAGAAAGGCCAACAATCAAAATCACTTTTCAGAATGTAAGCTCCATGGGACCACAGAGAGAAAGGTCTCCAATTGGTGTTTCACAGAAGCAGCAAAGGGTCTGCAGACAGCCCAACATGACAGTAGGCTCTCAACCCACCCAACCCAATGTAACTTTCCAAGAGTGCCAAGTAAAACATTACCTAGCAGGCATCCGGGAAACAGACTCCCGCATCCGGCGCATTGTCAAAGAAGGTAGTGCTGGGACTCCAGTATCACCAACAGTGGAATTTGGAAACAGCCTAAATGAAACGTGGAAAGACTGGTTTATAGATTTTGTCCTCACAGAGAAACAAGCCCCTTGCCTGCAAACCCACAGCTACAACCCAGCTTCCCTTTACTCATTTTCTCAAGTGCTTTAGACACGTGCTATGAAGAGACTACCAACCCAAAGGGCTGGATTACAGACTGAGTGACAGCAACCTGCCAATGAACACACATCCTGCTAGAATGCATCTCTACAAAAGTCTGGTCCTGCTCAACTATATCAAAGTAATGTTTTCTTAAGTGATCATGCAACACTTTAAAACCTTTATCACATCCAGCTTTTCTGGAATTGTCTTGGAAACGATGAGAAGACTATAAGGAATAAACTATATTCAGCACCAATAGTAAAAAGGAAGGGAAAGTGAAATTACAATTAACTAGGCACTTTGATTCCACACGCTGAGTATTTGTGCTAAGCAATCTCATGTTATCTCAGCCAACTCCCATGAGACCTCTTTTCAGATCAATGAGCTGAGACTTAGAGGTGCTGATCACAGCCCTGAGGTAGTGATGTGTGGCTGGCCACAAGCACATGCCTTTCTGCTATTCAAGTTCTCCGAGAAGCAACAGGTGGCTTCTGTGGGAGCTAAAAGGTCCCTTCCCATTGTGAGTGAAGACAAAAGTCCTCTCATTTTCCTAACATGCTCCAATAAGGGTAAAACTGACTTCATACTCTCAACACAGTTTTTAAGGCTTTAATAAGGATAATTTGAATTTAAATTTGCAGTTATTTAAACCATTTTCTCTCTGTGAAATATATCTTAGTACCTGGTTTGTCACCTAATAAAGAGTCTCAATTTTTTATATCCAAACTGTGAGGCCCAACCAAACACGTTGTTCCCCAGAGCGAGGGGAGGAAACAGCCAAGCTCCACTTTCTGCTTTCTCGGGACAACATGCAGCACTAGCCACTTGCAGCCCAGTTGAGGAGAGAAAAAAGCCCTTTGATTTCCATGTCCCCGTTCTTTTCCTTGACAAATCAGTGTCAGTAACTATTTGACAGACAATGGGTCCGACCTGTTTGTGGCATCAACTTGGCTAGACTAGCTGGCCAGCAAGTCCCAAGGACAGCCCTCTCTCCACCATCCCGACTCAGAGACTACAGGCACACGGTGTGGGCCCAGCTTTTATGTCAGTGCTGGTGATCAAACTCAGCCCTCATGCTTAAAGTAAACACTGCTTAAAGTAAACCAACTGAGTCATCTCCCAGCTCCCTACCTGTTTGTTTCGGTTGGGTGTCACACTAAAACTAGCTAATTTTAGAACTATGGTGCTTCTAAAGTAGATAGTTTCAGATTCACAGCAATTATTTAACAAACCTAAAACTCAAACAATAAAAATATATAATGAGCATCCTCAAAAGTGTTTCTGCACCTGACCCTGAATTTTTACAAGGAAAAAAACAAAAACAGATGCCTTACAAGAGCTGCCTGATATTACTCCAGTCCACACACATAGTAGGTACTTTGGTGCTACAGTGCTCATGAAACTTGTAGCCACAAGTCTGACATCGAAATCCATTTAGCAGGAACTTCTGACAGATGTCACAGAATGCAAGCTTCAGGAACGTTTTCCGAGCCTGTGACAAGAAATCCAGGAACACAAGTGAAGAACCAACAAGGTGCTTTCTCCACTGGCCTCCCAAGAGCCTCCCACAGTGAAGAATCCTACTTCCAACACTGTCAAATTCAGAAACGGAAGGCAGAGGAACCTCTGTTAGCAGACTCTAAACTGCCCACTGGACATGAGCACAGCGGGAGAATGAAAGTAACTAATAGTGCACATGACTAGTGCTTCTCGGAAAGGTCAGCCATGCACAGCAAAGAGCCAAAATGCCAGAGAAAGGCAGGTGCTGAAACTTACAAAGTTGTGAGTTGTGAGTGGAACATGATCCAGGAAATCCACTTGCAGTTCTTCTCCAATCAGAGAGGCGGCATCGGTGTTCCAATCTAAGCGTGCTTTCTTACTAAAAATTACCCAAAGCATAATATGAGGTGACAATGGACAAGGCTCCGGACACAGAGCAGTTCTACTGTCTACTGCATGCTGTCTAAGCACACCGGACAGGTAGTCTGGTCCCACCCTAAAAATAAGCAACTGGGGCCCTCAAGAGACCTTGCTCATAGAGTGATGGGCCTGTTGGAATTCAAGTCTGTTGGACTCCAAACTTTATATTCCTAGAACAAAGTTTTGTTTTGTTTTGTTTTGTTTTTAACAATAAAATAAAACAATCTCATTACAAGGGTAACTATGTCTTTAAGGAGACTGTGTAATATTAAAATCCTACCAAAATACCAAGATCACATAAAGTAAGGTGCAGTGACTACAGTGCTCAAGTTTAGTGTTCAACAGCTACTTCAATCTAAACATCCATAAACATAATGCAAACAGAGATGCCCTTTCATTAGTTACTGACTCAAAGTTGTTTGTAGAGGTTATAAAAATAAAGTCTATAGGAGACAAAACAGTCTTTAAAATTGGCTGACAAAGCTGTTTCTTGTGCCCAGAACAATCAAGACAGGCCATCATAGCAATTTAAGGAAAAACTGTTAGTTCAGTTAATCTGTCTCATTTGTGGAGGGTGAACATTCCCAGTTAAGAAGGAATGTAACACACATGGCATCACTCAAACCCCTCTGTCACCTGCCAGAAGCCAACAAGCCATTCTTCTGGTTACCCAGCAGGCAACAATCCATTCCTTAAGGTAGGGAGATGGTATCTGTCTAGAGTACTGCTGTGTCCTGATGAAGACCAGGAAGGAAGCCTCACTTTCTGAACAGGCAGGAGGGGCTGTCTGTCCTGAAGAGAACTGAGATCAGTTCCCAGTCACACAGCTTTGAAGAAGAGTGGACTAAGCCCCTGTCTCAGAATCTCCCTAGTCGTAAAGGAAGTCTATGGATCAGCTTGGGGACCAACACGGGGATAAAGCCAGCTAAAGGTGATGACATGTTGAAGATCAGCAAACTAACTGCTGACCAGGCAGAGGAAGAGACACATGGAAGGTAAGCTCTGTAAGCAGACTCCTGGGTGTTCTCTCCAGCGGGGGAACTCAGAACCACAAACATAACAAGCAGGAGGTTAGTAACAGAAGCACTGCTCCCCAAAGAGGGCAGAGTCAAATGTTTTCTCAGGTTTGGCTGACAAAGCATGAATGACAAGAACTTCTCTTTAGTAATGCAGTGAATGGGTATGTCTGGAGCTCACCAATTAGGGTTAAACTGGCCAGCAAGCTTCAGGGACCTGCTTGTCTCTGCCTCCAGGTGCTGAGGTTACAAGGGCACAACCATACCCAGGAGTTTGATGTCAGTTCTGGCAATCAGATGGCAAGGCAAGCACTATATTGACTGGGGTATTTCTTCAGGCCAAAGATAGTATTCTTTAAATATATATATATATATGGTGTGTCTCTGAGTGCATGTATATGCACCATGTATGTGAAGGTGCCTTTGGAAGCTAAAGAGGGCATCAGATCCCCTGGAGCTGGAACTATAATCAGTTGTGAACCATCTGATGTGAGTGCTAGAAATTGAACCTGAGCTCTCTGCAAGAGCAGCAAACACTCTTAATAGCCATCCTTCCAGCTCAACTATAAAAAACAATACAAACATTTTCAGGGTACCCACTCTGTATGGCAAACACCAGGAACATTCTTTGCACTCAAAATCATGCCTTCTAACAATTCTGCTTCCATCCCTGGACACGCTATTAGCATCTCCTGTGCATTATAGTTTTCAAGACAATGTCCAGGCAATAATTCTCAGTAGCAAATTTTTCTGAATTGATACTTTTAAAAACAAAAATATACACATACCCTAATCCCTAGGAATCTACAAAGCATTTGTGAAACAACAAGTTATTTGAAGGTAGGAAATCCGTACTGTTCTGAAAGGTGCTGACTGACTTGCACTCTTACCCTTTGTGTTCCTGGAGAAGTCTGAACACTGCACAACACTCCGGCTGCAGGCCTCTCACCTTCAGAGCTTTCATAAGGCAGTCATGCAAGCTCATTCCATTCCGCACATTGACCTGCAAAAAATAACCTTTTAGTACCAATGCAAGCTACAGGTCCCCTTGCAAGGATGAGCCCTGAAATATACCCACCCATCTGTAAAATGGTATAGATTTATGACATACTGGATGCAATGGTATCCAGCACTAAGTGCAAGCAAATGCACACAGACCATCAGCCTGGGGCACATTATGTATCTCCTATATTATTACCCCAGGACAGCAGTCTAGACAGCATGTTAACTAGAGGAAACTATTTTTATTAGAATAACACAAAGAGTAAGACTATTTTAAAAGTGGGAAAACCAATACATGTTTATTATATTGTATGATTTGGAAAGATGTATGACTTGCTATTAACAACCAAATTGGTATTTGGGGGCCAGTGAGATGACTCAGCAGGGAAAGACACTTGTTGCCAAGCCTGACAACCAAAGTTCCATTCCTGGGGCCAATATGGTGGAAGAAGACATAGACTCCCAGAAGTTATCCATCCTTTGACCTCCACAACTGCGCCATGGAACTGAACATGCATGTGCACACATGCATGCACATGCACACACGTGCATGCACGCGCACACGCACACGCGCACACACACACACACCAAAAAATAAATTTTTAAAAAAAGTGGTGGGGGGGGGGATGATACTTAGTACATCTCTAATAACCTGTACTTGCAAATGTACACATAAGCGTGAACATAGCAGAAAGGAAATAAACGCAAGATGGCCTTTATAATAAAATCTTGCCTATTTTCAAAAAATGGAGAGCTGATTGATCTTCCTAACAAATTTCAAAGTAGTGAGATGAGTAGGAAGTAGAAGAACAGAGCTCCTGCTTGACTTTAGTTACAGACACCAGTGTGCACCAGATAGTCTGGGCAGTATGTGCCCCATGCAGTGCCCTAATCCACACTTCATAAGCTAGATTGCTACTTGGAGGTGCAATGCAAAGTATCTGTACCCACAGCATTAAATTACTGAATAAACTCTTAGATTTAGATATTTTGTCTTCAAAGCCTAGGAAATTAATAAAAAAGGTGGGAAGAGTCAGCAGAGCCAGCAAGGAGAGCAGGACAATTTGAAGTGGCTCTGAACTGCCTGCATGGCCCTTACTCTGGTTGTATAACCAGGTCAGAAGCAATCTCAGCCCTTCTTGATCATTCTTTTTCTAGCTGGTTTAAGATAGTGATGAGTCTTAAGAAGCAAGGCAGGTGTCTGACCTAAAAACAGACCACAGTATCTGGATACAAAGTGGAGACAAAGCTAGTAGGAAGGAGTGAGAGGGAACCCAAGCAATGATAACTCCTTCCTGTTAAGTTTTTCACATGGCCTTATTTTGATATTGCTGGCTACTAACAGGGACTTAGCTGGTCAGTCACCAATCTTTGAAGAATAAAGATAGGTTAGTGAGGAGAACTATAGCAAACTCTGAAGGTGTAGGACAGACAATTCAGGTGTGACAGAGATCAGGGGAGAAATTCTCCTAAAGGATCAATTATGTCAGAGGAAAGCAAAAGTTTTTTCCAAGCTGTAAGAGCTCCTCCTTGGCTATGGCTGAGTGCAACTGCCTCTCCAGGTTAATGAACCTTCTTTATCACAGGAATACTAAGGGTAAGAACTGGGGAACTAGACAGAGGCAGGGGTCACCCAGTCCTTGTAAATCATGTTGCCTATTAAAAAATAAATACCAAGCCGGGCAGTGGTGGCGCACGCCTTTAATCCCAGCACTTGGGAGGCAGAGCCAGGCGGATCTCTGTGAGTTCGAGGCCAGCCTGGGCTACAGAGTGAGTTCCAGGAAAGGCGTAAAGCTACACAGAAAAACCCTGTCTCGAAAAAACAAAAAAATAAAAATAAATACTGAGTTAGGCAGTGATGGAGCACGCCTTTAATCTCAACACTCGGGAAGCAGAGGCAGGCAGATCTCTATGAGTTCGAGGCCAACCTGGTCTACAGAGCAAGTTCCAGGATAGGCTCCAAAGCTACACAGAGAAACCCTGTCTCAAAAAAAAACAAAAACTAAAAATAAATACCATTAACATCCTTTAAGTTCCTTATAGCTGACATGGTGGCTTGCATCTACTCCCAGTAGTCAAGAGACTGAAGTAGATGGTTGCGTCTGAGCTAGTTTGGTATGTGCAAGAAACTTTTTCTTTAGACAGGGTCTAACACTGTCGTCTATGCTGAGTTTAAACTCAAAGCAACCATCTACTTCAGTTTAAACTCAGCATAGACAACAGTGTTAGACCCTGTCTAAAGAAAAAGTTTCTTGCACATACCAAACTAGCTCAGACAAATGTTATCTGGGATTTGTATCAAAACAAATGAAAAAGTGTGGGTGGAAACAGACAAACAGAACTGCTATGATCAGCTAAGGGTTAGCCAGGTGATGAACATAGCAGAACTGTTATTGTCTCTCTACTTTCACAGCTATTTACCCTTATAGCATCTTACTAATGCCCAGCAAAACAAGGCAGACTAGAGATCTGAGCTACAAAGACATGAGGGGAAAACAGCAAAGAGTGCTAAACTCACACACTGGCAGACTCATGACCTGCATCTATGCTGTGAGCATGCCTTTCAAGGCTGTAAATTGATACATGGTTATTTTTTCTATTAGAAGTCACAGGCTCTGAGAGCTAGATCCTCTACCCCACTAACATTCTCACATGTAGACAGCACAGGAAGCAGCCAAGGGAGTTGTGAAATCGACTCCCTAGCCTCCTGTACCAACACATCCGAAGTGTCTGCTTCCGTAACTCTGGGATACAGCCCAGGAACCCATGTCTGTGCCTGCCTGTCAGGTGGTTTAAGGGCAGCAGTTCTCAGCTCTGGTCACTCACCTGTCCAGTAACAATGAGAAGCAGAGGCAGCAGCCAGAGAGATGTGCATGGGTAAAAACCAAAATGACAAGGAAGACTACTAATTATTCTTCCAAAATCATTTCAGTCAGATACCTCCTCCATCTGTTTCTCCTACCCCGACTGATGCACACTGTGAGTAGTTAAATGGTGTCTCACTGAGTGGAGAGAAATCCTAGCTCCCAGTGAAGCCTCCCTAGGATAGGGAAAGCGCTGGCTGCCAAGACACCTTCCACCACTGGTTTCCCAGAGAAAGGTGGTCCGTCTTTTGCCAAAGAAATAGAAGAAACTAACATCTGCTATCGGCTTTTCATAAGCTGCAGGAGATGTCAAACTCCCAACCACCTGCTATGTATGCTTCAATGAAGACTGTCAGGGATTATACAGAAATACTAGTAGGTGCCACTGCACTAATGAATCAGCTACTCTAAAAAACATGCTGCACAGGCTGGAAAAGTCAGAGAGGCTCAAATACTAGGTAACTTGTCAAGATGATGCAACTAACAAAAGACAACGGAGGAATTTATTTTTGCATCCAACTGCTGGAAACAACCATGTCATGGAATATTAGTTTAACATGTGTTTCATTCGTTTATGCTGTAGAACACTTGTTTAATGGTGCAAAGATGTGTTGCATTCTTTTATGTTACATTTGTTTAACTCTGCAAAGCTGTGTTACTTTGCCTGTCTAAAACACCTGATTGGTCTAATAAAGAGCTGAATGGCCAATAGCAAGGCAGGAGAAGGATAGGTGGGGCTGGCAGGCAGAGAGAATAAATGAGAGAAGAAAGAATAGCTAGGAGTGAGAAAAGGAGGAGAGGAGGATCCAGGCACCAGCCACAGAGTAAGAAGGAAAGAAAGGCATATACTATAAAGAAAGGTTAAAAAGCCCAGAGGCAAAACGTCAAAGAAGAAAAACAGGATAATTTAAGTTAGAAAAACTGGTTAGAAACAAACCAAGCTAATAAGCCAGGCATTTATAAGTAAGAATAAGCCTCTGAGTATTTATTTGGGAGCTGGGTAGCAGGCCCCCAAAAAGTAAAAAAAAAAAAAAAAAAAAAAAAAACCACTATACAACCAATATGCTCTCTAAGTTTTATACCCTCTTCTAGCCAAACATAGTAAACAAAGTAGGAGGCAGTCTGAAAACTTCCAGAAATGCCTGTTAGTCTTCAGGTTCCTATGACATTCATAGTCCCTATCTGACCTCTCACTGTAAAGTTAGAAGGTAATGAGAACAGTAGAAAGAAAAAAGAAAATCACCTAACGTAAAGACCACTACTTCAAATAAATACATAAGACTGTTAATATTGATGGTTTGGTTTGGTTTGGTTTGGTTTGGTTTGGTTTGGTTTGGTTTGGTTCTGATAGTTTTGGTGGTCCTGAGAATTAAACCTCGGCCTTCATGTATGTTAGAGAATGGCTCAACTCCCAAGCTATATCCCATTGCAGGGGATGCATGAATGAACAGTATGCATGTAGAGGTAGCTACCGTGTGGGTTCTGGAGGTTGAATTCAGGATAGCAGCCTTGCCAACAATGCCTTTACAAACTGAAACATCTTACTAGCCCAACTTCTTTATTTTTAGGGAAATGTTGTCCAAAAGCCACCTACCTCTTAGATGTGATGCCAAGCCAAGATATAAGTGGGCTATCCATTGGTGATGTGGTTGAGGAGGGGGTAATTAAAACAAGCTGGAAAACGTACCATTTCCTACTTGAAGGCAAGATGTAGAGTACTATGCGAAAGTGGTATGTACAGTGAAGCCTTTGACTATAACAATTTTGAACTGCATTTTACTGGGATAAAGGGGTGTATAATATCTTTTCTCCACATCTCCTAACCAGTCTCAAATAGGGAAGTAGTAAAATAAAAACAGTCACGTTTAAGAAGCAACAAACTATTTCAGTGAAGTGCCAACGGGTACATAGTAACCTGCTGTTGGCTTCTCCTTTTGTTGTTAAAAGGTTTTCATTATTTCTTGCCAGTGGCCGTGTCAGGGGCAGCAGGTGACAATTGAGGTTCAGGGTGTCAGCCTATCAGAAGGCATCCCCCGGTGGGTAATTCTTGGGTAGGCAAGCCCCCCCCCCGATACCACAGACCCTGGATTGTCTTTTGTTTCTGCTGTACCTTTGCATGCTTGCTGTTGCCATCTTTCTCTGATATCTGACATTGGTTGAATTGGGTGTAGGGAAATTACCCACTGCCGATAGGGTGTGTGTTTATCTCATGTAAACATCCCATCTTCTAGGCATTTAATTCTGTGGATTGTCAGAAAGATGATTTCTCTTAAGCTGCATTATCTATTGGCACAGTTTTGATGAATAAAAATAAATACTAGGATATGTTTCATAAGCTACGGTCTATTGTTCCATGAGGCCTGTGAGTCACACTTAGGAGATGCTTTAGATCACAGCTCAAATTAATGATAAACTGGGGGCCAGAATGGCTCAAATTCTTTTAATTTTATGGCTGAGCACCACAAAGCTTCAAAAGAGCTTTAGACTAGACCAGATGCCTTGCTAATGGATTTTAAGATAAACTATCCCAGATAAGCAAGGACACACAGCTGTACTATCTGGGTAGGTTGTAAATACAAAATCATCCCAATTATTGCTAGCTGGCAAATGATTAAATCCTTGTGTTCATTCCTAACTTCAATTTGTGAAAATTGACTAGTCAAGGCTACAGAAAATAATTTGACTCAGCAACCTCAAATGAGGGCTGCAGGTGTTCTTGGATAACCAGAAGTTAGAGTGTTTAAGCAGTGGAGGGAAGGGGAACAAAGGAGCAACGAGGTAGTACAACCTGAGAGAGTAACAGAGGAGCAATACAGTGTACAGCATGAGAGAGTAACAGAGGAGCAATACAGTGTACAGCGTGAGAGAGTAACAGAGGAGCAATACAGTGTACAGCGTGAGAGAGTAACAGAGGAGCAATACAGTAGTACAGCATGAGAGAGTAACAGAGGAGCAATACAGTGTACAGCACGAGAGAGTAACAGAGGAGCAATACAGTAGTACAGCATGAGAGAGTAACAGAGGAGCAATACAGTAGTACAGCATGAGAGAGTAACAGAGGAGCAATACAGTGTACAGCGTGAGAGAGTAACAGAGGAGCAATACAGTGTACAGCGTGAGAGAGTAACAAAGGAGCAACACAGTGTACAGCGTGAGAGAGTAACAGAGGAGCAACACAGTGTACAGCATGAGAGAGTAACAGAGGAGCAATACAGTGTACAGCATGAGAGAGTAACAGAGGAGCAATACAGTGTACAGCATGAGAGAGTAACAGAGGAGCAATACAGTAGTACAGCATGAGAGAGTAACAGAGGAGCAATACAGTAGTACAGCATGAGAGAGTAACAGAGGAGCAATACAGTAGTACAGCGTGAGAGAGTAACAGAGGAGTAATACAGTAGTACAGCGTGAGAAAGAAAAGCATGATGAGAACAACATGAAGAGAATAAAGAAAAGAAACCATCACAGGAGTGCTTGAGTTTTTCCCATCCCCAAAACCCCTCAGACAGAAAAGTCTTAGCCTCAACAACACCATGGATCCCTTGCAAGACCTGTGTGCAGCTTTGGGACTGGTTCTCCAAGGCTGTAGGAGGAAACCAAGAAAACTCTGGCTGGCCTCCCGACCTCAGAGCCTCAAAAGAAAGAAAAGAATCAGAAATATCCCCTCTTCCTCTCCCTAAAATAATGATGCAGAAAACAAGCCTTTGTGAGCAATGTTAGGTCAGAGTAGGGAGTGTGAGCAGAACAGTGATTTAATAAAATAAATCTGCACTTGGGAGAAGAATTAAAAAATAGAGACCCTGCCGGGCGGTGGTGGCGCACACCTTTAATCCCAGCACTCGGGAGGCAGAGCCAGGCGGATCTCTGTGAGTTCGAGGCCAGCCTGGGCTACCAAGTGAGTTCCAGGAAAGGCGCAAAGCTACACAGAGAAACCCTGTCTCGAAAAACCAAAAAAAAAAAAAAAAAACCAAAAAAAAAAAAAAAATAGAGACCCCAAGTGACAGGGAGAGTCCCATCTATAAACTGGACAGCACAGCCCAGTCTCCACAGACAGAAGCTACATTTTCTAGGGTCGCATACCACAGTCCTCTGCTTATTCGGCAAGAAAACGCGGATGGTGTTGCTTGTCTTAGAAGAATCCGTGAGTTTGCCATCATCTGAGGCCCGGCGCTGATAGCCAAACTGCTGAACAATTGTGGGGGAGATGCAGCTGGAGCCATCAAACACCGCATCTTTGAGTCCAAAACCATTGCTGATCGTCTTCCAAGCTCCCTGTATGTGCTCCATTGATGCAGTTTAACAGTACTTAAACCTGAAAGACAAAGAATTGTAATTCTAGAAGAAAAGCACTTAATCTAGGAACACAACATAAATAAAAATTGTAAAAACAGTGGTGTATGAATTTTCATAATCTGTGAGCAAGTTAATCAGGAAATAAAAAGATGTACACAGTGGTATATTTCCATAAAATGAGATAAAAGGAACCAACTATCAAAGCCAATCTAGAACATAAGCCAGGAACTCTGGCTTCTAGTCCCTACTTTTTCATCTGTATTTTTCTCCTTTGATTACAGTATATGAACCTCTGTCTATGAGCAATACCGACTTTGAGAATTACACACTGGGGTGGAAGGGTCCTGCCTCCAAGAGAGGAGCAGCAAACTTAATTCCCAGGATGCACTACAGATACCATATATATTTATTTTTATGCATAAACTATCTCATTTAATTTGTGTTAAGATTTTCAGGTTTTAAATCTTTTCTTCCTTCTACTTAATCTTTTACTCAAAATCTACTTAAATCTTTTTCTTTAAACCAGAGAAATCATCCTAACTGTCCCTACAAAACTCCTATGAAGTGGGTAAGATGACCAGATTCCATATCTATTTACAAAGTTCATGAATTTTCCACTATAACATTCAGGGTTCAGTTTGGGTACAGAACCAAAGCTGAAAACCAGTCATTTAACCCAAATAATCTGATAGTTTTTAAACTAGGTAACATGCCTCAGGCATAGGACTAAGAATGCCCAGACACTGGCTTACAGTCAGCAAGTACGCAGAGTAAATGGTTCTCCTCTAGAAAACTATGAGGTTGACAGAGAATCTCCCTTCAAACCTTAAGTCAGAAACTTGTTCTATCAACAGCTAGTACTCACCAGGAGCCTCTACTGTGAGACAGTGTACAAAGCATGCATGAACGCATACATACATACATACATGCATGCATGCATACATACACATATGCACACACACACATACACCCCATTCCTGTCACCCACCTTAATCCTCACAGATGCTTTGTAGAAATATTCCCTAAACTCGTTAACCAGGCTTGTAAAGCTGTTTTCAGAACACGCCAGTAATCCCAGCACTTGGGAAGCAGAGGCAGGCGGAACTCTGTGTGAGGCCAGTCTGGTCTACATACCCCATTCTTGGACAGCTAGGGCTACATAGTGAAACCTTGCCTTAAAAAACAAAACAAACAAAATCTCACCAGAACATGCCTGTACTCATACCTCAGAACTTCTTATTCCCTTCACCAGGAGAGTTAAAAAACCCAGAAACAGGGGTTGGGGATTTAGCTCAGTGGTAGAGCGCTTGCCTAAAAAGCGCAAGGCCCTGGGTTCAGTCCTCAGCTCTGGGGAGAAAAAAAAAAAAAAAAACAGAAACAGGCAAGATGGCCCTTTCACTACTTATCTCCACCAAAACAGCCTTCTAAAGAATCTTTACCTGACACTCCAGCCAAAATTGCCTACTTCCCTTCTCCCAGCAAACAAACCTGATTAATTCTCAGTGTGATGCTTATTATTACAGAGACTGTTTATAAATATCTGCTCTGTGAGCGGAGCTCACTGGTATACTCTTATTACTTGGAGCAGTACCTGCACCACCAAGGCACTGGACCCAAAGCTTTGTGTAATTCTCTAAGTTTTCAGGCATCCCACTGCTGTGCTGTCTGAAACTGTCATTCTTTTCCCAATAACTATTAGTTAACGTAGAACCTTATTATATGACCTTATTTATCATTGTGATTTGATTTTAGAGTGGAAGGAGTTTACTCATCAATCACAGTAACTACAATTCCAATGATCATTTTGAATCAACCAAAGTTAGCTGTCAACTGAAACTAAAAACTACTCAAGGCCAGGCATGGTAGTGCATGCCTTTAATCCCAGCACAGGGAGGCAGAGGCTGGAGGATCTCTTTAAGTAGGCCAGCCTGGGCTACAGCCTGGGCTACATAGGACAGCCAGCACTCTATAGAGACCCTGTCTCAAAATAACCAAAAAGAAAATAAAAACTAATTAAACAGCAGTGATTCTAAGTCCATAACGTATTAAGTATTAAAATTTATTAAGAAAATTGCGGCCGGGCGGTGGTGGTGCACGCCTTTAATCCCAGCACTTGGGAGGCAGAGCCAGGCGGATCTCTGTGAGTTCAAGGCCAGCCTGGGCTACCAAGTGAGTTCCAGGAAAGGCGCAAAGCTACACAGAGAAACCCTGTCTCAAAAAAAAAAAAAAAAAAAAAAAAAAAAAATTGCCCTAAGATACAACATAAAATTGTAATCACACAGATTCCATTAAAAAACAACAGAAGATAAATATTGGGTGGAAGAGATGGCTCAAAAGTTAAGATCAAATATTGCTCTTGCAGAGGACCCCAGTTCAACTCCCATGCTGTGAAGTACATTAGTCGGCTGCCATTGGAGGTACAGATTACTAGGTCAAGAAAATTATATACAGCTCTTCCCTTTTTCTGCCATTGCTGGAGTTGAATTCTTTTGCAACTTCTGACCAGGCCTTCTCACACTCCAAAGAACATTATGTCTTCTCTTTTTTCCCAAGAGCAGAGACGGAAGCCTAGCATTAGATATGTACCCGCCCCAATGAGGAGAGTTCAGGTTGTATAAGGACACCACAGAAGTCAGCAGATGGCAAAGTAGCCCAGGTTTTCAGGAAGAAATATACCCATCTACTCTGAACAGATGCAGCGCAAAAGGCTAATGGCACCACTGCCATGTGGGCAATCAATCACCCCAGCAAAGGGGCTATCACAGGCTGAAGTCGAACAAAAGCTGCAAAAGAAAAAACCCTGGAACAGAAAGACAAAGCCTAGAAAGGAGAGGACAAATGAGATGTAGGTACAGAGTAATCTCGTGTACAATTCTCACTAAAAACTGGGTATAAAAAGTTAAAAATACTGTCTTTTTTACATTTTAAAACATAGGGAATTTGAGGATGCCTGTGCTCCATGAGATCAACTAAAATGAATGAATGAATGAGTGAACAAATGAATGAATGCCATAAAAAGAAAAAAGAAATATAGGCCATACTAGATCAGGTAGTAGTACAGGCAGGCACCTGTATATGCCCAGGACTCCAGAGACAAAATAGGAAGATGTAGAGTTCAAAGCCAGTCTGAGCTACATAGCAAGACCCTGTCTAAAACAAAAAGGCCCAGGCCATAGGAGGAAGCACATAGAGCCCTGATTCTAGACTGGCATGGACTACAAAAACAGGTCAGACCCTAATTCATCAGGCCCAAGACTTGGGCCTAGATTCTTGGGGATGGTATACTAGCAGGTCTCTAAACTGGACAAATTCAGACACTGGGCCATCAAGGCCATTTTGAAAGGGACATTAGCCCAATGCCTGACTGCAAAAACCAGCAGCCTCCTCCCCAGCTCAGCAACCAGACTCAAAGAACATGCTGAACTTCTTCATCCTATCACAAAGTTCAGTAAAGCTAAACTCACAGAGAACCACCTGCCTCTGCCTCCTGAGTGCTGGGATTAAAGGCTACCAGCAGCAGCAGCTAAGAGAGAGCTTTTTCTAACATTTATTACTTAAGCTTTACTGTCCACAGTTCCTTTCTGAAGGACCTCATTATTCACATAAGTCAAGAGAGAAAATGACTTGAGACACACACAGGAAACAACAGGACATCGAATACAGGAAAGAAGCAAAGGAAATCCCCAGTAGGCCTGGAGAGGGGAATTCCTGGATGACACATGTGTGCTACATAGGAACCCCTAACAACCTGAGTCTAGAAACATCAAACTACCACTAGAAACGTTTACCTACACAAGGTTTTTTTCTTTTCTTCTAAGGAAAAAAAGAAAGAGCAAATAACCCACATTTTAAGTTTCCCTGCACCTATGGCCCTGCTGACGCAAACACAGCTCTCCTCAAAAGGAATGAGAGAGAATTTATTCTGAGCCAAAAATGAGTGGCAGCAGTCCAAAACAACATACGTCACCATGGAGGTGGCTTCAGGGGAAAGCACTTACCTAGTACACTGGAAGGGGACATGGCAGGGGTACAAGGAGACAGGGAGCTCTGCTACAGGCTCCAAATGCCATCCAGGCTACACGGAGTTTGGGGAGGGGTGGAGCCTAGTGGTCTCTTCAGAGGGCAGTTCAGAGGTTTGCCTGATACCAAAACTGTTTGGACAAATATATATGTAAGCGATGAATGGCTATTAAGAGGACCAAAGGTAGCCCAAGAGAATTCACTCAGGATCTGCCACATTCTAACTCTCCACAATTAAAGAAATTAGAATTCAACCTTCAAGAATCTTCCACACACAGCTGGGCAGTGGTGGCACATGCCTTTAATCCCAGCACTCGGGAGGCAGAGCCAGGCGGATCTCTGTGAGTTCGAGGCCAGCCTGGTCTACAGAGTGAGATCCAGGACAGGCACCAAAACTACACAGAGAAACCCTATCTAGAAAAAAAAAGGAAAAAGAATCGTCCACACAGGTATGTTTTTTGTTTTGCTTTTGTTTTCTGGAAACTTCAAGTTACAGCCCCTTAACGTTACTACTATCGTCCTTATGGAGCAAGCAGTAAAGCCTGCGCTGGGTTCTGAGAGCTTCCTGGTGACTGAACATGAGTGACATAATCCAACAGGGCAGAACTTCACAAAACACAGGACACATATCACTTCTGGCTTACAAGATGACTTTGGGGGATATGGGGCATGGCACTGACTACAACCCAGTGACCCCAACAGGAGCATGATGGGGAGAAAGCCTCAACTGGCTAGAAGATGTTTGTATTTCCTTAGCATTTACTAATCTCTTCTCAGCTCAAAGCCATGGAGAGACCAGATAGCTAACTAAAGTAACACTGCTATCTGTCTTTTACAGAAACAGTGCAGAAAGTCTAGAATTATGTGCAGCTCTCCCAGCAGTTCTGTTCAGTTTCCACATTCTTTTTTTGGTTTTTCGAGACAGGGTTTCTCTGTGTAGCTTTGCGCCTTTCCTGGAACTCACTTGGTAGCCCAGGCTGGCCTCGAACTCACAGAGATCCGCCTCGCTCTGCCTCCCGAGTGCTGGGATTAAAGGCGTGCGCCACCACCGCCTGGCCAGTTTCCACATTCTTTTTTTTTTTTTTTTTTTTTTTAAAGATTTATTTATTATGTATACGGTGTTCTGCCTGCATGCCAGAAGAGTGCGCCAGTTCTCATTACAGATGGTTGTGAGCCACCATGTGGTTGCTGGGAATTGAACTCAGGACCTCTGGAAGAACAGCTAGTGCTCTTAACTGCTGAGCCATCTCTCCAGCCCCCAGTTTCCACATTCTTACAAGTGCTTATAACATTGTTGTTCCTTGATTTTACATAAAAGAAATAGAGTGAATCGGGGCCAGTGAAGTGGCTCAGTGGGTAAAATCACTTGTCATGTAAGTCTGAATTCAATATCCAGAACTCACAGTGCAAGGTGACATCTGACTCATAAGTTGTCGTCTGACCTCCACATTTGAGCCATAGCAAACACATATGCACACTTACGCATCATAAACACACAATAATCATAAATAAATAAAAATGTAAAAGATAGTGAGGGCCAGTGAGATGGCTCAGTGGATAAAGAGACTTGTCACCAAGCCTACCCTGAGTTTGATCTGCTGGACTTACATGGTAGAAGGTAAGAACCAGCACCAAGTTGTCCTCTGGTCTACACATGTGCCCTATGACGTATATATATGCATGCGCGCGCGCACACACACACACACACACACACACACACATTGTAGAGTATTAAGATGTGTTACATTTCTTTCTGCTGTGGAACATTTGTTAATGATGCAAAGATGTGTTGCATTCTTTTATGTTGCATTTGTTTAACTCTGTGAAGCTGTGTTACTGTACCTGTCTAAAACACCTGATGGTCTAATAAAGAACTGAACAGCTAATAGCCAGGCAGGAGAAAGGATAGGTGGGGCTGGCATGCAGAGAGAGGGGAGCAAGAGAGATTAAAAAGCAAGAAAAGAAGGGACCAGCCACCCAGCTACACAGCAAGCCACCGAGTAAAAAGTAATGAAAGGTATACAGAAATAGAGAAAGGTAAAAAAGCCAGAGGCAAAACATCAAAGAAGAGAAACAGGATAATTTAAGTTAGAAAAGATGACTAGAAACAAGCCACACTAAGGCTGGATGGGCATTTATAAGTAAGAAAAGGTCTCCGTGTGTGTTTATTTGGGAGCTGGGTGGCAGGCCCCCAAAGAGTAAAGAGTAACGAAACAACCCCCCCCACACCCACAAATTGGAGTGTAAAAAGGTAGTAGTACTGTTGTTGGGTGCAGTGCTGTATACTTGTAGTGCAGCAGCTGTCTGCTGTGTTAGGTGAGGAAGGTGAAAGCTAAAGTTAATGGAACGCTATGCTAGCAGAAATAGTGTCCTTGACATAAAATGACCTTGTCCTTCACTGTGCTTGGTGCCTAGGGAGGCTAGAAGAGGGCACTGGAGCCCCTGGAACTGGAGTTACAGACAACTGAATTTTGAGCTGCCATGTGGGGACTAAGAACTACATCCCAGTCCTCTGCAAGATCAGTTAGTGCTTTTAACTTCTTAACCTCTGGGCCAAAACTCCAGCCCCACCCCCAGGCTTTTAAACAAACCTAACCATCCTAAAACTCCAGCAACCTGATCTAAAGCCTGTCTGTTCATTTCCACTCTCCTGCACCTCCAGTTGTCCCTCTCTAAACAAAGCGCCTAGCAGTCCTGACCTCTGTCCTCTCTCCTGCTTCAAAGCAGACATCAAGGGTCATTTCAAGAGTTGCATAGCTTCTCCCTCCACCCCTTTTTTTCAGACAGGGCACTTCACTGTATGGCCTCAAATTGGAGCTTCTCTGGCCTCCACCTCCCAGGTGCAGGGATCACACAAGTGTGCCACCACCCCTGACTGTTAACAGCCTCCCCTCCTCTTCAGAGAAACGGTCATGTTCACTTAACAGCCATTTTCCTCATCCTCTAGCCCCAACCTTCACAAAGCAGAGCAAGGCTCCAAGCTGGAACTTGATGTGAAATTGAGACACTGGGCATTAGGTTCATAAAACTGAAAACAGACAAACCCATGAATATGCTGGGCCATGCATATCAAAAGCAACACGAAGGTCTGCTGTTAAAGAGGCAATACTCTCCACACTAATCAATCCCTATTACATTCATTTATTATGGTTTCTATTGCTGTGATAAAACATCATGACCAAAAACAACCTGGGGAGGAAAGAGTTTATTTCATCTTACAGCTTGTAGTCCATTATCCAGAAAGCCAGGGCAGGAACTTGAGGCAGGAACCTGGCGGTGGGAACAAAAAGCAAGACCAAAAAGGAGTGCTGCTTACTGGCTTGCTCCTCCTGGCTTGCTTTGTTACACACCCAAAACCACCTACCCAGGGGTGGCACCACCCACAGTGGACTGGGTCCTCCCACAATCAATCACTAAGAAAGTGATCCACAGGCTAGTGTACAGGCCAACCTGATGGAGGCATTTTATCAATTATGGCCCTCTTCTGAGGTTACTCTAGCTTGTGTCAAGGTGACAAACACAAAAACAAGCAATGAATGAATGAATGAATGAATGAATGAATGAATGAATCAAACAACCAGAACACACTCTGAGGTCAATTCCTTGTAGAAAATGACAAGCTGATCCTAAAATTCACATAGAAACACAAATGACCTAGAGAGGCCAAAACATTAATTTAAAAGTGAAACATTACTAAAGTTACTAGTTCTTAAATCTGAAGTTCCTGGGAGAACTATACATCTCCAGTATCTGCATGGCTTTATTATGACAGTAAGGATGGGTAGCACTGTATCAAAACCTACTCCCAGAATGGAGTCTCAAGAAATCTGGAGACTTCAATTTAAAAAAAAAAAAAAAAAAAAAAATCAATATACCACATAAAACCTAATAAAATTTTCTTTTCCCTTCCAAAAGCCTGTCCAGAGCAATTTTTTAATCAACTAAAATTATGGGAATCCCAAGAGATTTTTTAAAAAATTTTTTATTATTTTTATTTTATGTATGGAGGGTAAGGTATATGCAAATAAGTACAGGTGTCTGTGGAAGCCAGAGGCATTAGATCCCCTGGAGTTATAGGTGGTTGTGAGGCTGGGACTAAACTCAAGTCCTCTGCAAGAACAACAAACCCAAGTAGCTTTAATAACCTTAGAACATTAGAATGTCCATAGCAGCATTATTCCAAATAGCTAAACAGGGAAATAACCTAAATGCCCATTAAGTGACAAACAGAGAAGAGACATTATCTAAGCAAAGACTGCTTGTACTTGATTATAAAAAGTAATGATGGCGCCGGGCGGTGGTGGCACACGCCTTTAATCCCAGCACTCGGGAGGCAGAGCCAGGAGGATCTCTGTGAGTTCGAGGCCGGCCTGGGCTACCAAGTGAGTTCCAGGAAAGGCGCAAAGCTACACAGAGAAACCCTGTCTCGAAAAAACCAAAAAAAAAAAAAAAAGTAATGATGGGTTGGAGGGTAGGATCAGAATATATACACATGATACTGTCAAAGATTAAATAAAAAGAGTCAGGCAGTAGTGGTGCATGTCTTTAGTCCCAGCACTTGACTTGGGAGGCAGAGGCAGGTTGGTCTCTATGAGTCTGAGGTCAGCCTGGTGTACAAAGTGAGTTCCAGGACAGCAAGGACTGTCACACACACAAGCCCAGTATCAAAACAAACAAACAAAAAACAAAAACAAAAGATAAAAAGTATTTTTTAAAAAGAAACAAAATTGTTTTAAAAATTAAATGCTAGCAGAGGAGCCCCTTATCATGTGGGTGCATACCCCAAGACCCACAGTGGATGCCGGGACCCATGGCTAGTATTAATGAGCTCTAGTCAACTCGCCCACAGCCAGCTTATCAGGAGCACAACTAGCATGGACTCTTCTTACTCCTTCACAACTTCAAATAGCAGTCTCCTTCAACTTGCACACTCCTTTTTCTTTTCTTAGGCCCTTATAGCTACTCTTCAGCATATCCTCTTGCAAGTGAAACATTCTTAAGTAAAATATGGGTAATGTGATTGCCAGCCTGTAATACCACACAGTGGGGCTGATAACAAGGCAGCTCCATGACTATCTGCCTACTACAGATAGGCTGGACAAGGAGATGACTCATGTCCTGGGCAGGACAGGAAACAATGGTTTGAGGTTTCACCATGCTACTCCAAATGGCACACAATTTAAATCTCAAGACTTGTTAATCTGACTGCCTAGCTAACAGTTGAAGAGCACATCTAACACAGGTAACTGATGCTGAGAGAAGCAAAACTGGGGACAAGAGAGCCAGTCCCTTTCTGTTGTGAAACCAGAACACCCGAGACGTAATTTGTAAAGAAGCTTATTGTGGCTCATGGTCTGGAGGCTGGAAAGTCCAGCAATATGTCAGCAGTGTCTGCTCAATTTGCTTCAGCTCGTGGCCAGAGGCAGAGGGGGAGCAGTATATGCCAAAGAGACAAAGCATAGGACTTTCACGCTTTCAAAGTCACTTTTGAGCCTGACGGCAGTGGCACAGGCCTTTAATCCCAGCACTTGGGAGGCAGAGCCAGACGGATCTCTGAGTTTGAGGCCAGCCTGGGTTACAGAGCGAGATCCAGGACAGGCACCAAAACTACACAGAGAAACCCTGTCTCAGAAAACAAAACAAAACAAAAGTCACTGTTGAGGGGAGGGAGGGAGGGCTCAACCCTCTGGCTGCTCTTCTAGAGGACCTAGGTTTGGTTCCCAGGACCCAAATGGCACCTAATGACCATCTGTAACTCCAGTTCTAGGGGATCTGATGCCTTCTTCCAGCTCCCATGAACACCAGGCATGTACATGGTACACAAACATACAAGGAAGCAGCACACACACATAAATAAAAAAATAACAAAATAATTCTTAAAAGTCACTCTCATGGTAATTAATCCAGACCAGCAGGAGAATACTCCTAAAAATGGCATTAACTCTTCTTAGCAATCTAATCACCTCTTAAAGGCCCCACCTCCCAATACTAACACAAAAGCAATTACATTTCAGCATGAGTTTTGGCTGGGTCAAACACATCCAGAGCGCAGTGAGGGAGAGAGCACTGCACATGTGAAAACACAGGGGAACTTTAGACACTCTGCTAAGCCAAAATCCAAATACTGGTTCTATTCATACAAAAGTCCCCAAACAGGCAAATTCATAGAATGATATGCCCACAGTCCCTGCTTCTCAGTAAGCGAAGGACAGGACAACCTGGAAGCTATAAGTGTGAAGCCAGCTAGACAGCAAGAAAGATGAGGGGAAGAAAGGGAACTGTTAAGGGGGAACAGAGCTGGGCAGTGGTGGTACACACCTTAATGTCAGTGCTCAGGAGGCAGAGGCAGGCTGATCTCTGAGTTCGAGGCCAGCATGGTCTACAAGGTGAGTTCCAGGACAGCCAGGGCTATAAAGAGAAACCCTGTCTTGGAAAACTGAAAGAGAGAGAGAGAGAAGAGAGAAAAAAAGAGAGAAGAGAGAGAGATACAAGCAGTTGTGAAGCTTAAAAGAAGAAATAGGGCCAGGCAGTGGTGGTGCATGCCTTTAATCCCAGCACTCGGGAGGCAGAGCCAGGCGGATCTCTGTGAGTTCAAGGCCAGCCTGGTCTACAGAGCAAGATCTGGACAGGCACCAAAACTACACAGAGAAACCTTGTCTTGAAAAAAACAAAAATAAAATAAAATAAAAACTAAAGAAAATAAGGTGAAGAGTAACTGAGCACAGCACCGGACACCAATCTCTGGTGGAAACACTCACCCATACACGCATCCCACACATACACACACCACCCAACTGAAGCCATTAGGAACCTCTACTATGCTAAAGAATTCCAAAGTCTGATTTACCTCAATTGCTTGGCACACCTCTTCATAGTTTTTCAAATTACAAATAAAACCAAGCACCCGAGTTCAATCTCCAGCACTGCCCACCATCTGTCAAAAATCAGTTGTTAACAAGAAATCTCAAAATCAAGCATCAGACAACTTCACCCACTGACTGTGACACAAACCCATCATTTTGTAGCTACACACATGCCCAAGCTGTCCTCAACATAGCTTGAAATCACAGTACCCAGCTGAGGAACTGTCTTCTAAACATCTGTAGAGATAAAAAAAACTGTGCAGACACAAGAATCTCAGATATGGGGAAAAATAATTTGGCCTCAAGAACATATAATAGTTAATGGCCTAAATATTTGATGGTTGTGTCCCCAAACACACATGTGCATGAGAGTGAGTGAGTGTGTGTGTGTGTGTGTGTGTGTGTGTGTGTGTATGTGAGAGAGAGAGAGAGAGAGAGAGAGAGAGAGAGAGAGAGAGAGAGAGAGAGAGAGAGAGAGAGAGAGAGTCTCCCTATGCAGCCCTGGCTGGTGCAGAACTCACTATGTATATATCAGGCTGACTTCAAACTCAGAGATGCTCCTGTTTTGCCTCTGAATGTTAAAATTAAAGAAGTGTATCAACACACCCAACTTTGTTTTTCTGCACTGCAGGGATTGAACCAGAGCCTTGTACTTTTGGCAAATGCTCTGTCAATGAGCTATATCCTTAGGTTCAAAATGCTTCCTTAAGAATAAACATAGCCAGGTGGTGGTGGCCTTTAATCTCAGCACTTGAGAGGCAGAGGCAGCCTGGTCTACAGAGCTATATCCAGGACATTTAGAACTACACAGAGAAACCCTGTCTCAAAAACAGTAAATGAGGAATAAACATAGAGGGGCTGGAGGGATGGCTCTGCGTTTAAATGCACGTAGTTCTCTTGCAGAGAATGCCAACCAGTTCAGTTCCCAGCACCCATGTCATCATGATTACCTGTAACTTCAGTTCCTGAAGGATTTGATGCCTCTGGCTTCTGTGGACACCAGCACTCAGTTATACAGACACACATAAACACACACACACACACACACACACACACACACACAAATAAGCCAGGCCGTGGTGGCTCATGGCTTTAATCCAAGCACTCAGGAGGGAGAGGTAGACAAATCTCTGTGAGTTTGAGGCCAGCCTGGTCTACAGAGCAAATTCCAGGATAGCCAGGGCTACACAGAGAGAAACCTTATATTGAAAAGACTAAATAAATAAATAAATAGATAGATAGATAAATAAGTAAATAAGTACTTACAAATGAGAGAAAGCAAATTTATTTCTGAGTGCAATTCCTAGTAAGTTTTGAGAAGGGCTTTCCAAAGGAAACCAGTATACTGAATTCTGGCATCTAAAACCCGAGAGAATACCTGGTTTTGATAAATACCAGTTGTGATTCATCAGCTTGACTGGGTGGAGAAGCACCCGAAGAACACACCTCTAGGTATGTCTGAGTGTCTTACAGAGGACTGACTGACCACAGGAAGAAGGCCCCCTGTTGAGCATAGGCCACACTGTTCCTATATGGACAGAATAAAGGAGAAAAAAAGACAGTGCCCCCCCCACTCTCCTCTTTCTCCTTCCTAGCCACCATGATGTGAGCTGCTCTGTTCAACCAGGCCTTCCCTGTTAGGATGGTCTGAAATGAACCGAAATAAACAATTCCTCCTGCAGGTTGTTTACATCAGAGACTTTGTCACAATGACACTAAAGCTAACAACATAGAAACCAGGCTTTAACATTTGAGGCTTGCAGGTGGGCGGTGTGGTGCACTCGGGAGGCAGAGGCAGAGGCAGGAGGATCTCCATGAGTTCCAGGCCAACCTGGTCTACAGAGTGAGTTCCAGGACAGGCTCCAAAACTACACAGAGAAACCCTGTCTTTAAAAAAAAACACTTGAGACTTGCTTTCATAAATATATTTTGCTTATTACTATTGGGGTGGGGGTATGCTACAGTAGAAGTCATAGGACAGCTTTCAGGAATAGGTTCTCTCCTTCTACCATGGGATCCAAGATCAAACTCATGTTGTGAGTTCTGGATGACAGGCAGTTTTTCCCTCTCAACCATCTCATCAGCCAGATGATAACATCCATTCAGAACTCAGACATTCACCTCCATCTTCTAGGCCCAGCGTCCCAGCTCTAAAATGAATTTCAGTGAATTTCTGCACTTAGAGGCATTTCTATAGCAGAGTAAATAGGGATGGGGGTGTAGCTCAGTGGTAGACCATGTGCTTACCATGCTCTCAGCTCAATCCACAGCATCAAAAAATGAATAAGGAACTGGAGAGATAGTTCAGAAGTTAAGAATACTTACTCTTCTTGGAGAGGACCTGGGTTCAGTTCCCAGCACCCACATGGCAACTCAAAACCACCTGTAACTCCAGTTCCAAGGAATCTGATGACTTCTGACTCCCATAGGCACTTATATGCACATGCTGCAAAAACTCACACATACATACACATAATAAGTAAATCTTTTGTAAAAATAAGTAAATGAAGCTGGGCATGGTGGTATACTTAATCCCAGTACTTGGGAAATGGTAAGAGGAAAAGAATCAAGAGTTCATCCTCTCTCACAAAGTGAGTTTGAGGCTAGCATGGTCTGCATGAGATGAGAATTTATCTCAACTTTATTAAAAAAAATTGAATGAGAATAAATAATATCAAATTGATAAAGTATAATTTAGAAAGTAAACTTTGAAAGGTCCTAGGAGGATCTGGTTGGTTTTCTTTTGAGTTTACCACATGATGCTGGAAAATATAAGAAAACAAGTCCATGTCCAAGGTGCAAGATTAACAAAGAGAAGCATATATACACAATGCACTTTAAACACCTTCAAGAAAACCAAAGGCAGGTGGTGGCGCACGCCTTTAATCACAGCACTGGGGAAGCAGAGGCAGGCGGATCTTTGTGAGTTCAAGGCCAGCCTGGTCTACAGAGTGAGTTCCAGGACAGCCAGGGCTACACAGAGAAACCCTGTCTCACAAAAAACTAAAAAAGAGCCGGGCAGTGGTGGCGCACGCCTTTTTAATCCCAGCACTTGGGAGGCAGAGCCAGGCTGATCTCTGTGAGTTCGAGGCCAGCCTGGGCTATCAAGTGAGTTCCAGGACAGGCTCCAAAGCTACACAGAGAAACCCTGTCTCGAAGAAAAAAAAAAAAAAGAAAA
Organism: Peromyscus eremicus; assembly: GCF_949786415.1. Lineage (NCBI taxonomy): Eukaryota > Metazoa > Chordata > Mammalia > Rodentia > Cricetidae > Peromyscus > Peromyscus eremicus. The sequence goes on from NC_081418.1 coordinate 126,878,220, forward strand.
AAAGTGGGGGCTGGGAGGGGGGGAGTACTTAAGAAAACCAAATCCGGGGTGATTACAATTACTAAAATGTAACTCCCAGTATTTACAGAATCTTTTTAAGTAGTTTGAATCCTGACATCTTAAGTCACATGGCTCACATTAGAGGCAAAAAGAAGGCATTCAAGTGGAGTAAGGCTATTCTACACCATCCATAGAGGAAAGCCTCCCTGGAGCACACGCAACCTTTCTTGTGGGTGCTTCTGTATAGCTCCTCTCTCAAAAGTCAGAGCAGATTCCTTTGGACTGCAGTAAAAATAACCAACGCTAATGACCTCATTAATCTCAGAGGCTTTTCAGGAATTAAATGCTCAAGAACCAAAAGTTTAAAATTTTCTGCTGAAAAGAGTCCAAGGCAGGCATAGAAGTTCATACCTTTAATCCCAGCACTCCAGAGGCTGAGGCAGGAGGATCTCTGTAAGTTGGAGGCCAGCCTGGTCTACACAGAGTTCCAGACCAGCCAGGACAACATAGTAATACCCTGTCAAAAAGGAAGGGGGCAGGAGGCCACAGGTTTCAAAAGCAACTGAAAAGAGCTTAAAGTCAACTTTGTTTTGTACTATTTCTTGGCTCTGCTAAAGCAAAGCAGTCAAATCTTATTAACTGTCCTTCTCAACTAAGGACACATCTACAAGAACTAAACAGTATGAAAACAGAAGGCCATTTTTAAACTTTCTCCCAAAAGTGCCTCAGCAAATCAGTAACTACATTCATTCTAAGAAACCTAGTTCTTAGCACTAGTAGTGGTGTTTGCCAGCACTCCAAAGGAAGGAGACTCAGAAGTTCAAAATCATACTCATCTAGATATGGAGTTCTAAGTAAACCTGGACACATGAGATTATGTCTTGAGTTTTTCCCAATTCTTAAAATTTTCTTCAACTATTATTTCATTTAAAAATATGAAACTGAAAGGGGATGTGTTCTACATAGTTAGTTCTATGCCAGCCTGAGCACACTATGAGCTTACATCTTAAAAAACAAAATGGGTGGAGGGTGGAGAGATGGCTCAGAAGTTAAGAAAAAGTACTTACTACTCTTCCAAAGTACCCAAGTTCAGTTCGTACCACCCACATCTGGCCACTTACAAGTACCTATAGCTCTTGGGGATCCTATACTTTTTCTTCTGACCACACATATGTATTATAAATTACAAAGGCACATGTACTCATATAAATAAAAATATAAACAAAAAACAAGGGCTGGTGAGATGGCTCAGCTGGTAAAAGGTGGCTGCCACCAAACCTGACCATCTAAAACCATCCCCAGCACCCACAGTAGGGCTGACTCCTAGAAGCTGTCCTCTGACCTCCATATACATACTAGGGCATTCATGCATGCACACACAAAATAAATAAAATCTAATTTAAGGAATAAAGCAAACTAGAAAAAAAAAAAAAGGTAGCTCAAAGGTACAACACTTTCCTACCAAGCCAGTACCTTGAGTTCAATCCCTAGTACAAGGAAGACAGAGAAGAAAAAGAGGAAAGGATGAAAGACAGGAGAGTTTCAAGTTTAAGGCCTGTCTGGACAACAGAGTATGTTGGCCTGGGGAACTTCTAAAAAATCTTATTTTATACTTTATTTTATGTGTATGAGTGTTTTGCCTGCATATACGTACATGTACCACCTGTGTGCAGTACCTGCAAAGGCCAGAAGGCGGCATCAGATCTGGAATTAAAAAAAGTGCGAGCCATCAGGTAAGTGTTGGGAACCAAACCCAGATCCTCTGCAAGAGCAGTGAGTGCCCTTAACTACTGAGCCAACTCTCCAGTCCCTGACCTGGGAAATGTAAGGTGATGTTTAAAAAAAAAAAAAGAGGGCTGGGAATACAGCTCAGTGATAAAATGCTTACATCACCTGCACAAGGCCTTAGGTCAAATCTCTAGTATTAAAAATAACAATAGTTTAAAAAAAAATAGAATGAACCAGACTTGGTGATACAAGCTTATACTCCCAATACTGGGAAGACTGCAGTGGGTGAACTATGCACCACCATGCCGGCTTATGCAATGCTGGGAACAGAACCCAGGGCTTTGTGCAGAATAGTCAAGCACTCCCCAAGTGTGGTGGCACATACGTCCCAGCACTGGGGAGGAAGAGGCAGGAGGATCTCTCTGAGTTCGAGGCCAGCCTGGTCTACAAAGCAAGTTCCAGGGCATCAGAGCTATTACATAGAGGAATCTTGTCTTCAAAAGCAAAAAACAAAAAATAAATAAATAAAAAGGTCAAGCATTCTACCATCTGAGCTACATCCCTAGCCATTAAGATAATATTTTTTGTTGATTGGTTGGTTGGTTGGTCTCACTATGTAGCTCTGGCTGTCCTGGAACTCACTATGTAGATCAAGCTGGCCTTGAACTCATAGAGATCCACCTACTTCTGCCTCCCAAGTGCTGGGATTAAAGGCATGTGCTATCCCACCACCTGGCTAATATTCTTCTTTTTGTTTTTTTTAATGACTATTTTTATGTTCAATTATGTGTGTGCAGTACCCACAGTGGCCAGAAGGGAGAGTCAGGCCCCCTGGAGCTGGAGTTTAGATGGTTGTGAGCTACTATGTGGGTGCTGATGCCCTAACCACTGAACTACTTCTCCAGCCCCCATATTCTTAACTATACTTAAAAAACCTCGTTTCTGAGAATGTGGTAATACACTATGTGGTTAATATTGATTATAGAAAGTCTTCATCAATGGAGAGAAACTCAGAACTGTAGAAAACAGTTTATTTAGCTCCCCTTTCCATTATCTCACAGTACTGTTAGAATTAATCAAGAAGGCCAAGCATGGTGGCATGTCTTTAATCCTAGTAGAGGCAGGCAAATTTTTAGACCAGACTGGTCTACACAAGTTACAGACCAGCCAGAGCTACATAGTGAGACCCTGTCTCAAAGCATCATCATCATCATCATCATCATTTATGACAATGATGACAATAAAGCAAGCATTATTCTTATCTCTTTTTTAGATGAAGAAAAAGTAAAATGTAGGGCTAGGAAATAGCTCTGTGATAAAGTGCTTGACTAGCATGGATAAGACTCCAAGTTTAATTCCCTGCACCTGAAAATAAAAAGTGAAGCTTTAAAAAAAAAAAAAATAGGGCCAGGCAGTGGTGGTGCATGCCTTCAATCTCAGTATTCGGGAGGCAGAGCCAGGCGGATCTCTGTGAGTTCAAGGCCAGCCTGGTCTACAGAGCTAGATCCAGGACAGGCACCAAAGCTACACAGAGAAACCCTGTCTCAAAAAAACAAAAAACGAACAAAAAGAAAGGTAACAACTTAAGAGTTAAACAAATTAGTGAAACCCAGTACTATGCACAATGAATGTATGCCAACTTAAAACAAACAAACAAAACCAAGTCCTCAGGCTTTAAACTATAGCTCTAGCCGGGCGGTGGTGGCACGTGCCTTTAATTCCAGCACTCAAGAGGCAGAGCCAGACAGATCTCTGTGAGTTCTAATTTAAATTATATAAATTTGGACTTGAGGTAATCAGTATGTATTGTTAGTATTATACTACTTTGGGACACATGAAAGAAAGGAAAATACAGACTATGCCTTACCTTACACATCATTTTGCAGTTCTCTTCTAATTCAAGAAACCTTCCTTTCTAAGTGACAAAAGATTTACTTTAAATTAGTGGTCTTCTAGCAGTCATAGTCCCATGCTTTTCTAACTTGGTCCTTACTTCTTCTTAGCCATTAAATGACAGAAGATACATTAAAATTATGAACTTCTGTTCATACAGCTAACAATCTGAAATACAGTGAAGAGACAACACATTTCTATTAAGTCATACATGAAAGCTTTGTGTTGTCATTCTTTTTTACCTTCCTTCCCAAAAACTTTTCCCCCAGTGGTAGTAATGAATATAGATTGTTACCTGCTGTAGGGAGTTTCTCCTTGGCTTGAAAGCAGGAGGAAGAATAAGTTAACACAGCTCAGTCAACATCTGGCAGCAACACTCCTATTATCCTTACTGACGTCTAGGTTTAAGACTTACTTATGCCAGGTGGTGGTGACGCACCACTCGGGAGGCAGAGGCAGGCGGATCTCTGTGAGTTGGAGGCCAGCCTGGGCTACAGAATGAGTTCCAGGATAGGTTCCAAAGCTACAGAGAAACCCTGTCTCGAAAAACCAAAAACATAACATAACATAAAATAAAATAAAATAAAATAAAATAAAATAAAATAAAATAAAATAAAATAAAATAAAATAAAATAAAATAAAATAAAAGACTTACTTGTGTTGCTTTCTCTTCTCTTGGCACGCACATGTCTGGTATTGTCACCATGCTGTGCCCCACAACCCAGGGACTGGAGAGTAAGCTCAGGGTCAGTGCTCTACTACTGAGCTATAGCCCCAGCTCTTGTTCTGTTAAGACAGGGCTTGGCTATCTAGCCCAAGCTGCCCTTGAAATATAAATCCTAGCCAGATAGTGGTGGTGCATGCCTTTAGTCCCAGTGCTCAGGAGGCAGAGGCAGGCAAACCTCAAGTTCAAAGCCAGCATGGTCTACACAGTGAGTTCCAAGACAGCCAGGGCTACACCAAGAAACCCTGCCTTGAAACTCTCCCTGCCCCCCTCCCAAAAAAAAGAAAGAAAGAAAAAGAAAATTCTCCTCCTTCACTTATACTGCTGGGATTACATACAATACGCATAACTATGCAGCCTGACATGTTTTTCAGTCTTTAAAGATTACAGAGAAAGCAAAGTGTTAGTATGAGCTAACCAAATAATATTGTCATTATTCTTTGTTAAAGAAGCAATGATGGCTCTACTGACTAGAAATATAAGTTGCCCTTCTACCTCCTGAGTGGATTTCCTGAGTTTGCTACCCAACAGCGTTACCTACTATACTTCTCTACTCCAAAAGAGTTCCGGGTCCCAAAGTAAGGCCATCTTGGTCCATACAGTAAGTTCCAGACCCAGGCTATAAAATTCAAACATAATAAGCCTATAAGTCAACCTCTCACATTACTTGGAGAAAACTGTATCTCCTCTGTGTCAATTTCACACCATCGCATCCATTCCTTTTTGCAGATTATCTCTAAATTCTTTTTTTTTTTTTTAATGTGTATGGGTATTTTGCCTGAGTGCATATCTGTGCACTCATGGAAGCCAGAAGAGAATATTGAATTGCCCTGGCAGTGGAGTTAGTTTTGAGACACCACGTGGGTGCTGGGAATCAAAGCTTGTCCTCTGAAGAGCAGCTAGTGTTCTTCACTGCTGAGCCATCTATCTCTCACCCCTCTCTTAAAATTTGTAAAGACTCCTTAGGAGCTGAAAAGCTGGCTCAGTGGTTAAGAGCACTTGCTGCTGCTCTTGCAGAGGACTCAAGCCTGGCCCCAACACCTGGTTTGGGCAGCTCACAACCATCCAGCTCCAGAAGATCCAACGCCCTCTTAAGGCTCCCGCAGGCATCTGCACTCACATCCTCAAACCCACAGAGGCACACATAATTTTAAAGATCCCTTGGAACAATTCTAGATGTTTCATCTAAAACCTATGTTAAAACCTATGAAGGAGATCAACACACTCCTAACCTATAACCAACCTATGCAACTTTCAAAATATCTCTCTGCCACAATTTGTCATTTCCTCAAAAATCTTTTTATTTCCTAGCAATGGAGAAATAAAAATGGTTTAGTATCAAAAGAAAATAGGCTGGGAGGTGTTGACACACACCTTTAATTCTAGCACTTGGGAGACAGAGGCAGGCAGATCTCTGAGTTTGAGGCCAGCCTGGTCTACAAAAAGAGTTCCAGGACAGCCAGGGCTGTTACACAGAGAAACCCTGTCTCAAAACACCAAACAAACAAACAAACAAACAAACAAACGGGACTGGGAACTCAAGAGGCAGAAGTAGGTGGAGCTCTTTGAGCTCAAGGCCATCTTGGTCCACACAGTAAGTTCCAGGCCCAGGCTATAAAATTCAAACATAATAAAAAAATGAATAAATAAATAAATAAATAAATAAACCACTAGGGGCTGGAGAGATGGCTTAGGGTTTAAGAGCACTGCTGTTCTTCCAGAGGACCTCCGTTCAGTTCCCAGCACCCACATGGCAGCTCACAGCTGTCTCTAACTCCAGTTCCAGGAGATCTGACACCTTCTCTGGCCTCTCTGGGCATCAGGCACACTTGTGATGCACAGACATACATGCACGCAAACACTCACACATAAAACAGAATGAATAAATAAATATTAAAAAAGAATACTGTGGGGAGTAAGTTCTCCAACTCCATACCCAAATTAAACTGGCAACAGTAGGAGAATCTTGAAGTAAAGACCCATCTGTGTTACATAGCCAGACCCTCTCTCAAAAAAGGGCCTAATTAGGGCTGGAGAGATGGCTCCAGTTAAGAGTCATCTGAAGGATCTGAGTTCAATTCCCAGTACCCACAGCTCATTACCACCTGTAACCCCAGCTCGAGGGGGATCCAACACCTCTAGCCTCTGCAAACACCTGAACTCACATGCACATACCAACACACATGCACACAATTAAAATTAAAAATAAATTATTTTTAATGGAGCCTAACTAAATAAGTTTAAATTTAAAAACATAAAATGTTCTAGATCTGAATACTTATAAGGCCTAGACCCCAGTAATTAGTTTGAAAATACCAATGCAATTGAGCATTGAGCATACAACTCGGGGATGGGAGGGCTAGGGAATGGAGGGGCGGGGCTCACATACACACACAAAAAGTTCTGCTGAACAAACATGAGCTGCTCTGATCCTCATCTCATCCCAGCTAGAAAACAGCAATGGTCTAATTTGCACAAGGCTTATGCTACAGTTTCCCAACCAGTCCAAAAGGGCAGTCTCATGCACGGAAAGGTGGTCAGTATGTGTCAATATTTTGAGTTTCCTCATCTCTCTTTCTCAATTTCTAGCCACAAACTGGTGACTTCATCAGATGACTGGCCAACAGACTTACATAAAGAAATGGACCACACTACCCTTCTAAATGTTAGGGAGCAAGAGCTACTCAAGTATCAGAAGCAGATTTTATTGTTTTGAAGTGTGACTGATTTTAAAATGCAAATTGAGTAGGAACTAGTTCAGAAACAGTATTTACACAGTCAAAAATGCCTGGGACCAATTTCATTTTAACTCTCAGCACAAAATGAGTTTTTCATTATCCTCTTTAAATCTTTTGAATTGTTTTGGTTAGCTGGTTAGCTGGTTGGCTAAATGGCTGATCCAGAGTCTCACTATGTAGGTCAGGCTAATCTTGAACTCGTGATCCTTCTGTCTTAGAATCTGACTATTGGGATTGATTACAGCCCAATATGTGGCTTTCTTTGAATTGTTTTTAAACTCAGCTTTTCTTTTCATCTCCAAATCAGTCGTTGCTTCTTTATTTAGGTAGTAACTAACAGTTTTGTTGTGTTTTTTGAGACAGGGTTTCTCTGTGTAGCTCTGGCTGTCCTGGAACTTCCTCTGTAGACCAGGCTGGCCTCTAACTCGGGATCCACCTGCCTCCCCAGTGCTGTGTGTCACCACTGCTCAGCGTAACTGATCATTTTTAAATGAACAATCCATTTACAAAATACAACATTAACACAATACCAAAGTATACAATGTGCAAATAAAGTATAGAGATGCCAAGTCTGGCAACCACAGTAAGGAGCTAAAATGACTATGTCTGAAAAGGAAGAGCACCAAAACCACTGTTATCTCATCTTGCTTGAAGCTCACCACATGAAAACACTAATGACTTAATTTCATGTCACACTGTATTTCACATAAAAATTATAAATTTTTGTGGCAAACCTTACATATGCAGCAAGTAGTTTAAAAAAAAAATAGCCTTTTTGCCAGGCAGTGGTGACAAATGGCTTTAATCCCAGCACTCAGGAGGCAGAAACTGTGAGTTCAAGGCCAACCTGGTCTACAGAGGGAGTTCCAGGACAACCAGGGCTACACAGAGAAATCCTGTCTCAAAAAACAAAAAAATTAAATTAAATTAAAAAACAGCCAGGCAGTGTAGTATACACCTTTAATCCCAACACTCGGAGGCAGAGGCAGGTGGATCTCTGAGTTTAAAGTCAGTCTGGTGTACATTTCAAGATCTGGGCCAGGAAGGGATACACAGTGAGATCCTATTTCTAAATAAATAAAAAAGTGAATGATTGAAAAATTAGCCCTTCTCAGACCAGTAAGATGGCTCCACGGGTAAAGGAACTTGCTGCCAAGCCTGACATACAACTTCAATCTCCAGGTCCGACATCATAAAATAAAAAACCTGATTCCTGCAAGTTGTCCTACACAAATAATTCTAAAAAAGAACAAAATTTGTTTTGCCTTTCTCATGCAAGTGCTGTCATATCACACCTGTAACCCTAGAACTTAGGATGCTGAGGCAAGAAGGAGGACTTGAAAGTGAAACTTTGAGGCCAGCCTGGGCTCCTTAGTCAGAACTTGGTGTCAGTTTGAAGGAAAAGGAAGCATACTTGGATATGAAGTATGCTTCCACCTCTGCCAAGGCTCTTCAGTGAAAGTTTGGTTCACAGCTAGTGAGGTTCTTTGCGGAGATTCTTACACTTTAAGGAGTAGGTCACCAAGGGCATGTTCTTAAGGACTGTATCTTGTCCTCAGGTCCCCTCTTTCTGTTTCCTGTCTCTCATGAAGTGAGTAGCCTCTGCCACATGCTCCCACCACCATGACGTTTTTCCTCACCACAGAGTACATAATCAACGGAACTATGATGTAAAGCATGGGAAATCCCAACACTCCAAAGGTGGAGGTCAGAGGATCAGGAGTTCAGGTCATCCTCAGCTACAAAGAGTTCCAGGCCAACCTGAGCTACATGAGAGCTTGTCTCAAAAAATCCACATACAAACTTAGTGTTGGTAGGCATAATGGCATAATACTTGGAATCCCAGCACTCAGAAGGCTAGGCTAAGACAGGAAGGTGGCTGAATTCAAAGCCAGCCTGTGGTTACTTAACAAGACCATGTCTTTAAAAACCACCAGGCGGTGGTGGTGCATGCCTTTAATCCCAGCACTTGGGAGGCAGAGCCAGATGAATCTCTGTGAGTTCGAGGCCATCCTGGGCTACAGAGTGAGTTCCAGGAAAGGCGCAAAGCTACACAGAGAAACTCTGTCTCGAAGAAAAAAAAACAAAAACAAAAAAAACAATGGTCAGTAAGATGGCTCAGCAGATAAAGGCATTTGCCACAAAGTCTGGTAACCTCAGTCTGATCCTGGAGACCCACCTGGTAAGAAAATGTACTCCTTCAAAACTGTCTTCTGACCTACACACACACACACACACACACACACACACACACACACACACACACACACACACACACACACAGAGAGAGAGAGAGAGAGAGAGAGAGAGAGAGAGAGAGAGAGAGAGAGAGAGAGAGAAATATAACTGTAAAAGAACAAGTAAGTATTAGGATTTAGATTCATCCTGGTCCCTCAGGCTCTCATGAAATTGTTTCCTCACAAATATCCACAAAAATAAACATGAAGCAGAAATCAGTCATTGGAATTTATTACCTAACAAGATGAGAGGCTCACAAATGACTATACAATAGAAGCCACAGAAAGAACAAGGAAGGGCCGGGCGGTGGTGGCGCATGCCTTTAATCCCAGCACTCGGGAAGCAGAGGCAGGCGGATCTCTGTGAGTTCGAGGCCAGACTGGTCTACAAAGTGAGTTCCAGGAAAGGCTCCAAAGCTACAAAAAGAAGCCCTCTCGGGGGGGGGGAGGGGGGGGGGGGGCGGACATAGAAGGTTAAGGATGGTAAATAACAGTAATAAGAGCAAAAGGTCAGGGAGTGACTCTCAGGAATAAGAACAAACCTCTGACCTCTGCTAATCCCTCCTCCACTAGACAAAATTCTTCAAGGTAAGAACTTCCATTCATCACCCTGTACCCTTCACAGTGAGTGCCTACACCTACTAGGTACTTTAAAAACAAACAAAAAGAAAAGAAAAGGGCTGGCAAGCAGCTCGGTGGTTAAGGGTGCTTGCCTGATGATCTGAGTTCAACTCCCAAGACTCACATAGAAGGAAAGAATAGATTCCCTCCTCTGACCTTCCTTCATGTATGCTGGAAAGATGGGTAAGTGACTAAGAGTACTTACTATTCTTGCAGAAGACCTGAGTCAGTCTCAGCATCTGTGTCAGCTGGCCAACAACTACCTGGAACTCCATCTCCAGGGGGGTCCAATGCCTCCGGGAGTCCTTAGGTATCTGCATTTATATGCATATACCCCCACAGGCACATGCAAGTAAAAATCTTAAAATAGGGCTGGAGAGATGGCTCAGGGGTTAAGAGCGCTGACGACTTCTTCCAGAGGACCCGAGTTCAATTCCCAGCACCCACATGGCAGCTCACACCTGTCTGTAACTCCAGTTTCAGGGGACCCCGATACCCATGGCAAAAACACAAATGCACATAAAAATAAAGTATATTTTTTAAAAAAATCTTAAAATAATAATTTTAACTTTTAGTAGGCTATAATAACAAACACTTGTAATCCTTGCATGTGGGAGGCTGAAGCAGGAATAGATCAAGGCTAGACTTGGCTACGTAGTGAACTCAAAGCCATGTGGACTACGTGAAACCCTGTCTCAAAATTTTAAAAATTTAGCAGCTAAAGAGATGGCTCCATGGTAAAGAGCCTTTATTGTTCTTACAGAGGACCCAGGTTCAATTGACAGCACATACATAGATGGGTTGTTATGGGTTCACATTCATCCAAGCCTCCAGTTCCAGGGAATCCAACAGGCACGTGCATGGTGGACATACATGCATGCAGGTAAAACGTTCATACGTGTAAAGTAAAATAAATAAATCAATCTAAAAGAATGCTTAATGTAAATAAATAAATTAAAATTAAAATGACTTTTAAATCTGGGGGCAGGAGGTCCTAGGTGTGATCCTTAGTAGCACCACATAAATTGGGTGTAAGGGCTCAAGTCTTTAATCCCAGTAATTGAGGTAGAGGCAGGAAGATCAGAAGCTCAAGACCATTCTTGGGTGCATAGCAAGTTCAAGGGAATAAAGACGTAAAGGAGAATAATGGAACAGGAAGGGTTAAACTGGGGTAGGTCAGCAGAGAGTAGGGTAAAGAAGGTAGCATGGGAAAGACCTTTCAAAAAAGACATATGAAAACCTAGTACTATAGAAACTTTCTAAAATATTTATATCTACACACACACACACACACACACACACACACACACACATGCACACGAGATGAGAGAGAAAGAGAGAAAGAGAGAAAGAGAAAGAGAGAGAGAGAGAGAGTGTTAAAATGTCCCTAGTAGATACCAGAAGCTAACTAATAAAAAGCCCTGTGCCAGGAATGGGTTACTTGTTTTGGAACTGTTGGCCAGAGAGGTCCACAGAACCCCCACCCCAAACATTAAAGGATATTGTCACTGCTCTTAATATCGTTCAGAACTTGACAGTAGTAAGACCCTAGTGCTAAAGACACCACATACTTGAGTCATAAAGCATGGCAAAATCAAGCTGGTATGGATCTGGAAGTTTCATTCCTATTGGCCAGCTTTCAAAGGGCTGGAGGGTGCAATGCATAGTACTGAAGGAGAAAAGCAATCATCAGTCATACACAGCTACAATAATGACTGGCCTGACAAGACACGCAGCACACTGGTGCAATGGTGGCACAAACAGCATGTGAGTAACCAACCACTTTCTGATTGGATTTTAAGTCCCAATCCACAGTATGAAACCAATACCTGATACCATTATCAAGCTAAGAAACTTATGGTCATAGATCCTAGAGGAAAACTTACTACTATTATGCTGCTAAATGAACACAGTATTAAACTGACTCCTAATGATTTATTGTTACACTCACAGAGCAATGTATCCCTCAACCCTCATCTAAGAAGCTTCTATTTGCAGTATATAACAGTGATTTACAGGGACCCACAACTGACCAAGGTGCAGAGAGACTACAAAATGCTCAGCCCTAAAGGGAGCATACATACTACACCTCCAAGGTTCAGGGATGATGAAGAACAGGGGGCAGGAAAGAGTCTAAGTGCCAGAGGCTGTGGATGACTACAAGGAAACATTCTCTTCTGGACACAGGGCAGCTGCACATTAGAACTCACAGCAGCTGGGACAATATGTACAAAACCTTTGCAAATCAAGCCAGACCAAATAAATCCCAGCATGGAGAAGGGAGTTGAACACACAATCCCACCCCTAGCCAGGGAGCTATTAGCAATTGTCAGCTGCTGGAAAAGGGAGAGACAGCTTTCTGAAAGAGTGTAGGTCCAGGTGTGTCAACCACTCCCCAGTAGAAGACCACACACCCAAGAATATTTGGGCAGCACAAATTGGTCTTGAAACTTTTTTGGGGGGGAGGGGAGTTTCAAGACAGGGTTTCTCTGTGTAGCCCTGGCTGTCCTGGAACTCAGAGATCCACCTGCCTCTGTCTCCTGAGTGCTGGAACTAAAGGCGTGTGCAGGCACCGCTGCTGCCACCACCACTATCACCACTAGTGATCAAAAAAAAAAAAAAAAAAAAGGAAAAAAAGGACACAAAAGTTGGATGGGTAGAGAAGAAGGGGTAGATCTGAAAAGAGTTGGAGAAAGGGGTGAATACAATCAAAACATACTGTATGAAATTCTCAAAGAACTAATAAAAGTCAGGTATGATAAACATGCCTATAATCCCAGCACTTAGAAGGCTCAGGCAATAAGGTTGCCATGAGGCTAGCCTGGGCTCCTGTCTAAAAACAATAAACATGTGAGACAAAAACTCAAGACATAACCATTAAGTACTGACTCTCCCAACACTCATGTACTGGGTTGAAGAAAGGCAAAGAGACTGGCAGTGTTAATGGCAGAGTTTGCCTAGTCTACTCAAAGCCCGAGGTTTAATCCCCAGCACTGTATCCAGAAAAACAGAAAAAAGGAGCTGTTTTGCCCAAACACCGTCTCCTTATAGAAAGTCAAGGAAAAAATCAGAGAGAACTTCTATTTCATAGTAGGTTGGAAGGAAATAGAAAGGAGACCATCTTGACTCATCCAGCCAATATGTTTACTCTTGCTATTAGATGACAATAAATTAAATAGAATAGTTAGAGAGAGGAAGATGAAACCTGCATGCCTTTAATCCTAGCACTTGGGAGGCAGAGGCAGGCGGATCTTTGAGTTCAAGTTCTACATAGTGAGTTCCAGGACAGACAGCACCATGTAAAGAGTCCCTGTCTCAAAAAAAAAAAAAAAAAAAAAAAAGAGGAAGATGACCCTACACAGTACAGACCACACCACTTCTCTGAAAGAATGTGCCATACAAGAGTTCACTTTAAACACTCTCATTGCCAGGCAGTGGTGGCACACGCCTTTAATCCCAGCACTGGAGAGGCAGAGAGCCAGGCGGATCTCTGAGTTCGAGGCCAGCCTAGTCTACAGAGCAAGATCCAGGACAGGCACCAAAACTACACAGAGAAACTCTCTCTCAGAAAATAAAAAAAAAAATTCTCATTGCCTGCTGCTTCCCATTTGTTACCCAAAAAATGTAAACATCGCTAAATCACAAGGATTTGCAAATTCTAAAATAGCTCTTTAGGATTGTTAATCCCCACCCAGCTAAATCCTTTAGAAACTGGTCTAAAAATAAAACAGTGTCAAGTGTTCTTCAAAATATACTATGTACACTGATTGGAATGTGATGCCAATTAACGCACTGTGAGCAATTAAAAAAAAAAAAAAAAAAAAAAAAAAAAAACTTCAAATAGCCTGTGCCAAGCTAAATAACAAATAAATACCATCCACTTGAAAATTTTCTTCAGTTAAACTGAGATTCTGGGAGTAATTTTAGAAGTCAAATATCTGAAATCACTCACTAGGTGTTGTAGCACACACCTGTAATCCCAAATCTCAGGATGGCTAAAGTAGGAAGATCACAAATTTGAGGCCAGACTTGACTACATATATGTATTTAATACAAGCATGCATTTAATTTATTTATTTATTTATTTTTATTTTATGTGTATGAGTGTTTGACCTGTTATATTTCTGTGAACCATGTGGTGCCATGTGTACCATGTGAGAACAGAAGACAGTGTCCAATCTTCTGGAACTGGAGTTACTGACAGTTGTGAGCCCCCATGTAGATGCTTACCCTCAAACCAGGGTCCTCAGCTAGAGCAACAAGCGCTCTTAACCACTAAGCCATCTCTCCAGCCCTGAGAATATGTATTTAAAAAACAACTGGACTGAACAATGGCTCATCAGTTAACAGTGCTTACCGCTCTTGCAGAAAATCTGGTTTGGTTTCTAGAACCCACACGATGGCTCACAACTACTTGTAATTCCAACTCCAGAGGATCTGATGCCCTCTTCTGACCTCCACTGACACTGGACACAGTGGTTTATACACTCAGCCACACAAACATACACATATAGGTACAGTAAGAAAGAAAAAGTCAATCACCACCACAACAAAAACCACTAAGGGGCTGGAGAGATGGCTCAGTGGTTAAGAGTACTGGCTGCTCTTGCAAAAGACCTGGGTTCAGTTCCCAGCATCCACCCACATGCTGGCACACAACTGTCTGTAACCTCAGTTCCAGATGATGATGCCCTGTTCTGACCTCCAAGGCACCAGGCACATATGTGGTTCACAGACATATATGCAGGCAAAATACCCATACATGTATAATTTTAAAAACTAAAATTAAATCACTGAGAGCTACACAAATAATTCTGGGAGCAAAGGAGTAGCATAATGACTCAAACACTACAAAAATTAAATGTGCAATTTTAATATGTAATTAAGGACTTTTTACTCACAACTTTGAAGGCCAAAATAAAACACTCAGACATTACTATTATAAGATTACAGACAAGAGTTTAGACCTCATTAGTATCAACGGAATCTTGACATAAATATCTAGTGTTATATTTTGAACCTGCTGGATGAACAATTATCAATTTCACCCATTTATATGTACACATATCAAAAAAAAACCTTCAATAACCTCTTCCTAAAGAACCTACACTTTTAATCCCAGCACTACAAGAAAGAGGCAGGGGGATTGCTGTGAGTTCAAAGCCAAACTGGTTTATATAGTAAGTTCCAAACCTTCCAAGGGCTACACAGTGAGACCTTGCTTTAAAAAAAAAAAAAACACAAAAAACAAAAAAAACAACAACAAAAAGCACCCAATATTCCTGATTTTTCTCTCATATAATATTTTTTTCTATTTTTAGGTAGTAGGTGACTAACAAAGTTTTGTCTGGGATTTAAACATTAAGTAATCATACATTTACTAACAGACTTCCTAAAAGAGCAATTTGAAGTTAGTCATTATATTTATATTTAAAAAAAAATTAGTACTTCTGCAAATGTCCAATTTCCAAAAGGTGTGAAGTTGTTTAACCTTCACAGCAAAAGTGACTTGAGGCTAGAAGCAACTGGGTTCAAAGTAGTTGTAATGCAGTATCAATCTTATTTTTTGAACACTTTCTGTCATAAATGAAAGGTTTTAATATGGTTCTCAGTCTTTTTTCTACTAGGCCAAATCCCTTAAAATGCATTCAAAAGCCTTTCAGTCAAGTCTTCTACTTCACAGGCACACAAGGTCTTTTCAGCTATTGACAAGACCTTAACAAAGCTGCCTGATCCCACTTCAAGGCACAATCACAGCCCTGCAGACCTGATGATAAGCCTTCAGAACAGAAACATCAGCAGGTTTATTTTTCCAAGTATCCAGAGCTCAGCTAGGTCAAATGTTGCTGCTGGATTTTAAACAGCTTACTTAGCCCTTGAAGTGATAAGAGTAAAAACCAGTCAAAAGAATCTCAGTGGTTTTCGGTGATACACAACACCAAAGATTTTGAAACTGCCCCTCAAGTCTCTTCATATCTGAGTAGTCACTTCAGCATAAGCCTGATGATAATCAAAGTAGCTATTTAAGAATAATGTTCATTGGGCTGGAGACTTTAACAAAGCCTGCAACCTGGGGGCTCAATCCAAAGAAAATAATATACTGTATAAATAGGGTTAATTAAAAATACTGTCATGCTACACTTTTCAGGTGCTTTCCATAATCTGCCAATTTCTGTATGTTTACAGAACATGTTTTACATTGTCAGCAGAGATTTAAAACTCAGCGAGTTAGTAAAGAATACTACGTTTATGAAGTCAACATTTTTACATGCATGTATAACCTTAGAAAAACCTGCAAGAAAATCTCAGAATAGGGATTCCAATTCATTAACGGTTGAACAAGCGCTAAACATTTTGTATCAATTACCAAAACTGGTTAGCTAGATTTAACAAAGTAAATCTTTTCAATTGTATCGACTTCACTACCATTGACGGAGGGGGCAAAGCAGCCACCAGCAAGAGTTAAAAATTAGCAACTTGAAGTTAATTAATCCAAACTAAATGAACTAGTTCACCACCATCCATCTCATAGACCCTTCACATGCTATCAGCTTTCCTTTTGGACCCTGATATCTCACTATCTCCTTCCTGCACCCCACATTTAATAGCTACTTCCCAAACTCATCCCAACTCCTGTAGGCCATCCATGCCTCTGTGCCTTGGTGCCAGCTGTTCTCTCCGCTGACAATGCCCTCCCCTCTGCCTCACCTAGTGAACACGGTCCTTCCAAACTCTTCCAGAAGCAAGCAAGAAACCTCGGGGCTTCTCTACTCCCCAAAGCGCACTTAACTGTTCTAAATCCCAAGAACACTTGAGAAATCAATCCTTATCACCGCGCATTGTTTTTATGCCCCAGGAGCCAAAAGCACTAAGGGCAGTCTCCACAGACCCCACAGGACGCAATGCAGGCATCCTCCAGACGTGCCCTGAATTCATTCCCCACTTCTATGCACAGACCCGACCCCCTCCCCAGGTCCCAGTCACGTCCCAACGGGGAGAGACGAGATCCCACCGTCACCCCTAACAAAGAATAAAAAACCAGAGGCACACCCTGGGCCCTGGAGAAAGGACAATGAATGAACACGGCCCGACTCGTCTCCCGTGATGTCCCAACTCCTCTCTCTGCATCCACTAGCTTTGCAGAAGCTAGACGGCTGTCGCTTCACACAAAAGGCATCCCGGTTCCCGATCTCGAGCATCCCCGGCCTTCCATTAGGAAGCCCCGGGAGAGGTCCCCACGCCTTAGTGGCGGGGCACTGACCCGTTTCTCGCTGCCTTCCTCGATTCTCTCGTCTTCCCTAAAAGGGTGTCACTTGAGCGAAGCAGCCCGAGAGGAGGTGCAAGGCCGGGCTCCCCCCACTTCTGCAGCCCGAGAGAAAAAGAACCAGCCCATCCCAGTGACAACACAGGCACCGGGCAGCTCCGGGCGAATTTTTTTCCCCATTGCCAAAATATGAGGAATGCGCGCTGGGCACCGGGGTGGCGCTGGCACGTTTCCGAGAAACACTAGGAAATCTGAGCAGGGGTGTGGAAACTGGCTCGCCGGCCATGACACTCGGCCCGCGCCCGGCCCGCCACCCGGGTGACAGCGGCCTGACGGGCCCTTCGCCCCGCAACCGTGCCGTCAGCCCTGCGGCCTACCTGAGGGAGCCGGGTCACGCCGGGTCCCGTCGTGCGGCGGCGGCGGTGGCTGAGCGAACGGGATGCGGTCACATTCGGCGCGTCCCCAGCCCGGGGGACGGGGCCCCGGGGAGGCCCCGCATCGCTGCACTAGCGCCCCGCGCCTCAGGGCACGCGCCCCAAAGCCCGGCCAGCTGGCCCGTCTGAGGGCCCGCGGAGAGCGGCAGAGAAGCCTTCCCGCCTCAAGCTCGCTCGGCTCTAACTCCCGCCATCTAAGATGGCGGCGCAAGCACCCGCAATGAAGACGCTCTCCAGCCGCCCCGGCGAGCGAAGCCTGCGCTCGACGCTCGTCTTGGCGGCCTGCGGCGCCGCGGGCTCACCGCCTCTGCGCGAGCTCTAGAGCTCGGCTCTCCGTTTGAAACTTGGCTCGGGGATCTATCGCTCGGGCCTGGGATCTGGCCCCGCCTCCGGGGGCGTGGCCTCGCGGTACTGCGACCGCCATTTCGGGGTAAGGCCGTGGCGGCGTCCCCGAGTGACTGCATCTGGTCAGGGGCGAGCGGCAGTGAGTGCAGCCCCGGCCCCGCCACCCGCGAGGCCCTGGGAGGACCAGACGCGCCCGATGACACTCGGCACGGGGCCCAGCTTTGGCGCTTCCTCTCCGAACTTGACATCCGTGGAGAGTGGCGGCTCACGGGTTTTGTGGGAGAAGCCCTCATCCTATATTACACCTCGGGTTCCTCATTTGTAAATCGAGGTTTTACTATTATCGTCCGTCTAATTGACCAAAAACTAAAAGTATGGTGTTACACATCTGTAATACCAGCCTTTGGGAAGTGAAGGCAAGATGATCAGGAGTTCACTGTCATGCTGAGCTGCGTGAAACTCTGTCCAAAAAAAAAAAAAAAAATTGGCCCAAAAAAAATTTTTTTACTTGATGAGTCAATAGGGCCCACGGTGCGCCTTCGTACTGCCCTGGTGGGGTAGACACCTGGAGGGCAATGTTACATTGTCAACGTTATTTTGTTTCTCTTTGAAATAGCGACTCGCTTTTAATCCGGGGTTGGCCTCCGCCTCTATTCGCCTGCCTCTTTGTAACTATTTTCAAAGTAGCCATTTTGGGACCTGTGAGGTGGCTCAGGGAGTAAAAAAGTTTGCCTAGGAAAACCTGATCATCAGTCCTCCGATCCCTTGATGATGAGGAACCTGTCTGACTCCATTTTAAAGGCAGGAGCCATTACGCTGTATTTTTAAAAATAAATGAGTTTCTATTTACTGTGAGAGTTGAATAACTTTCCTGACCTTCCCCAACCAATGGCCTTAATTTGTTTTTGAGAAGACCCTGACCCTCCTCGACTCTCCTTGACCCCTCCTAACCACATGGTGGGTGATCACATTTTTTTTTTTAATATTTCCTTATTGCCCCATTGTCTTCTGTAAAACTACTCGTGATTTTACTCCTTAAAAGGGCCCCACAAGATGGATCCCAAGCTGCTCTCTTTAACCCAACTTAGGAGGCAATCGCTGGTCTGCTCTTGGGTGTACCCAGTAAAAATCAAGCTTGCTTCCAATTTGGCTCAAGTTGTGGTAGTGGGGTCCTGTTCTCGAGGTTGGTGTTAACAATGGGAGAAGAAAACAGACTCCTGAAAGAGATCCTCTGACATGGATAGTAGCCCGTGTGGTACGTGTGCAACCTGCAACCGCACTTACAAACACACATTATACAATGTTTTAAAGTAATCATTTCTAAGTAAACATCTATTGGCATTTAGTACATTCACCAGGGTGTTGTGTAACCACAACTTTATTTCCAAAACATTTCCATACTCTTAAATAAAACAACCTACTAAGCAGTTTCTTACTAGCTTCCCACCCAATGGCAACCACCAATATTCATTTTGCTACTACAGACTTAACGTTTTCTAGAATATCTTGTGTGCATGGATATTTATAGAGTGCAAGGCCTTTCATGACTTAAGTCTTTCACTTAGCCTGTTTCCAAGTTCATCTGTATTACATATGTGCCAATACTTTATTCCTCTTGAGGGCTAAACGAGTCCATCCTAAGTTTACACCAGATTTTCTATATGTGGGATAACCATGGATATTTAGGCTCTTTCCATCTTCCGGCTATTGTATTGGTTACTTTTCTGGTTTGTGACTAAATACTGGACAAATACAGGGTAAGAAGGAAAGGTAGGCCTGCTGTGGGATGGTCTGTATGTCAAGTGTGTTGCTGATTGGTCAGTAAATAAATCACTGATTGGCCATTGGCTAGGCAGGAAGTATAGGCAGGACAAGGAGAAGAATTCTGGGAAGTGGAAGGCTGAGATAGAGTCACTGCCAGCTGCCACCATGACAAGCCGCATGGGAAGATCCCGGTAAGCCATGAGCCATGTGGCAAGGTATAGATTAATGGAAATGGATTAATTTAAGATATAAGAACAGTTAGCAAGAAGCCTGCCACGGCCATACAGTTTGTAACTAATATAAGTCTCTGTGTTTACTTGATCGGGTCTGAGTGGCTGTGGGACTGGCGGGTGAGAGAGATTTGCCCTGACCGTGGGCCAGGCAGGAAAACTCTAGCTACATAGGCCTGAAAAGATGGCTCTGTGGTTAGAGCACCAGCTGCTCTTGCAGAGAACTCAGGTTCAATTCTCAACACTCTCATGGTGGTCACAACCACCATAAGTCCAGTTGCAGGGGACCTGATGACCTCTTCGACACCAGACATATAATGCACAGATATACATGCAGGTAAACGTTCTTACATATAAGTAGATAAAATAATAATAATAATAACAATAGTGAAAGAAAGGAAGGGTTTACTTTGGCTGACAGTTCAAAGACACAGTCCATCATGGTGGGAAAGGCCTGGTGGCAGAAGATTGAGGCCACTGGTTATGTCCTGTATAGTCAGGACACAGAGAGATGAATACAGGTCTCAAATCACTTGGTTTGTTTATATGTTTTTTCAAGGCATGGTTTCTCTGTGTAACAGCCCTGGCTGTCCTGTACCTGGCTTTGTAGTCCATGCTGGCCTTGAACACAGCACAGAGATCCACCTGCCTCTGCCTCCCAAATGCTGGGATTAAAGGCATGTGCCACCACACCTGCCCCTCGCTTCTCCTTTTTATTTATTTTTATTCAGTCTGAGACCCCCAAATATGAAATGGCATCACTTTTAGAATGGGTCTTCCAACATCAGTTAACCCAACCTAGAAACTCTCTCACATACACTCCCAGAGATGGGCCTCCTAGGTGATTCCAGAGCAGTGGTTCTCAACCTTCCTAGCTGTGATCCTTTTATACAGTTCCTCATGTTGTGGTGACCCCCCAAACATAAAATTCTTTTCTTTTCTTTTTTTTTTTTTTTTTTTTTTTTTTTGGTTTTTCAAGGCTGGCCTCGAACTCAGAGATCTTGCTTGTGTCTCCTGAGTGCTGGGATTAAAGACGTGTGCCATCACTGCCCAGCCATAAAATTATTTTCATTGCTACTTCATAAATGTCATTTTGCTTCTGTTATCAACTGTAATGTGTTTCCAATGATCTTAGGTGACCCCTCAAGGGAGTCACGACCCACAGGTTGAGAACCCCTGGAGCCTGTGAAGGTGGCAGTCATTAGTAATCGTTACAGCTATAGTGAATGGTGATGCTAGAAAGAGTGTGTTGCTGGGCGGTGGTGGTGGTGGTGGTGGCGGCGCACATCTTTAATCCCAGCACTCGGGAGGCAGAGCCAGGTGAATCTTTGTGAGTTCAAGTCCAGCCTGGTCTACAAAGTGAGATCCAGGACAGGCTCCAAAGCTACACAAAGAAACCCTGTCTCAAAAAAAAAAAAAAAAAAAAAAAAAAGGTGTGCTGTGTATACTTGTTTGAGCTCCTTTTTTTTTTTTTTTTTTTTTCTTGGTTTGGTTTGGTTTTGATTTGATTTTTGAGACCAGCTCTCACTATGTAGCCCTCCCTGGCAGGCCTAGAACTCACTGTGTAAACCTAGCCGGCCTGGAACTCGTAGAGATTTGTCAGCCTCACCCTCTGGAGTGCTGGAATTAAAGGTATGCTCCTGGCTAAGTACTTGTTTTGTTTTGTTTAAGGTTTATTTTTAATTATGTGTATACATCAAGAGGGGTGGCATGTACATGCCAATGCAGGAGTCCGTGGAATCTAGAGGAGGATGTTGAATCCCTTGGAGGCGGCTTTACAGGTGGTATGACCCAGCCAATGGGAGTTGAGTATGTGGGTACTAGGAATAGAACTCAGTTCCTATGAACTGAGAAGCACATGCCTTAGCCACATCTCTCTATATCCCCATTTTTCATTTTCTGGAGTAGAATTTGAGGAAACACTTTGCATCTGGCTGGGTTGCATGTCCCCACCTCAGAGACCTAGTTTGCTGGTAGGCACGCTGGAGTTAATTAGGAAAGACTTACAAGAGGAGCTGGGGCAGGGGGCAGGGGCTGATCAATAGTTTGAGGAATGAGTAAGTGGGGTCAGGTCAGGAGGGAAGGAACGGAGCTGTCGCAGGAGCAGAAGCTGAGGGCGAAGGCTGAAGCCAGCTTTGCCAGTGGTAGATGTTCTCAGTGTCAGAAGCGGCGACGCTAATGTGTGTAGATATGAAAACTGAGCGGTACACCGTTCTTATTTTTTATAGCTCGATAAAATTCCTCTAAGAAGATGCTACAAGCTTTAAACCTGGTTTAAAAAAAAAAAAAAAAAGTACATGTTTGAGGGGCTGGAGAGTGAGCTCAGCGGTAAAGAACATTTGCTGTTCTTATAGAGGATGTGAACTCTGTTCCCTACACCTACATAGTGAATCACAACCATCTAAAACTTCAGTTCCAGGGGATCCAACACCCTCTTCTGACCTCCTCAGGCATCATTCTCATAAAACTAAAATTTTAATACAAAAAAGTTACTTTTGAGACGAAAGAAAGAAAAAAATAAATAGAATCTGTTGTTTATGAAGTCTTGTCATTTATCATGCATTTTCCCAGTCTCTCCAACACACAGCCAATGAAAGGCCTCATCTTCAGTTAAGGGTCCTTCAGAGACTATAAATAATAAATGCAAGGACACAAAAAAGGTAAAGGTAGAGTAGAGATGTGGGCCCATCATTTGCCCTTGCTTCATTCAGTTAAAGATCCAGCCATGATCAGGCATACCTATAATCCCACACTCAGGAAGCTGAGGCAGGAGGACCAAAAGTTCAGGCCAGCCTGGGGTACATACAGAATACCTGTCTTAAACATGTATGTAATGCCAGGTATATGCCATGCCAGGCCCGGTGTTAGCCTAGGGCCCAGAGCAATGAACAAGCCAAAGTCCCTCGAGGGGGCTAATGCATGGAAATAGCGTCAGACAAGCAAACCGTGTGCCTGTGAGGCTGAAGTCAGTGAAGAAGATGATGGGAATGGGAGAGTGGATTCAGGACAGGCTGGTCTGCCTTAGAGGAGAGTTAAGTTAGGCACTGAGGATGAGAAGAGGCCAGGGAAAGAGCACGGTGAGCAATCGAAAGGGTGTATGCAAGGGCCGTGATTGAGACAAGACAAAGACAAGGATGTTGGCAGCAAGGAGCCAGGAGGAGAGGGAGCCAGCAAGGTGAAGACAGAGGACAGAGTCATAACCAGTCTGACACCCACGCCCTGGCCCTTCCTTGCCATCTTGCCTCTCCAGTGAGTTTAATTTTAGTCACAAATGAGTTTGGAGTGTGGGCCCTGCCTGGGCTGGGTGCTGGGAGAGAGACAGCCATGTAAATAAACAGTTACCCCACCAGGTGAGCGCGAGGGCACCCAGAGAAGGAAGGGAGGGATGGCCTCTGCCACAGTGGATCAGGAAAGCCTCCACAGGGGCGAGGCTCATCAGAGGATGAGTCGGAATTTTCCAGACAGAAGGGCAAGAGGCCAAGCAGAACAATCCAGAGCATAGAATGTGGCTGGCTAGCATGGTGTAGTGGGGAACGGCACAACACACCATCATCTGGTGGGAGATTGCCTCCCAGGGCAGGGAATGGAGAACAGTGAAGCACAAGTTTAAGGGGCAGATGGCTGGCATCAGTTCCCCTCAGGGCCAGGAGTGCAGTCCTCCGTGGTGTGTGGTGTCACTCCCAAGAAAGCTGAATGCAGCCACTTGGGAGAGTGGAGCACCAGCACACAGCACAGAAGCAGCCTGGTCCCTGGAGAACTAGTCACCTACAGACTCTGGGCTGGGTAAAATGGTCACAAGCACACCCACCGTCAAAAAGAGGAAACAAAGACGCCCCCTCTCTAGGGGGAGAGTGAAGTTACTTAGAGTCCTATGGGGCAGGAGCTACGGCTGCAGCCATCTTTGAAAAATAGAATCGGCCATATATATGAACTGCATTTTAATAAGTCTTTTAATTATCTTGTAAAAAGAATCACAAGGGGCTGGAGAGATGGCTCAGCAGTTAAGCACCCTTGCCACTCTTCCAGAGAGTCTGGATTCGATTCCAGCACCCACATGGCAGCTAACAACCCTCTGTGACTCCAGTCCTGGAGGGCGAGGGGGTGGCCTGGCACCCTATTTTGTCCTCTGTGAGCACTGCATGTATGTGGTGCACATACATCCATACACTATACACATAAAAATAACTACAATCTCCAAAAAAGAGGTTTTAAAAAGCATCACAAACTGTCCTTAAGTTGCAAGGGAGGATTGTGAGGTTAAAGTACTGCTTTGCTGAGTAAAATGATGAGCACATCATCCTTGGACTGAAGGCAGCTCAGGGGTTATGTGCCTATTCAGCATGCATAAGCACCACAAAGGGAAACAAGCCAAAACCAGAAAACACTTGAAGTACATCATCATCATCATCATCATCATCATCATCATTTTATACCCACCACTTACAATTCAAACATGAGACCAGAAAAAAATAACACAGTACAATAAAAAATTATGCCAAGTATTTTAATAAAAAAAGGGGGAAAAAGTGTCTTAGGCCTCTCTCAGCACGTGGAATGAGTAGCACTGAGTCGGTGCCTAATGTGCACTTTTTTTCATTAGCTAAATGCTAACAGAACAAGACTGATTGGATGACTAAACCCTTGGATGACAAAATCTTCCTTTCAAGTTATTTCATTGTTGCTGTTATCCAGAGGCTGAAGTGGCTGGTTCTCCTCATCATCCCACATTGACTGCTCCCATGCAGGGACAAAAGCCAGAGAATCAGGGCCCAAGACACACTGGTGTTGATGTTTGCTAAAACTGCACAGACAATCAAACTTTCTTCTTTGGAGGTTAGGGGTTTTTTGAGACAAGGACTCATGGATTCTAGGCTAGCTTCCAGCTGACTATACAGCCAGCTGTGACCTTGAATGGTAATCGGTCCTCCACTCCTTGGGTTCTTGAATTACAGACATGTACCAGTAGACTGGTTTTCTTTATTTTATTTTCTTTTTAAAAGGTGTATTTATTTATGTTTCATGTGTACATGTATGTGCCTGTACCATGTGAGTCCTTGGTGCCCAAGGAGGCTAGAAGAAGGCATTGGATCCCCTGGAACTGGTCTTATAAGCAGTTGTGAGCTGTCATGTGGGTGCTGGGCATGGGATATGGAACTCTGCAGGAGCCCTTTTTTTTTTTTTTAAAGATTTATTTATTATGTATACAGTATTCTGCCTGCACATATGTCTGCAGGCCAGAAGAGGGCACCAGATCTCATTTCAGATGGTTATGAGCCACTATGTGGTTGCTGGGAATTGAACTCAGGACCTCTGGAAGAGCAGTCAGTGCTCTTAAACTCTGAGCCATCTCTCCAGCCCTCTGCAGGAGCTCTTAACCCCTGAGACAACTCTTCAGCCCTTTTCCTTTAGATTGTGTTTTGTTTTTTAGAGATGGGGGTGTGTTGTGGAATATTAGGTTAACTAAGCAAAGATGTGTTATACATTTGTTTCCGCTGCATTTGTTCAACAATGTAAAGATATTTGTTTATGCTGCATTTGTTTAATTATGTAACAATGTGTTGCTGTTTTACCTTACCTGCCTAAGGCACCTGATTGGTCTAATAAAAAGCTAAACAGCCAGTAGCTAGGCACTAGAGGGATAGGAGGGGCTGGCAGGAAGTGAGAATAAGTAGGAGAAGGAATCTAGGCTCTAAAATGAGAGAGGGGAGAAAGGGAGGGAGGAAGGGAGGGAGACATCCGGGGCCATCCAGCCAGGCAGCCGCCAGACAGACAGACACGGAGGAAGCAGTGAAAGTAAGACATACAGAATGAAAGGAAGGTAAAAAGCCCCGGGGCAAAACATACAGGAAGAGAAACAGGCTAAATTAAGTTATAAGAGCTAGCGGGACAAGCATAAGATAAGGCCGACCATTCATAACTAATATTAAGTGTCCATGTCATGATCTGGGAGCTGGTTGGTGGCCCACAAGAAAGCCTGTTACAGGAAATGGGTTGTTTCTCTCTATATAACTTAGACTGGTGGAGAACTCATATCCATCCTCCTGCTTCAACCCCCAAATGCTGCAATTATAAGGATGCACCACCACACCCAGCTTCATACTAGTTCCCTGGTTCATTCTTCACTATCTAGAACCAAGTTATTTTAACAAGCATTTACTGAGCAAGAGCTGCATGCTAGAGGCCAGACTGAACTAGCAGCTTAAGATGCTGAGACACGTAGCCCTAGGGGGACTCACTGTGTCCTGTGGAGAAAGAAAAAACAAACAAACAACAACAACAAAACAGGAAACTAAAGAATTACAGGCCTGTACAAAGAACCCAACTATGACAGTTGTGGCTAGATATTGGGTCGGCACTGGCAAGGCTGAGGTGGGAGGGTCAAGAGTTCAAGGCCATCCTGAGTAACATAGTAAGATCCTGGCTAATAAGAAGGAGAGAGAGAAGGAATGAAAAAAAAATTAAGAAAGAGAGAGAGGGTGGGACTGACTAGGGATGTAGTTCAGTTAGACTGCTTGTCTAACATACACAAAGTCCTGGGTTTGATTCCCAGAACTTCATAAACTTGGCATGACTTAAAAAATTCCAATTGGTCCTGAGCCCAGTGGTAGTGCACTTGCCTTAACATGTACAAGGCCCAGGGTTCAGTCTCCAGCAAAACACACACACACACACACACACACACACACACACACACACACACACACAAACACAAGATGATTGTAGGGCCAAAGGGTTGCCAAGGCTACCAACCTGAGTCTGATCACAAGGACCTCTATGATGGAAGGAGAGAACTGTCTCCCAGATTGTCCTCTGACAGCCACTAACACTGCTGCCCCACAACAAAACAAGGAAAGAAATACATTCTAAATAAATTCAAAACAAAAATTGCTCCGGGCCGAAAGCCCCAAGGCTGAGGGGCAAATGAAGTGTGTCAACTAGTTTCTGCTCATTCTGTTTGTATAACAATAAAGAGCCTTCAACTCAAAGCTGGAGCTGAGGGAATCTTAGGGATACTTCACTGTGAGCACCTTTGGCAGATGGGTCAGCCGACCTGAAAGCTGGTCACGAGAGCCCAGAGCCATGTAACCTGGACAGACGATCCAGGTCTTTTATAAGCTCCTGTGACCTTGACAAAGGCCTAACCCCACAAAGCTCTGGTTTCCTTATCTGTAATGGAGGGAATTAAATGAGATAAAATACACAAAGAGGTCTGCATCTCCTAAGAGTCCCACAATTGTTGTCTCCCACCTTCTCAAATAGCATATCTATACTTCAGATTTTTTTTTCCTGTGTAGAATAAAGACAGAAAAGCTGAAAAACTGGATTAGCTGGTATAAAGCTTTTTATGGCCCTTGATCTATGTTGCTAACCTGTCTCCTTAAGGGTAGCAGCTGAGCTGCCACGGGCAGCACATGAGCCTGCCAATCTCAATACACTGTTGGCAACACAAAACATTAGGTATGTTTCCTATTGGTGATTAAAAAAGGGAAAGTCTTTTATCATGTTTTAAGTTGTAAGGCTTTGATTAGTCATGGAAGTGAGTATTTTCCCACATATATGTTCCCTCTTTAGGATTTATCTGTTTGTAGCAAATGTTTCTTCTGTTCTTTGGTTTGCCTTTTTATTTTGAAGCTGTTTCATACTTGGTGACTTTGTAGGGACAGTTATTACTGCATGATGACAGGTTTTGAAGAGCTCAGTGCAGGGGACTTAAACACAGGGCCTTGCACAGATTATGCACACTCTACCACTAAGCTAAATTTCCAGCTCTGGGGAATTGAAACTAATTTTATTATTACATTTAGTGTGTGTGTGTGTGTGTGTGTGTGTGTGTGTGTGTGTGTGTGTGTGTGTGCCTCAGTGTGCCTTTGTGCCTCAGCATGCCTGTGGAGTTCAGACAGAGGACAACTTGTGAGACTTGATTCTCTCCTTCCACCTCATGGGTTCCAGGGATCAAACTCAGGTCATTAGGCAAATCACCTTCTTCTTCTTCTTCTTCTTCTTCTTCTTCTTCTTCTTCTTCTTCTTCTTCTTCTTCTTCTTCTCCTCCTCCTCCTCCTCCTCCTCCTCCTCCTCCTCCTCCTCCTCCTCCTCCTCCTCTTCCTCCTCCTCCTCCTCCTCCTCCTCTTTCTTCTCCTTCTTCTCCTTCTCCTCTCCTCCTCCTCCTCCTTCTCCTTCTTTTCTCCAACTCCTCCTCTTCTTCCTCCTCCTCCTCCTCTTCTTCCTCCTCCTCTGTTTATTTAGGGGCTGGAGGCAATTAAGAGCACTTACTGGGGCTGGGGAGATGGATCAGTGGCTAAGAGCACTGGCTGGGAGTTGTAGAGATGGCTCAGCAGTTAAGAGCACTAACTGCTCTTCCAGAGGACCCGGATTCAATTCCCAGCACGCACATGGCAGCTAACTGTCTGTAACTCCAATATCTGACACCCTCACACAGAAACATGAAGGCAAAACTACCAATGCACATAAAATAAATAAATTTCAAAACACACACACACAAAAGAGCACTGGCTGCTCTTCCAGAGGACCCAGGTTCAATCCCCAGCATCCACATGGAAGCTTCACATAGACATACATTGAAAAACTAAAGTGTTTTTTTCTTTGACAAAGTCTAATTATATTTCTCTGGCTGGCCTGGAACTCTTTATGTTTTTTTGTTTGTTTGTTTGTTTTGTTTTGGTTTGGTTTGGTTTTTCAAGACAGGGTTTCTCCGTGTAGTTTTGGTGCCTGTCCTGGATCTCGCTCTGTAGACCAGGCTGGCCTCAAACTCACAGAGATCCGCCTGGCTCTGCCTCCCAAGTGCTGGGATTAAAGGCATGCACCACCACCACCCGGCTTGGAACTCTTTATGTATACCAGGTTGGCCTCAAACTCACAGAAATCTACCTACTTGTACTTCTGGAGTGCTGAACACATACATAATTAAAATAATTTTGAGGTCAACTTTCAAGATACCTTAAATACAATCAAAAGCCAAACTGGATTTTTAAAAATTGCAACATACCCAGTAGGGAGACACCATGATCAAGAATGTGGTTTAGGGGGTGGAAAGATCACTCATCAGTTATGAGTATTGGCTGCTCTTGCAGAAGACTCAGGGTTCAATTCCTAGCACCCACATGGTAGCTCACGATCATCCATTTGTGATGTGAAATCATCCATTTCAGGGAATCCACGACCCTCTTCTGACTTCCTCAGGTACCAGGTATGCACATGATGCCCAAACATACATGCAGATAAAACACAAATGCACAGAAAATAAATAAGGCTTCCTAGCTTGAAGCTCATCCATTCCACCCAGGATGTGCTGACCCCTGCAGTGTGCTCAACTCAGCTGCATAGTTTCTGGCAGTGGGGGACTGCGTTCTAGCTCTCCTAAAAAAAAAAAAAAAAGTCAGGGCCAGGAATGGTGGTACATACCATTCCTCCAGAGGAAGAGGTAGGCCTAGATCTGTAAGTTTGAGACCAGCCATATTGAATTTTAGCTCAGCCAGGAATACATAGTGAGACCCTATCTCAGAAAACAAAACAACAGTTCAATCCTATATGAAGGATTCATTCCTTAAACAGAAAAAAAAAGCTCCAAATATCAGTTAGAAACCAGAAACCCACTAGAAAAAAAATAGTAAAAGGGGGCAGAGCTGGGAGTGTACCTCACTGACAGAGAGCTTGCTTACCTGGTGGCATCTTGAGGCTTGAGTTCAGTACCCATTGCTGTGGCAGAGGGAGAGGTCATTAATGTGTGTAGTCAGAAGTTTTCTCTGGTCTCACCTGGCCGCGCAGTCCCACAGATGCATATAAAATAATCACTCAGAGGCTTATATTAATTATAACTGCTCAGCCATTAGCTCAGGCTTATTACTGACTAGCTCTTACACTTAAATTAACCCATAATTCTTATCTATATTCAGCCATGTGGCTTGGTACCTTTTCTCAGTTCTGCCTTGTCATCTTGCTTCCTCTATGTCTGACTGACAACTCCTCACTCTGCCCTTCCTCTTCCCAGAATTCTCCTTGTTTGCTCACCCCACCTATACTTCCTGCCTGGCTATTGGCTAATTAGCATTTTGTTAAACCAGTGTACAAGAGCATTATCGCACAGCAGATATGAATAGACAAGTTGCAGAATAGAGTATAAAATATCAAAAATGAAAATATCAGGTTCATCATAATAGGAAAAAACACACTATGAGACCACTCCTCCCCTGACAGGTCAAAGTCAATAAAACATTTGAGTTTTGGTGCTGGAGGTAGAACCCAGGATCTAGAGAGCTGGGCATGTGCTTTCCTACTGACCCCCATGTCCAGCTCTTTAAAGTACTCTTTTTTGTTGATGTTTATTTGTTCATTTATTTTTATGCCTATGAGTATTTGCTTGTATGTATATGCACCATATGTGTGCAGTACCTGAGGAGGCCAGAAGAGGGCATCAGATCTCCTGTAACTGGAGTTAAAGACAGCTCTGAGTCACCATGTGTGTGCTGGAAACTAAACTCAGGTCCTCTAAGATGCTCTTAACCGCTGAGCCATCATTCTAGCCCCATTGCTATTTGTCCTTTGCTTCTTTTTATGCTGGGTCTCAAGTAGCTCAGGCTGGCCTTGAACTCACTATGTAGCTGAAGATGTCCTTGAGCTCCTCCTAATCACCCTGCTTCCATCTCCCAAGTGCTGTGGTTACAGGCTTGTAACACCACATCCAGCTGTTCTGGGTATGCAGTCTTGCCTGAGAAAGGCAAAAAATTAAAACCAAAGAGGCTGGCTGACCCCTTAAGATTCTTTGGGGTGCTTTGGTGTTGGAATGGTCCTGACTGTGCTTGTTTGCCTCTCATTGTGGCAAGGTCAAGAAACCAGCTATAATTAAGAAAGGACCAATAGTGTGTGGTTAGCCACAGGTGACTGTGGTTTTGAGTCCTGGCTCTGTCACCTGCTCCCTTATGACGCCGGCTAAGGTGTTAACCTCTTTTTTGTTTCTGTTTATTTGGGACAGGGTCTCATGTTGCCCAGGCTGACTTCTAATTCCTTATGTAACTAAATATGGCCTTGCATCCCTGATCCCCCTAACTTCACCTCCCAAGTGCTGGGATTACAGTCTTAGGTCACCACACCAAACTAAACGGTTAACCTCTGAGCCTCAGTTGTCCCATGTGTGAAGAGGGGGCTAACACAGTACCTGCTTCATTGGGCTGCTATGGCAAATAGGTGAGTTTCTATAGGGAAAGCATTTAAAACAATGCCTGGCACAACTACCATGCCACTGTTGTCATTATTATTATTATTATCATTTTACCACAAGGTGATCCTAAAGTCTGGATAGAGACAGAACACCAGCTCATATAATCAGGAAACCAGATATGACAGCCACCCTGACCTAGGATCCATAAAATGCACCATCTCCATCAATTCTCCAGTGTTGTTCTAAGCTTGGCTTTATTATTTCCATTTTACTAAAGGAAAAAGCAAAAGGTCAGAGAGGTACAGTTACCTTCTACATCACACAGCGCAGGCCAAGACTGAAAGTCAGGTCTGGGCAGGTTCTTTCCACATCTGTATGAAGCCACTGAATAAAGATTATCTTTTCAGCCTCCAAGAGCACCCTCTTATCCACCGAGGCTGGAAAAACCCAGGCCAGTACTGGACGCTGGGCCCCAACTGAAACGCTTGCCAGGCTGCTATTCAATCACGTGATCAGCTGATTTATAGAGAAGTTGGGGAACATTCCTGCACCCCAGTCCTTCCCTGAGGCTGGATTTCTCAGGCTGGAGTGGCGCCTTTACCCCTAAGAACTTGGCTGGTCAGGAGCAGGGCACATATGGATGTTCAAGCCTGGCCTTTCCTCTCCTTGGGGTGCAGGTCTGAGGCCCCTCAACACTCCCACAAAGTGTGCAGTGACCTATTTCTAAATAGATCTCATTTGGGCCGTGACTTTGAATGCGTGCCAATAGGCACCAACCAAAAATAGACAGCTTACTGCACTGTTATTTTCATGGCTTGAAAAAAAAAAAAAAAACCTTGCAGAACATAGCGAGTATTTTTATCCCAGGCCTCACTTAGAATAGCGATGCCTATTTACTGGGAGGGTGGAGGCTGCGGTTGGTTTCAGGCTGGGACTGTGGGGCCCCATGGATGAGCACATGAGGATCCTCTGCCTACCAGGGACAGGCCACAAGCCTTCAGCTCCTATCACCTTTGCCCCCAAATAAATAGTGACCCTGGTCATATGCCCTGCATTTTGAACGGTTCCAGGCCCTCCGGCCTGATACCAAGCTTGGATTCCATGCTGGTCACCTCAACCTTCCAGATCATTGCACTCATTCTCTTGTTTGTTGAGAAGAAGTCTCATGTAGCCCAGGCTGGCCTGAAACTGCTGATTCTTCTTTCTCCAACAGTGCTGACAGTACAGGTATGCCCCACTACCACACCTACACAGTGGCAACCCTCCTCCCTCAATCCCCTGAATATTGGGATCACAAGCACAGACCAACATGCCAACCTTACATGTATTATTTTTTATCCACCAGACAAATAGAAATTACTTTATTTTGACAAAAGTAAATAAGAGAAAGCTTGCATTCCCCTGGAGTAAGCAGATGTTGCAGCAGTCAACACCACACATTAGGCTGCCTAAGTGTAAATCCAGGCCCTGCTACTTCCCATCTGTGTGGCCCCGAGTCATGTGCTGAGTGACTCGATGCTTTTCCTCCCTCACTCCCGGACTCAAGGCTAACAATAGCTTTGAGCTCACAGGACAGGCATGAGGCCTTATATGCAGAGAGTGATGGGATCAGTCGCTGACATGCGGTGTGGGTTCTGTAAAAACCTGCCCTCACTGAAGCCTCAGACCAGGGAAGGCAGGGAGAGGTACAGGTGGGGGCCTCAGCTAGCAGCTATTAGTGCAGGGAGGAGAGGGCAGGGCTGTGAATCCTTTTAAGGTTTCACTGTAGCTCAAATTGAGAGAGAAGACGGGGGGGGGGGGGGGGGGGGGGGGGGGGGGGGCGGGGTGCAAAGAGCCCTTCAGCTTCAGTCACACTCATGTGCCTCCTGTTCAACTCTCCCAATTTCAGGAACCCTGAGAGCCACTAGCTAGCTGACGGGAAGGAGGCAACGAAAGTGTCCAGGCACTTGCCCTGTAAGGAGACGTGGTGCTAGCCCGTCCAGTGGGAATTTGCTTCTTCATTTTACAGATGAGGACCACTGAGGCTTGGAGATCTGCTGATTTTTGTCAAGTAGTGATTTCCTCAAGATCACATAGTATCTTTATACTTCATTAAGGGGCACAGAGTCAAACCAGAAAATTGAACCCAGGACCTTGTGAGTGCAGGCAAGGGCTCTACCACTGAGATACATTCATGGCATTTCCCCCACGTGATTTTAGTACAAGCTAGGGTTGACAGGCTGCGGACTCACTCCAAGTGATTTATTTATTTATTTAAGCACCGAGTACCATGTTCCTGGCCAGGAATGTGAAGAACTGGCTGTCAAGAGGCTGAGGCAGGCAGATCTCTGTTGAATTTGAGACCAACCAGCTCTACATAATGAGTTCCAGGTCAAGCAGGTTTATATAGTGAATTCCTGTCTTACAAAGGAGGAGGATGAAGAGAGGAGGGAGTGGGGATTGGGTAAAGAAACAAAACAGGTAGGGTCTGTCCTTACGGGATCCATGCTCCCAGCAGGGTGAGGAAGTGTTCCCTACCCTTCTGTGGGTCATTAACTGAGTCATGCAGTAAGCCAGCTATGGACAGGGGAAAACAGTGAACAGGCGAAGTAGTTTATAAGTATAAGACACACCTGGGGCATCATAGGGAGGGAAATGAATATTCCAGACCCAGTGAAATTTAGATGCCTCCATACACCCATTGCTGGGTAAGCAGAGAGAGAAATAGAGACCATAGAGAGATGATGGTTTCTGAGAAAGCACAGAAACACAGCTTCTGGCATTTGGATGCTGGTCAGCCTGAGTGTGCATACATTCAGAAAAAACACCCCAAACGATGTCTGTTTAGACTTTAGGAACAAATGCAAGGAAACTTCCCTGAGTCAACTGCCGAAGACAGACTCTCCAGGAGGACAAGTGTCACACATCCCCTCCTGCAACCTCACCCACCAAGGAAGATGAACTCAGCCTAGGGATGGAGACAGGAGGCTGACTCTAGCCCAGACTGACAATAGCCAGTACATATTCAGACCTTGTCTCAGAAACAAAACCCAAACAAATAAAGAGGTGATATCTAGGGGCGAGAATATTTCAGTGGCTAAGAGTGACTACCGCTCTTCTAGAGGACCTGAGTTCAGTTCCCAGCACCCACATGGGGCAGCTTACAGTTCCCTGTAACTGGAGTTCCAGGGATTCCAACGCCTTCTTCAGGCCTCCATGGGAACTGTACTCATGTGTACATAGATACACACATATACACATAATTAAAAACAAAATAAATATTTTTTAAAGTAATACCTGGTACGAGTTTTTCTTAGGTTCATTTAAATCAAACCATCATTTCCTGGTCTTTGTCTAGGGCATGATTTTGTCATTTATCTCAATCTTTTTCTTATGTTTCTTGTTCCAAGGCAAAGGAAAAATATTACGCAGCTTGGCTGTGTGTAAGTTCACTGATGTCCTCGTGATCTCTAACATTGCAAAGCCTTGGGAGGATGATTCTAAATAGAACATCTTGAGTTAATTGAAGTGTGTTGTGAAATGTTTGCCGTGGTTCCCTAAATAACCAGTGTTGG
Source organism: Peromyscus eremicus (assembly GCF_949786415.1). Taxonomy (NCBI): domain Eukaryota; kingdom Metazoa; phylum Chordata; class Mammalia; order Rodentia; family Cricetidae; genus Peromyscus; species Peromyscus eremicus. The sequence continues at coordinate 126,912,925 of NC_081418.1, forward strand.
CAGGGAACAGTAAATATGCGTGAACCACTACAAAAAAAAAAAATGCTGGTACAGAGAGAAAATACAAGTCAAGTTCCCATTATGGTTCCCACGTGCTAGCATGGAATGTGGGTAAATGGCTCTAAACAAGGAAGATAAGAGGTTGGCGCCTTCTCGGGGAGAATTGGAGGATGGGCCACACCTAGGCCAGAGCATTTGCAAAACCTGTCCTCAATCTTCCTACCTACTTGAAGAATCCACCAGGAGAGAACACACGTGAAAGCCTAGCAGAAAGGGAGAGGCCCCGCGCCCCGCTGTCCTAGCTGAGCTCAGTCAGGCTTCTGTGTCTCCATCAAGGTGTCTGCCATGTACATGAGCCATGTTGGGCTTTCTCGGGCCAGTGAAGGCACAAAAGCCTACTGTCCCCACCAGCACGGCATGGAGCTGAGCCCAGGCTATCTGCAGACACTTCAATGATTATCATCATGTCCACTGAAGCTTGCTGGCCTGGTCCCTAAATGCCTGTGTACATACATCATACAGCCCAGAGGAGACAAGGGCCCAGCTCAGAAAGTGATGGTAAGTGTAGCTTTCTTATTTTCATTTTCATTTTTTTTTTTTTTTTTGGTTTTTCGAGACAGGGTTTCTCTGTGTAGCTTTGCGCATTTCCTGGAACTCACTTGGTAGTCCAGGCTGGCCTTGAACTCACAGAGATCCGCCTGGCTCTGCCTCCCGAGTGCTGGGATTAAAGGCGTGCACCACCACCGCCCGGCCCTTATTTTCATTTTTTAACAAGATGGAGTTTGCTATAGAGCCCTGGTTAGCCTTGAACTCAGGCAATCCTCCTGTCTTAGCATCTCACCTTCTGGGATGACAGAGGTGAGCTGTCACTCTAGACTAAGTACAGATGTGTTGAAGTTGGTCCTAGTGACTGTCTTAGTCAGGGTTTCTATTGCTGTGAAGAGAAACCACAACCACGGCAACACTTATAAAGGAAAACATTTAACTGAGGTGGCAGCTTACAGTTTCAGAGGTTCAGTCCATTATCGTCATGGCGGGGAGCATGGCAGATGGGAGTATGGAGGCATGCAGGTGTTGTGCCCAGGTTGCAAGTCCCCCAAGCAAGACCACCACAGGGCCAATATCCAATGCAAGCACACAGAGGTTTTTAATAATAAAATAAGCAAGCTTGGTCAGCCATCCAAGACAGTGGGTAGAGGAGAACGGCCCCAGCATGCACTTTAAGGGGTTTATATAGGAAAGGTTCACATGCAGAATGTTACAGATCTCGGGGGCTAGGGATGAGGTAAGCATAAGTTTACTAATTGCTAACAGGATTCAGGGTATCTATAGAGACATAAATTTTTATTCCCTACATCCTGCTTTTGCTGAACCCAGGATATACACATTCAGATTTATTGTCCCAATCCTACTCTCCTCTAAGGTCAGTTGAGCCCATTACTCCCCATATCGTGTTTTGCCAAGTCCAGGATACATAGATTTATTGTCCCAGCCTTATAAGTTGAACTTGTGGTCACTTCTAAAACTGCTGGTCAGCAAATACCTTTGGAGGAGGGGAGAGAGAAGTGTCTCTCAAGATGGCTCCTGACTTTTCCCTTTCACAGGCAGACATGGTGCTAGAGAATTCTACATCTTCGATCCAAAGGCAGCAGGAAGTGAACTATCTTAATGAGTGTGGCTTGAGAATATATGAGACCTCAAAGCCCAACTCCACAGTGGCACACTTCCTCCAAAAACTCACCTGCTCCAGCAAGGCCACACCTTCTAATAGTGCCACTCCCTTTGGGGACCATATTCTTTCAGACCACCTATAAGCATAAGACCTTGTGCTTACCTCATCCCTAGCCCCCGAGATCTGTAACATTCTGCATGTGAACCTTTCCTATATAAACCCTTAAAGTGAATGCTGGGGCCGTTCTCCTCTACCCGCTGTGTTGGACGGCTGACCAAGCTTTTCTTTTCTAACTATGTTAACTTGGACTATAAGGAGTAGTACCTTTTTTTTAAATCTTTTTTTATGTTTACATTTTTGTTCATCTTTTATATAATATTTTTCATTTTAATGTTTTTTTCAGATTTATTTTATTTTCTGTGTATGAGGGTTTGCTTGCATGTACATATAAACAACATGTGTGTGGTGCTCAGGGAGGTCAGAAAATCCTTTGCAAGGACAACAGGTGCTTTGGAACCATCTCTCCAGCCCCTACAATTTTATTTTATTTTAATTTACATGTGTGAGTGTTTTGTCTGCACTTGCATGGCTGGTACCCACAGAGGCCAAAAAGGGTGTCATATCTCCAGGAACTGGAGTTACAGTCAACTGTAAGCTGCCATGTGAGTGCTGAGAATGGAACCCAGGTCCTCTGCAAGAAGGAAGATCCAGAGTCTAGAACCGAGAACCAACGAGAGCCATCACAGAAAGGGGACCAGAGCTTGAATCCATGTGTATTTCTGTGCCTAGAGCTGAACTTATGGAGTTCCAGAACCACTGTGGACACGCAAAGACTCCACCCTCATGCCCCCCCTTTTTTTAAATTCCTTATCTTATTTTATTTATCTATTGAATTTGTTTGTGTATATGTGCAGGTATGCACAGTCCACAGACTGAGGACATAGCTCACTTGGTAGGGTTCTTGTCTATCATGCATAAAGCCCTGGGTTCAGTTCTCAGCACTAAATAAATCATTTAAAAAAAAACAAAACAAAACAAAGTCTCATCTGTGCCAGGCTGTTCTAGCACACGTCCACACCCTCACCTGTCTTGCCACTTTGAATGGCAGCAGACATCATGATCATTATGCAGTGAAACTGTCAGCATCTGGGGTTCAGGCATAAGCTATGGCTCTCCACCAGACACCCTCAGCAGCCCAGGGAATTCCCCTGGACCTTCAGGGTCTTCACCTCAGGTCAAACAGGGTTGGTGGCTTCTACAACACAGAAAAAATTTCAGGACTAACCAGTTTATGAAGCAAAGTTGGGGTTAAACACAGATCTATTTCAGGGTGCTGTAGAGACAGCTAAGCAGGTAAAGGCACTTGCTGCCAAGCCTGCTGGCCTGAGCTCAATCCACAGGACCTATGTGGTGGAAGGCGAGACTCCTGGAAGTTGCTCTCAGACCTTCTATGTGTGCCTTTGCCCATGTGCACACACACACACACACACAATAAATGAATATAGCGAAAAATTAATTAACACAAGCTTAAGCATAAGGGTAAAGAAAAAGCGGTGCTCAGAAAGAAACACAAAATGAGCCAAAAAGCTTGGATGGGGCTTCACAGAGACAAGTCTCTGAACGTAAGATATATCCAACGTGGGTGCGGACTTCTAAAGGGAGAACAGCTGCTTGTTGTTTTTACAATAGTTACATACAGGAATTTCATGGGTTTGAAGTTACTGTATTCAAAGGGTTGTTAAGAAACCTAAACTAGCTGGGTGGTGGTGGTGGTGGTGGTGGTGGTGGTGGTGGTGGTGGTGGTGGTGGCGGCGGCGGCGGCGGCGGCGGCGGCGGCGGCGCACTCCTTTAATCCCAGCACTCAGGAGGCAGAGGCAGGCAGATCTCTGTGAGTTCGAGGCCAGCCTGGGTTACAGAGTGAGTTCCAGGAAAGGCACAAAGCTACACAGAGAAACCCTGTCTCGAAAAACCAAAAAAGAAAAAGAAAGAAACCTAAACTAGCCAGGCAGTGGTGGTGCACATCTTTGATTCCAGCACTCAGGAGGTAGAGGTAGGTGGATCTCTGTGTTCCAGGCCAGCCTGATCTACAGAGGGAGTTCCAGGACTACACAGAGAAACCACACACACACACACACACACACACACACACACACACACACACACACACACAAAGAAAAAAAAAGAAAAGAAAAAGAAAGAAGCCTAAATAAGGAGCCAGACATTGCAGTACACACCTTTAAATCCCAGCACTTGAGAAGTAGAGGTGGGTGGGTCCCTGTGAGGTCCAGGCCCACCATAGAGAGAGACTACATAGAGAGAGACCCTTGTCCCAAACAAGCAGAATAAAGAAAGGTAAAGGAGGTCCCCAGGTGGTTCCAGGGGGAAGGGCCTCAGCTGATAAGGTAAAGTTCAGTTCCCAGGGACACTGAGCATTGGCTATCTCTACTGCAAACACAATTAGGTTTGTTTGAGATTCTCGGGCCCTGTGGGAAAGGAATGAAGCCCCACCCAAGGTCACCTATACCCAGGTCGTTGTTACTTTACATAAAATATCTGTATGCCAAGGGAACATTCCTGTGTGTGAGTAGCCTTTACAGCAAACATTGATTGTGTTGGAATCCTTGCTTCTCTGCAGGCTCCAGTCAGACTCTGGAGCGAGGTGTCCTTTCCCGTCCTGTGTCCCCATAACTTTCCTGACTTCTGTCTGGCCTCAGACTTGTACAGTCAGAACTTGTCACTCTGGCTCACAGGCCTTTCAGTCCAGGGCCTCATCAACAGTAAATGAGAAACTTGACTTTAGGCCCAGGCCTAAGGCTGAACTCAGTTGAGATTTTGGAGCCTATGGAAAGTGGGAGAACAGTCGGTTTTGTACATGAGAGATGCAGGCGCCTTGGAAGGCCAGAAGCGGGCATCATTTTCCCCTGGAGCTGGAGTTATAAGTAGTTTGTGTGCTACCTGAAGTGGGTGCTGGGAACTGAACATGGGGTTTTTTGAAGAGCAGCAAGTGTTTTTAACCACTGAGCCACAAAATAGACTATGGTGACTAGTCTCCAAAGGCAATCCCCAGTGAGTTATGCCTCTTGGTGCTCATGCCTTTGGGTACATTTGGGCTGGTCCTATGGCTTGCTTTAGCCAATAGAAGGAGGTGGAAGTAATGTTGGGCCAGCTCTGGGTTGATATTGATAGGTGTTGTAGAGTATTATTTTAACTATGTAAAGATGTGTTATATTTGTTTATGTTGCAGACTATTACTTAAACTATGTGAAGGTGTGTTACATTTGTTTATGCTGCATTTGTTTAACAATATAAGGATGTGTGTTTAATTATGTAAAGATGTGTTGCATTTGTTTCACCTTGCCTGACTAAGGCACCTGATTGGCCTAATAAAGAGCTGAATGGCCAATAGCTAGGCAGAGAAAGGATAGGCGGGGCTGGCAGGAAGAGAGAATAAATGAGAGGAGAAATCTAGGTGCCAGAGAGAGGAAGGAGAAGAGAGTGAGGAAGACATAAAGAAGAACTGAAAGTAAGATATACAGAGGTAAGAAAGATGATAAGCCCCGAGGAAAAGGTAGATAAAGAGGAACAGGCTAATTTAAGTTAGAAGAGCTAGCCAGAAACATGCGTATGCTAGGCTGAGCACTCAAAACTAATAATAAGTCTCTGTCATGATTTGGGAGCTGGTTGGTGGTCCAAAAGAAAAAGCCTGGTACAGAAGAGAGCCTAGCAGGGTGAGCTCAAGAAACCCTGAACCACCTTGGACCAAGAAAGAGCACGTAAGAAAGCTTTGAGGGGAAGAGAGAAGGCTGAAACGAAACTGCTAGAGAAAGCCCAGAGGAGTCTCAGACGAGATATGACCCCATAGACTCATGTGTTCGAATGCTTGGCCCACAGGGAGTGGCACTATTAGGAGGTGTGGCCTCGTTGGAGGAAGTGTGTCACCGTGGGGGTGGGCTTTGAGGTCTCACATGCTCAAGCTACATCCAGTGTGGTACACAGTCTCCTTCTGCTGCCCGCTGATCAACATGCAGGACTCTCAGCTCCTTTCTCCAGCACCATGTCTGCCTGCATGCCACCATGTTTCCTGCCATGATGATAATGGACTAAACCTCTGAAACTGTAAGCAAGCCCCAATTAAATATTTTACTTTACTTATTTATTTATGTTTTTTCAAGACAGGGTTTCTCTGTGTAGCTTTGGAGTCTTTCCTGAATCTCTCTCTGTAGCCCAGGCTGGCCTCGAACTCACAAAGATCCACCTGCCTCTGCCTCCCAAGTGCTGGTATTAAAGGCATGTACCACCATGTCTGACTTTGTTTTTGAGTCAGGGTCTCACTCTATTGCCCTGGAAAACCTGGAACCTGCTACAGGCTGGTCTCTAACTCAACAAGTGCTGGGACCAAAGGCCTGTGCCATGCTCAGCAATGTTGCTAATTCCTTTTTAAACTTTTTTTTTTAAAGATTTATTTTTAATAGGGTTGGAGAGATGGATCGGTGGTTAAGAGCACTGGCTGTTCTTCCAGAGGACCTGAGTTCGGTTTCCAGCACCACATGGCAGCTCACATCTGCCTGTAACTCCAGTTCCAGGGGATCTGACACCCTCACATAGGCATACATGCAGACAAAAGAACCAATGCACATAAAATTAAAAAAAAAAAAGAGGTGGTGGCACACGCCTTTAATCCCAGAACTCAGGAGGCAGAGCCAGGCGGATCTCTGTGAGTTCAAGGCCAGCCTGGGCTACCAAGTGAGTTCCAGGAGAGGCACAAAGCTACACAGAGAAACCCTGTCTCGAAAAACCAAAAAAAAAAAAAAAGATTTACTTTTATTTTATTCTATGTGTATGGGTTTTTTCCCTGTGCGTATATCTGTGCACCACGTGCATACATGGTGCCCATGAAAGTCAGAAGAGGGCACCGGATCCCCTGGAACTGGAGTCACATATGGTTTGTGAACCATTGTGTGGGTGATGGGGACTGAACCTGGGTCCTCTGCAAGACTATCCAAGTGCCCTTAACCACGGACCCATCTCTCCAGTCCCAATTCTGGTCATTTTAAGCCATTAAGTTGTGGAATATTTTTGTTATGCAGCCATAAATAATTGCAACGCCACTGGCCAAATTTATTCAGAGCACTAAGAACAAAGATACCCACAAAAAGTGCTCTTCAGTCAGCTGGAGGTCAGTGTGGGCCACAGAGTGAAACTGTGCGGCAAAAATGAAGCAAGACCATAACTTCTAAGCTAGGGTGAGCTTCTCGGAGTGAGGTAAAGAGTCAAGGACTGACAGCTGAGGACTCCCAGCATTAACCGTCAGTCCTGCAAGCATGCAGAGGCTCAGCGGAGAACAGACTAACCTGATAGTACAAGGCAGGAAGACCAAGACAGAAGCTGCAGGAATGTATCAACCAAATCTTTCCCCAGAGCTCAGCAGGACTGAGGACATTCATCAAGGTGTGCGGCTTCTGGGAACCCATTTCAGTTTTACTTCTTTCTTTCTTTTTTTAAAGATTTTAAAAAATCTCTCTCTCTCTCTCTCTCTCTCTCTCTCTCTCTCTCTCTCTCTCTCTCTCTCCTCTCCTCTCCCCGTGTGTGTGTGTGTGTGTGTGTGTGTGTGTGTGTTTAAGTGACAGAGAGAGACTGCCACCTGTGTGCAGGTGCCCTGGGACTCTAGAAGGGGGTGTCACATCCCCTGAAGGTGGAGTTATAGGCAGTTGTGAGCTGCCTGGTGTAGCTGCTAGGAACTGACCTCTGGTCACCTGTAAGCACTTAACCACTGAACCTTCTTTCCAGACTCTTATTTTTTTTAATAGTATTTTAAATGTAAAGGTTTTGGTTTTTGGGTGTTTTGTTTTGTTTAAGTTAGTTTGGTGGTGCATGCCTTTAATCCCTGTACTCTAGAGGAAGAGACAGGCAGTTCGCTATGAATTTGAGGCCAGCTTGGTCTACATAGCAAGTTCCAGACCAATCAGGGCTACAGGGCAAGGGACTCTGCCCCAAACAAACAAACAACTAAATAATAAATAAATATAATTTATTTTTATTTTCTGTGTAAGAGTGTTTTGTCTGCATGTATGTATGTACAGCATATATGTGCCCGGTACCAGCAAAAGCCAGAAGAGGATGCCCGATCCCAGGGAATTTGTGTTTCAGATGGTTGGCACGCAGCCATGTGGGTGCTGGGTGTCAAACACAGGTCCTCTGCAAGTGCAGCCAGTACTGTTAACCACTAAGCCATCTCTCCAGCCCTTATTTATATTTATTTTGTGTGTGTGTTTAGTCATGTAGTGCTCACTGAGGTCAGAAGAGAGTATCAGATCTCCTGGAACTGTAGATGTAGGTAGTTGTGAAACATCCAGTGTGGGTATAGGGAACCGAATTCAGGTCCTCAAAAGAGCAGTCTGGGCTCCCAACCCCCGAACTATCTCTCCAGCATCCCATTTCCATTCTCCTTTGTGGTGGTATTGTGTTCCCCAAAATATTGTGCACCCTAATTAACTTATCTGGGGTCAGAGACAGAACAGCCACTAGATACAAAGGCTAGAAAATGGTGGCACTCACACCTTTAATCCTAGCACTCCAGAGGTAGAAATCCCTCTGGATCTCTGAGTTCAAGGCCACATTGGAAACAGCCAGGCATGGTGACTCACACCTTTAATCCCAGAAAGCGAGTCTTTAATCCCAGGGAGTGGTGGTAGAAAGCAGAAAGGTATATAAGGCGTGAGGACCAGAAACTAGAGGCATTGGCTGGTTAAGCTTTCAGGCTTCTAGCAGCACAATTCAGCTGAGATCCATTTGGATAAGGACTCAGAAGCTTCCAGTCTGAGGAAACAGGATCAGCTGAGAAGCTGGCCAGATGAGGTTAGCTGTGGCTTGTTCTGTCTCTCTGATCTTCCAGTGTTCACCCCAATAACTGGCCTCAGGTTTGATTTTATTAATAAGAACCTTTAAGATTCATGCTACACTCCTGGGGATCACACCTGTACTCCTCCTCCTCCTGTTAGCCAGCATGAAACAAGAGGGTCTGTAAAATGGGGACTGTAAGAGTGCCAGGGATGTTTCCAAAGACAGAGTCTGAAAACACAGGCGCTCAACATCACCACTCACTCCAGAAATGTAAGTTAAAGCGACCACCATGCTGGCTACGCAAGGCTGTGGCGTTAATTCCAGCACTAAATTTAAACAAACAAACTACCCAAATTGCCACAATGTTTCTTTTTCTTTTCTTTTTTTTTTCTTTTTGGTTTTTCGAGACAAGGTTTCTCTGTGTAGCTTTGTGCCTCTCCAGGAACTCACTCTGTAGCCCAGGCTGGCCTCAAACTCACAGAGATCCGCCTGGCTCTTCCTCCCCAGTGCTGGGATTAAAGGTGTGCGCCACCACCGCCCGTCGGCTGCCACAATGTTTCATTTGACACCCACAGCACATTTAAAAGGGAAAAAGAACAGTTTCAGCACTTCCTAAGGATGCTGAGCAAGTAGGACTCCACTCCATTGTAGTAGGAGGGTAGTATGGTACCACTCTCTAGGGAACAGTCTGGCATCGATCTGTCTGGTTGAGGATGCATACTGGGTTCGTCAGGCTCCCAGGGAAGCAGACTTCGAACAGGAGGTTGAAGTGTGGGAAATGTCTTAGTTACTTTTCTGCTTTGATAAAACACCATGACCCAGCCAATGTAGAGAAGGAACACTTTATTTAGTTTGTGGTTGCAGACGGATGAGTCCATCGTGGCAGGGTGGAGATCACATCTTGAACCACAAGCCGAAGCAGAGAGAGTTAACTGGGAATGGCACATGGCTTTGAAATCTTAAAGCCCACCCCCAAGTGACAGCCCTCCTTCAGCGAGGCCACATCTCCTAAACCTGCCCACACAGCACCACAGTGGGGTGGGGGGAGGCTGTGAGGGACAGTCTCATTCAAGCTCCCACAGGACTCTCAGGAGCACAGGTGTGGGGTGGAGGATGTGAAGTCTCACATAGGAAGGTGAAGAACTCAGAGTTCTAACAGAGAACTCTGCTATTCAGATGGCCCTTAGGGTGTGTATTAGTCACTTTTCTTGTCACGGTGACCAATACCTGACAAGAAGCCAGCTGAGACAGATATATTATGGCTATCAGTTTGCGGAGACACGGTCTATCATGTCAGGGGAAGCAAGGTAGCATGCAGCTCCATGGTAGTGAGAGCGCGAGCTGCTGGCTCATATTTCAGGGGGCTGTGGTCAGCTGCTGTCTCCTTTCTCATTCACTCTGGACCCCCAACTGTGTGATGCTGCTGCCCACATTTAGGGCAGATCTTCTCAGCTCAGTGGTTCCTCCCTAGGAAGACTCTCAAAGATGCACCCCCAAATGCACCTGACTAACGGCCATGCCTTTCTAAGTCCAGTAAAGTTGACCATCAAAATTGTCCATCTCAAGTTCCCATGACTTTATGCTTCTATGTTGGCCCATCCTTGGCTAGGGCATGTCCTAAAGAAGCCATAACCTCTTCCATTAGCTGATAGAGAGTGAATACCTGGCCCTGTTGGGATCCAGGCAACACACCACAGAATCCACTACAGTTCTGCCTCATGCAAGGTAAATATGACCTCACTACAAAACAATTTAACCTCATCTGAGAACAGGGCCTTTATGACCCTGATTTTGTGTGTGTGTGTGTGTGTTTTGCAGGGCCTCGTGCATGCTAGGCAATGGTCTACTACTGTCCACAACCCCAGCCTTAGATTTATTATCTGGGGTAACTTAGGAGGGTAGGTGGGATGTCTGCAGCTCTCCGGCTACAGCTGGCCTCAGGTTTCTATTGATGGTCATTGTCTCCCCATCTACTGCCCATTCTGTGTCTCCTCTCCTCCAGGCAACATGTCTGCTTCTCTAGGTGCAGAAGGCCCTGAGATGTCTATGCTCCTGGACCCTGTGCCTGTGTTACCTGGATCTCCTCATGGCTGTTATAATTTGCTGACTTACCGTCAAGAATTAATCATGGGCCGGGCGGTGGTGGCGCACGCCTTTAATCCCAGCACTCGGGAGGCAGAGCCAGGCGGATCTCTGTGAGTTCGAGGCCAGCCTGGGCTACCAAGTGAGTTCCAGGAAAGGCGCAAAGCTACACAGAGAAACCCTGTCTCAAAAAAACAAAAAAACAAAAAAAAAACAAAAAAAAAACAAAAAAAAAGAATTAATCATGGAAGGACCAAGGGGCCCCTCCAACAGTCAGTTAGCGTGAGTCACGTCTACTCTCCCTGCCCTCGGGCAGAGAGACACTACTTCTGACTTCCTCCATATGAGAATGTTCAATGAACCTGCTAGACCAGTAACCATATGTTTGTTTGTTTGTGAAGAGGTGACAGAGTCTTGCTACACAGCCAAGCTTGTGTGCATGCATGAGTGCATATGTGTTGTGTGAGTGTATGCCACATGTGTTCAGATGACTGTAGAGGCCAGAAGAAGGTGTCAGGTTCCCTGGCCTTGGAGTTAGAGGGTACACAGAACTAAATTCAGGTCATTTGGAAGAGCAGCAAACACTTTTAACCACTGAGTTTCTCTCCAGTCCCACAGGATTATCTTTTAAATATTTATTATTAGTGTGTGTGTGTATGTGTATGTGTATGTATGTAGTGTGTGTGTGAGTATAGGCACCAGTGTGTCATAGTGCACATGGAGAAGACAGGAGAGTCAGTTTTCTCCTTTCTCCACGGATTCTGGGGGTCATACTGAGGTCTCAGGATCTCCATGGCCATTGCTTTTTACCCTCTGGGCCATCTCACTGGCCCCATGGGTCCTAGGGGTCATACTGAGGTCTCAGAGCATCCATGGCCAGTGCTTTTTACCCTCTGGGCCATCTCACTGGCCCCATGGATTCTGGAGGTCATACTGAAGTCTCAGAGCATCCATGGCCAGTGCTTTTTCCCCATTGGGCCATCTCACTGGCCCTTTTATTTGCTGGTCTTGGCCTCTCCATCCTCCCAGCTCGACCTCCTGCAGGCCTGTGCCACCATGCCTAGACAGTGCAGAGTCTTAGAAGAACGTAAGTCCAGGCAACCAAAGGCATAGGGTCTGAATGACCACGCCAGGTGGCTCCAGGAGAGCACAGCCCTTCAACATGTCATCATGACCTCCAGAGAAATACACATCCACTGAGAAGTGGAAAACGATGGGTACAGAGTGGCAGAGATCCTTCCTCAGCTTTCTGTTGGCCGTGTCTTTTGGACAGAGAACAGAGTTTTCAAGGGATTTCTAGGCTGAAAAGAACTATAAAAGAAACTCAGAGATGAACAGAAATGGAGTCTGCGTCTCCTTCCTCTTGCCACAGTTCCCACCCTGGCCCTGGAGACCTGAAGTGGATCTGCAGGGAAGGTGAAGGAGCCACAGAACCTGTGACTTAGCTAGGCTGGAAGTCTTCCAGACACTGATAGAGAAAGCCTCAAGCAGGCAGGGGCACCTTGGGAAGCAATGGTGCTCCAGGGAGCACTGAGCACAACAGCTGAACTGATAACACGCACCGGAGAAGGAAGGGACACAACCAGGAAGAGTAAAGAACTGCACTGCCCACCCTTTCCATATCTGTGGAGCAGAGGGAAATGACTGACTTCCAGACGGGCTGAGAAAATGCCAAGGAAGGAAGGAAGGAAGGAAAAGAAAAGAAAGAAAAGGAAGAAAAGAAAGAAATCAACAGTGTCTGCAGGCCCACGAGCAGCCTGGATATAGGCTACAGTTCCAAAGTCCTCTAGGCTAGCAGCTCCTGGGATGAGTCTGTGAGTCATATGCAAACCACTGGACCACCTCAGCGGCCTCAGGTATGCTATGATGTTATCTGAGATCGAATCTTTAGATTGTACCCTAATTTGGTCCTCTGTTTCTGTGATAAAGAGCGTGACCAAAGCAACGTGGGGTGGAAAAGGTTCCATTTAGCCTGTGAGTTCCAGCCACAGTCCATCACTGAGGGAGAAGTCAGGGCAGGAACTCAAGTAGGAGCAGAGGCAAGAACCACAGGGGAACAATGCTTGCTGACTTGTTCTCCGTGGCTTGCTCAGCTGGCTTTCTTATACAACCCAGGACCACCCGCCCAGGAGTAGCACTGCCTGTAGCGGGCTGGGCCCTCCCACGCCAATCAATCAATCATTAGTCACGAAAATACCCTACAGACATACCACAGGTCAGTCTGATGGAGGCAGTTTCTCGGTTGAGGGTCTCTCTTTCCAGGTGACTCTAGTTTGTGACACGTTGACATAAACCAGCACAGACCGGCTGAGGCTCTGCGCCTGGAAAGGTAAACCCATGTCTCAGATATTTGTTGGTCCCTGTAGAGATGACTCATTTCTCTTTCTGGATTATAAAGATCTCATGTTATTACTTTGTCAGCAAGTGCTGTGGCCTTCCTTGACGGATAGTAGCCATACTGAGGGATCCTTCTCTATATTCGTCACTGGAAAATCAGTCATTCCCAGTGGTGGTACCTAGACCGTTACTAGTGAATTCAGAACCTCTAACCCTGCCATGTGCTTCCTTTGTTTGTGAGCCCACTGATGCGGCCAGTGACAGAGGCCAGCTTGAGCACAGACTGCCTCATTCAATCAGCTTGCTTAGGTGGTACCAACCAACAATGGGTGCTTTCTAGTGACACAGACATGGAATGCCAACATATTCACACTTTGTCTTGGTCCATATTTCTTGTGGGCCGCAAGAATATATTATAGAGATTCAGCTGTGTATTAAAGCTGTGCTTTGACTGGCCAAGGGTCCATCAAATGGAAAGCTATTTATCACGGAATATTTGGTGTTATACAGCCTTAATATTTCAGCTGTCTTCTGCTGTGAAATTCTTGCATGCCCAAATACTTACAGACCATATTGGCAAACAGCTAGGCTTCTCAGACGCTGAACCTCTAGGTAACTAACTCCCTTGCTGAGCCTAGGAGACAAGCAGGCTGTAGACATATAGCTTTGCTTCTTATGCAAATGAAGCTCATACCATCCCTTGCCTTCAAGCTTAGTGGCTTTCCAGAGCAATTGACTGAGGATAATTCAACCTTTTACATAACCAGGTGCAGTAAGGACTGGAGCAGAATTCCAGAGGCAGAAACAGAATCATGTGGCCAGAGAGAGGAGAGGAAGACAGAGATTCTGTAGAGGGTAAAGCAGGGGTAAGGAGCCAGAAAGGATAGATGGAGGATGAAGGAACAGAGGACGAAGATGAGACCCAAAGCATAAGGGCTCAGTTATTACCAGGGCTATGAGAGAACAGAAAAAGTAGGTACAAAGAGGAACTGAGACTCAGGACAGGACTGAAGCTGTAGAGATAGAGTTTTGTCGTAAAGGAGTAAAGTATACGAACAAAAGAGTGTAGTGTATGTAGATTCCTTTCCCTCAGATACCCCATGCCGTACATAGCGTCTTTCCCAGGACTCTGGGAGGAATTTTCTCAAGGCTGGAACTTGGGAAAATTTCATTATCTTTACACTTTCTATTGATATAGCAGAATACCATGGACTGAGTCATTTATAAAGTAAAGGAGTCTGCTCAACGTGATGAGGCTGGGAAGACCGAGGGCATGATGCTGGCATCCAGCACACAGCCTCACAACCGAGCAGGAGGAGGAAGAAAGAGAGCCAAGAAGAAGGCGGGGCCAGAGCTGGACATTTTACAACAAACCTTCTCTGGAATAACCAAGACCCCAGATGACAACATTAATCCATTCATGAGATTCCATCCTCACAATTCAATCACTTTCCACCAGGAGCCAGTTCCATGAGTTTGGGGGACACACCCAAACTAGAGCAAACCCACTCCCAGGTCTGCCCACACCACTTTTTTCAGACCTCCTCATCTTTGATCCTATTATAGTTCTCCTTTGTTTTTGTTTAATTCTCTTATTACATGTATTTATGTACGCGGTGGTACACACCACTGAACAAATGGGGAGGGCCGAGGACGAGCCGCTGGAATTGATTCTCTCTCTCCATCATGTGGGTCTCAGAGACTGAATTCAGGGCTTGGACTTGGCAGCAAGTGCCTTTACCTCCCGAGCCATCTTTGCCTTCCCTGAGCCTTCCCATTTTCATCACTGGCTGTCTCTCTGGCCCTGGCGGATGTTCGCGTGCACTGCCCTGAAGCTATGCCTGCTGGTAGGATCGCTCCTTATTTTTGTCTTGGTCACTTCAGCACCTCGTCTGTTCTCAGTTTGCACCCACATACCACACAGACTCATCTGTGAATCCAATGTGGCCCTCTTTGCCTGCGAGTCAGAGGAAGTCCCACTGTAGCCACGGTGGGCTGGAGGAGACGTGCTGGTATGATGCTGACGTGGGGGGTGGGGCTGCTGTGAGGGTCTTGGGAAGCCTTCGTGTGCCCTGAGACCCTGCTTGAGCCTGATGTCATCTGTACTAACTTACTATAGAATACTGTCAGGCCACACGATGTAATGCTTCCTAGGGCCTGTGACAGGCTGCAGGGTCAGTTAAAACCTACGGTCAGATGTCCATGTCTCTGAGGGCCCACTCTAGGAGAAGTTTCTCTGCCTCTTTTATTTCTTAAAGTCTTATTTATTTGTTATTTTTACATGTGTGTGCCTGTGTGAGTTTATGTGTACTGCATGTGTGCAGGAGTTACATGCAATTGTGAACTGCCACATGGGTCCTGGGAACTGAACCTGGGTCCTCTGTAACAGCAGTAAGCACTCTTAACAGCTGAGCCATCTCCTCAGCATTGAGAAGTTTCTCAACTGGCAACGGTTTATGCTACAGACTGAATGGCCTTGCTCAGAATTCTAGGGGTCTAGCTAGTGTCTTTCACACCACAGATTCCACTGTGACAAAATTCCTGACAAAAACAACTGAAGAGAAGGAAGCTTTATCTTGGCTCACTGTTTCAGAGGGTTTCAGTCCATCACAGCTGGGACTGGAACAAGGAGCAGTTCAACTGTAGTACTGGGAGCATGGTGGTGGCTGCTCACATCACAGTGGACCAGGAAACAAAAAGCCATGCCAGAAACAAAGAGGAGGCCATAACTTTCAAAGGCAAGACCCACCCAGACTGACCTTCTTCCATCAGTGAAGTCCCATACCCTACCGGTTCCACAACCTCCCAAAGTAGGGTCATCACCTAAGAAACAAATGGGAGCTGTGGGGGGCATTCCAGGTGCACTGCTACACTCTCATAACACCAGATCATCCAGATCTGATGGACTGAGGTGGAGAATTGCTCATATCAAAGCCTGGCTTCAGCGTTCTTTTTTGCTCAGGGGCCTGCTCAAAGCCCTTGTTGCTCAGAAAATTAAAGGAATAAGTCACCCCTCATTATGCACGGGACTGCTTCCAGGGTTTTCAGGGAGGTCCAAAGCCTCATGAAGTTAAGTCAACTGTTTGTTTGTGACCTGAGCATATTTCTCATATGCTTCAAACCTTTAGATGATTGTATAATCCATGCAATGCAAATGTTATATGAATAGTTACTATACTGGGTTGTTTGGGGCACTGGAATAAGGAAAAAATGTGTGCCTGTTCCATACAGACCCAGGCTAGCCTTGAACCCACAATAGTCCTGCTTCAGATTCTTGAGTGCTAGGATTGCAGGCATAAGCTGCCACACGTGACTAGATATAAACATTACCTTCTCCAGTGTTTTCCATCTGTGGGTCATTGAGTTCAGGAATGTGGAACTCAAGGATGTAAAAGGCTGACTGCACTCTTAAGAACAATGTGTGCTGACTGACGCTGGACCCTGAAGAGGTCTGTGGATACTGTGCTTCCTTCCAAGGGACGAAGGCACAGAATGGTCACTGGCCCTTTACTTGAGAGAGAACACCCTGTCTTCGCCATTCCACACATATCTGTTGTGCTTTTTTTTTTTTCCAGAGCTGAGGACCTTTTTTAACCCAGAGTCTTGCGCTTGCTAGGCAAACGCTCTACCACTGAGCTAAATCCCCAACCCCCTGTTGTGCTTTTTAATGTAATTTAATTATTTACTCATATCTTTTGAGACAGGATCTCTCTATGTAGCCCTGGCTGTCTTGGAATGCTCTATGTAGACTAGACTGGCCTTGAACTCACAGGGATCCACCTACCTCTGCTTCCTGAGTGCTGGGATTAAAGGTGTGCACCACTACACTTGGCTTGTACTTAAAAATAAAACAAAACAAGATTTATATATTTTTATTTTTATGTCTGAGTGTTTGCCTGTGCGTGCGTGCGTGCGTGCGTGCGTGCGTGCGTGCGTGCGTGCGTGTGTGTGTGTGTACCACATGTGTGAAGTGCCTGTAGAGGCCAGAAGAGGGTATCAGATCCCCTGGGAACTAGAGTTACAGGTGGCCATGATCCACCATGTAGGTGCAGGGAATTGAACTTGGATCCTCTGGAAGAGCAGCCAGTGCTCTGAACTGCTGAGCCATCTCTCCAGCTCCCTCAGCTTAATTTCTTTTTGTTTTTGTTTTTGAGACAAGGTTTCTTTGTGTAGCCCTGGCTGTCCTGGAACTCACTTTGTAGACCAGGCTGGCCTTGAACTCACAGAAATCTGTCTGCCTCTGTCTCCCAAGAGCTGGAATTAAAGACATGCACTACCACACCCGGCTCAGCTTAATTTCTTAAAAGCAGTAAGTCAGGGCTAGAGAGGTGGCCCATCAGTTAAAAGTACATATAACTCTTGCAGAAGACCCAAGTTTGGTTCCCAGCACTCACCTTGTATGGCAGTTTACAAGTCCTGTAGTCCATCTGCAGGGGATCGGACACTGTCTTTTGGCCTTCATGGATAACACACACACACACACACACACACACACACAGACAGACAAACACACACAAATACAAATGAATAAATATTCCTTAAAAGTGGGAAATTGAACTCAATGTAGAAAGAGTCACCGTTTACTCCAGCAGTGTTTGGACAGGCTTTCTCTCCCAAGCTATATGACAGTACATTTCATCATTTGGTTTGTTTCCAGGATTGTAATGGAAAGGAGAAAAGGGGGGACATCAAAAGGGGATTAAAAACAAGTTGTACCTGAAATTAAAACACCCTCTCCCCCACAAACCAAAGCATCCTGAGGAGGCTGGAGGCTCCTCCCCCCACCACAGACAGGGTCTCCCTGCTTATACATAGCAAGCCTCAAACTCACTATGTTGCTCAGGCTGGACTTGAACTCCAAATCTTCCTGACTTGGCCTTTCCTGGCTGTAATACTCTGCTGGCATTACAGGTGAGCATCACCACCCTCAGCTCAGAGATACACAAATGTACCAACGAGGGAGCAGTCTCTGGCAGTGTTCTCAGGCAAATCACCTCCAGGGTCTCAGTTTCCTCATCTGTACAATGGGCATAATAATAGTACCTACTCCTACATCTTGCTCAACTCTGAATCCCCAAAGTACTTGACACAAAGTAGCATTTGACAAGTATAGACTGCATTAATTGATTAGTGGTGTTTGAGTATCAGAGGACATGACACACACAGCCCACAGTGCATGGCAATCATTATATTCTAGGGCTGAAAAACATTCCCCTCTTTCTCACCCCAATGAGGTCTCATTTATATACTTATAAACCCAGGCTGGCCTGGAACTCACTATGTAACCCAGGCTAGCCTCAAACTGGCAGTAATCTTCCTACCCTAGCCCCACTAGAGCTGGGTTCATGGCATGTGCCACCACACCCAGCTCATGCCTGCCTTCTGACTCAACAGCTCCACTTGTAGGATTGGAAACAATACTAATAATTTAGGTAATTAAGGGACTAAATGAACAATTATGATAATCTTATTCAGGTGATTGGTAATTAAGGACACACCAATAATTTAGATGTAAGGGTGCCACTGGAAAGGCAGGTGCCTATCTTTTGAAGGGTGAGGTGTCTATGTGTGCAGCACGCTGAAGTCACAAATGTACGCGGGGGTGGAGGTGTCTTATGTAGCCCAAGCTGGCTCCAATCATATGTAGCTGAGGATGACCCTAAACTTCTGATCCTCTGGCTTCCTCCTGAGTGCTGGGATTATGGGTGTGCACCACAACAACCAGCTCTCTTCGGTGCTTCCAGAACCCACGAAACACACTGGCCTACCTCCTCAGCCCAGAGAGAGACTCCATGGATGATACACTAAGGTAACGGTCCTCATAGTGGGTCCAGGGAATAGCAGTCTCAATGCTACTTGGGACTGTGTTAGAAATGTAAGGTGTTCAAAATTTAAAATTATTTTTCTGTTTAGTATACGCGCATGTACATACTCATGAACGTGTAGCTCTGTGTGGAGGCCAGAGGCCAATGGCTAAGTATCTTCCTTGATCACTCCACCCCCGCCACCTTTGAGATGGAGGTCTCTCACTGAACTGGAGCTCATTGATTCATCTAGGCTGGGTGGTCAGTGAACATCCTCCTGTCCCTGCATCCCCAGGGCTGGGATAACAGTTGCCAGCACCACCCCTGGCCTCCCACGCGTGCTGGCGACGGAGATGCTGCCTTTGCGTGGCGAGCACATCACTGACTGGGCCATCTCCCCACCGCCCTCAATTGGTTTTGGTTTCTTTTGAGAGAGGGCCTCACTGTGTAGCCCAGGCTGGCCTCAGGTTGGCAGGACTCCTCCCATCTCAGCCTCTCCAGTGGTTGGATAATAGACAAGAGCCACCACATCCAGTTTAAGACTCATGTTTAGGGCAGGGAGGTGGTCCTCTGACCTCTGAGCTGTGGCAAGTGCACACACACAGATACATAAATAAATAAAGGCTTTCTTTTAATAAGGTGATTGTGATGTGGGTCCAAGTTCAAGGACCACAAGTCCTAAGGTGTTTCTACAGTGTTTCCTTATAGAAGGGAGTGTGGATTTTTTTTTTTTTCTTTAAATCCCAGCCCTCAGAAGGCTGAGACAGAAGGGCTGCAGATTTGAGGCCAGTCCAGGCTCTATAGCAACATTGTCTCAAAATAAAACAAAGACTGGTGTGGTGGCCCAGTGGGTAAGGGTGTTCACTGCTAAGCCTGAAGACCTGAGTTTAATCCCCAGGACCCACATGGTAGAAGAAGAGAACTGACTTCAAGTTCTCCTCTGTCTTAGGGTTTCCATTGCTGTGAAGAGACACCATGACCACGGCAACTCTTATAAAGGAAAGCATTTAATTGGGACTGGCTTTCAGTTTCAGAGGTTAGTCCATTATCATGTCAGGAAGCATGGTGGCGCGCAGGCAGACATGGTGCAGGAGAAGGAGCTGAGAGTTCTACATCTGGATCCTCAGGCAGCAGGAAGAGAATGCCACACTGGATGTGGCTTGAGCATCTGAGACCTCAAAGCCCGCCCCCATGGTGACACACTTCCTCCAACAAGCCCACATCTACTCTAACAAGACCACACCTTCTAAGAGTGCCACTCCCATGGGGGACATTTTTATTCAAACCACCACATCCTTCAACCTCACCTCACAATGCATCAGGGTATGTGCACCCATTGTTTCAATAAAAAATACATGTAAATATGGGCTGGGTAGTGGTGGCGCACGCCTTTAATCCCAGCACTCAGGAGGCAGAGGCAGGCAGATCTTAGTAAGTTGGAGGCCAGCCTGGTCTACAGAGCTAGTTCCAGGACAGCTAGTGCTGTTACACAGAGAAACCCTGTTTTGAAAAACCAAAAAATAAATACTTTTTCATTTAAAAAGAAGATGCTTAGACCCTTGACTTTGTGTCTTTTCTCAGCAAAGTGAGCTGATGTTTTTATTTATTTATTTTAATTAGTACTTGGGGTTGAGACGCTATGTAGCCCTGGCTAACTTGAAACTTTCTGGCCTTGAACTCCCAGGAATCTGCCTGGCCCTGCCTCCCGAGTGCTAGGATTAAAGGCCTATGGCACTTCACTAGGCCTGAAAAGCTGTAGCCCACACTGGCCTCTACCCCTAAGCATGTCTTTCTAGCTTGTCCCACTAACAGCAGCTAGTAAGTTGATTTTAAATATATGTATATTTAGCCAGGCAGTGGTGGCACATGCCTTTAATCCCAGCACTTGGGAGGCAGAGCCAGGCATATCTCTGTGAGTTCGAGGCCAGCCTGGTCTACAAAGCAAGTTCCAGGAAAGGCTCCAAAGCTACACAGAGAAACCTTGCCTTGAAAATAAATAAATGTATATTTAATTTTTTAATAAAATCTTTTAAAAAATAATTTATTTAATTTTATTTTATATACATTGGCATGAGAGTTTCAGATCCCCTGGACCTGGAGTTATAGACAATTGTGAGCTGTCATGTGGATACTGGGAAGTGAACCCAGGTCCTCTGGAAGAGCAGCCAGTGCTCTTAACCACTGAGCCATATCTCTAGCCCTATTTTTTTTTTTTTAATTTTAAGACAGGCAGATCTCTGAGTTCAAAGGCCAGCCTCGTCTACAGAATGAGTTCCAGGTCAACCAGAGCTACATAGAGAAACTCTGTCTTGAAAAAACAAAAAGAAAACAATTTAAGATTTTTTTTTTATGTGTATGGATGTTTTACCTGCACCACATACATGTTTGGTACCCATGGAGGATAGAAGAGGATGTCAGATCCCCTGAGTGTTTGTGACCTGTCACATGGTGCTGGACATTGAACCCAGAGCTTCATGACTGCTAGACAAATCCTTTGCCCACTGAACTATATCCTCGGTCCCCAAGGTAACTTTAAAACATTTTCATTTTATTTTTAAAGGTTGATTTTTATTTCTGTCTGTATGCATGCCATGTGTGTGCAGGTGCATGGCCCACAGCGGCCAGAAGAGGGTATTGGAACCCCTGAGCTGGAGTTATAGATAGTTGTGAGCTATATAATGTGGCTGCTGGGAACTGACCTCAGGTTCTGCAAGAACAGTACACACCCTTAAATCCAGAGATGTCTCTCCTCCTGTGAGGTCATTCCTTAATGGAGGCATTAATGTTACCTGATGAACTGTTTCCCCTACTGTCCATTTCTCTTTGTCAAAATCATAAATAACTCCGGCACCAATATTGTCATGTATACCTCTTGCCAAATTTCAAATTGTGTCTGAAGTCAAGGTTCCCAGAAACACAGTTGCTGGATCAGAGGGGAAGGATGTTTGGAGACAGGGTCTCCTGAAGTCCAGTTGACTTCAAACTTGATTTGATGCTGACGGTAGCTTTGAACTCCTGACCCTCCTGTCTCCACCTACCAAGTACTGGGATTGTCCGCACACATCATCACACTGTCTGGGAGGGACTCTTTTATGGTTCTTGCTCAATGTAGCCAGACTGCTCTTTCACAGTGAGGCTCCAGACAGGACTGCCAGTTGCCAATGACCTCCCTAGAGCAACATGCTATGACTTCAAGTGGTTTTCTTCATTTGTTGGGAGAAAATATTACCTCCCTGATGTTTTGATTTTAACTTGTCTGGTTATTGGAGACAATAAACAGCTTCAGCCCTTTAAAATAAGCTTTTAAAATAATAATGATAATAATGAAGGGAATGGTGGCACACACCTTTAATTCCAGCACTCTGGAGACAGAAGCAGGCAGATCTCTATGAGTTCAAGGCTAGCCTGGTCTACACAGTGTGTTCCAGATAAGTCAGCGTTACAAAGTGTCTCAAAAAATAAATTAAACATAAATAAAATATGCTTTTTAATATTTCTTCTTTTGTAAATTGGACTGGACGTCATCCTGTTTAGTCTCTGTGAGTCTCAGTTTCTTTTCTCTCTCTTTTACAGATTTATTTTGTTTTTAGTTATATATATACCAACACGTGTGGGGTGGAGAGGGAGTCCGCAGGACGAGCATGCCGTGCCCTCAGAGGCCAAAAAAGGACCTCGGATCCCCGGAGCTGTTGTTACAGGCGACTGTGAACTGTACTGTGTGGGTGCTGGGAATCCAGTGTCGGCCCTGGGTAAGGGCAGCGATTACTTAACCGTGAACTGTCTCTCCAGCCCGTGGTCTCAGTTTATTTCTCCATTTGTGAGCCAGATTTCTACTACTTTGACGAATTCTGCAGGGGCTCAAATTAAAAAGGGGAAAACTTCATTCTGGCTCACGGTTTCAGACGTTTGGGTTTGCGGTGAGGTCAAACATCGAAGCTGGAGCCAGACAAAGGAGATCGCTCATCTCACCGTCAGTGGCGAGCAGAGCGGGTGCAAAAGAAAGGCAGGAAATGGCTGGTTCTGGGTAGCAGACGCCTCAGAATCCAAACTTTCCCTCCAGGGGGAGTGAGAGGGGACGGGGCGGGGGTTGCGGGGGGGAGCCTCGGGAAACCACGGAGGTAAACAAAAGGCCACATTCGGGGAAAGTGGAAACTTGCAAGATTCTCGAAGGCCCCTCCCTTCCCAGCTTTCCAGAAGGAACAGGCAGCTGCAGAGGGGAGATATCTCGGATCTGTCAGCTGCCTGCATGTTGTGCAGAGAGCTCCAGGGTTGCAGCTTTTGTGAGTCGTCACTCTGTTGGGGTTTTTGGTGATGCAGCTGTTTTTGAGTCACACCTGCTCGGGTAAGTAACCCCTCACCCACACTCCTGTTAGTAAGTCCAATAAAAACTCGTTGGTTACATGTTAGCCCTTGATACGGATGTTACTCGGGTCTGTCACAGAGTTCCCTTTCTGGGAGATTAGGGGTGTGTGTGTGTGTGTGTGTGTGTGTGTGTGTGTGTGTGTGTGTTGTGTGTGTTGTGTCTCCCCAGAAAAAGTCTGCCACAGGACAACTGGTCCATCTAGTCTCTTCAAGGACAAGCACCCAATGACGTAACATTTGTCCAAGTAGACCCGCCTCTTAAAGGTCCCAGCACCTCCTGACGGTGCCACAGGACCAGCCAAGATTTAAACTGTAGATTGGCCTGAACTGCAATGCCAGAACACTCAGCCGTAGAGCCCCGCCCCAGCTTCTTCACGGGGATTCTTCTTGAGTTTTGTTATTACTACTCCAAAGGATTTACCTAATATTTACTTAAATTTACCTAATACTTACCTGTTAAAGTCTTCATTAACTAACCTGAGAATGTTCATTGCATCTCAAATCTATCTTTTATACCTGGAAGTCTCAGAATCCAACCTAGGACTCCATGTATGCATTTATTTTCCTCCCCTTTTTGGGGAAACGCGGGAGTGGGGGCGGGGCGGTTGGAGTCTTACAGAAAAGGTCAAGGAAGAAGGAAGAACCAGAGCTTAGCCCCTCAGCCCTGCAGATCTGACCTCACGTCCAGGAGAACTCCACAAAAGGTCAAGGACACTCAAGACTCAACAGAAGGCGCCAGGTGCCAGGAGCAAGCCCTGCCCCAAGCAGGTGCAGAGCTGAAATCCATCGACTGAGTCTCAGAAACTTCCTGCTCAATGTTTTTCTCTGTTGCTAGGGAACCTAGATTCCTTAGCTGCTCACTGGTTATCACCCCCTCTTGTGTCCATATACAGTAATAGCCCCTACAATTTAGAAAGCGTGTGGATTCAAACTTCCTCCCCACTTCCAGCCTTCCCCCCTCCTATTCTTCCTCCTCCCTCCCCCCCTCCACTCTCTCTCTCTTCCTCGCCCCCCCATAGGCACTTTTTAATTAAATTTAATGCATGGGTTAAATATTTTTGTGTTTATTGCTGGGAATCCAACCCAGGACTCCATGTATGCTAGACAACATCCTCAGCCCTTATTATTTTTTTAAAGATTTTATTTTTAATTATGTGTATGTGTGTATATCTGTGTGCTGACACGTGTGCATATGGATGTGTGTGGCCTCAGAGACCAGATGTGTTGGATCTCCCTGGAGCTGGAGTTAAAAGTGGTTGTGAGCTGCCCAATATAGGTGTAGGGAACAGAACGTGGGTCCCCTGGAAGAGCTCCATGCACACTTAAATGCTGGTCCACCTCTCCAGCTCCAGCCCTTAATTTTTATTGTGGAATTTAATGCATAGAAAAGCATACAGAAGTCTGGCATGGCACATGCCTTTAACCTCAGCACTCAGGTTGCTGAGGCAAGAGGATGTGAGTTGGAGGACAGCCTAGGCTACGTGTAGAGACTGTGTCTTAAAAACTGAAGAAATGGGTCTTTGTCAGTACCTTAGGCAGCACCTGCCCAGGCAAGCACACATCGCCCCCTAGCTGCAGGTATGTGCCTGCATCTCTTTGCTTTGTGTTTAATTATCAGAATAAGTATCTTTAAACAAGCAAGCTTCTGATTGGGAAGTTTGTATAAATAAAGTCATATATTTTCACTCAATATCATGTTTCTGGGCATTGGAGAGAAGGGTCAGCCATTGAGAGCAATTAGTGATCTGCAGTTCAGTCCCCAGCACCTGCATGGTGGCTCACTACTGTTTTAGTTTGTTTCCTACAGGGTATCTCTAGATAGCCCTGGCTGGCCTGGAACTCACAAAGGTCTGCCTGCCTCTGCCTCTGCCTCTGGAGTCCTTGATTCAAAGGTGTGTGTCACCATGCCCCACTTCATCACCTCATGTTTTGAGACAGGGTCTATCACTTAACCTGCAGCTCCCTGGTATGGCTGACCTGGCTGGCCAGCATACCCAGGTATCCTCCTGCATCTGCCTCCCAGCACTGAATCACAAACCCACATTGCCATGTCAGCTTTATTTAGTTTTAAAGGATTTTCTGGGTGCCCTACAGTTTCCATTACTGTATCTAAGGGTTTCTATTGCTGTGAAGAGACACCATGACGATGTTAACTCTTATAAACATTTAATTGGGGCTGTCTTACAGTTTCAGAGGTTTAGTCCATTATCGTCATGGCAAGAAGCATGGCAGCATGCAGGCAGACATGGTGCTGGAGAAGGCGCTAAGAGTTCTACATCTTGATATGAAGGCAACAGGAAATGAACTATAACCCTGGGTGTGACTTGAGCATATATGAGACCTCAAAGCCCACCTCCACAGTGACACACTTCCTCCAAGAAAGCCACACCTACTCCAACAAGGCCATACCTCCTAATAGCGCCACTCCCTATAGGTCAAGCATTCGAACACATGAGTCTATGGGGGCCACACTTATTCAAACCACCACAACATGACCAAAAAGCAAATTAAAGAGGAAAGGATTTATTTCAGCTTATACCTCCATATCACTGCCTGTAACTGAAGGAAGTCAGGGCAGGAACTCAAACAGGGCAGGAACCTGGAGGCAGGAGCAGGAGCCTATGGAGGGGTGCTGCTTACTGGCTTGCTTCCCATGGCTTGCTCAGCCTGCTTTCTTATAGAACCCAGGACCACCAGCCCAGGGATGGCACCACCCATAATTGGATGGGCCCTCCCCCATCCATCACTAATTAAGAAAATGTTCTGCTGAAGTGCGATACTAATTAGTCTTATTAAATAAAAACCCAGAGTCAGATATTAGGGTGAAAGCTGAAAGATCAGAGAAGCAGAGCAGCAACCACTAGAGACCTCTTATCTCTATGAAATCTCGGACTGAATGGGGGCCATCCTGTCTCTATGAATCCTCAGACTGATGAGGACCAAGATCCTGTCTCCATCTCCCTAGTGCTGGGATTAAAGGCACGCACCACTGCCCCCTCCCATTTCTCTTTAAAACTGGTTCAATCTCGTGTAGCCCAGGGTGGCCTTGAACTCCTGATCTTCCTATTTCCTCCTCTGGAGTGCTGGGATTAAAGTTGTGTGCCACCACAGCCTGGCCGCTATGGTTAACTAGTAGCTAGCTCTGCCCTCTGATCTCCAGGCAAGCTTAATTTGTCAGAACACAAATAAAATATACAACACCCTACTGTCAAGTGGTGGTGGAGCATGCCTTTAATCCCAGCACTCAGGAGGCAGAGATAGGTGGATCTTTGTGAGTTCAAGGCCAGTCTGGTCTACAGAGTGAGTTCCAAGACAACCAGGGATACACAGAAAAACCTTGTCTCTAAATAAATAAATAAATAAATAAATAAATAAATAAATAAATAAATAAAATGCCCTGCAGCCGGATCTTATGGAGGCATTTTCTCAATTGAGGTTCACTCCCTTCTAGATAACTATTGCTTGTGTCAAGTTGGCATAAGACTAGCCAGAAAACCAGGTGTGGTGGCACACACCTTTAATTGGAGCACTCAGAGGGCACAGGCAGGTGGATCTCTTGAGTTCAAGACCAGCTTGGTCTAGATAGTGAGTTCTGGGACAACCAGAGCTATATAACAGAGAGACCTGTCTAAAAAAACTTATCATTTTTAATTTATGTGTGTGTCCACATGAGTTTATGTGCACCGAGTGTGTGCAGGTGCCTGAGAAGGCCAGAGGGTATCAGTTCCCTCAGAAGCGGAGTTACAGGTAATTTTGTGAGCCACGATGTAGTTGCTAGGAACCAAACCCAGGTCCTCTGCAAGAACAGTAATCATTCTTGTCAAGTTATCTCTCCAGCCTGTCTTTTTACTGCAGGTTCTAGGACTGAATACATGTCCTTATGTGTGTGGTAAGCACTTTAGAGACTGAGCCTTCCCAGCAGCCCCTGACTTGGATTTTTTAGACTGAGTCTTACTCTGTAAGTCTAGGGTGGCTTGGAAGTTACTACATAGCCCAGGCTGGCCTGGAATACACAGTGATTCTTGCCTCAGGCTCTTGAGTTCTGGCATTATACTCAGGAACCACCATGATCATCTCCTTCTGTGACAGAGTCTCACTATGCAGCCCAGGCTAGCCTTGAACTTGCAATATTCTTCTGCCTTGGCTTTCCCAGTAGCTGGGATTATAGACATGAACCACCATCCTCGACAGAATATTCTACAGAAGACATGCTGCCTTAGTTTGTGGTGTATTGTCAGCCTTCAGTAATCTGCAACGGTGATGGTCAATCTAGCTTGTGTGACACTGGGAAATCGAACTCTCATGCATGCTAGGCAAATCCAATGGAAAAGAAATAGAAAGTTCTCAGGTGTCTGAAGAGATAGTACATTGGTTTAGGGCACTGGCCACTCTTTCAGAGGAGCTAGATTTGATTCCCAGCACCCACATGACAGCTTACACCAGCTGTAATTCCAGTTCCCGGGGATCCAACACCCTCTTACAGCCTCCTCGGGCCCCATGGATGCAGTCGATGCACACACACACACATAGGCAAAATAAGTACTCCGCCTCATTAGTAAACAGAGAAATGCAAATCACGACAGAAGGCACCCTGTCTGCCTAGCATGGTGCCCATGGCGCAGGGTGGATAAACCCTGTCCCCCTCATCTGCCACACAAACCCATAAGGAGTAAGAGCTAGAAACAACTCAGAGGGTCTGAGGAACTTCCAACTCCATCTCCTTCTTTTACTTCACCTCTCCCCTTCCAAAGAACTCAAGCCCCATGCGCCCTTAGCAACCTCAGTAAGCTCCCCAGCCTCAGCATAGGCTGTTTCCTCTACCCTTTGCCGCTCTATCCCCAACATGAAGTTCAGAACAAAGAAATCCAGGTCCCGAGGCCTCTGGAGGAAGAGGTGTGGCTCTTAGCTGAGGCCATGGAGAAGACCCTCTGGGAGTCCTCTCTGCTCTCTTCCCCTCTGATGTGTCCGGCCTTGAGAATTCCAGTGGTCTTGACCTCCTCGGACCCCAAGCTCCATGTCTGGGCTCAGTGACATCTTTGGACTACCCCTTTATGTCAGCCATGAAGCACCTTAGACACTGGCGGCTCATGCAATGGAGGAGCCTTGCCTCTCGTAGCTCTGGGAGCCATGAAGTCCAAAGTCAAGACGCCAGCACACCTGGCTTACGGAGGAGCTGCCTTCCTGCTGGGTCATACATGACAGGAGAACACTTTGATATCTCCTGCTCTGGGCCCTGCAGCCCTGTTGGGGGTTAAGGTGTCAGTAGGAATCAGGGTCAGGGTGATCTCAGCTTAGTCCACAGCACTCCTGTGGCCTAGAGATGGAGAGCTGAACCAGCTGTTGGACTGAGGCCATTCATTTCTAGTCTGTGGGACCAGCGCCGTCCACTGCCTCAGAGCCAGTGTCTGAAGACAGCCGTTGGTCCACTGTGCAGTGTGGAGTTGCTTCCCGTGGGCGGTCAGGACAGCTTGGCACGCTTCCTCTGCAGCTCTGCTGGCTTCACAATAGGGAAGGCTCTGAGATTCTGGATGTGGGGCCGTGGGGAGGGGGCTGGCCTAGTGTGCAGGAAGCCCTGGCTTCCATCCAGCACTGCATAAACTAGGCAAGGTGGCTCTGGGAAGAATGGAGGCAGGAGGATCAGAAGTCCAAGGTTATCCTCGGGTATGCATGGACTTTGAGGCCAGCCTGGGGTAAAAGAGACCTTGTCTCACAAACACACAGGAAGGAAGTGGTGTCAGGATCTCATGCTGCTTCTGAGTCACACTGAGGACAGAATGCAAGTGGAGACAGACCAGAGGGAAAGGAGGATGGAAAGAATTCACTGAGATTTGGAGTAAAGACACTCTTTCAAACCATTCATCTGGAAGGGTGTCCCAGGGCAACCTTGACCAGATCTTTGAACTGACCTGAAGCCTTCTCTCTGCTGTAATCTTCTTATGGAGAGGGAGATAAATTGGACAATTTTGAGCTACTCCAACCTTTGTAGGAGCACACACTCCATCTGTCATTTATTCACTCATCAAACCTTTATTTGCCAGGCTCTGCCTGTGCTGAGTTCTGAGACCAGAAGAAGGCTAATACTGATTGGTCAATTGCTATGCTTTAGACTAGACCCAGCATTTAGTCAAACCAGCCAAAGGCCTATAGGGGAGGGGATGGAGTACGGCTATCCCCTCAACCCCAGAGAACATTTGTTAACATCTGGAGACACTTTTCAATGTCATAGCTGTGATCACGGGATTGTCTGTAGCATCTGATTGACAATAAGTAGGAATGCTGGGAAGTCCATAGCCAGGCACAGAACAGCATGTTCAGGGGCTCAGAATGCTTGAGAGAGCTTATGCTGTGGTGGATGGATCTAGGGAAGAGAGATCTCAAACCCGATTCTCCTGCCTGGGCCTCTGGAGTGCTGGGATTACAGGTATAAACATTAGTTGTTGTTGTTGTTATTTACTATGTCATAGGCAACAGAAAAAGACAAAACTTGTTTTGCCGTCTAGATCCTTCCAGAAGCCAATGCCAGAATGAGAGTAGATGTTCAAGGACTTTTAAAGGGAAAGTCTGGGTGGGAGAGCAAGTAAGGAGGGAGCTGGGACGCTGAAGGCTGCTGTGGAAGTCCCCAGATGGGGAGAACAGGGCAGAGTGGGTGAGAGAAGTCTCTACTTGCCTGCCACCCGAGGTGGGTGTGTCCACCTGCCATGTTGGGGAGTTTGTGAGCTAAAGTTGGCCGTCAGAGGTATCTGTGTCTCCAGGTATCTATGGGTCTGCCTCAGTATCCCTCTTGTCATAGGGAAGTGTGGCCTTGGTCAATTATGGTCCTGATCTTGGAGATCTGTCTGTAAGTCCAGACTCTTGTCCCCACAGCCTGAAGAGGGCAGCCGGAGAGATCTTTCTAAAGCCATCGTGCTATGCCATCCTCTGCCCACCGGTAGGCTTTATGGGCTCTGTTGTCTGAAGATTTCCCCGTCTCCCAGTAGAACCACCAAGGGGACCAAGCATTCAACACCTAGCCTTTAGGGAATAGCAACATCTGAACTGGGTCCCTTTCAGGAGACTGGGACAAACAACTGTCACTGTTCTCCTGGGCTTGACCTTTCTCCCAGTACAAGTCTGCTTGCGTGGTCTCAGAATGCACTCACTACCCCCTTTGGCCTGTGTGAGGATGACAGCAGAAGTCTGGTGCCCAGGGTCCAAGAGGGCCAAGGACCAAAGCCCCTCCGTTTTTCAATCCTGTCTACCCAGCTCAGGATCCCATGCTTTATTTTGAGACCCCCACATTGGACTGGGGCTCCTAGAATCCATAGCCTGAGATATAACCAGAGCCCAAGCCCTGGCTTGAACTCCAGTGGTACACACAAGCTGAGAACCGTCAAGGTCAGTGCTAGGCTGGGTCCTAGGAGGCAGCACACTACACAGACAGACCCTTGGCAGAGCTGTGAGACCTGGGGACACAAAGAACACCAACAACCTGACTCATCTGATCCCTTCTCTAGCAACAGGGGTTCCAGAGGCCAAGGTGACCAGGAGCAGAGTCAGGTTGAACTTGTGTCCCTCAGATGTGTCTAGGCTGCCAAGGATCGACATGACCATGTCCTTGCTCTGGTTCTCGCTCCCATTCTGTTCTTCCTTCCATTCCCAGCTCCAGCTGAACACGGTGGCAGCCCCATGCCTGGTGGCTTATAACCTGTAGGTCATGTCCAGTTTTTATGGCCACTAATAATTTGAGATTTTAGCCAGGTGGTAGTGGTGGCGCACACCTTTAGTCCCAGCACTCAGGAGGCAGAGGCAGGCAAATCTCTGAGTTCAAGACCAGCTTGGTCTACAGAGCAAGTTCCAGGACAGCCAGAGCTTCACAGAGAGCCCTGTCGCAAAAAGCAAAAATAAATAAATAAATAAATAAATAAATAAATAAATAAATAAATAAATAAATAATTGAGACTTTAAAAAATGGTAAATTATAGATTCCACCATTTTAATGTTTTTGTTTTGAGTGCTGGGCATTGAAACCCAAGACCTCTTGTATGCAAACACTCAACCATTGTCCTGTACTTTTAGCCTCTTAAAACACTTTTTGTTTTGTTGAGACAGGGTCTTACTCTGTACCCCTGGCTGGCCTAGAACCCACAGAACTGTGCCTGCCTTTGCCTCCTAAGTGCTGGGATTAAAGGTTCCTCAAAATTTTTTTCTTCTTCAATTTTAAGTTTTTGGCTTTTATGTGGGAGTGCAAGTATATTTACGTGTGTGGTGTAGTTATGCGTGGCAGTCCAGAGTCAATCACTTTGTTGTAGGGACAGAGTCTCTTACCAAGACAGGGGGCTGGCTGGTACCTGGCTGGCCAGCAAGTCCCAGAGATTCACCTGTCTCTGCACCACCACCCTACCCAAGGCTGGCACTATTTGCCACACCTCACTTTTTATGTGGGTGCTGGGAATTAAACTAGGGTCCTCTTGGTCACCTGGAAATTGAACTTGGGTCCTCATGGTCACCTGGAAATTGAACTTGGGTCCTCATGATCACCTGAGAAGCACCTTACTAACTGACCTATCTCTCCAGCCCCTACAATTTATTTTCTAAAAATGTATTTTCTCATTTTTTATAATTTTGGCTTTTTGAAACAGGATCTTGCTACATAGCCCAGGTTAGGCTCAAGCCAGTGACCCTCCTGCCTCAGCCTCCTGAGTGTTGGTACTACAGGCTTGTTCTTACAACTAGTCTGTTATGAACATTTCTGTTATGAACACAGGTGTTCAAATACCTCTTAAAATATCTTTTGTATATATTCCCAGAAGTGAAGCTTCTGGATCATATGGTAATTCTATCCTAAAACTTTTATTTTATTTCTTTTTAGATTTATGTACTTTATTTTATGTGTATGAGTGTTTTGTTTGAATATATATCTGTGCACAACATGTGTGCCTCATGCCCTTGGAGGTCACATGTGTGCAGTGCCCAAAGAGACCATCAGAAATCACCAACCAGGCTAGCTCCCAGCTTGCAGTGACCCTCCTGCCTTTGTGTCCTGAGCACTGGGGTTACAGGCACATGAGGACATGCGTGGTCTCTTTTTGTTCTGTAGCTTGGCATTGCTGCCCTTGATATAAAGTCTAGAGCTGAATCAGCAAGATGGCTCAGCAGGGCACCAGGGCCAGCCTTGCATCCTTGCGCTTGGTCTCCTCTATCCCATAGAGTGGAAGAAAGCGACCAACTCCCAAGAGTTGTCCTCTGATCTGGGAATGGTGGCACACACCTTTAATCCCAGCACTGGAGACACAGAGGCAGGTGTGGATCTCCAGGAGTTCCAGAGCAGGTCTACATAGTCAGTTCCTAACCAAGCAGGGCTACACTCTTTGGATTTGTTAATCTGAAAATACCAAATCCCACACCCCCATTATTTTTTGTCATAGAATCTCATTAACTCAGACTGCTCTTGAACTCCCTGTGTAGCTGGTCTTAAATTCCCGATCCTCCTGCCTTCACCTCCCCAGTGCTAAGATTATCAGCATGCAACACCATGCCCAGTTTGTATGTTGCTGGGGTTAAATCCAGAGCTTTGTGAACTCGAGGTAAGTTCTGAGCCAGGTCTCCAGCACACACACACACATTTTTTCCACAGGAATGTTTGCATACCCCCTCCTCCCATCCCCAGCTGTTCAAATGAAGTCCTGAATTTTACACAAGTCTCTATACGTACCTTCTTGTTTATACTCTATGCAATTGGACAAGTGCTCACTCACCTAGATGGCTTCAAAAGAGTCTCCAAATGTGTTCTCATGCTCAAGAGACCTAAAGGAGTGCCAGGGATATAGCTCAGCTGGTAGCATGCTTGCCTACCAGGCACAGGATTCAATTCCTAGCCACACATTATACTAGGTACAGTGGCACACACCTAAGATCCCAGCATTCGGGAGGTGGAGGCAAGAGGAGCAGGAATTCAACATTAGCCTTGGCCTCTGTCTTAGGGTTTCTATTGCTGTGAAGAGACACAATGACCACAGCAACTCTTATAAAGGAAAAACATTTCATTGGGGTGGCTTACATTTTCAGAGGTTTAGTTCATTATCATCCTGGTATGACATGGTGGCATATAGGCAGACATGGTGCTGGAGAAGGAGCTGAGAGTCCTACATCTTGACTCATAGGCAACAGGAAGTGGTTTGAGACACTGGGCATATCTTGAGCATAGGAGACCTCAAAGCCCACCCTCACAGCGGCACACTTCCTCCAACAAGGCCACATCTACTCCAACAAAGCAACACCTCCTAACAGTACCACTCCCAATGAGCTTATGGGGATCAATTATATTCAAACTGCCACAGCTACATAGAGAGTTTGAGCCAGCATGGGCAACATGAGAGCTCATGTAAAAAAATTAAAAAAAAAAATCCTAAAGGAATATTCAGTTGACCCTTTTTAGCATCGAGAACAGAATGTTTATTTGAGTTTTGAAGGAATCCAAGGACGACAGGGTGGTCACTAGGTGATGGGGCCACAGCTTTAGTCCCAGGCATCTTATCTGAAACAGGTTCCCCTGGGGACCCAGCCTGGTAGCTCCCTGCCTCAGGGTAGTAGACTGTCTGTCCCAGGATGGCTCTGCAGGAACTGTGAGCTCATGGGCATGGCCTGAGGATATGAGAGAGACCCAAGCCCACAGATGCCAGCCTGTGGGGCCCAGGACTCATGTTGCCCCAAGAGCAGTGGTGTCCTAGGTCCTTCTTGCCGACTTAGATGCCATCCCTTCTCTCTTCCCCCTGCAGACTGTGTGTTAATCTGCAGAGTGAGAGCCTTCCCACTGCTGCCAACGCTGAGACCACATGGAAGAAAAGAGCTCTTTAGTGCCCAGGCGTGGCCTCCTGGTGGCTTCCAGCATGTCGGTTCTGTCTTCTGGGCTCAGGTACGGCAGTGGTGACAGTGGTCACATGGGGGAGTGGCTCATCTGCTCTCAGGCAACGTTCTTAGTCGGTTCTCCTGAACCCTGGAAAGCAAAGCTTGCAGGATGGTATAGGATTCTGCAGGCAGTCAAGTCCTGACCCCACCACCACCTCAAAGGCCCCAAAAACACAGGGAAGGTAGCAAATGGCCCTTCCTGAAGGCACTGTGGTTCCCCATAGCTGTGGAGAAGACATTACCACCCCCACCCCCGGGACAGAGACACACTCTCCCTGGCTTCCAGACTCTGAGGCACAACATCACCAAGTACAAAGCTGCTGGGCTGCTGGTCAAAGACAACGGGTGGGAGTATGGCTCTGCAGCAGAGCAATTTCTTAGTGTATGTGAAGCCTTGGGTCCCATCCTAGCCACACCCCACACACACACACTCATAGAGAATCTACATTAGCCCAGGCTATTTCAAAGGCAACTACAAAGCTACTTAATACAACCAGGGAGGAAGTAGCATTTGGGGAGTACAGGTTCTTTGCTTTTCTTCAGTGTTTATGCTTATAGCCTTCCGCATCCTTCTTTATTTGATGGGCCACCCCTTGCAGAAAGAATTACATCAGTTTTCCAGCTGAGAAACCTGAGGCTCAAAGAGGCTACAGACGGCTGGATTGTGGCTTCTCTAGCATGCTGCAGGCCTTGGGTTCCGTCGCCAGCACAGAAAAAGGCTGTCTGGGGTCACAGCGCAGAGGCAGAACTGGAGCCGGAGCCCCTGCCTCCAGGACTTTCCCTAGACGGCAGACCTCTTTCGAAGAAGAAAGCCCCGATCAGGAGAGAGTTTGACTGGGGAAATGTGCAGCACCATTACCTGGCAGCCTGAACTTCTGAAGGAGGGGGATGAAGCCCTGAAGAACGCTGTGGATCCGGTACACTGCACAGAAGCAAGGGGAAATGTTGGTCAGGATGGTGGCCCCTGGAGAGCCCCAGGGTCAGGCTCCTTCCCTGCCGCCCCAGGACCGAGGCACACCCCACGCAAACAAAGCCCTGACATGCAATTTTAGGCTAACGTCAATAACAGTGCTGTGGTTATTACACGGAAAAGAGTCACAGGCAGTAATAACAGGGACAGGAAGCCCGGCGACCTTGCTGCCTGGCTCCACCAGCTTGTTTTCAGTATCTGAGGAGCTATGCGTGTTTACTACTTTAAACTGTTTTTGTGGGACTGCCCCCTTTTTCCACAAGCTTCTGCCAAGGACCTTTCACTGACCTCACATGCGGTCAGGAAGAAAACACAAACATAAGGAGTGCACTTTTTAAAAAAAGTTTAGATCATGACTCTTGGCGAGTGTGATGGCCGGTCCAGCAACCACCTCTCCCTCCAGGAGCCTGCCGGGTCTGTGTAGCTTTTCGATAGGACCACTTACCCAGCCCGAAGTAGATGCCGATGGTCTCTAGGGAGGCGAAGGTGAGCAGGCCGACCCCGAGGGACATGAACCAGTCTTCAAGGGCAGCGAGGAAAGAACAGTCAGCCTTTGGGTTGTAAGTCAGCGCCCTAACCTCCCATGCAGCCCCTTCCAAGGTCCCCAGGGAGCCTCACCTGCGTAGTAGTGATAGCACACCAGCAAGGACCCAATGGCAAAGCAAAGAAGAACGAAATGGAAAAACTCATCTGCAAGAAAGGGGTGGAAGCTAGCTCTCTCTCTGTTTCTCTCCCTCTTTCTCTCTCTGTCTCTGCTTCTGTCTGTTTGTCTGTCTCTCTCTCCCCCTACTCCATCCCACCCCATCACCGCAACCCTCTCATTTTTATTTTTTGCTTTGATTTTCAAGACAAGGTCTCTGTGCAGCCCAGGGTGGTTACTTTCAACTTGGGATTCTTCTGCTTTGGCCTTCAGAGTACTAGGGTTACAGGTGTGTGCCACGATACCATGCCTGTTCTCGGTTTTATTTGTGTGTGTGTGTGTGTGTGTGTGTGTGTGTGTGTGTGTGTGTGTGATGTTTGTTTGTTTGTTTTACTCTGTAACCCTGGATGATTTAAAACTCTCTGTGTAGACCAAGCTGGCCTCGAACTCACAGAGATCCACCTGCCTCTGCCTCCAGAGTCCTGGGATTAAAGACATATGCCACTATGCCCAGCTACTTATTATTTATTTGAGATAGGATGTCACTATGTCACCCTGGCTGGCCTGGAACTCACAGAATCCAACTGCCTCTGCCAGCCTAGTGCTGGGATTAAAGGTATGTACCACCATGACCAACTGTTCTATTTTTTATTTTATCTGTGTATGGGTGCATGCATGCCCCCACATGAGCGTGCATCAAATACCCACGGAAGTCAGAAGGGGGCATCAGATCCCTTGGAACTAGAGTTACAGGCATTTGTGAGGGACCTGATATGGGTGCTGGGATCCAAAACTCCACTCCTCTGACAAAAGAGAAATGTACTTAACCACTGAACCATCCATCCATCCTCCTCTTGTTTTACAAATGACAGTATTGCTGCTTCTGACCAGCCAGTGTTAAATAGCACCCCAGGAGCCCCCTTTTCAGCTCTGTCTCTTCATTATTTTTGGAACATGTACAGCCACGCAGCTTGGGTTTTATTTCTGCGTTTATCAGTCCCTGGGCTCTAGGTCTTACAGAAGGAGGGTCACAGTCAGTCTCCTGCCCTAGAAAACTCAGTAGTTAGAGCAGCCACATAGAGGTGCTCAGGAATTAATTTGTTGAGTGAGCATTAAAAAACGATTGTAGGTGCTGGGCGGTGGTGGCGCACACCTTTAATCCCAGCACTCGGGAGGCAGAGCCAGGCGGATCTCTGTGAGTTCGAGGTCAGCCTGGGCTACCAAGTGAGTTCCAGGAAAAGGCGCAAAGCTACACAGAGAAACCCTGTCTCGAAAAACCAAAAAAAAACAAAAAACAAAAAACAAAAAACGATTGTAGGGCTGGAGGGATGGCTCAGCCGTTAAAAGCTAGGCTCACAACCAAAAATATAAAAAACGATTGTAAAACGTGCAAAGTCACCGAGTGCAAAGTTCTGAGGCTAACAGGCATGAGAGAGGCTGGACCTTGGGGTACTAGGCAGTGAGGGTAAGGATGTCACCAGGGTCATTGGTGTCTCCCTGCTTCCTCAGACAAGGAGAATACAAAAGAAAGTTTAAGGGAAGTCAGGAGTGGTGGTGAACACTTGTGCTCCCAGGACTGGGGAGGCTGAGGCAAAAGGACCCGGAGTTTGAGGTCAGTCCGAGTTACACAGGAAGGATGATCAAGACAGAATAAAACACTGTCTCCCACACACTAAACAAAACAAAAGCCAGCCTAGAACAGAGCAAGCAAACCCTGCTCCTGCCTGAGGAAGCGTCTTTCTCAAGGGCAATGAGCAAGGCCAAGGCTAAACCAAAGTCTCAGGCGTCCCGAGACAGAGGGGGGTTGCCTTCTTCCTTTGGAGCATAACACGCCCTTGAAGCAAGCTGGATGTGGCCTGTACTTTGAGACTCTGGATTTCAGTCCAATGAGCCTTTTTATGCCCCACCCCCACCCCCAGCCAAACAGAATACTCTGATGGTCGGGGACCAAGGCTCAGAGAGAGCTTAAAGCCCAGGTGTCTCCTTCCCTGAAAAATGCGAGCTTTTGAAGTAACTCAAGATTTTTCTAGAACAGCTACTACTTGTTTAATCAAAAAACGTGAGGGCCTGGAGACATGACTCAGCCGTGAGTATTGCTATTGCAGAAATCCAAGTTGGGTTCACAGCACCCATCTCTACCAGCCTAGGGCCAGCCACCTGTAACTCTAGCTCCAGAGGCTCTGACACTCTCTTCTGGCCTCCTTAGGCACATGCACTCAAATAAATAATAATTTTTTTTTTTGATCTTTAAAAACAAAAAAACCAAGTCTCCCTTTCCTATCCTCACGATCTTCCAGGCTTGGAGCAGACGAAGGCCTGAAGGTCTCATCACTTCTTTAGTAGAACTTCATGAATCCCAAAACCTAACTAAGTCCCCCCACCGGGCATGAGAAACATTTATCTCCCAGGGTTTTCACGCATAGCAAAGAGAGCGTATGACTGGGTGTCAAGCCCAGGCCATTCCCTTCGTTAGCTGTAAGACCCGTACCAACCATGGGGCTCAGTGGCTTCTACATGAAAAGATAGGCATCACTGCTTGTAAACCCCCCACACACACACCCACACACACACTCCTAGGTGAGATCAGAGCTGAGGGCTTTGCTAACTGTGGGGTACAAGAAAGAGGTGACTAGGGTTACTATCGTTCTAACTGCCAGGCATCTTACACGCACAGAAATCTGGACCAGCCAGGTGAGCTCGGCTCCTGAACACCGACTTACTTACCGTCCTTCTTTATGTTCAGCCTTCGTAACTGGGAGGCCTCCACTTCTCCTTAAGAATGAAAGAGAGAGAGAGATGTGTTTTGTAGATTGCCACTCTGAACTTAGAGACTTGATGGCTGGGTGTTTGTGTGTGTGTCAGCCGGTGCTCACAGCAGGAGCGACAGGCAGGACCCTAAAGGTAGGGATAGCTGTCCCCAGACCCTCGCTGACTTCCTCATCCCTCTATAGGCTTAGCCCTGTTCTTCCTTCCATTTCCTCTATGATGGAGACTTCTTTCTGAATTAGGTGGGTGTTGAAATCCCTGCTAAAACTGGCCCACTCTCTCAGACCATTCGTGGTCCTCTCTGGCCCCTCTGGAATCCACACAGCCTCCGGCTGTCCTTGGAGCTTATATATTTACCCCCTGCTGAGCCGGAACCTCTCCTTCGGAGTCCTAGAAATGAGAAACTCAGTGTTAGTGCCCGGTTGGTCAAGGCTCCTTGCCAGGGGCTTTCACCCCAGTGACTAGTCACTAAAAAAGGCAGTGGCGCACGCTTTCAGTCCCAGCACTTGGGAGACAGAGCCAGGCGGATCTCTGTGAGTTTGAGGCCAGCCTGGTCTACAGAGCAAGATCTAGGACAGGCACCAAAACTACATGGAGTAACCCTGTCTCAAAAAACCAAAAAAAAAAAAAAAAGAAAAAAAGAAAAGAAAAGAAAAGGCTCTAGGTAATTTTCCAGCCATGGGATTCAAGGGACCTCTCCTAGCTGGCGGATGTCTGCTTCCTCTTGCCTGGACCTCCATTCCAATGCCCCACAACTCCACTCAGGCCTGTTGCATGCAGTCAGGTCCCTAAGTGGCCCTGGAGTTCCTGTGTCTCACGGCCAGGACCCTAGACTGCCTCATCAGGACAACACCCAGACCTCATTCATCTCCAGTATCCTTGACTCCCTCCCCTTCCTGGGTACTCACCTGTCTCCCCAGCAAGCACCATTTCCCCAGCAGCACCTGCATGGAAGGAGAATTAGTGAGCACATACATGATGGTGCTCTCCTGAGAAGGGGCACTTTGGAGGAAGGTAGGGCCTACTTGGAGACTTACACTGATCTGGTGTAGGCTGGGAGGGGACAGGAGCAGGCTGAATGGCTCCTGTTCCATCTAATGAGCAGTCACCTCCCCCCACACACACACCTCAAGCCATGGAAAGCCAGTACTTTTTTTTTTTTTTTTTAAACAAAATAAAATAGGGACTGGAGAGATGTCAGAGTGGTTAAGAGTACTAGATGCTCACAACCTCCTGTAGTTCCAGCTTCAGGGGAATCTGATGCCCTCTTCTGGCCTCTTTTGGCACTGCACTCAAATTCATAAACCCACACTCAGAAACATAGATATAAAAATAGGGGACAGGAGAAATAGCTCCTCTTGCTCCTCTTTCAGAGGACCTGGGTTTGGTCCCCATCCTCATGGCAGCTCTAATCTGTTTGTAACTCTTATTCTAGGAGATCCAGATCCCTCTTCTCGCCTCCACAGGCATGTACATGGTACACAGACATACATGTAGGCAAAATACTCACACACAAATTAAAATAAACAAATCAAAGTAAAAATAAAAATCTTTAAAAAAATCAAAATAGCAACAAAGAAACCATTCTTGAGCCGGGCGGTGGTGGCACTCGCCTTTAATCCCAGCACTTGGGAGGCAGAGGCAGGCAGATCTCTGTGGGTTCAAGGCCAGTCTGGACTACAAAGCGAGTTCCAGGAAAGGCGCAAAGCTACACAGAGAAATCCTGTCTTGAAAAACCAAAAAAAAAAAAAAAAAAAAAAAAAAAAAAAGAAAAGAAAGAAAGAAACCATTCTTGAGTTCAGTCTCTAGTGCTAAAAAAAACGAATAAATAAATTCAGGTAAGTAAATAAAACAATATAAAGATCACCCATCAATGGGGCTGGGGGATCTGAGCCATTCTTAAACAGAGCAGGGTTCCAAGAGAGTGGAGTGGGTCACACTCATTGTGTTGATGGCAATCTGATGCCCAGATCTTTTGGGTGACCAGTCAACCATGCTGAAATTTGGGGTTCCAATCAGCAGAGAGGACTGACCGTCTTTGAACCATTGTAATCACTGTAGAGGGCACCCCAGTCCCACCTAAATGGCTGTGGCCTCACTGGCTCATCTGTCTGCCTTAGAGTCTTCAGATCATGAGGCCCCACTGGGCCATCAGTTGTGCCCACTGGGCCCTCAGCCCTCATGATTCTCTTCTTCAAAGCCAGGGGGACAAGCAGTTACCTCCACAGAGCTGAAGATCATCTTTTAGCACCTCCAGTTCCCTGTGGTCAGCACCTGGGTGGAGACAAACCTTGGTCAACTCTCTCCAGTGTCTGAGGACCACCTGCGTCTCCCTACATCTGAAGTCTCCAAAAGGTAAACAGAGTCACAGTTATTTATCCTCAGTGCCCCAGAGGTTACTATGTTCTGTTACTGATATGAAACTGCAGGTCTGGGAGGACCTGACACTCAGTCAAGAATAGTTACCTCGGGCGGGAGAGATGGCTCAGAGGTTAAGAACACTGGCTGCTCTTGCAGAGGACCCAGGTTCAGTTCCCAGGCCCCACATGGCAGCTCACAATTGCCTGTAATTCCAGTTTCAGGCGATCTCCTCTTCTGGCCTTTGTGGGCATAGGCATGTACACGGCACATATACATATAGGCAGGCAAAACACTCATACACACAAATAAATTAACCTTCCAGTTTTTATATAATAAGAATACTCGTCATTTATTGAGCTCTAAGGTGTGCCAATGGTGGGCTAAGTAATTTATATTGACTATTTCCTATCGGTTCTCATCGAAAGAGTGCGGACAGAGAAGGCACCAAGGCACACAAGCAGGCGTGGCAGCTGAGGCTCAAAGGTTTGATTACAGCTCAGGGAACAGCTTAGTGGGAGAGAGCTCCCCTAGCACGTGTGAGACATGGATCTGATTTCAGCACAGGGACGTGGGGTGGTGGAGAGGAAAACAGAGAGTGAAATGATTCTACCAAACACACACAGTGAGGAGTGACCTACAGGTCTCTCCTAACCCGGAATTCCTGGTTTGGGTTGTTGTTTTTAATTTGCTGTTGCTTTCTTTATCGTCACCATCATTACTGGTGCTGGAGATTGAACTCAGGGCTCCTGCATGCTAAGCACAGACTTCGCAGTGAGCTACATACCCAGACCGCCAGCTAGTTGTATCTCTAGAAATAGAACTATGCTCAACTCCTAGTACCGCAAGTAGCATTTATCAAATACTTTGTGTACTGGGCTCTGTGATAGACATTCGTTCATTAATACCCACTCTTTCCCTGATGCTCTTTTCTTTTCACAACATTCATTCATTCGTTTTCTTTTATTTATTTAGGCAAAAGTGATTTCCCAGGACTAGAAAGATGGCTCAGGGTTAAGATCACTGGCTGCTCTTGCAGGGGACCCAGGTTTGGCTCCCAACCCCCACCCACAGCAGAAGAGTCTTCCAGGGGATAAGACACCCTCTTCTGGCCCCCATGGGCACCATGCAAATGGTACACATACATACGTGCAGGCAAAACACTCATACACATAAACGATACATTTTTCAGAAGGGGGGATATTGAGGTTGTAGCTCAATGTAGCTCAGCGGAAGAACACTTGCATGAACCTGGGTACCACCCCGGTATTGCAAAAATAAATGAATAAAAATATGCCTCACAACTTCACTATCATAATTACTATTAATATCTTAATGTTTTCCTGTTTTGTAAACTATTCTTTTTTTTTTTTTTTTTTTTTTTTTTTGGTTTTTCGAGACAGGGTTTCTCTGTAGCTTTGTGCCTTTCCTGGAACTCACTTGGTAGTCCAGGCTGGCCTTGAACTCACAGAGATCCACCTGGCTTTGCCTCCCGAGTACTGGGATTAAAAGCGTGCGCCACCTAGTCTTTTTAATATTTATTTATTTATTTGCATGGGGGCATGGAGCTCACACCACAGTGTGCATGTGGAGATCAGAGGACAACTTTTGGAAGTCGGTTCTCTCCTATGTGGGTCCCAGGCATGCAGCTCAGCTTATCAAGCTTAGTGGCAGGTGCCTTTAACCGGCTGAGCTATCTCATCAGCCCCCTTCTTCCTGTTTTATGGTTTTTTGGTTTTTCGAGACAGGGTTTCTCTGTGCAGCTTTACACCTTTTCTGGATCTTGCTCTGTAGACCAGGCTGGCCTCGAACTCACAGAGATCCACCTGGCTCTGCCTCCCGAGTGCTGGGATTAAAGGCGTGCAAATATATTTGAGGCCAAGTGAGTTCTGTGACTTGCCACCTATCATGCCAGAGCTAGAGAAATGCTCATTAAAAACAAACAAAGTGCTGGGTGGTGGTGGTGGTGGCGGCGGCGGCGGCGGCGGCGGCGGCGGCGGCGGCGGCGGCGGCGGCGGCGGCGGCGGCGGCGGCGCACGCCTTTAATCCCAGCACTCGGGAGGCAGAGCCAGGCGGATCTCTGTGAGTTCGAGGCCAGCCTGGTCTACAGAGCGAGATCCAGGACAAGCACCAAAGCTACACAGAGAAACCCTGTCTCAAAAACTAAAACCAAAATCAAAACAAAACCAAAACCGAACAAAGCATGGTGTGGTGGCACACGCTTTCCCCAGGACTCAGGAGGCAGAAGCAGAGGATCTATGTGAGTTTGAGGTCAGCCTCGTCTACATAGTGAGTTCTAGG
The DNA here is from genome assembly GCF_949786415.1 of Peromyscus eremicus. Classification (NCBI taxonomy): domain Eukaryota; kingdom Metazoa; phylum Chordata; class Mammalia; order Rodentia; family Cricetidae; genus Peromyscus; species Peromyscus eremicus. The sequence goes on from NC_081418.1 coordinate 126,955,941, forward strand.
ACAGCCAAGACCACACAATGAAAACCCTGCCTCAAAACGACAACCATGGCTATCACCAAGACAGAGCCCAGCTTCCTGCTTCTGTCTGGCTGTCACAGCTGTTGTCGGGTGGTAAGTCGGCTATTTCCCACTCATCCAGGTATGAACAGCGTTGTGAGGAACCTCCTGGACCGGCCCACTAAGCTCTGCTATGAGCCAAAAAGCAAATGAAAGGTGAAAGGTGGGGAGCCTGCTACCTACCAGGAGAGCTGTCCCTTCGTGGCTTCCTTCGGTGTTCCCTGGGACCTCTGGAATGATGGTCCTCATCATCGCTGCTGTCTGTGGGAAGCAAATACAAGCTGTAGGGCCTCAGGCTGGAAGGAGCCAGGACCACAGTCAAGGAGAAAGGGACTTTGCCTGGCTGCAGGTTAGGACAGTGGCTCCTAACTTTTTTTTTTTTTTTTTTTTTTGGTTTTTTGAGACAGAGTTTCTCTGTGTAGTTTTGGTGCCTGTCCTGGATCTTGCTCTATAGACCAGGCTGGCCTTGAACTCAGAGATCCGCCTGGTTCCGCCTTCCGAGTGCTGGAATTAAAGGCTTGTGTCACCACCGCCCGGCGACTCCTAACTTTTTGTGTCACTGTCCTCTTTGTGTTGTCTGGCTGAGCCCGACTTCTGCTGCTGCCTGGGGAGGCTTTCCTGAAGAGGCAACCAAGTTTTATGACGCGCCATCTTACGGAGAGTCCACCAAGCACGATGCTGTATCATCTCTGCCCTTGTGATGTCACAGGACTCTGGGTGTCTGCTGCTGTGTGTCTACCGGCCTGGAACTCTTTCCCACTTGTCTCCTTGATTGTGAAGTTAAACTGAAGTCACACGTCCTATAGGAACCCTGTCATGCTGCTCAGACCCTCACCTTATCCTCCTCACCGGGGGTTTCTAGGGCACTAACTGTCTTGTGCCTGAGTCCGTCACCATGAGGACTGGGTGATGCCTGTCTCTCCAACCACCTGAGCTCCTGAAGGTCACAGCCTGCCTCTTCCGTTGCCTCAGGCTGCCTAGCCTGGAGCAGGACCCTGAAGGGACGGACAGCATGGCTGAGTTGTGTACATCTTAGACTAGTCAATGGTCTAAGAATTCAGAGCCAGGAGCTCTGGGCTATAGGGCTTTCTCCCAGGACTACCCAGATGGCCCCAGATGAGTTCCCTCAGTGTGTGTAGGGACTTCCCGATCCATTGTGGATTCATTAAAACTCCAGGATGTCAATTAGCTATGCTTCCAAGTCAGTGTTCATGTCATTTAAACTGACACAGATGTCTGGTCATACGATTGTCCCTTGGTACCCATGGGAGAAGGTTCTAAGATTTGCCACACACATCAAAATCGACAGACACGCCAGTCCCTTATACACGACAGTGTAGTATTTGCATAGAAACTGTACGTGTCCTCTTGTGTTATTTTTCTTAACTTAAAAAATAGTTGTGTGTGGTCGGGGAAGCATACGCCACAGCACTTGTGTGGAAGTTCAGAGTACGACTTTCAGGAATTGCTTTCCTCCTTGGACCATGTGGGTCACATGAGTCCTGGGGATTGAACTCAGGTGGTCAGCGTGGCAGCGAGCACTGTCACCCACTGGGCCATCCTGCTGACCCCTCTCTATTATCTAAACCACTGCTAGATTACTTGTAATACTACAGTGTAAATGCTACTCATTCATACTTGGTGGTGTTTAGTAATGTGACAATAAAGCAGCCATCTGTGTTCAGTATAGACACAGTTTGTCTGTTTTTCACTCCTTGGTGGGCTGGCTCTGAGCATGCAGAGTCCATGGATGTAGAGGGCTGGCTACAAATCAAAATAACAGATGTGTGTTTATCTTAACGAATAAGATGTTGAGTGACTTTATTCCCACCCCCTTTTACTTTTGAGACGGGGTCTCATTATGTAGTCCTGCTGGTCTGGAACTCACTATGAGCAGAATGGCCTTAGATTTGTGGTAATCTTCCTGCCTCTGTCTCCTGAGTACTGGGATCCCAGGCATGTGCCACCATGCCCAGCTATTTCTTTCTTTTCTAGAGTTTTTTTCCTTTCAACAAGAAAGAAAAAAAGGATCTTCATTGCAAAATATCAAACAATATGGAAAAATATAAATAAACCTTACTCCGGATTCTATCAGCCAGGGACAATGTCCATCAAGTGACTGACAATTATTTTAGTTTTGCCTATGATTTAGTCATAACATAAATTTGGGGTTTAGAGGGTGTGTTTATTTTCTGCTTGCTTGGAGCAGTTTCTCTGTGTGGCCCAGGCTAGTCTGTAACAGCCTGCCCATCTTTATGCCTCTGCCTCCCAAGTGCTGGAATTAAAGGCATGTGCTATCATCCTTGGCTTTATTTAGTAGTTATTCATTCATGTAGCCTAGACTAGCTAAGGATGACCGTGCACTTTTAATCCTCCTGCCTCCACTTCCTGGGTAGTAGGATTATAGATGTGTGTCACCATACCAGTTTTGTGCTGTGCTGGGCAAGGAACCTGGGGCTTTGTGCTAAACAAGTACCCAACCATGCAGAGCTGCACCCTCAGCCTAAGCCTAGGAATTGCAAGCTCAAGCCCAGGATGTAAAATAAATCACAGTGCTGAAGCTCCAATTGAGCAGGTGGAGAACCCACTCCCACACACTCCCCAGTCCCAGAAAGACCTTCAAGTTTGTTACTGAGCTTTCTTAAAGCAGGTCACATAGCCTCCCTGTGCTTCACCTGTAAAACGAGACTAACAGTAGTATTATATCTTCCTTAATGGGGTCCTGTGAGAACTGGCTGAGTTCTTACCTGTAAAGTACTTGGAAGAGTACCTGAAAGTAAGTACTCAATAAATGATAGCTCCAATGTTGTTATAAATTCAGCCCTATATGTTTTCTAAATGTATTTCTATTAGTGTGTGAGTGTGTGTGTGTGAGTGTGTGTGTGTGTGTGTGTACACGTGTGTGTGTGTCACTGGGGATGGAACCCAGGGCTCTGTATATATGAGACAAGTGCTGTACCATCAAGTCACACCCCAGTCCTAAGAATGTTTGCTATACCTGAGGAGGAAGAGGAGGAGGAGGAAGATGATGAGGAAGAAGAAGAGGAAGATGAGGAGGAGGAAGACTTCTTTCTTTCATATCGTTCTTGGGGCTTCCCATCTTGCTTGTGGAATTCTGTCTGTTGGTCTGGATGCACACAGGCAAGATGGTGAGCGCCTCCTGCCCCCTGCCCCGTCCCCAGCAACAGTCCGGCCTCTCTATGGAGCACTCATCAAGCCAACAGGGAGAGCTGCTCCCCTGGATAGCCAAGCCCAATGGAAGTTTCCAAGATCAAGGTTCTCAGAGATCCCTAGGTAGGGGTGGGGGTGTCAAAGACAGCATGCAGACCCTAGAAAAGGGTCTTCTAAGCCCTCTTTGCCCCTTGTCCTCGATACCCCACCTGGAGACCTCCAGACTCAGTACTAGCTCAGGGTTCTCTTAAGTCACACAGAGGGCAGCCTGTGATCAAGCCCTAAACTGTCCGTTTCTCCAAGGGCAGATGCATGAGACCCTTCCCACCTTTTAGAGACGCTCCCCACTTCCAAAACAAGCTGCCCAGAAACTTCTCAAAATCTGGGGAGCAGCTGAGGACCTGCTCAGGTAGAAAGTGTGGGAACAGGCTGGAAGGAGCACATGAATAGAAAATCACTGCTCTGCTACAGCTTTGATGTGGCCATCATGACCTGAGCAGCGTCTTTGATGGTCCCACCCAGGCTGGATCCACTTCCCCAGAGGTTGTGCTCAGAGGGTCTGAGAAAGAAAACTTACAGTCTAGGTTTTCTGTTTCTCTGTGGACTCCATTGCTGTCTTGAGACTGAGAAGAAGATCCTGAAGCCTCCATCACTTTTCCTAGAGGAAGAACAGTGAGTTAGTTCCTTCACTTTAGTAATATTCTTCATGTGTCAAGAGCTTGGCAAATTATGAATAAGGACAGGGAGGGAAACACACAACATTTGAAGTTATAAAAAATTTTGTTTTAGGAAGGATCTGTCTATGTAGCTCTGGCTGGCCTGGAACTTGCTGTGGAGATCAGGATGGCCTTGAACTCATAGAGCTCTGCCTGCCTCTGCCTCCTGAGTGCAAGGACTGAAGGCGTGTGCCACCATGCCCAGCACCATTTTTACTTCTAAAACATATTTGTAGGCCGGGCGGTGGTGGTGCCGCCAATTTAATCCCAGCACTTGGGAGGCAGAGCCAGGTGGATCTCTGTGAGTTCGAGGCCAGCCTGGGCTACAGAGCAAGATCCAGGACAGGCGCAAAGCTACACAAAAAAAACCCTGTCTCAAAAAAACAAAAAACAAAAAAACCCCACCAAAACCCAAACCAAAGCAAAACAAAACAAAAAAAAAACAACCTATATTTGTTTCTGGTTTGTTTAGCATGTTTCCTTCAAGTTCACAGCACGTATGGAAGCCAGAGGACAGCTTCCGGAATCAGCTCTCTCCCTCCATCATTTGGCTCGTAAGGATTACACTCTGGTCATCAGGCTGGGCAGCAAGCGTCCTTACCCACTAAGCCATCTCACCAGCTCCAGGAATACAATTTAGAAAAAAAGAGTGGGCCAGGAATACACAGAGATACATTGTCTCAAATAAACAAAACAAACAAATAAATATGAATTAAAGCCGGGCGGTGGTGGAGCAAGCCTTTAATCCCAGCACTCGGGAGGCAGAGCCAGGCGGATCTCTGTGAGTTCGAGGCCAGCCTAGGCTACCAAGTGAGTTCCAGGAAAGGCGCAAAGCTACACAGAGAAACCCTGTCTCGAAAAACCAAAATAAATAAATAAATAAATAAATAAATAAATAAATAAATAAATAAATAAAATATGAATTAGGAAAATTTGAATATTGATCATCTTCTGATAATATTGAAGTCTTTTAGAGGCTGGAGAGACGGCTCAGTGTGTAAAACACTTCCTTCATTAACCTGATAACCTGAGCCCAGATCCCTAGAATCCATGGAAAAGCGATTTGAATCTGTAATCCTAGTGTGCCCCCTATGGCAGTGGGGTGGGAGGCGGCAGGAGAATTGCTGGATTGCAGACCAACTATCTTAGCAGTGAAGTGAACAGCCGAGACACCCTGTCTCAAACAAGACAGAAGGCAAGGGTCAATAGCTGAGGCTGTCCTCTGGGGTCTTGTATAATATTAGAGGGACCAGCCTTAATATTATAAATCCCAGGGGCTCAGGAGAGAGAACTACTAACGGCGAGGACTATTTTCAGGAAATAGAATCTCAGCACACCGAGCTCTATAGTCCACTTGCTTTAATTCCTCTGGCATAACATCCTTTATACACAGCTTCAGTTCTGTTCTCATGTCTAGCTCCTTTCTTGGCTGATTTCTTTCTATATTTATCTACCGTTCCCTCTAAGTTCTATCTTAATTCTCTCATCTTAATTCTGCCTCATCTAGGTCCTTTTCATCTTGTTCTTACCCAGCTAGTACTTCCCCATCTGGCTCTTCCTCATCTTCCATCTCATTCCTCTAGTCCTCTCTTCTAGCCCTTCAATCTAGTTCTTCCCTATCTCAGTTTGTTCCTCTCAAGTTCTTACCCGTCTAGTTCTTCCATTCTCTTTTCTCTTCTCCATCCCATGCCCTGGAAGTCCTGGTATATAAAGCCAGGCTTCCAGGGTCAAACGGAGGGGTGATAAGAATCACATTGAGAGACAATAATTATTAAACTATAGTCTTAAACGTGATTAGTAGAAAATGTTAAGAATCTATAAGTTGCTAGGTCAATGGGAGAAAATAAAACTGTCTTCTTTTTTCCTGTGGCTCCTGTATGTCCAAGCAATCTGCCGTTTTTCTGCAGGGTAGGGGAAAAGTGTGCTCAGTCACTAGGCAACCTGTGTACAGCTAGATGCTTCTGGTGATAGTTAAAGGGAGATCTGGAACTAGAGGTAAGTTTTGGGAAAGGAGAAACTTAAGCTTAATTGACACATCCTCCAGGCCTTCTCAAACAGGTAGCCTGGATGCTTAAGTCTGTTCTTAGAAAGCACAGAGGTGTCTCTGTTAAGGTACTCTCCTCCATCTGGGGATGGACCTGGCCGGATGCTGCCAATGATGATAATTACAAGGAGGCTTGAACTGGGGTTCTGGCTGAGCATAGCTGTCACCACAGAAGGTTATCTAAATATTCCTAGAAGTGGTTAGGTAAGGAGTTAAAGGTCTATAAAGTTAGTAAGGCTGTAAGAAAGGAGGGTCCAAGCTGAATTGTGTAAAGCTATTACTTAACGTCCACCTGACCTAGGTGGTGTCTCCTTGTGGAATTTATCTTTAATCAGGAGACTTTCATGTGGACTGTTATTACTGCTAGTCCTTGAAAGTGGCTAAGGGAGATATCTGATTCCAGAGAAAGCCTTTCCTGAGGCTGTTCTCCAAATACCTGGAATGTGTATGTCTAGAGAGTGATCAGTCCACACTGTTAGCCCTTCTTAGGGAAAAGTCAATTGGGAAAACTATGAAGGCACACATGATTTTCATAACAGAAGACAGTTGATATATAACAAGCCAAATAACACCAAAAACTCCTTGGAATTTGGCTTCCTCAGGAGGAATTCCCTGATCCCTCCAGGTAGTGACTTTGCCATAACCAGCTGAATTCTTATGATATATTCCTGTGGCCCACAGCACTGGCCTCCCATTCTACATGTGTGCCTGTGAATACACATGGAAACTTTCACAGTGGTAAATGCCTGTGGTTCCCACATTCTGGGAAGCTAAGGGCAGGAACATTGTCCAAAGTTAGGTGTTTGGCGTCAGACTATGAAACAATAAGACTCACAAAAGCAACAATTACAACAAAATCCCCTTTAGGGTGTAATATTTATATTAGTATTAGGGTTTCGTCTTATTTTGTTTTTAAAAGACCAGGTCTCACTGTGTAGCCCTGGCCAGTCTGGAACTCGAAATGTAGACCAGGTTGACCTACAACTCACAGAGATCTGCCTACCTTTGTCTCCCGAATGCTGGGATTCAAGGTGTGTGCCACCTACCCAGCAGTTTTTTGATGTTGTTTGTTTTTAACATTTATTACTTCTGTGAGTACACATGGGTACATGTGAGTAGAGGTCAGAGAACAGCTTTCAGGGATTGATTCACTTTTCCACTGTGTGGATCCTGGGAATTGAACTCAGGTCTTCAGGCTTGGCCTCAGGTGTTTTACCCTCAGAGGCATCTCACCAGGCCCTGTTTCTTTGTTTGTTCACTTGTTATGTAGTCCAGGCCTCCAACTGATGGCAAGTCTCCTGCTTCAGCCTTCTGGACCTTCTTACATCTCTCCTTTTTTCTTTTACATTTATTTATGTAAAGACAGAAAAACAAGAGGAGTTGGAGAGATGGGTCAGCAGTCATGAGCACTGGTTAGAGCTGGGCATGGTGGTACCCAGCAGTCGGGAGGCAGAGGCCAGGGGATCTTTGAGTTTGAGGCTGGCCTGGTCTACACAGGGCGTTCTAGGCCAGCCAGAGCTACATAGTTTGTCTCAAACAAACAAAGTAACAACAACAAGAGCACTTGTTGCTCCTGCAGAGAAGCTGGGTTCCATTCCCAGCACCCACATGGCTCACAACGGTCCATAACTCCAGTTCCATAGGATCCTACTCCCTCTTCTGGCCTTGGAGAGACACTTCAAGCACACGATGTACAGACATACATGGACGCAAAACACCCATACACATACAATAAATAATTTAAAAACAAAGACACATGCCACCTTGTATCTGTATTATGTCAATCATGTTACAAAGGGCATGTGTCCATGATTCCCCCTGCACTGCTGGCAGACCAGTCAGGTAGGAATGGGAACAGCCCTCCGCCTGTGAATTTTCAGACAATAAAAGATCTTTTAAAAGATGGTCTTGTTGAACCTATAATAATAATCCTGCAAGGTCAGCTGTTGTGGGATATTTGATCTCACTGTGAAACTCCGACACTGTGTTAAAAAAAAATTGACTTTGGATCAGGGGGCGGAGCCAATGACAAGAATCAGCCATAGAGAGTATGGAGGACCTGGGAAGACAGTTTCTCTGATCTAGCAGATTTTCACTCCAATATCTGACTCCTGAGTCTTTGTTGGTAAATAGAACAACAGAAATAAAAACAATAGTCAGCTCTGCTATGCGTCTATTCAAAGTGTTAGCACACAGAGACTATGGTCTCACACAGGCTGCAACTCCAGAGCTCCAATTCCGTGACCAGGGACACAAACTTATTCATGGGCCACCATGGAGGCAGGTCGAAATATTTATGGGTGGAGCTGGTAAAGACCAAGCCAAGAGTTGAGAACTAAGTCCCTTTGGGACTGTATGCTCTGCTTTACTGAGCTTCTGAGAAGTCACTAGAGGTCACTAGAGGTGTGTCTAAATCCAAATGGCTAGCAGAGCAGATTTATTTGGAGGGGGGTGTTTGGGGGGTGTGGGAGGGGAGAGAGGGAGAGATACACATGGCTGGGTCCAACCTCCTGATTTTAGACAATCAGGAAACTACCAGCTGGAGACTACATTTCCCACAATCCCTTGAAGTTGGGTGTGCCATGTGTTCCCTTGCTAGTGGACAGGAACAGATGTAGTGGCCTGCTGGGAAATGCTTAGTGGTTGTGGGTGAAGGAGGAATGCAAACTAATCTGTTTTGCAATTGCACACACACACACACACACACACACACACACACACACACACACACCCCTCTTTCATAAATATTACTGACAATTGAAAGCAAGTGACTTCCACACGCCTATACGTCATGCTTCAGGTAGGGCTCCTCAGAGGGTCTGACATCCCCACAAGATCATGAACCTAGACAAGGCGGGGACTCAGGCTGATTTATGTACCTGACTCTCATTCCCTACATGGATGGGGGAGGCACAGAGCAAAAGATGAAGCCGGAGGATGCCGACTGTGACAATGATGAAAGAACTCTCAGGGCTCACTACCTGCCCTGCACTGTTCTAACAGCAACCACTACCCTCTCACTGTGATTGTACCCATTTTATAGGTAAGAATGCCAAGGCACAGAGAAGCTGAGGAACTTGCCAGGCACCCATAGCTTGGAAGGGGCTGAACAAGGGCTGCTGTTCTGCCCGGGTTGAGAGACTACTGGAGCACAGCTGGCACCTCTGCCCAAGCCTGTCATTAGCATCAGGAAAGAAGCATAAACAGCCACTAGCAGCATTATGAAACTCTGCTGCCCTGGCTTAGATGTAGCCAGACACCAGAGTGAGTGTCCTCATAGCCTAGGGAACTTCGAGGGCATGTTTTTGTTTTTTTCAGGATGAGGTCTTGCTGTATAACCCAAGCTGGTCTTATACTTCTGAGCTCAAGCCATCCTCCCTTCTGAGTAGCAGGGACTGCAGGGGCACATACCAAACCCAGCTTTCTTGGGCAGTATGGCACTGACCCATCAGAAGAGGCAAATGGACACATCTTAGAGGCAAGGCCTGAGGTGGCCCTTTCTCTATTATGTATACAGTGTTCTGTCTGCACGTCTGCCTGCAGGCCAGAAGAGGCGCCAGGTCTCATTACAGATGGTTGTGAGCCACCATGTGGTTGCTGGGAATTGAACTCAGGACCTTTGGAAGAGCAAGCAGTGCTCTTAACCTCTGAGCCACCTCTCCAGCCCTCTCTTTTAGTATCTTTGCCCCAACTACAAGAAAGCATACACAGCTTTAAAAATGTCACAGTCAAGGTTCTATCTGCAGGACACTGACCAACACCTAGGGACATGAGCTCACCAAGAAGCATGCAGGACCACATAGAGTTTGCCAGGAAGAGCCTCTCAGGTTCAGAAGTCATGGCCTGGGCAGGACTGTAGCTCAGTGGTAGAGTGAGCAAGGCTCTGGGTTCCTTGCCAGCACCACAGAAACCAAACCATATAACACATGATTTCCTTTGAGTTGAAACGGACTCTGGGGAGCTGAGAAAAAGAGAAGTGAAGAGAGAGAGGAGGACTGGGCAGGGTGGTGCACGCCTTAGTCCAACACTCGGGAGGCAGAAGCAGGTAGATATATGTGAGTTTGAAGCCAGCCTGCTCTACATAGTGAGTTCCAGGCCAGCCAGGGATACACAGTGAGACCCTGTCTCAAAAAATGGCAAAGAAGGAGGAGGAAGAAGAGAGGGAGGGAGGGAGGGAGGGAGGGAGGGAGGGAGGGAGGGAGGGAGGGAAAGAGAAAAAGCAGGACAGGGACTGTGGCTCCATTGGTAGTGTTCACTTAGCATGCACAAGACCCTGGGTTCACCTCCAGAACCATATAGAATGGTTATGGTGGCACACACCTGTAATCCTAGCCCTGGGGAGATGGAGGCAAGAAATTGCAGAATTTAAGGTCACCTTTGGCTACATAGAGAGCTGAAGGCCATCCTGGGTTACATGAGACTCTGTCTCAAGCAAACAGCAATAGCAACAACAAAAACAGAGCGAGCCTGGCCCTAGTTTGTTTTGTCCCCTGTTAGGAGGCACAGAGGTCTTGTGCTCACAGATAAACACAGATGCCCTGGAGTGTGCCAGCCTGTCATTGTGAGTTTTCACCCACAAGACTTCATTATGCAGGTGTGACTGGCCTTGGTGACCTTCGGTCGCTCTTCTAGTCCCTGGATGAATGTCCCAGTCCTCCAATCTTACCTTGTCTTTCTGGGACTAGAGCTCATCTGGGGCTCCCTTCACCTCCAAAGCCCAGCCTGGTGTACCCCCAATACTCATGAGGCTGCACAGGCACAGGGGCCTTGGAGACATTAGGGATTTTAGGAAGGGCAGGACAGGAATGGAGGAAAATCAAATCGACTTTACAAGACCACACCCCCTAGAACCCGGTTCGGTCCCTTGAGCATTTTTGATGGCTCCTGTAAGAGACATTCACAATCACAGTGGCTCAAAACAAAAGACATTTAGTAGTTAGCACAACGTTAGAAGGTCAACGTGGGCTTCTCTTTTATTTCAGTGCCGGGGATTGAGCCAGGCCCTCAGCATGCTGGGCCAGCATCCACTGAGATTGCACCCTCAATCCTATTTTCACTTTCTTTCTCCGCGCGCCCCCCCCAGACAAGGTTTCTCTGTGTAGTTTTGGTGCCTGTCCTGGAACTCACTCTGTAGACCAAGCTGGCCTCGAACTCACAGAGATTCACCTGCCTCTGCCTCTCGAGTGCTGGGATTAAAGGCATGCGCCACCACTGCCTGGCTTACTTATATATTTATGTACAGAGGAGGGAGGGGGTGGAATAGCCAGATATAAGTTGGATATTCCTGGGCTAAACCTAGATGTAGACAGGGCTACATTCCTCTCTGGAGGCTGTCCTGAAGACTTTTTTCTCTTCATTTACTGAGACCAGATCTTATGTCGGCCAGACTGGTCTTGAACTTGCTATGTAGCCAGAGCTGACCTTTGTGCTCCTGATCCTCCTGCCTCGATAGCCCAAGAACTAAAACTACAAGCATGCACCACCATGCCCACTATGCACCACCATGCCCAGCTTCCCCCTTCCCCCCCCCCCCCGCTTTTTTTTTTAGTATCATCCAGAGTAATGTCCACCACCCCACCCCCGCCCTCATACCCCACCCCTGCTCTAGGGTCCCCAAAGCAGCCTCTACCTTCAAGATGTACAGTGTCAGCTCAAGTCTTCCCTTAGCTTTGCTCTGACCTCCACCTGCTGCCCCCTGTTGCCCACCCTTAAGGAACCTTGTGGGCGCACCAGGCCCAGGCTGGAGCATCGTGGCTATTCTCGGGTATGATCCCATTACTAATCACCATATTTATGTTAAACCGTGCAAACATCCAATCAGCATATCACACTACAGCCTAGAACTCCCAGATTCAGCTTCCGGAGTAGCTGGGACGAAAGGAATGCACCACCACACCTGGCCCAGGTGCAGTTGTGAATTCCCGTGGCCACCAACCTAATTTACAGTTTCTGGCATTTGAATTCGAACACTACGGAGGACCTACTTGATCTGGTTTTTTATTTGTTTGTTTGTTGTGTTTTTAAAAAATATTTTAAACTGTGTTTATGTGGGTATGTACACTTGAGCACAGTTCCCATGGAGACCAGAGGTGTCAGATCCCCTAGAACTGGCTGTTGGGAGGCACAGGAACTCAGGTCCTCTACAAGAACTGCACACGGTTCTTAACTACTGAGTCATCTCTTCAGTCCCGAAGACCTATTCATCTGTAACTCAGTGCCTAGCACAGGGACCCAGCAACTAACTACTTGGCTTCCTTCTTCCCAAACCAGCTACTGTGTGTGTGTGTGTGTGTGTGTGTGTGTGTGTGTGTGTGTGTGTGTGTGTGTCTATACAGATGTGCTTGCCTGTGCATGCATGTGTAGATGCAGAGGTTGACATCAGATCCGCCTGTATTGTCTTTTTTGGTTTGTTTGTTTGTTTGTGTTTGTGTTTGTTTTTGAGACTGAGCTTTCACTGAACCTGGCACTCCCCAGTTTGACCATATTGTCTAGCCATCACGTACCCAGGGTCCCTCGGCCTCCACTCTCCCAGCACTGGCACATGCCACCATGCCTAGCTTTTTATGTGAGTGCTGGGGATCTGAACTCAGATCCTCACGCCTGTGTAGTAAGCACGGTGCCTGCTGAGTCACCTCCCCACCCACCAGGTTTCCTCTCTGAGCCCGTGGTACTCCTGGAACCCCAAGTTCCAAGGTCAGAAAAGTCAGGAGTATTTCCTTCCTCACTAGCCAGCCAAAACCTGAGAAGGCCCCAGAAGGTCTGGCTCACTGCACCTTCCCATGAGGCCCTGGAAAGGGATCGAACTTCAGAACTGTTCATTACTGAGTTCTTATTCTTGTCTCTACTGCCAGACTGGGCCTCAATTTCCCCAACTGTACAATGGGATGCTAATCTCTGTTATTCAGAACACTATGGGAATTAAATTATAAAGTCTAAAATAAGCCAGGCATGGCAGTGTATGCCTTTAATCCCATCAGAAGTCAGAGGCAGGTGGATCTCTGAGTAGGAGGCCAGCCTGGCCTACAAAGTGAGTTCCAGGACAGCCAGGGCTACACAGATAAACCTTGTCTCAAAAAAATAAAACAAACGAAAGCCTAAAATATTGCACATAAAATATAAGCTCCCCTCTCTTCTAGATATACAGTGTCTCCCAAATGTAACTAATGATCTGGTTTCCTGGGTGCATGGTGGCCGTGAATTCCTGAGACTCTGTGGAGGTTTTAAGTCAGGGATCGAACATCAGGAACAAGATTAGGTGAGAATGTGGTGGTGATCTAATTGTTCTCCACCTGTAGCTGGACAATGGCCAGCCACCAGAACCTCTCCCATGTGGCTGGCCTGCTTCCAGCCTCCCCTCCCCAAACACTGCTGGGTTGCTTTGGACCTGTTTCCCCATCTCTGCAGCGCCCTTCCAGAGCTGACAGTCTAGCACAGAGCACTCCCTTCTAGATAAAGCCTTCAAGGTTAACCTGTCTAATTTCAAAGAACCTTAGGGCTCGGGCATGATAGGATCTGTCAGAGAAACTAGAACAGCATTTAACAATCTTGTGAGGACAGCAGGGAGCTTGTTTTTTTCTGCTGAATTGGGAGGCTTGTGCAATATGAATATTAAAGGCTCTGAGGCTTGTAGAAAAGAACACTCCTTCTGACTCTCTCTTAGACTGTGCAAGAGCCCAGTCCTTGTCCCCAGGATGCAGTCCAATGCTTTCCACACAGCCTTGATGACCTCAGGGTCGGAATCTCCCCCTGGAATCCAGGCCTGGATGCTGTCACTGCCCACTGTAGCCAGTGCCTGCCTTTCAGACACATCAGTCAGAACTTCTGGGGTATACTGAATCAAACATAACCCGTGTGGCCCCAGGACACAGACCACAGAGGCTTTTTGACCAGCAGCAGGATCTGAGGTGTGACCGACCAGTACAAGTACCTTCAGAGCCTGCCTCAGAGCAGGGCTGCAAGAGCTGCAGAGGAAGCTGAGTCAGCAGCCCAAGAACCTGGCCCTGGAGTATCCTGAGGCTGCCACCATCTCCCCTGAGCCAGTGGACATGTCACTTGCCTCCTCTGCGTCTCTCTCCTCCTATACAAACAGGGACAAATGCCACCACTGGGCTTTGGAGCTCATGGCGGCTGCAGGCAGGAGAGTGCACAGGTTCTCATACCTTTCATCTTATTCTTCACAGACAGGGTCCGGATTAGGCCATTCTAGCGTGGGGGAAGGGGGCATACAAAGTCTGTGTCCCTACTTCACTCCTGCTTTGCCATTTCACTTTTGTAAGACTGTTTCTCCCTGGGGGAGATGGTTGGTGCCATTATGTCCCAAGGGCTTCTATGAGGGTCGAGCTGAGAAAGTCACTGAGCTCCTGTGAGCGGGAACCATGTGTTTCCCACATATAGAAAGTGCTTCGTCAAAAGCAGTTCTGAATTTAAGAGCTGAGGAGATGGTTCAGGCAGCAAAGTGCTCAGCTCGCAAGCAAAAGGACCTGAGTTCAATGCCCAGAATCTACACAAACAGCCAGGCCTATGGTGCACACATGTAATCTCGATGCTGGAGACACAGAGACAGGCAGATCCCAGGGCCTTGACGACCAGCCAGCCTCACATAATCTTTAAGCCGCAGGACTAGTGAAAGATCCTGTCTCAAACAGCAAGGTGGGTAGCTGGAGATGTGACTCGGCAGTTAAGAAAACTGGCTATTCAGAGGACCTGAGTTTGATTCGGAGTATCTACATGACAGCTCACAACCTCCTGAAACTCCAGTCCCGGGGATCCAATGCCCATTTCTGGCCTCTGCAGTCACTAGGCACTCTCATGCAGGCAGAGCACCCACACACATAATAAAACAATAAAAATTTCAAAGAACGAACAAGGTGGATGGGTCCCAAGGAATAAGAAGACCTAAGCTTGTCCTCTGGTCGCCACATGCACACGAGCTGATGTGCGCATGTGCAAACACACACACACACACACACACACACACACACACACACACACACAACTGAAAGAAACAAACTTAAGCTGGCGAGGTGGCCCAGTGGGTAAGGGCAACTGCTATAAAGATGGACAACTTGAGCTGCATCCTCGGGACTGGCTCCCGCAAGTTGACTTCCACATGCATGCCTTGGAACACACGCTCATGTGCACACACAAATAAGTTAATAAATGTAATTAAAATGCTTTTTTCGTCGTTGTTTGTTTTAAAGAGCAGGCCGGCAACATTCTTCAGCTTCCCAGTAGGAAGGGCCTAGTGGGCAGAAGCTGGGTGACTGGGAGGCATGTCCTTGAAGGGGACCATGGAACCCTGGTTCTCTGGCCTCACTCTTCCTTATGCTCCTCCCGTGCTGTACCTCTGGGACCACAGGCCCAAGGCAAGTTGATCACGGGCTAAACTCCAGCCAGTTCCTTCCCTCACTCCACATCACGCATACCCTTTTCCGTTGTTTCTTCAGGCTGCCTTCAATCCTTCTATATATCTGAAAATGACCTTGAACTTCTGATCACCCTGCTCCCGCCTCTCCAGCACCAGAGATCATAGGCATGGGCCACCATGCGTGGTTTTTCCAGTGCTGGAGACCAAACCCGGATCCTCATGTACGCTAAGCAAGTACTCTACCAATTGAGCTGCATCCCCAGTCTGTTTTTGTTGTTATTGGTTTTGTTTTGTTTTTCTTGAGATAAGGTCTTTCTGTGTAGCCCAGGCTAGCCACCTTCTGCCTCAGTCTCCTGAGTGCTGGGATTATAAGCATGTAACACTTGCTTGGCAAACCTTTTCTGTGCTAAGTCGATTATCTGAGGTATAGTTATGGCGATGGAAAGCGGACTGGCACAGAGCGGCTCGGAGGGAAAGAAGGAAGACATCACAGGTTCTACTTCATCTACTGTTTTGTCCCAACGCAGGCCAGGGTAATGGTGGGGCACCAACCCACACTGTGCAGCCAGCGTCCCAGATGGACCTGTGGCCAGGGCAGAACTGAGGCTGCTGCCATGGCCTGGGAGCTGCAGAGGATCTGAGATTGACACCTGGGTTGTCGAGGGTGACACTCCTGAGGGAGAAGGAATGGCGGGCCAATTTGAAGACTGCTCCATAGACCTGAGGTGGGTTTACTTTTTGTTGTCTGTTTTATTTCATTTTCTAAGGAAGAAAGAGTTTCTCTCGGCTCGTGGTTTGACATACTCCATCACCATGGGGAAGGCATGGAGACAGGAGCCTGAGGCAGCTGGTCACATTATCCCCGAGTCAGGAAGAATGGAGAGATAAATACTGGGTGCTCAGCTTGAATTTTCTTTTTTATTTGATCTAGGACCCCAGCCCATGAGGCTGGACTGCCCACATTCAGGGTGGGTCTTCTCTCCTCAGCTAAACCTTCCTGGAAACATCCTCAGAGGTGTGTTTCCATGGTGAATCTAAATCCTGTCAAGTTAACAATCCAGATTAAGCAACTCTTCTGAGACATGGTCTCTGCATGTATCCCAGGGTGGCCTCCACTTTACAACCTTCCTAACTCAGCCTTCCAGGTGCTGGAATTACAGCTATACCACTACACCTGGCTTAGATCTCAGATGTTTGTTTGAGAAAGGATTTCATGTAGCTGTCTGGCCTTCAACTCCTGAAGATCTGAGCTTTTTGTTGTTGTTGTTTTCAAGACAGGGTTTTTCTGTGTAGATTTGGCACCTTTCCTGGAACTCACTCTGTAGCCAGGCTGGCCTCGAACTCACAGAGATCACCTACCTCTGCCTCCCGAGTGCTGGGATTAAAGTCGTGCACCACCACCGCCCAGCTGATCTGAGCTTTTTTTTTTTTTTTTTTTGGTTTTTCGAGACAGGGTTTCTCTGTGTAGCTTTGCGCCTTTCCTGGAACTCGCTTTGGAGACCAGGCTGGCCTCGAACTCACAGAGATCCGCCTGGTTCTGCCTCCCGAGTGCTGGGATTAAAGGCGTGCGCCACCACCGCCCGGCGATCTGAGCTTTTTAAAAGGTAACTTGAAAGGTAAGCATCTAGCGTGGTGTGCAACACATAGTAGGTGAACGACCACCGTGTGCTAAAGTGGTAGTATAGGCCAACAAGGCAGTAGGCACAGAGCCAAGCCGGCACAGACACAGGTTGTATGAACAGAAGCAGAGTCCACAGTGAGGAAGAGGACCCGCATCTCCCCAGCCTTCATCCTTGGGCTCATGCTCTGCACAGAACACGATCTGGAGAGACCAACAGAATGCACAGGATGTGTGGTCCTGAGACTCCATTTAATAGATGTGCTGGAGGAACAGGGACTCAGTCTAGAGTGGAACACTATCTGAACAGGCCCAGGCTGCTGCCCAGGGTCAGTGCAGGGCCACTCCCATTTGGGCTGTGAAACCATTCTGCTCAGTACATGAAGTCATTTTCTCAAAACACTGCTTTGGGGTGGCCCTGAGCACAGCCAAGTGTGGAATCCAATTTGTGAGCAGTAGTGGCTAGTAACCATGTTCTCAGCCCAGAACCTATTAGTCCCTGGGACAAATGTCTCCAGAACAGAAACAAAGTTTGTTTGTCTCTTTCTACTAATTTTTTTTTTTTTTTTGAGGCAGGGTCTCATTGTGTATCCCTGGCTGTTCTGTAACTCACTATGTAGAGCATGCTGGCCGCAAACGAGAGATACACTTGACTCCTGGGGTACTGGGATTAAAGGTTTGTACTGTCACACAGGATCCTTTTTCTACTGCATTTTAAATGAAAAACAGCTAAGAGCACATAGTACAATCCTGATGTGCACCCGTAGCCTGTGTCAGGCAGAGCACAAGTGTCCCTGTGCAGTGTCCCCAAGGCCAGTTAGGAGCCCCACAATGCAGGCTGAGGTACAAGCAGCACGCAGGAGCCCCACTGGGTAGATGTGAGACTCAGACTATACAGCTGTCACTGAATCAGCCCCAAGAGTGAACAAGTGCCTTCAGAGTCCCCAGAAAGAAACCGCGGATGGAGATAGAGCTAATCGTGGAAGTACAAGAGAGAACAGGAAAAGTTTAGCCAGCCCAGCCTCTGCACTCCCGAGTCCTCTGCCAGCCTCGTTATCATGGAGGACATGAAACTCTCACCTGTGCAAAACTGATTATTGGATCAATAGCAAGAAAGGCACTTTTTAAAAAAGTGGCTGTCCCCCCTCTCGGTGGCCATCTTCACTCCCTGTGGATATCAGGCCTCAGGACACGAGTACACAGTGCCTAATATGTAGACCCAGATGCTTACTGACTTACAGTGGGATTGGGTCCTGACAACACACTGTGATTTGGGGGTAAGTTGAAAATGCCTTGCTGTACCTAACCAAAGCGAGTCAGCGCAGCCGCACAGCGCACTGAGTGCTGGGTTTTCATCCAGTGGCTGATGATCTGGAGATGGCTGCTCCATGTTCAGAAGCAGATTAGCATTTGCTCTGGATGTCTCTTTGCTGGTTTGTGTTATTGCTGGTGTGTGTGTGTGTGTGTGTGTGTGTGTGTGTGTGTGTGTGTGTGTGTTGCAATAAAATGACATCTAGCCCAGTTTAAAAGTGGGCAGAGGATATGAACAGATGTTTCCCATACACATCCGATAGATCTCTATATCATTATTCATTAGGCAAACACAAATCAAAACCACAATGGGATCCCACTTCACTCCCACTAGCATGGTTAAAAGGAGACAGGCAGTCCCAGGTGTTGGCAAGGATGAGAAGACACTAGAGAGAGCCCTCATGGGTTGTGGTGGCAAGGTAAGAATGTGTAGGCTGCCCTGGGGAACAGTCTGACAGTCCCTCAAAATGCTAATCATAGTTACCAGCTGATCCAAGATTCCACTCCTCGGTATATATGGGCTGGCAAGAATGCCCAGTGGGTTAAAGTGCTTGCCACCAAGCCCGACAACCTTAGTTCAATCCCCAGACCTAACAGTAGGAGAGAACAAACTCCAGTGAGATGTACTTCGACCTCTGCACATGCGCTGTGGCATGTGCACGTGTACACAAACACACGATGTACCCACCCACACACTAAATAAGTAAGTGTAATTTAAAGAGAAAATTTTAAAAGAAGTGAAACCCCATATTTATACAGAGACCAGCACATGAATGCTTGTGGCTGCATCATTCGAAATAGCTGAGAAGTGGTAACAACACAAATCTCCATCAACTGGTAAATGGATAAACAGAACAAGGCATAAACGGAACTATCCAGCCATGTGGGGGAAGGAAGGGTGATCTGTTACTGAGTGGATAAGCATCCAAGTAAAAAGGGACCACATACTCCATGCATATGAACTGCCCAGGCACGGGCTAGCAAGATGGCTTAGCAGGTAAAGGTGCTTGACACCAAACCTGACAACCTGAGTTCCATTTCCCATGGCTCACATTGTGGAAGGAAAGATCTAACTCCCAAAACTGTCCTCTGATCTCCACATTTGTGCCATAGCGTGCACACACACACACGTACCCCATACATAGCCACAAATAAATAAACAACACATTTTTACAGAGTCTGAAATGCCTAGCTACATCCATTGGGTCAAGACAATTAGTTCTCATGGAGGAAGTGGCCACTGTGGAAAGTGCCCCAGATAGCTCTATCTGAGAAGTGTTTTAAATTCAAGGTCAATGAGATATGAGAAACCTCTGCACCAAAACTTGTAGAGAGGGAAAGACTGCCAAGTGTGGTGGCACATGCCTTTAATCCCAGCACTTAGGAGGCAGAAGCAGGCAGATCTTTGTGAACTTGAGGTCAGCCTGATGTACAGAGGAAGTTCCAGGACAACCAGGGCTGTTACGCAAAGAAACCATGTTTTGGGAAGGTGGGGAGAGAGAGATAGAGATAGAGATAGAGATAGAGAGAGAGATAGAGATAGAGAGAGAGAGAGAGAGAGAGAGAGAGAGAGAGATTATGGCAAGTAAATTCCACCTATCAATAAAGTAGTTTTGTTGACAGGGGCACGTAAGACAAGGTCTCATGTAGCCCAGGCTGGCCTTGAATTTATTATGTAGCTGAGGGTGACTTTGAACTCCTGATTCTCCTGACATCACCTCTCTAGTACTGGGATTACAGGTATATGTTGTCATGCTTCGTTCAACAAAGCTGTTTCAGAGAGACAGAGACAAAGAAAGAGAGCGGGAACAATCATGGCTGAGAAAGCAGCTTTAGAACTTCAGAGTCCAGGTGACCTAGTGTTGCAGAAGGCCACATCACCTTGAGTTCTAGTCCTATGCCTTACAGATCTGCTTGTTTGACCCTAAACAGGACCCTCCCCCCCCCCCCCCCCCCCCCCACACACACACAGGTTATTTTTCACCATGCCTCCCCTAGCACACGCTCCCAAGCTCTAGGTAGGGCCCTGGATTCCCTGGGGCAGTTTTGAACAGAACAAAAGAAAATAATAAGCACTCTTGGATAAACTCTCTGCCCCCTTAAAAGACCTACTGGAAGTTTGAGGACCAGGATGCTCTGGGCAGAGACCACAGGGTAAGGATGGCTGCCATGGAGAGAAACGACCCCAAGAAGGCTGGGTAGGGCTCCCTGGGGTCTGCTAGCACCCTCTCCCCAGGGGACCATCTCACTTGCTGAAAGGCTCTGCCTGAGAGCAGGGCCTGCCTCCTTCCCCTTCCTCTCCCTCTGTGTTCAGCATTTTCACACCACAGGTGCCTTTCAGCATAGGTTCTCCCATGTTTCCCAACCTGGCTGGGTCTCCTGGCTGGCAGAGGGGTTGGAGAGGGCTTCCTCTTCCAGGAGGGAAGGTGGTGGCTTCACCTGATCTAAGCTAGAGGCAGAGACCCTTTGCATCCCTAAGCTGTGGGGTTCCACCACAGCAGAGTGAGAAAAGCCTAGAGATACCAAGCTAAAGCCTTCATTTCCAAATGGGGAAACTGAGGGTCAGGGAGGTCAAGGGTTTTCTAAACGTCCACACAAGCCAGTGATAAGAGTCAGAGTCGGCCATGGACTGTGGGCAGGCCTAAGCTGACGGAAGTGTCGAAACCACCATGGAGGCAAATGGTCCATCCTGCCTGACTTCATTCACAATGGAGACTGAGGGGCCTCAGGGAGCCCAGAAGGTACAGAGCTGGGCTTCCATCCCAGGCCCACAAAGGACTCACACAGAGCCAAGCCCAAGGATCAACCGTTTCTCCCAATCCTCCCCAAACCACCCACCTACCCCTCCGCTTGACCAGTCCCATGTCCCATTACCTGGAGTCTCTGGGCTCATGTGAGCAGCAAGGCGAGCGGTGTGCTGATTGTGAATGTGGCCAGGCTGGGGAAGGAGAGGCCATGGCACCGTGACAGCAGAGGGCGGGGTAACCATGACGTTGCCCCTGGGCCTCACTGGCTCATCCGGGTGTTGTGGCATTCCTTCCTGCGGTGCTATCAGCCCCCAGGCCTTCCTGTCTGACTTGCCTCTTTCCCCAGCATCCTAGGAGAAGCAGAGGTTGGCGTACACCCTGCTGCAGATCCCAGGATCACACTGCAACCTCAAGCCCCCAGTGGCAACCATGGTGGGCTGCCCTGGGCTGTGACAGGCTCCAGGAAGGGAGGAGTTGAGGGTTTGTCTTGGGTAACCCCTCTTTGCTCGGGAGGTTGATTCAGGCCCCAGCCATGTGTCCTGACCTGCCCTGCAAGTTAGAAGACACTGCCATGCTCCCTGCTCCTGGAAGCCGGGGCTGGCATGGTATGTATATGCAGAGGAACAGGGAGCTCAGGGACCATGGAGAGGGCCTGAAAGCTAGGGCAGTGCTTCTCCTGGGAAGGGAACAGGGCCAAAGCTAGGGCAGGTCAGGAGAGCAGCACCTGTCTAGGATGGGTAGGAACTGAGTCCTCAAGAGGCAGGAAGACACACAGCTGCCACCTCTGCCTTGTACTCACTCATCAGTCACCCTGTGCTGTCGCTGACCTGGCGAGTACCAGTCAGCGGGAATAAAGGTAAAGCCAGGAGCTTCCTGGAAAAGGAGCCACCCACATCCTAAGCTCAGGCCCAAGCCTTGACTGTTCTCTCAAGTTCAGCATACACTCGGCCTGTGAGCCGAGTCCTACTGGACAGCCTCTGCTTTGTCCCCAGTCCCGCCCCCATCTCACTTCCGCCACCACCATCACTGTTGCCCTGCTTCGGCCATACCCTCTACTGTGGTCCAACTGGGCAGATGCTTCAGCTCCACCCCCACTGTGCATAGCCTCCAGTTCTCAGAACGCAGCCCATTCTCACAAAGTCCTTCGCCATCTGCCCCATGCCTCTTGTTCTGACCTTGACTCCATGACAACCCCCCTCTCTCAATTCGTGCCATACTGAGAAATGCTCCAAATATCCCAGATAGATACCCACCTCAGGGCCTTTGCACTGGCTGTCCTGTTCAGAACACTCTCCCCTAGAAAGCCACCTGAGGGGGTGGTGATGGAGAGATGGCTCAGAGGTTAAGAGCACTGGCTGCTCTTACAGAGGTCCTGAGTTCAATTCCCAGCAAGCACATGGTGGCTCATAACCATCTATAATAAGATCTGGTGCCCTCTTCTGGTGGGCATGCATGCATGCAGGCAGAACACTGCATAATAAATCTTTAAAGAAAGAGAAAGAAAGCCACCTGGATCCTTCCTTCACTCTTTCTGTCTCTGTTCAAATGTCACTTCTGCAAGGAGCCTGCCCTGATCAGCCTGCTCTCCATCCTCTTCAGCCGGCTTTACTCCTCCACATATTGTCTTCTTGCACAGATTTCCTGATAAAGTATTTGCTTTAGCACCTGGGACAGTGACCAATGTGTAGAAAACACTCAGTCAATTTTGCTGAATGAGTAAGAGATCTGAAATAGCCTGATATGTGTGTGGTAGTGTTTGTGGGGGGGGGGGCACTCCAAGCAGAAGGAGGTAAGAGGTGCCATTGACCACTGTGCTGAGGAAACACACAGATTGTTTCATTTGGCATGAGTGAGGGCCTTGGCGCTAAAAGAGACAGAGAGGAAGCCAGAGAGGCAGGAGCTCCGAAGCCATGCTAAGGAACTGCATGGGGACCTGAGCACAGTAGGGAGCCACATGGTCTCGTCTGTTTGGAAGATAGCTCTTGGGAGCTATGGTATGGACTGAGAAGGGTGTCTTGAGAGATGGGGAGACAGGGGATTAGGGGTAGGGTCATGGGAAGATCCAGGATATGTTGAGAAGAACAGTGTTGCCAGCCACAGGGGTGACAGGGCTTGGGAACTGTGACTGGGCGAACTGAGATGCGCAGGGAATGTAAAATGCATGCTGAATTTTAAAGGCTGGATGGAAAATAGAGAATAATTCTTTTTGAGACAGTTTCACTATGTAGCCTTGGCTGTCCTGAAACTCACATATGTACATCAGGCTGGCTTCAAACTCATGCCTGTCTCTGTCTCCCAAGAGCTTTTTTGTTTCCCCCCTTGGTTTTTCGAGACAGAGTTTCTCTGTGTAGCTTTGACTGTCCTGGAACTCACTCTGTAGACCAGGCTGGCCTTGAATTTACAGAGATCTGACTGCCTCTCCCCCCCCCCCCCTCCCGAGTGCTGGGATTAAAGGTGCGTCCTATCACCGCCAGGCTCCAAGAGCTATTACAGAAAGCATGCACCACCATGCCCTGCCCACTCTTCCTTTCTTTTGTATTGATGATGTTAAGATGAGTTCATGTTGGGTAGACTTGGTTTATAAAGTAAGTTAGTAAAACGTTGACTACTTTTAATGTACCCCTGCAAATTTAAAATGTGTAGTAGTTATAGCGTATGATGGGCCTGGTTCAGAGAGCACAGCCAACAGGTCTCAATAATGTGGGGGTGAGGGTGTAGGGGTGAGGGAGACCCTCAGACTAACTGTAACTCTCCTTCTTCCTCCAGCAGCTCCTTTCTGATGAGACTGTGATTCAGAGGCCACAGGGGTAGAGCCTGGATGGCCAGTGTTCAGTGGGACACGGTACACATGCAAAATCCCACCTTCTAAATTAAGAACTTGCTGGAAATGAAATACATTGATAGACTAGACAATGAGCCTTCCTTCTGAGAGCAGTATATAAGAAGAAACTTCAAGACTCCTATTTTTTGTTTGTTTGTTCATTTGTTTGGTTTTTTTGAGACAGGGTTTCTCTGTGTAACTGCCTTGGCTGTCCTGGAACTCTCTGTAGACCAGGCTGGCCTCTAACTCACAAAGATCTGCCTCCCGAATGCTGGGATTAAAGGCCTGCACCACCACGGCCCAGCTCAAGACCCCTATTAAGCCAGTATGAGGAGGCTAAACTAAATTAGGTATTCTTAAACTGGGCATAGTAGTTCACATTTATAATCCTGGCACTCAGCAAGTTAGTCAAGATGATCTTGGGTTCCAGGCTATCCTGGGCTGCATAGGGAATTTCTTTCTCCAAAATAACGAACAACTAACTTGATTACTCTCATAATGCGCTTACATCCTTAGCTGAGCAAGAGTCAGAATTACCCCGAAACCTCTTAGAAACTGCTAAGTCCCCAGGCCCCTTCCCAGACATGCTCAATCAGAAGTTGTGGGGTCCCCAGGCTATCTTAGCACGCCTGTGCTGATATCTGCTCATGTGCGAGACCCACCGGTCTGAAGGTCTTCTGACACCTGCAGGTTTAAATGCCTGGCACACAGAAAGTGCTCCCCAAAAGCAATCCTCTATCTTTGGTTTGCCTTCTAGTCCCGTCATTAGGCATTTCCCTCCCTGAGCCTCAGTTTCCCTCTCTGCCTCTTCTGCAGCACCTGCTTGGGTATTTACCTGGAGCATGACAGACACACCTCCACGTGGGCAGATGTCACAGTCAGGACAGACCTGTCTGAGGTGTCAAGGAGGCCCTGCTCCAGCTTAGCTCCACCCAGATGACTTCAGTGTCCAGAGTGTGGGTGATTCACGGCACAGCCTCCCACCGTGATGAAGCGCAGCTGACAGTCCCGGGGAGTCAGTACAGCAGCTGAGCGTGACTTATGGCTTTTCTGCATTCCAGAATTGCTAGCCAGGCCCCTGACTCAGCAGGCATGTGTACTCTGCAGGCAACAGTCAGACAGCTCAGCCTCAGTTTCCCCATTTGTCAAAACAGTGAGGCAGCAGCTCCCTACACATGACAAGGGTGCTTGTGTATTCTGGCCAGTGACACCCAGCCTTTGTTATGCCTCAGTGTTCTTGGAATGAGGCCACGGGATTCCTGAAGAAGCCCCCTGTGGCTTCTTAGGCCTGATACATTTAGGTGTAGGGGGAAAAGAAAGGGAACCTCACCTACTGTGAGCTCTGGCCATTTACAGCCTCCTACAGCCTCCCAGAAGGATGCCTGGGAGGGCAGGACCTATCTTTACCATCTGAAATTGTCTATTAAATGAGTCCTCCAAGGCAAGGGTGGTGGCTTACACTTATACTCCCAGCACTTGTACTCAAGGGCTAAGGCAAGAGGATCGCTGTGAGTTTGAGGCCAGCCTGGTCTACAAAGGGAGACCTTATCTAAAAATAATAATAATAATAATCAAATAGTTAATTAAATTTAATACAAACAAACACAACTCTAACATAGAGTATTGTGTCCATTTCATGGATGTGGAAAGTGAGATGAAATGACTTTTCTCAAGGTCACAAGGCTGGGTTGAGATTTGTACCAAGATCTCCCTGGCTTGAAAACCCAACCCTTTCGGCCCCTCCACCGAGAAACTCCAAGTTAACCTACAGGCTTACACAGCTCCAGTTTGTGCCACTCAAACCTACATCTGAAACCTGAGCATCACCCCCCCCTGCTTTCCTTCCTCCTCCTGTCCTTCCTCCTCCTCCTTTCTGCAGTGTCGGGGATTAAACTGAGGGCCTTGAGCACATGAAACAAGCCCCCACCACGGAACCACGCCCCAGCCATTGATCTCCTGACTCTTTCCCTAACGGCTAACCATGCTGGACATCACTCCACATGCTTACTTACCTTCTTTGGTCAGCACAGCCTCCTGCCTGCTTTCTGCTTGCTCTCCCCTTTGCTGCTGGGACTCGAATTCTTTGTCAGCTGGCGGTGGACAGATATTTCCCGTGTGTCCCACAGGCCACCCTCTGAAAGTGCTGAATAGCTGTTCCCTTGTCTATTCACAGCAGTGAACCAGACTGAATGAACAGTTTTTCAGTGGTTTGGATTGTCCCCCAGTACTGGGAATAGAATGTAGGCCTCCTGCATGCCAGGCAATGGTCCTGCTGAGCCACACCCTGAGCCCAGCACCTCACTGGTGGGTGCTGAGCAAGACTTCTATGGGTGAGCCGAGTCTCCAGCTCCTGAATAGTCATTCTTTTTAAAAAACAAAGTCTCACTGTGTAGTTATGGCTGGCCTAGAAGTGTTTTGGACACCATGCTGGCCTCCAACTCACAGAGACGCCCCTGTCTCTGCCTCCCAAGTGCTGGGGTTAAAGGTATTCACCATCATTTTAAAAGCTCATTTTACAGATGAGGAAGTCTAGGCCTAGAGGTTGGGGACTTGCCTGTGGATGTCAAGGACTTTGGGGGCAAAGGTGGAACCACAAGCCAGGTCCTCTGACCTTCAGGCAAGCCCTCAAGGGCATTCTGTGGAAGCAGACATTTTTCTTGTTCTCGTCTCTCAGACAGGTAGGTGTGCACTGCACAGAGCCTTCTTTTCTAGCCCAACTTGCCAAAGTGAGAAAAGGCGGAGGGACCTTACACAAGGCGGAGAGGCCACCATAGTGGGGAAGGGCCAACCTCCCAAAGGACCCATTTGAGAGAAGAAACATCTTCCTCCAGAAGAGGGAAGGGTAGGTCCTCAGAGGGCACAAACTTCAGGGAGACCCTGAAACCAAACTTATTTGAGGTCACACAATCATTACTGATAAGATCTGGAGATGTGGTGGCGTGTGCCTCTAACTTTAGCACTGAGGAGGTTGAGGCAGGATAATTGTGAGTTTGAAACCAGCTGGGATAATACATCGAGACCTTGTGTTAATCCAAATACAACAAAGGGAGGTGTCTGAGGGTTCAGCTGATCAAACTCACTGTGGCTCCCTCCATTTGGCACAAACACTGGCTTTCTACAAAGGAAGGAAAATAGAGTAGTCAAATGTATCCAATGAGTCCTGAAGGAATCAACTTCATAGAGCAGCAGTCAAATGTATCCAATAGGTCCTAGAGGGACCAACATTACAGAGCAGTAAAATGTATCCAATAGGTCCTAGAGGAACCAACATTACAGAGCAGTCAAATGTATCCAATAGGTCCTAGAGGGACCACATTACAGAGCAGTCAAATGTATCCAATAGGTCCTAGAGGAACCAACATTACAGAGCAGTCAAATGTATCCAGTAGGTCCTAGAGGGACCAACATTACAGAGCAGTCAAATGTATCCAATAGGTCCTAGAGGACCAAGGTCTGGGTTTCAGTGAAGGAGAAAGACTTTCCGTAAAGTCAAGTCAATAGGGGCAGTCATGCAGAGACCTCTTTCCTGGGGACCAGTGCACGGTTAGGAAGGGGCAGGGAAGGCTGCTGAGGTGGCTCAAAAGGTGAAGACACATGTGTGTGAGGACTCATCATCTGGAGGTGAAGGCACATGTGTGTAAGGACTCATCATCTGGAGGTGAAGGCACATGTGTGTGAGGACTCATCATCTAGAGGTGAAGGCACATGTGTGTAAGGACTCATCATCTGGAGGTGAAGGCACATGTGTGTGAGGACTCATCATCTGGAGGTGAAGACACATGTGTGTGAGGACTCATCATCTGGAGGTGAAGGCACATGTGTGTGAGGACTCATCATCTGGAAGTGAAGGCACATGTGTGTGAGGACTCATCATCTGGAGGTGAAGGCACATGTGTGTGAGGACTCATCATCTGGAGGTGGAGCCACGGGTGTTTGTGAGTCACCCTACCTGGGTGCTAGGAACTGAGGGTCCTCTGGAAGATCAAATAAGAGTTCTTTTTTTGTTTTTGTTTTGTTTGTTTTTGTTTGTTTTTCCAGACAAGGTTTCTCTGTGTAGCCTTGGCTGTCCTGGAACTTGCAGACCAGGCTGTCCTGAAACTCACAGAGAATCATCTGCCTCAGCTTCCCCAATGTGCCACCACTGCCCGGTTTTTGTTGTTGTTGTTGTTGTTGTTTTGTTTTTTCAAATGAGAGGATGAGGGAAAGAAGTTAGAATAGACGGAAGAAGCAGGGAGGGAGGAAGGAAGATCAAAAGAATATTCTTATGAGTTTCATTACATTTATTTAGTGGGGAAGGGCCACGGTGCCTGTGTGGAGGTCAGAGGACAACTCACAGGAGTCGGTTCTCCCCTCCACCATGTGGTTTTCAGGGATCAAACTCAGATTGTCAGGCTTGACTGCAAGCACCTGCTGGGCCGTCCCACCAGCCATGAAAAGGTTCTTGAAGAGTACTTTGTGATCAGGCATTTGGATAGGGGCCATCTCTGTAGCCAGACCCTGCTTCCAGCCCTGGAATCCTCCCAGTAACTTTAGGAGTGACTCCCGTAGGAGGGGCAGCTCAGTGCAGCTCAAGCCAGGGCAGGTATCCGGCACCTTCCCATGGGTGTGAGAGGCAGGGAGGGCTTGTGGTGTGAGCCTGTGTAATCCTGCTGCCAAGCCTGTCTCTTGTCCTCCTCCCATGGCCTTGGTCCTGGCTTGAGTCTGTGCTTTCCACAGAAAAGAACCAATAGGTCTCGGAGGCCTATGATCGTGTGACTTCTCCTGGGAAGACACGAACATTCATCAACTCACCCCACAATAGGGCACTCATGACAAGCTGAAGGTCCAGTTGGGAGAACCAATGAGTTTATTGGGCTTATTTAAAGGAGCATGAGTGGCCCCCAGACAGCTGCATTCCCACCAACACCCACTCCAGCAAGGGTGACTACCTCCCCAAAGCTGCATAGATGGAGTCCTTCCCCTCAGTGAACCTTCCACCTTCAACACTATAGTGCTTCCCCAGACCACACTGCAGCTGGGGTACCGGGAGGGACGGAGGGAGGGATGGAGAGAGGGAGGGCTTGACTCTCAAGTGGGTCTGACACTCTGCTTCTCTACTAAGTTATCAGGCCTGATCTTGTGTGGGTAGTTACAGCTTCTCTGATTTCAAGATGGCAGCGGCCATGTCATGTCCAAAAGAGAGTATTCCACAAACGCTGGGGAGATGGTTCGGTGGAGAGGAGGGGAGGGGTCCAAACATGAGGACTTGAGTTTGGACCCCCAATATCCTCCTTAAAAATAAGCCAGAGCTAGGTGTAATGGTCTTATGCAAGAGTAGTAATGTTCTTAACCTCTGAGCCACCTCTACAGCCTTAATAAATTAATAAATTGAATTTATTTCTAATAAATAAATAGAGCTGGGTATGGTGTATTGAGTGAGAGTGCCCCTGCCCCCTTACAGGCTCATGTATTTGAATGCTTAGTCCCTTGTTGGTGGAACTGTTTGGGAAGGATTCAGAAGTGTGGCCTTGTGGACAAGGTATGTCACTGGAAGTGGGTTGTGAGATTTCAAAAGCCCATGTCTGATCCAGTTAGATCTTGCTGCCTCATGCCCGTGGATGAGGATGCAGCTCTCAGCTACCTATCCAGCACCATGCCTGCCTGTGGCCATGCTCACCATGATGAACCCTAACCCTCTTGAACTGGGAGCCTCAGCAAACATTTTCTTTTATAAGTTTCCTTGGTTATGATGTCTCTTCACAGCAGTAGACAGTAACTGAGACAGTGGGCATGGTGGAGCATGCCTTTGATCCTGCCAACTGGGAGGCAGAGGCAGGCAGATCTGTATGAGTCTGAGGCCAGCCTGGCCTACAGAGTAAGTTTCAGGACAGCCAGGGCTACACAGTGAGGTCCTGTCTCAAGATAAATAAATAAATGAACAAAATAAGTGCTGCGGGCCGCAGGAATATATCATAAGAATTCAGCTGGATATGGCAAAGTCACCACCTGGAGGGATCAGGGATTTCCTCCAGAGGAAGCCAAATTCCAAGGAGCATTTGGTGTTACTTGGCTTGTTATATATATCAACTGTTTTCTGTTATGAAAATCATGTGTGCCTTCATAGTTTTCCCAATTGACTTTTCCCTAAGAAGGGCTAACAGTGTGGACTGATCACTCTCTAGACATACACATTCCAGGTATTTGGAGAACAGCCTCAGGAAAGGCTTTCTCTGGAATCAGATATCTCCCTTAGCCACTTTCAAGGACTAGCAGTAATAACAGTCCATATGAAAGTCTCCTGATCTAAGGTAAATTCCACAAGGAGACACCACCTAGGTCAGGTGGACATTAAGTGATAGCTTTACACAATTCAGCTTGGACCCTCCTTTCTTACAGCCTTACTAACTTTATAGACCTTTAACTCCTTACCTAACCACTTCTAGGAATATTTAGATAACCTTCTGTGCTGACAGCTATGCTCAGCCAGAACCCCAGTTCAAGCCTCCCTGTAAGTATCATCATTGGCAGCATCTAGCCAGGTCCATCCCCAGATGGAGGAAAGTACCTTAGCAGAGACACCTCTGTGCTTTCTAAGAACAGACTTAAGCATCCAGGCTACCTGTTTGAGAAGGCCTGGCAGATGTGTCAATTAAGCTTAACTTCCTCCTTTCCCAAAACTTACCTCTGGTTCCAGATCTCCCTTTAACTATCATCAGAGGCATCTAGCTGTACACAGGTTGCCTAGTGACTGAGCACACTTTCCCCCACCCTGCAGAAAAACGGCAGATAGCTTGGACAGATAGGAGCCACAGGAAAAAAGAAGACAGTTTTATTTTCTCCCATTGACCTAGCAACTTATAGATTCTTAACATTTTCTACCAATCACATTTAAGACTATAGTTGAGCACATAAAATTCCCTCTTCTTAGATATTACCCAAATTCAGCCTTTAGTTAATTCATTTCCCCATTGGTCACTTCCCTTTGGTGTTGCAAATGATAATTAACAGTTATTGCCTCTCAATGTGATTCTTATCACTCCGTTTGACCCTGGAAGCCTGGCTTTATATACCAGGACTTCCAGGGCATGGGATGGAGAAGAGAAAAGAGAATGGAAGAACTAGACAGGTAAGAACTTGAGAGGAACAAACTGAGACGGGGAAGAACTAGATTGAAGGGCTAGAGAGTACTAGAGGAATGAGATGGAAGATGAGGAAGAGCCAGATGGGGAAGTACTAGCTGGGTAAGAACAAGATGAAAAGGACCTAGATGAGGCAGAGTTAAGATGAGAGAATTAAGATAGAACTTAGAGGGAGCAATAGAAAAGTATAGAGAGAAATCAGGCAAGAAAGGAGCTAGACATGAGAACAGAACTGAAGCTGTGTATAAAGAATGTTATGCCAGAGGAATTAAAGCAAGTGGACTATAGAGCTCGGTGTGCTGAAATTCTGTTTCCTGAAAATAGTCCTCGCCATTCATAGTTCTCTCTCCTGAGCCCCTGGGATGTATAATATTAAGGCTGGTCCCTCAAATATTAAACAAGAAATCAGTTGACATTGGTGATATGACTCAGCCGGTAAATGCACTTGCTCCCCAGGCTGATCACTGATGCTCAGCCCCTGAGACATGCACTGTAGAAAAGAGAACTGACTCCTGGAAGTTGACCTCTGATGTCCACACATGTACCACAATGGCTGGGGAGGCAGGGTAGCAAGTGGGCAGAGCAGGAAGCTGGCAGATCACATCCCAGTGGCACAAAGGAAGCCAGAGAGTGAATCCGAAATAAGGCAAGGCTCTAATCACTCAAAGCCTGACCCCGTTGACACACCTCCTCCAGCCAAGCTCCGCGTCCTAAAAATTCCATAATCTGTCCTGGAGAGATGGCTCTGGAGTTAAGAGTACTTGTTGCTCTTCAAGGGACCCAGGTTCAGTTCCCAATAACCATACGGTGCCTCAGAGCCATTCATAATATTAGTTTCAGGGGATCTGGTGCCCTCTTCTGACCTCCCCAGGCATGAGGCTTGCAGGTGGTATACATGCAGACAAAACACTCAAGCACATAAAATTAAATAATAAAAAAAATCTTTTAAAGAAATTCCATAACCTCGCCATACAGGACTACCAATAGGAGACTAAGTTTTTAAATACGTGGGCTTACATGGGACACTTCTCATTCAAACCACCACACACAGGCTCC
This sequence comes from Peromyscus eremicus, assembly GCF_949786415.1. NCBI lineage: Eukaryota > Metazoa > Chordata > Mammalia > Rodentia > Cricetidae > Peromyscus > Peromyscus eremicus. The sequence goes on from NC_081418.1 coordinate 126,987,967, forward strand.
AGTGTCAAACTCAGGTTGCCAGCCTTACCCTGTCAGGTCTGAGGATAGGGCCTCTTTCCTGTAGCTGCTGTAAAGGAAATGGCAAAGCCCCTACTCAGAGCCTATGTATGAGTCTGTCAACAGACTCCTCGGGTACCCAGATTCCAGGAGAATGACAGTCACCAGCTGCACTTCCTCAAGGAAGTGTACAGGCCTCAGGTTGCCAGCCTCCGAAGTATGAGAGGGCTACTGCACATCCCCGCCTGGCACACCATCTGCGTAATGAAAACACCTCACCCGGGTGTGCCTCTCCCCCCCACGTCCTCAGAGCAACACATCCCTTCCTTCCCTTGCTGCTTAGGACTCAGCGAGAACCTGTGAAACCGGGCCTCTGTCTCTGAGACCTATAAGAAGCACACACACCCTCTGCCACTCTGCCTCCTGGGCCAGAATTCTCATAAGAGCTCCTGCCGCGCTATCTGTCTGTCTGTCCATGGCATTAATAACTCTCTTAATACATTTTTTACCTCCAAAGACAATCCACCCCAGTGTGACCCTTAAACCCCCAACTGGAGATCTTTCATAAATCTAGTTTTCTAGGAATTGCACAGAAACCCCATCTACAGGAAAAGGCACGTTCTGAATCCCTTGTGGAACCCTAGTGGTTTTACTTTTTCAGATTATAATCACACCCGAGACACCTCTGAAGCCACCCTAGAACCTCAATTATTGAAAAGGAAGGTAGATTTTTACTTCCTGTGCACATGTGAAATGTGATCTCTTTGCCTCCTGACTGCTAGTCCAGCCCCCAGGCTCCTGTGGCATGATGGACTGTATCCCTTCTGGACCTCATTATTCAATGGCTAGCAAGTTTCTTAAGGTGCAGTCTGGGCCAGGAGATTGGCCGAGGACCCTGTTCAGATTCCAGAGACCCCATTCCTTGGGCTAGCAGACCTCTTTCAACGGCTCCTTCTTGCTCCTCAAAGCACCAGCCTCCACATTAGCCATTCATCAACAGGAGGTCTGAAAGCCGTGTCTCCTGTAGGGTTGAGACATCAGGGATGGGAGACCTGTTCACCTTCAAATTCTACAGTACTCATCATGGTGTCTCCACACAGGCAACACAGAACAAAGAATAGTCACAGGAGGATGAGTTTCTGACTTTCTCACAGGTCATGTGCAGTCACCTGTTATTAGATGCAGTTTGATCCCCAGAGTCTAAACCTAGTTGGAGGTGGGGCAGTCGTGACTTTAATTTCTCACCTTTCTGCATCCCTGCCTGCTCCATCTGACTCAGGTCAGCTTCTTTCCACGCTGGCTGTGAGCTTGGCCCCGTCACCTTGATTTTAATTAGGTTCCTGTAACTGTGATAAAACACCATGACCTAGGCAACTAATAGAAGTAAGAGTTTATTTGGCTTTATGGTTCCAGAGGGACAGGAGTTCATCATAGCCAGAAAGCATGGCAGCAAGCGGCAGGCATAGGGACAGGAGCAGGAAGTTCAGAGATCGTGTCTGTCAGAGACAGCACACCGGAAGTAGGGTAAGACTCTGTTCTGTCAAAGTCTACCCCTATGGACATACTCTCTCCATCAAGACTGCACCTCCTAAGCTTTCCCAAACAGGTTACCCACTGGGGACCGAGTGTTCAAATGCCTGAGTGGCACTTTAGAACCCTTTTTAGATGGTCCCCTGAAACCTAACTGACTTTGGAGGTCAAGGGCCAAAAACTGGCTGCCCTCTTTGTCTCTTTATCCTATTGATTTTAGCCTTTAAGCTTGGCTGTTGAACATCTAGAAGTTCCATTAAAAACATCTAGAAGAAATAATAGTGATGAAAATTTGAATTTTGTAACACTTAGATCAAATGAATACATTTTACTGCCAGACAGTGGCAGCACACACCTTTAATGCCAGCACTGAGAGGCAGAGGTAGGTGGATCTCTGTGAGTTTGAATCCAGCCTGGTCTACAGAGTGTGGGATAATCCTTTACACTGTGTGAATATATGTCACTGTGATTGGGTTAATAAAGAAGCTGACTGGCCAATAGCTGGACAGATAGAGGTTAGGCAGGATTTGCAGACAAAAAGAGAGCATGAAGAAGAAGAGGAGGACTCTCTCAGAATCACAAGGAAATGTGGAGAGAAGGACATGAGCTTGCTGTACTGAGAAAAGATACCAAGCCATGTGGCAGAGCATAGATAAGAAATATAGGCTAATTTAAAATGTAAGAGTTAGCTAGTAACAAGCCTGAACAATTGGCCAAGCATTTATAATTAATATTAAGTCTCTGTGTGGTTACTTAGGAGCTGGTCAGCAGTCCCAATGGAAAAACTCCACCTATAACAGAGTGAGTTCCAGGAGAGCCAGGGCAGAGCCAGTTCCAGGACAGAGAAACTCTGTCTTGAAAAACAAACAAACATACAAACAAACAAGAAATATAGATTTAGAAAATAAATTCTGACTTTATTTTATTTTATTATTATTATTTTTGAGTGCTGAGATTAAAGGAATTTTATATATATATTTTTTTTTAAAGGAAGCTGGGTGGAAAGAGGGCTCATGGTTTAGAGCACTTGTTACTCTTGCAAAGGACCTAGCTTCAATTCCTAGCACCCACATTGTGGTTCACAACTATCTGTATCTCCAGTTTCAGGGGACCTGACACCCTCTTCTGACCTCTTTTGGCACAGCATGCACATGGTGCACGGGCATACATGCAAGCAAAACATTCATATACATAAAATAAAACAAAAAACCCCTTTAAATTCCTTTAAAAAGCTTGATAGAATACAGCAAGATGCTGCACCCCACAGTTAGAAAACACATGCTTTAATCCAACACAAACAAGATGTTAACATTCCCTCTATCATAATCAGAGTCCCGTAAGCACTCAGTAGAATTCTGAAGCTCTGAACTGTAAACAGGGTTTACCAGAGGAGTAAAGTAGCAACCTTTGCTTGCATCAGTCTAATGTCGTAAAAAATGAAAAAGAAGGCTGGAGAGATGGCTTGGTAGTTAAAAGCATTTGCTGCTCTTGCACAGATTCTGGGTTCTGTTCCTAGCACCCATATGGCAGCTCACAACAGTTGATAACTCCAGTTCCTTGGGTTTTATTGCCCTCTTCTGGCCTCTGTGGGTACTGCACACACATGGTATGTATACAAATGTGCAGGCAAAACATTCGTACACATGAAATAAAAATAATAATAACAATAAAATTAAAAAAGATTCAATTTTGGCTTCACTGTCATTTGCAAGGTGCCAGGTGATTGCTATATTCCTTCCTGAGAGTATTCACAATCCTCTGAAGGGCTGTCTCCCCTCCCCACTCATGAAAAATGACCTTTTTCTGGAATGGCCAGATGGGTGGTGTGATTGAGGCAGGAACAGGAGACTAGGAGAAATGTAGAGCTCATCTTCCTGTCCCAAGGCTTAGGGACTTTACAACCACTGTTCAGTCACTTAGGGAAAGAGAGGTTGTATTAGGGGCAGGAAAACAGATGTCATAAAACATCCTTTTATTTTTTTTTCTTTACTTTTTTGTTTTGTTTTTTATTTTTTTGAGGCAAGGTTTCTTTGTGTAGTCCTGGCTATTCCTAGAACTTGCTCTGTAGACCAGACAGGCCTCAAATTCACAGATATCCACCTGCCTTTGCCTCCTGAGTGCTGAGATTAAAGATGTGTGCCACCTACCCAGCAGTTTTTTTGATGTTATTTGTTTGCTTTTGTTTTTTGGCTTTTTGTTTTTGTTTCTGTTTTTTGTTTGTTTGTTTTTGGTTTTTCGAGACAAGGTTTCTCTGTGTAGCTTTGCACCTTTCCTGGAACTCACTTGGTAGCCCAGGCTGGCCTCGAACTCACAGAGATCCACCTGGCTCTGCCTCCCGAGTGCTGGGATTAAAGGCGTGCGCCACCACCGCCGCCCGGCTTTGTTTTTGTTTTTAATAACAGGATCTATGTAGCCAAGACTGAACTTTTGATCCTCCTGCCTTCACCTGCCAAGTTCTGGAATTACAGTCATGAGCCATCCTGACCCCAGAAATTTCGTTTTACAAAGCTGGGGATGTAGTTCAGTGGTAGAGCAGTACCAAAAAAGAAATTTTAATACATTTAAGATAAAAGTTTCTTGCTGGGTGATGGTGCACACCTCTAATCCCAGCACTCCAGAGGCAGAGACAGACGGGTATCAGTGAGTTCAGGCCAGCCTGGTCTACAGAGTGAGTTTCAGGACAGCAATGACTACACAGAGAAACTCTGTCTTGAAAAACAAAACAAAAAAGATAAATAAAAGGAACATATTGGGCCAGACAGTGGTGGCACATGCCTAGAACTCAGGAGGCAGAACCAGGCACATGTCTGTGAGTTCAAGGCCAGCCTGGGCTACAGAGTAAATTCCAAGACAGGCTCCAAAGATACACAGAGAAATTCTGTCTCAAAAAACCAAAAAAGAAAAAAGAAAAAAATGAAAAAGAAAGAAAGAAAGAAACATATTGGGCTGTGACTAAAAATAACCAAGAGTTGTGTGAGTCTCCCAAGGCCACCAAGCTAGGAAGCAGCCTACAGAGATTTGAAGCCAAGCTTCCTGTTCAGTATTAAGAGTCCTCCTGTGGGGCGGTGGTGGCACACACCTTTAATCCCAGCACTGGGGAGGCAGAGGCAGATGGATCTCTGTGAGTTCGAGGCCAGCCTGGTCTACAGAGTGAGTTCCGGGACAGGCTCCAAAGCTACACAGAGAAACCCTGTCTCGAAAACAACAACAATAAAAAAAAAAAAAAAAAAAAACACAGGCAGATAGACAGACAGACACACACACACACACACACACACACACACACACACACACAACACACACACTCCTAATTGGGGAAAACTGCGATCAACTTCAGGGAAGGGCTGTTGTTTAGGAACTTGAGGTCAATCCTGACTCTACTGCATATTCACTGACTGTGTGGCCTTGCCAAGTTCCTTTGGTTCCCAGGACACAATTAAACTATCGTAAAATGAAAAGACTCATCCTGACAGGGTGAGGGCCTGGTGTGACTGAATGCACCCTCCACATAAGGCTGGCTCTGGACAGGCCACCACGGGGACTCAGAAGTCCAGCGAGGGGTGCTTAGGCTTGCTTGACTAGCTTTGCTTAAGAGAGCTCCTGTTTCCTGAATAATTGTAGATGAGAACGTGGAGGCTCAGAGAAGTGATGCCTAGTGGAACCTGGGACTGCCATCCCACGTCCACGCATGCATGCATGCCACTGAGCAAGGTCAAAGTTTCACAAGGCAGAACCAGGAGAGGGGTGGTCCGTGCTCGATGGTGAGTTCCCTGTCTCTGGAGTATGCACGTCCATGCTGAGCAGAGCTCCCCAGGAGAAGAGGCCAGGTCCTGCAGTCCAGCCCTTCCCAGGACAGGAAGGGTAAGGGTGACCGAAGGGGCGTGGCTGAGGGGAGGGGGCGTGGCTGAGGAGAGGGGAGGCCGCGCCGCCATATTCATTCCCGCCCGCGGACCGCGGCGCAGCCAGCATGAGTACCGCTGCTTTCCACATCTCCAGCCTGCTGGAGAAGATGACGTCCAGCGACAAGGACTTCAGGTGCGCCCTGCGGCGGTCCGGGGCTCCTTTTCAGGGGCCTCAGCCCGTTCTGGCCGCCCCCCGACCCCCTGCAGACCCCCGCGGGTGCCCCCGGCCTCTTCGCCTGGGCCTGGCTGGGCCTGCAGCTCTGCTGCAACAGCCCCGCCCCCAACCTCTTCCCGCCTTTGCCGAGCTGGGCCCTCAGGTCCCCTACACTGGGGCCCCCCAGGCCCTCCAATGAAGTTCCCATCCGCCTCTCCTTGGGATCCCAGGGCTGACCTCCTTTGACCCGCACTAAAACAGCCCCCCACTCCGCGCCACCTCCATCCTAGGGCTATCCCTTTCTGATACCCGGACTTCTACCCCGCCTCTAGGTTACCCCATCCTCCCAGCCTGTACCCCTGCCGGGACTCCTAACCCGAACTTTTCTTTCTTTCCTCTTTTTTTCTCTTCATCCCCTCTTCTCCCCGGCCCATTACCATCCCATCCTTTTCATTCCCTCCTCTCCCGAGATGTTCGGTTAAGCATGGCTTAGAGGCAGGAAGCAAAGGTTGGGGTGAGGGCCTTGTCTCTCCTCCATTCTCTTTCTCCTGTCCTTTTCTCCGAGCATCCCAGAAACAGCAGAACAGAGCCGCCAAGAAGGATGGGAACATCTGGTGCACCCCTATCTTGCAGGGGAAACAGGCTCAGTGACAAAAAGGGGTTGGCCTATGATCCTATAGCCAGTTCTGTACCTCCAAGTTGACAGGACACTGCACCTACTGAGTCTTCTGTCACTTTTACAAACAGGGAAACTGAGATTTGGGGGTACGAAGGGCCTGGGCACAATGCCAAAGGTAGGACCAAGCAGAGGTGGAGGTCTTAGTGATGTCCGGAATCTAGCCTGGAGGGGCCTGAAGCCTGCTCACGTGGTCTGACCCCCCCTTTGTCCTGTAAATCTAGTCCTCAAAATCTCTTTGTGGCCCCAAGCCCCATGGTGGTAATAGGGCTTTGGACCCTTAGCCCTGGCTTCAGACCTTGGCAGCCATAATTTACTGGCTCTATAAGTGATGGGCAAATTACTCCACCCCCTCTGAACTTTAGCTCCTGTTTATGGTGTAGGTACCAGGTAAGTGCTTTGTGAGTGGTTGCCCGTGTGATTCTGCACACTCTCTGGACCTTGACTAAGCAAGCATCTCATCTTCACTGCTGGCTCCCACTGAGTCGTTACCAGGATGCCTCTGCACTCCATGCAGGACCAGGCACCTCTATCTGTGTTTCTGCCGTGCTACCTGTGGTCTCCTGTGGTTGGTTGCCTGTGCAGGGAGACAGGGTAGGTCCTGTGGAGTGTTCTTTAGTCCCCTCCTTCCTGTTCTCCAGAGGCCTAGAGGGGCTTTGGTTTACATGCCCTGCCAGCGCTGAGGGACCATCTCCTGGGCCTCTGAATCGGGGAGTTGGCCCTTTCAGCCTGTCCCTGCCAGCAGCCTCGAGGACACTTAAAACCACCCTGAGCATATGAGAATAGCGTCTATTTTTAAAAGTCTGAATACCAGGAGGCTGAGTCCCCTGGCCAGCTGTCCAGGCACCATGTGGCCCAGTGTCCCAATGGTGCTGCCTCTCGGATTTCAGGAGACCATGGCCTGTGGTTCCCAGAGGGGAGTGACTGACTACGGTTCCAGGCAAGGGACAGGAAGCCTTGGTTCCTAGTTTTGTTGGGGCTCAGACTCTGACAGGGAAAATCGGAGGCTCAAGAGATTAGGCAGGAATTTCTAAATCTTTTTGTGGTAACACAGTACTGTTTGAGGAGGCAGGAGATCCATCTCACGCTGTTCTCTGGTGCTCTGTGACCTCTTTGAGTCTGCTTGTCTTGGGTTGACCTATTAAAACCCTCAAGGAGCCGGGCGGTGGTGGCGCACACCTTTAATCCCAACACTCAGGAGGCAGAGGCAGGTGGATCTCTGTGAGTTTGAGGCCAGCCTGGGCTAGAGTGAGTTCCAGAACAGCCAGGGTTATACAGAGAAACCCTGTCTCCAAAATAAATAAATAAATAATTCAATAATTAAGATAAAACCCTCGAGGATGCTGTGGGAGAGGGGCAAAGAAAATTTCCAGAGTTAATGAGTTAAGGAGGCAGCTGGCTAAAATTTACCCCACTGATGGAGGCAAGGCAAGTGTGTTTACTTAAAGCCCCACTCTGTTTTGGAGTCCTAGCCTATCAAATTCTCACCACCACCCCAGCACTGTGGCGTCTCCTCTGAGAGTGAGGTCTGCAGAACCCGGGTGTCTGAAATGCTGAGGCTTATTTGTGAATGTTGATTTCTGGGTTCGGGTTTCCACAAGGCTGTTTGACTCTAAGGTCTGTTGAGCATGAACTCCCTCCTGCCTTCACTCTGCTCCCTTGTCAGGCCTGTTTTTTGCTCAGCTTGGAGTGTCAGAGGTGAACCTGCTGGGTGCCAAGCATGTGTACGCACACATATGGGTATATGTGTGCACAGGTGTATGTGTGTGTAGGTATGTATGTTTGTTGTTTGTGTGTACGTGTGTGGGAGTATATGTATTTGTGTGTGTGTGTGTGTGTGTGTGTGTGTGTGTGTGTGTGTGTGTGTGTGATGGTCTATGAAGTGCTCTCTCACATTCATTGCTGTACAAGAGAGAAGTGCTGTGATGGAGGAGTACAAAGTCCTGACGTGACCTGTCTAGGGAAGCTGTAATGCTTAGGTGTGTGCACACCGCATTGATCAGGATTGTCCCTGAGACAGAACTGTTTGAGTTACACTCTTGATGGGTGTGCTAGTTTCTGTCAGGTTGACACAAACTGAAGTTATCTGAGAAGAGGGTATACCTTCATAAGATTGGCCTGTAGATGAGACTGTGGTAGATTTTCTTAGTGATCGATGGGGGAGGGCCCAGACCACTGTGAGTGATGCCAACCCTGGTCAGGTGGTCCTGGGGTGTATAAGAAGGTCGGCTAAAAGAACCATGGGTTGCAAGCCAGTAAGCGGCGTTGCTCCATGGCCTCTCTAGGCATGGCGCTGCACACCTTTAAACTGCCATGGCCTCTGTCTCAGTTCTGCTTCCAGGTTCCTGCCTTGAGTTCTTGACCTGACCTTCTTCAGTGAGGGACTGCATAAGCTGAAACCCCTTCTCCCCAAGTTGCTTTTGGTCATGCTCTTTAATCACAGCAACAGAAACCCTAACTGAGGCAGTGATGAGTAGGGGTTTGACAGGCATATTCCCTGGTTGTTGGGCCCATCCTGTGCTTCCTAGAACGTATTCTCAGGATTGCCAGGCCCATCTGGGCCCCATCCTTCAGAAATTCAGAAAGGCCCAAACACAAACATCCTTTACGTTAAAGCGCCTGGGTGGTGGATGGGACAGCAACAATACCTTCCTCTCCTCCAGCTCAGCTTCCTGCCTTCTCTCAGCAGCTTCGGGCTGATCGAGCTGTTAAAATTAAGAAATGGTGGCATGGACAGGGTCCCTCCAGGCTCTGTGGGTGGCCCCACTCCACTCGAGACAGATTTCACCCCAGGAGGCTGCGGCAGGAAGCAGGCTTTCTCTGGACGCCTCTCTATAGCATCTCTTCCACGAGTCTCCATTCAGGTGCCAGCAGGTGCCAGCAAGCATGGCGGCCTGGGGCAATGGCTGCCCTGGAGAAAGGGCACTTGTCATCTGCAGTTACTGCATTAGGTCGAGACGCAGTCGGACTGAGATCTTTTTCCCAGGAATTAGAAGTCACTGTAATGGTGTTCGGATTTTGATGAGTAATTCAGCCTGGGGAAAACAGGTCTACAACCTGGACACAGCTGAGGGCAGCCAGTTGAGTCCCCTGCCCTGCCCTCTTCCTTTCAGCAGGAATGATGTCCCGTGAGGCCCCTTCAGCCCCATTCTCTGCTGCTTTCTGACTTGAACTCCCATTGCAAGCCAAATGATCAGGACAGAGCAGCAAGCCTGGTTTTTTTTAGATCTTAGGACCCTGGGGGTGGGTGAAGCCCTTGGCTCTGGTCCTATGGCTTAGGAATGTTTGGGTCAGCTGTTGGCTCTCGTCTCCAAAATATCAAACTATTGCCAGTTGCCCATCCGTGTGGCTTTTAAAGTGTTCATGACAGGCATAATGGCCTATGACTTTAATTCTAGCACTTGGGAGGCAGAGGCAGGGGGATTTCTGTGACTTTTGAGTCTAGCCTGGTTTACAGAGTGAGTTCCAGGCCAGCCAGGGTTACCCTGTGAAACTTATCTCAAACAAACAAAAACCCCAAACAGACAAAAAAAGCAGGTTTGTGACCCTGAATGTCACTAGGAATTTGGAAATACACGTTCTTAGCCCAGAGCCTTCACCTGTGGGCTGAGAGGCTGGGGTGGGGCTTGCCATGATGAACAAATCCTTTGGATGAGGGGCTCAGATTTAGATGCTTGCTAAGGACAGGGTGTCTGAACAGGGTTCATCTCTGCTTTAGACAGATGGTGCTTCTTTTCCACACCTGACTTTGCTATGAAATTGTCTATCGCATACTCAGGCATTCATGAACCACCTATTACTGTGAGATGTGAATGATGTATGCCATTTACTGCGTGTGTATTGTGGACTCCACAACCCTATAATTAAAGCCCAAGTCTAATTCTTTTTTTGTTTTATTTATTTATTTATTTATCTATCTATCTATCTATCTATCTATCTATCTATCTATTTATTTATTTATTTATTTATTTATTTTGAGACAAGGTTTCTCTGTGTATCCCTGGCTGTCTTGCTATTCTCTATGTAGACCAGGCTGGCCTCAAACCCGGAGATCTGCCTGCCTCTGCCCCCTGAGTGCTTAGATTAAAGGTGTGCACTGCCGGGCAGTGGTGGCGCACACCTTTATTCCCAGCACTCGGGAGGCAGAGGCAGGAGGATCTCTGTGAGTTCAAGGCCAGCCTGGGTTTACAGAGCGAGATCTAGGACAGGTACCAAAACTACACAGAGAAACCCTGTCTCGAAAAATTACAAACAAAAAACAAAACAAAACAAAAAAGGAAGCTTGAACACTAAATGCCAACAATCTATGACAAAGATAATGTCAGTTTCAAGGATAAAGGTGTGCACCAGTACTACCCAGCCAGCGAGTGTTTTTAAACACTGAGCCACCTCCAGCCCCCTCATCCCCATTTTTCATACAGGTAAACTAAAGCTGAGAGAAGACAAGTGACTTGCCCAAGTTCCCATTTTTGCAGTGGCAGTGACAGGAGCCCCCCACCCCCATACCACGAGCATTAAGCCAGTCCACTTATTTCAGTCTCCCACCCTGTGGTAGTTGGTCTAGTTGAGGTGATGCAGCCCTGCCCATAGCCCTGGTTACCCACATGCCTTTGAACTCTTGCACTGAGCTTCTCTCCTGGGGAACTCTAATACACCAATCTGTCAGGCCCGGGAGCTGCAGGACAGCACTCTTTCTCCCCTCCCGCCCCTCACCAGGTTCATGGCTACCAGTGACCTGATGGCAGAGCTGCAGAAAGACTCCATCCAGCTGGATGAGGACAGCGAGCGCAAGGTAGTGAGAACACTGCTGCGGCTCCTGGAGGACAGGAGCGGGGAGGTGCAGAACCTGGCCGTCAAGTGGTGAGTGGACTGGGGTGGCTGGGGAAGGGCCACTGCCCCTAAGGTGCAGCCTGTGACAATTACCAGGCAGTTTGGGGACAACAATAGGGTCAGACGCTTAGCCAGCATTCCTCAGAGGTAGACCCTGCACCAAGAGTTCAAATCTAAGTTATGTGGGAGGTTATCCAGGAAATAGGAAGGGAAGTAGGGAAGGGGAGATGGGAGGGGTGTGAAAGCCTGCAGAAGGGGTTCTGTGACTCTGACAGGTCCCCAGGTGACGATCTGCTACCAGGCTTTGAGAAATGAGGCTCCAGATCTCAGGTTGATGTCCCGCATCAGCAAGGGAAAACCAGTTAGACATACATTGGAAGGCCCCACTTAGACCTTCTGGGGTGTCCCAGCAGTCTGTGTTTAGTAATTCCGTCAGCTCAGGTGTGAAAAACATTGCTTTGGACACGTGGAGCCACGGGGTGAGATGCAAACCATCGTCTTGGGATGCACCGCTTTCCTAGTAGGAAAGGGTCCTCTTTTGAGCTGAGGTCTTTCCTCAGCATGTGTGTCCCCACAAGCTTGAGGGGACCAAAGCAGGCAGCAGGATTTAAGGCATGCCTGGAGCTTTTGGGCCCTTCTCCCTTCCTCCCTCTGCTTCAGCCTGGGTCCCTTGGTGGGCAAAGTGAAGGAGTACCAAGTGGAGACCATTGTGGACACCCTCTGTGCCAACATGCGGTCAGACAAAGAGCAGCTCCGGGACATCGCTGGCATTGGCTTGAAGACCATCCTCTCCGAGCTGCCTCCTGCTGCCACAGGTACCCAGGCCTTGGTGCTGCTGCTCAACCCAGTGTGTTTCATGTACTGGGGCCAGGTGATTCTTCTCTGGGAAGCCCACACCTATGTTCATGGTGTGCCTTCTGCATGCCTCTATTTCTCTTCACTGAGTGCTAATACCTGTATTAAATATCTTTATTAAGTAGTGGCCCATGCCTTTAATCCCAGCACTCTGGAAGTAGAGGTCGTGGACCAGTATGAGTTTGAGGTCAGCCTGATCTACATAGTTCCAGGACAGCCAGGGCTAAATAGTGAGACCTTGTCTCAAAATAAAAAAGAAAGAAAGAGGGAGGGAGGGCTCAGAGAAGTAAAAGGACCTACTTGGGGTCCTTCCGTGGTAAAGAATTCAGACCCAGGTCAGTTGAAATTCATGACTGCCTGTTTATTAGGAATGCTTCCAGCCATAAGTAAAGAGCGTAGACTTGTGGTAGCTTAAAGACTTGCCATGATCTCTCTAGAGGGATGGCTATTGCTCCTCTTCTCCTCCTCCTTCCTCTCCCCTTCCTTTTTCTTCCTCCTCTTCCTCTTCCTCCTTTTTCCTGGTAGTAGTGCTGGAAGTCAAATGCAGGGGCTTGTGTGTGCTGGGCCCGGCTGCTCCCGTTCTTGTAGCAGTGGTTAGACCCACAGGTTCTCATTCTTCGTCCATGTGCTCTCTCCAGTGTGTGTAAGAAAAGACACATTTTCCCAAGCCATTCTATCCCACTGGCCAGTGCCAGCTGAAAGGGATTGGGAAAGGAATTGTTTAACTTGTCCCCTCCCTGGTGTGTGAGCCGGCCAGCAGCTCAGCCATCAGTTTGTCTGCTCCCCTGGCTGACTCTGTAGTTGTTCCTTAAGACTTGGGTCAACCCTGGACCACTGAAGCTCAGGCTTTCCTAGAACACTGACTTCTGGGGGATGTGGGCTCACAAATACAACCAGAGTACAAGCAGGCCAGAGTTGGGGGCTGCCCTCCCAGTCCAAAGCCTTACCCTGCCCACTTGTGCCCTGCACAGGCTCAGGGCTGGCTATCAATGTGTGCCGCAAGATCACAGGCCAGCTCACCAGTGCCATCGCCCAGCAGGAGGATGTGGCTGTGCAGCTGGAAGCCCTGGACATCCTCTCTGACATGCTGAGCAGGTGAGCCAGGCCACTTTGGTCAAGAAAGGAGGAGACAGGCAAGACTGTGATGAGTGGCCTGCATGCAATAATGTCACACTATGGGCGGTCATTAGCTCCAAGGTCACACAGTCAGTGAACCTCCCATGGCTTATGCATTTGCTTTGGGGGTGGGAAAAACCAGTGTTAGCCTAGAGGTGGGCCTTCATTGCTCCTGGGGAACTGACAGGCAAGTGGCCAACTGAATATAATAGGTGAGTGGTTAGGTCAGGTGCAGGGCCCAAGCTCTAAAGGCCCGAGCTCAGCTTCTGGAGGGCTCCTTACTGCATCTAAGGGCATTACAGAGAGCAGAAGCAGGGGAGGATTGTGAAAGGTTTTGGGTTGTGGGCTCAAGAGACCCCCAGATTATCTTTTTGATTAAGAGTAGAAGGGCTGGGTATGGTGGCACATGCTTTTAGTCCTAGGACTCAAGAGGCAGAGACAGGTGGGTCTCTATGAGTTCAAGGCCAGCCTGGTATACAAAGCGAGTTCTAGGACAGCCAGGGCTGTTACACAGAGAAATCGTGTCTCAAAAAAAAAAAAAAAAAAAAAGATTAGAAGCGTTTTTCATAGCATGGAAAGACAGTATGGTGGTCTCTGCTCGGAGGTCAGGCCCATATGGCAGAGGCGTCCCTCAAAGGTTTCAGAGGAGTTGAGAGTTTCCATGCCATGTGGGTGATAATAGTCTGTAGCTGATGCCTGTAATCTGGCCATCTCTGATCCAGGGATGGGGAGGGAGTCTTGGATTTGGAGGAAGGAGTGAGGGGCCTATTAATTGATATGTATCCATTACTCAGGGGTTAGCCTGGGGCCTGTCCACGGTATCAGTGGCATATGATCATGGCCTAAGCAGTCTCTGCTCTAGGTTCTAACAGACTTGAGCCCAGGGCTCCTGCATGGTGAGCTGATTGTGGAAGCCATGTGCATCGATGAGGCTGGAGGGCCGGGCAGGAGCCCCAAGGACACACCTCTGCCTTCCTTGCTCTTTCCTTCTGTAATCTGGACAGGCAGGCTGAAGAAGAGCGTCTTTGTTTTTATATTTGTGGTGGGATTGAACCCAGGGCTTTATCCATACTAGGGAAGAACTCGACCACTGAGATATGTCTCTAGCCCCTGTTACTTTTTATTTTTAAGACTCCGTCTCTCAGAGTTGCTCAGGCAGGCCTTGAACTTACTCTGCAGCCCAGACTGGCCTTAAACCTGTAATCCTTCTGCCTCAGCCTTCCCAGCTGGTGAGATTATAGGCCTGTGGCCGTAGGCCTGGCTTGGCTTCCGTAGGTTGTCTAAAAGAGGTAGACACCACAGGATCTGGAGCGGGCAGACTAGAGGATGGCCCTATAGGTTTTAGAAACCAGGAGATAGAGGATTGGGGTAGGGGTGCTCCAGGAGCAGGTGGGTGCAGTAGGAGGTGATGGGTTCCATTTGGGCATGTTGAGTTTGTGGTACTTGAAAGGCACCCCTCAATCATGAGCTCCGTAAGGCCAAAGTCTGCCTTATGGCCTGACTTCCAGCATAGACCCTTTCACACAGAAGATGAATAAATAGGTAAAGACTGCAGCAGGGTGATCTGAGCTGGACACAGGACAGCGAGGTCACGGAGGGCAGCAGAGCAGGAAGAGAAAAGGCCTCAGGTCATTGTGGAATCACACTCACCCAGAGCTAGATTGACTGGAGAACAAACTGGCTGTGCAGAGCCAGGTTCTGCCTGTGGAGAAACTGTCTGAGGTTGTCTCTTGCCTTGAGTTCAGAGCCCAGCTTATCTGGAGGACACTGGGGAGCCATGGCAGGATGGAGCAGGGAAGTGACCAAATGTCTTAGAATTTATACCACTCCAGTCGCAGGAAGGAGGATAGATTCTGGGGTAGGTGTCGAGGCAAACCTCAGACTCCTGAAAATTTGGAACATCCTCACTAGAGCCCCCATACCCACCACACTCCTCCCTGCACTGAGAGATTGGACGTCTGGGCTCCGGTCTTAGACTTCCACGGTTGACCACACGAGCCTTCTTCACAAGGCAGTCTCTTCCCTGTAGTAAGTCACTCCTCACGTTGGAGGGGTACCTTGCCGCTTTGCCAGGGTCTTGGCTGGGGTGCAGATCCAGTGCCCTGCCTGCCCTGACACTCCCCGTCCTGTCCCCAGGCTGGGCGCCCCACTGGGCACCTTCCATGCAAGTCTGATGCATTGTCTGCTGCCCCAGCTGAGCAGCCCACGCCTGGCGGTTCGCAAGCGCACCGTTGTGGCACTGGGTCACCTGGCAGCCTCCTGCAGCACCGACCTCTTCGTGGAGCTCGCCGACCACCTGGTGGACCGTCTGCCTGGCCCACGCGCGCCCGCCAGCCCGGCAGCCATTCGTACCCTGATCCAGTGTTTGGGCAGCGTGGGCCGCCAGGCCGGCCATCGCCTGGGTGAGGGGCCGGGGCTAAAGTTCTGAGTGGGGCCTGGTGGGTGGGGACCGAACCCTAGCAGGAGCACAAACTAGTTTTCCTTTTCCGGGTCTTATGCCACTGTGGCCTTCTGGAGGTGACTTCTGTGGAGGCTTAGAGACAGTCCTCCAAGTCATGATATCAAACCCTTATATAGAATGTGTTTGAGCCTTCTCTGAAGGCTCACCTTAACATGTGAGCCAGGTTTGGAGTCTTTTAAGCTTCCATTGAGGATAATAGGTCTACAGTTAGCCACACTGTTTAACGTGTACGCCAGCACACACTGTGAGCCCACATCACAGTCAAAACACTCAGCATTCCCACCATCCCCCGTTTCCACCCCTGCCTCTGCCTTACCTCAGGCTTCATCAGGTCCGATGTTAGCCACAAACACTTAGGCAGGTGTTGCAGGTTAGAACAAGACAGCGTGAGTAGAGCTAGCGCCAGTCAGCCCCTCCTACCTCGTGCCTCTCACCAGCAGGGCCGCAGCAGCAGCTGCTCCTTGGCTGCCCTCAGGAGCATTGATCTGGGAAATAGGCTGCGTAGGCTTAGACTAGGGCTCATGTTTGGTTGGGCTGACACTGAGGTTCCAAGGGCCTCAAAAAGTCTATAAAGGAGTTTGTAGGGAGCTGGGGAGATGGCTCGGTGGTTAAGTATGTTTGTGCTCGGTCATGAGGACCAGAGTTCAGGTTCCAACACTGGCATCAGGCTGCCAATAATGCCTGTAATTCCAGCTCCAACAGATCTGATGCTCGTATTTGGCCTCTGAAGGCAACATATGTGTGCACACATATAAATTTGGAAGGGACGTTTAGGGATCTCCAGCTTAGCATGTTCCTTCTTGCACTGTGGGAAGGTTATGGCTGGAAGAGGGCTAGTGTAGCCTCTAAGCAGTGGTTTTTAACATGTGGTTCGAGACCATTGGAAAACGCAGGTATTTACATTACGATTCATAACAGTAGCAAAATTACAGTTATGAAGTAGCAACAAAATAGTTTTATGGCTGGAGGTCACCACAACCTGAGGAACTGACTGTATTAAAGGGTCGCAGCGTTAGGAAGGTTGAGAGCCACTGCTCTAAAGCCTGGGGACCAGGCAGAGCTCCCTCTTGTCCTCCTGTCTGCAGCTCACACTCTAGAGTAGGGATAAGGCACAGCCCTGACAGTGACCCAAGTGCACATCCTACTTATTGTGTGCCTGATCTGGGCAGGGACTGGAGCTAAGCTCTGCCTGAGTCATTGTCTGTTGGTCCCCACGCCGTGATGATCAGTAGACTCAGGAAGTCTTGCGAGCAGCCCGCAGCCCCATGGCACACAGGTAGCAACCAAGCTAGACCCCAATCAGCTTGCGTCCGAAGCCTCTAAGTTAAATCTGCCCTGCAAGGGCGGATTGGGCTGAGGCTGTGGGCTAGTAACTGGGGGAAGGTGTGGCTACGTCACTGACCCTTTGGCTCTGCAGGGGCCCACCTGGCTCGCCTGGTACCCTTGGTGGAGGAGTTCTGCAACCTGGATGACGATGAGCTGAGAGAGTCCTGCCTGCAGGCCTTTGAGGCCTTCCTAAGGAAGTAAGGGCGGCTGCTGCACTAGAAGCCAGGCAGGGGAGCTCCGTGGGGATTTGGTAGGGATGCGGGGACAGGATGCCAGCCTCAAAACAGTCAGTCCCGGCACCTCTCTTTGCCCCCCCCCCTTGCTCTTCCGTGCTGGGTTCCAGTGAGGCGTCCCCTCCTTGTCCCTCAGGTGCCCCAAGGAGATGGACCCTCATGTACCCAATGTGACCAATCTCTGCCTCCGGTACATGAAGCACGACCCCAACTACAATCATGACAGTGATGAGGACGAAGAGCAGATGGAGACCGAGGACAGTGAATTCAGTGAGCAAGGTAGGTGGACAGCCTATTGTGAGGGAGAGCAGGGCCCAGCAGCCAAAGCAGGGGCCACACCAGGCCTGCCGGGCTGGATGCTGCTCCTCTCCAGCTGTGAGGTGTTTAAGTGTTCAAGTGCCTTGAACACAGTTAAACAGCCGGGGTCAGAATACTTGGGAAAGACATTTGTCTGTGCTCAGCGTGTAGACAGATGGCTGGCACTAGGGTGTTGATAGTTTACCAGGTGTTACAAGTATTTAGGGGTGACTTAAAGCTGGGAGTGGGGTGTGTAGGGTATGTGTGACTACCCTCAGATGCTGGTATCCAGGCTCCCACAGGTCCCCAGGGACAACTCTAATCATCACTTCCTGAGCGTGGTGTTCCAAGCTCTTACCTCATATTCCTCATAGTGACCCTAAAAACCTAACGGTGATCATCCTCATATTTCAGACAAGGAAACACCAAGTGACCTAGCCAGGACATGGGCCAGCTCTGACAGACTCTGCAAGCTACCATTTTTATAAATGGTTTTTGGGATGATGCTTTTAGCCCAGCGCCAAAGCTAGAGGTAGAATGGTGAGCACTTGGAGGGGCAAAGTCCAGGTGGGGGCTCAGTAGCCTCTTCCCTCTGGGCCTGAGGTCCTGTCCATCACTTGGATTTCCTAAAGGCAGTGTAAAGATGGAGACTAGGGACTTAGGACCTCGTGGGGCCTTGAAAAAAATCAGACAGGCATACTGGAGCCTTGAATGCTAAGCCAGGAGGAGTTGGGGCATTTTCTTGCTGGTAGCAGAGGGCTAGGGATATTTTTTGAGGGGTGGCACATGGTCCATTAAAGGAGCTGTCTGCTGAGCTGACCAGTGGACACGCCCTTGGTAGGTCCTCCAGATTTCTTTGCTGTGTGAGCCTTAGTGGTCAACAGAGTGGCATGGTAGGAACACATGGTCTCAGATCTAGGATAAAGAGGTGCTCCTTGTCACCTCTAATCCTTCCGTTCTCCACTAGTGACATGGATAGGATCTGTCTTAGTTAGGGTTTTTATTGATGTGAAGAGACACCATGGACATGGCAACTCTTTTTTTTTTTTTTTTTCCTTTTGGTTTTTCGAGACAGGGTTTCTCCGTGTAGTTTTTGGAGCCTATCCTGGAACTCGCTCTGTAGACCGGGCTGGCCTTGAACTCACAGAGATCCACTTGCCTCTGCCTCCCAAGTGCTGGGATTAAAGGCATGTGCCACCGCCACCCAGCATCACGGCAACCCTTATAAAGAAAACATTTAATTGGGGTGACTCACAGTTTGAGAGATTCAGTCCATTGTCATCATGATGGGGAGCAGCTGAGAGTAATACATCTTGCAGGAACAGGAAGTCAACTGACTGTCACATTGGGGAAAGCTAGAGAAAAAGAGACCTCAAAGCCCACCCCCAGTGACACGCTTCCTCCAGCAAGGCCACATCTCCAAATAGTGTCACTCTCTTTGGGGGCCATTTTCTTTCAAACCACCACAGGATTGAATCTCTGCTTTGCAGTTTCCTAACTATGTTTCCTGAGGAGATCTCTCACCTTCTCTGAGCCTTGGTCTTGACAGCTGTAAAATGGGGCCATTAGCTCCTTTGTCCTGGTTGAGTTGTGATCTGCTGACTCTCAGGCCTATGGAGTAGAGGCCGCACATACCCATTCTTTGGTGTTTGAACACCTTTGAGATCAAGGCCTTTGATTGACCAGGACTAGGTTAGCACCAAGACCACAGGGAGGCCACCTTACTCTTCGGAAATGGCCAGACCTGAGCCTCAGAAAGAAAGCTGTGTCTCCACTGCAGACTTGAGTCCATGTCAGTCTTTCTTTGGAAGAGGACGGTGTCTCACTAAGTATTCCAGGCTGGCCTTGAACTCATGATCCTCCCACCCCACCTCTCAAGTGCTGGGATTACAGGCCTGAGTTAGCATGCCGGCACCTTCCTTCCTTGATGTTGATGTAGTCGGACAAGGAGCTGGAGGCGGGAAGGGCTGTGGCTGAAGTGTAGATATTTGTACAGTGGGTCAAGCCACTTCTTGTCTCTCGGTCCCAGTTCTGTTCTCTGCGATGGGGAATGATCCTTGCCCCACAGGAGAGATTGGATCGAAGGGCGTGATGCCATCTGAGCACACCCCAGGTGTTCACTGGGTGGGGCATTCCCAGTGGGCTGTGAATACTGCCCTTCAGAGGGTAAAGCCCAGGGTAGGAGCTCCCCTGTCCTCTTCCCAGAGAGCGAGGACGAGTACAGTGATGATGACGACATGAGCTGGAAGGTGCGCCGGGCAGCAGCCAAGTGCATGGCCGCCCTGATCAGCTCTCGTCCGGACCTCTTACCCGACTTCCACTGCACTCTGGCACCAGCGCTCATCCGCCGCTTCAAGGAGCGGGAGGAGAACGTCAAGGCAGACATCTTCGGGGCTTATATCAAGTTGCTGCGACATACACGGCCCCCTAAGGGATGGCTGGAGGCCGTGGAGGAGCCCACCCAGACCGGCAGCAACCTCAATATGCTGCGGGCACAGGTGGGCCGAGTCCTTACCTGCTCTCCCTCCTTCCATCCCTCCTCCCCACCCCATCTCTTCACTGGCTGAGGGATGTGGCATGAGTCCCTCTCTGTGCACAGCCTGGGCGTTCAGATGGAGTCCTGCCTCATCCTTGTTCTGTGTGGTGCAGGCCTGGGACACATGGGCAGCCACACACGTAGGCTTCCAGGAGCGAGAAGGGTTTTGTTTCATTCCAAGAGTAAGCAGCTACAGGAAGGGGGTGGTAGAGTTTGCTTCACTTTAAAAAAGTTCTTCTGGCTGCTGGGTGGGGAATGGATTGTGACCAGACAAGAGTCATGGCTGGGGATCAACAGGAGGACATTGCAGCTGTGTCCAAGGGACAAGAGATGGTGCCTTCGGCTCAGTGGAAGCAGAGAGATTGAATGGTCACGCAGGCCTGAGAAGTGGGTTTTAGATTAAACCATTGGATCTTGCTGCTGATGGGTTGCTTGTGTCTGGGATAGGCAGGGAGCAGTTGATTTCTTGGCCTCCTGGAATAGGGGACACTGAGGAGGAGGGGACATCTGCATCTCTGTACATTTATGGTTGAGGTCCTCATTAGCTTTCAGTAGTGAATTTTCTGTTAGTATAATAAAATGCAGAGGCTGGGTCCCTACTAAGAAGAGCCTTATCGAACTCAGGTTTGAAACAGTCTAAAAAGCATGGTCCCTGCCATGATGTGGATTGCTCTAGCTGTGTGACATCTTTGTAGATAGCATGAATATACAAAAGGAAGACATCCCATGATAAAACAGGAAGCCAGAAGGATGAGACGGAGCCCTTATTTTATAGTCAGTGTGTCCAGTAGAACTAGACTTCCTGATATTGCCACCTTTTAAAGGTCCCGCCTCTTCCTAGTGCCCCCACCATACTGGGGACCAAGCTTCCAACCTGTGAGTGCTTATGGCCACAAACTTTATCCAGACTGTAGCAGATGCCTAGGTTGAGCCATAGGTAGTCAGAAAATGTGCAAGCTGGATCAGAGATACAGATCAGGGTGGCACTGGTGCCACTGGTTCAGGAATATATGGGGAGTGTATCTAGGTAAAGAAGAGAAGGGGCCATATACTGAAGACAGCTAGGCCTCTGCTTCCCCTTCATGGAGACAGAGGTGACGGCCAGGCTGCTGGGTCACCTTGAGCCAGTTCCTTGTCTGCATTCATGGGACAGGCAACCATCACGCTGTCTGCAGAGTCTGAATCCGGTGACTAGTAGAGGCTGGTGGACACATGAGGTGTCCTATCTGTGTTGGGCTCCTCCTGGGGAGACCTCCTGGCTGGTTCCTGAGCTCCCCACCTGCCCACAGGTACCCCTAGTGGTAAAGGCCCTGCAGCGGCAACTTAAGGATCGGAATGTTCGGACCCGCCAGGGCTGCTTCTACCTCCTCACTGAGCTGGCAGGCGTCCTCCCTGGCAGCCTGGCAGAGCACATGCCAGTGCTGGTATCAGGTAGGCTGGGTTTCTCCTCTTGGGCCTCTTCCAGAATACAGACCCTACCCTATATTGAGCCCTCAATCCCTGAGAGCCCAGGCATTATTTCTGGGCAGGGCCCTGTGTGATGATGGCCTACAGAGGTTCCCCTCTGACCACAGGGAGAACAAGGCTGCTTCCAAGCCTACTTTGTGACTCCAAGTGAGTTCTGGCCTTGTTTCTCTCAGCTCTGGTGGCCTCTGGAAACTTCTGTCTGGGAGCTTCGGGTGCTTTGGTTCAGTGCAGATGCCTTCCTTGGTCACTACATCCCCAGACTGAGCCAGGCTGAAGGGCCCCTAACCTTGGTTCCCACCCACAGGCATTGTCTTTTCACTGGCTGACCACTCCAGCTCCTCCACCATTCGGATGGATGCCCTGGCCTTCCTACAGGGGCTTCTGGGTACGGAGCCAGCTGAGGCCTTCCACCCACACCTGCCCACCCTCCTACCACCTGTGATGTCCTGTGTGGCTGACCCTTTCTACAAGGTGGCAGCTGAGGCCTTACTGGTGCTCCAGGAGTTGGTGCGGACCCTGTGGCCACTGGATAGCCCTCGGCTGCTGGACCCTGAGCCATACGTTGGAGAGATGTCCACAGCTACCCTGGCACGACTCCGTGCTACTGACCTAGACCAGGAGGTGAAGGAACGGGCCATCTCTTGTGTGGGCCACCTTGTGGGTCACCTTGGTGACCGGCTTGGGGATGACCTAGAGCCCACGCTTATGCTTCTCTTGGACCGGCTACGGAATGAGATCACCCGGTTGCCTGCTGTCAAGGCGCTGACCCTGGTGGCCGTGTCCCCATTGCGACTTGACCTGCAGCCCATCCTGGCCGAGGCACTGCCTATCCTGGCTTCATTTCTGCGCAAAAATCAGCGGGCACTGCGTCTGGCCACACTGGCTGCCCTGGATGCTCTGGCTCAGAGTCAAGGCCTCGGCCTGCCTCCGCCTGCGGTGCGGGCTGTGCTGGCTGAGCTGCCGGCTCTGGTCAGCGAGAACGACATGCACGTGGCCCAGCTGGCGGTCGACTTCCTTGCCACTGTGACCCAGGCCCAGCCCACCTCTCTGGTGGAAGTCAGCGGACCTGTTCTGGAGGAGCTGCTGCGGTTGCTGCACTCGCCCTTGCTGCCTGCTGGGGTGCTGGCAGCCACTGAAGGCTTCCTCCAGGCGCTGGTGGGAACCCGCCCTCCATGTGTGGAGTATTCTGAGCTCATTAGCCTGCTCACTGCACCTGTTTATAACCAGGCTGAGGATGGAGGACCCGGCCTGCACAAACAGGTGTTCCACTCACTGGCCCGGTGTGTGGCTGCCCTCTCAGCTGCCTGTCCCCAGGAGGCGGCAGGCACTGCCAGCCGCCTGGTCTGTGATGCCAGGTCGCCCCACTCAAGCACTGGGGTCAAAGTCTTGGCATTCCTGTCACTGGCTGAGGTGGGCCAGGTGGCGGGGCCAGGCCCCCAGAGAGAGCTGAAGACCGTGCTTCTGGAAGCCTTGGGATCTCCCAGTGAGGACGTGAGGGCTGCAGCCGCATATGCCCTGGGCCGTGTGGGTGCTGGCAACCTGCCTGACTTCCTGCCCTTCCTGCTGGCACAGATTGAGGCCGAGCCCCGGCGACAGTACCTGCTGCTGCATTCACTCAGGGAGGCCCTGGGGGCCGCCCAGCCTGACAACCTGAAGCCCTATGTTGAGGATGTCTGGGCACTGCTCTTTCAGCGCTGTGAGAACCCTGAGGAAGGCACTCGGTGTGTGGTGGCTGAGTGCATCGGGAAGCTAGTGTTTGTGAACCCCCCCTTCCTCCTGCCTCGATTCCGGAAACAGCTTGCTGCAGGTAAGGGCACAGTGGCCCAAGCTGGCCCAGCACAAGGTGGACACTTGGTCCCCAAGCATCTACATAACTCATGCAAATCACTGGAGGTGAGAGTCACATGTATGTTAATCAAGGAAGATAAGCAAGATAGAAACATGCTTCCCAAATGTACAGGCTTCCTCCTGCATGGTCTCTGGGATAGAGGGACAAGGTCTTTTGTTTTGTTTTGTTTTGTTTTGTTTTGTTTTGTTTTGTTTTGTTTTGTTTTTCTTCAAGATTTATTTTATGTGTATGGGTGTTTTGTCTGCATATATATATGTATGCGAATATACATGCAGTGCCCTCAGAGGCCAAAAAAGGCCATCAGATGCCCTGGAACTGGGCTTATAGAGAGCTGTGAACTGCCATGTGGGTGCTTGGAAACAAACCCCAGGTCCTCTGTAAGAGGGGCCAGTGCTTTTAACTGCTGAGCCATCTCCAGCCCAAGGTTTTTTGATAGGCCCCTACCTCAAACAGACCTCTCACCCAAGGGGTCTGCATCATAGATTCAACTCACCTGGATCAAAAATATCCCAAGAAAATATTGTGTCTGTACTGAATGTGTGCAAAATTTTCTTGGTTTTATTTCTTTTTTTTTTTCTTTTTTTTTTTTTTTTTTTTCGGTTTTTCGAGACAGGGTTTCTCTGTGTAGTTTTGTGCCTTTCCTGGAACTCACTTGGTAGCCCAGGCTGGCCTCGAACTCACAGAGATCCGCCTGGCTCTGCCTCCCGAGTGCTGGGATTAAAGGCGTGCGCCACCACCGCCCGGCTTATTTCTTTTTTTTTTTTTTTTTTTTTTTTTTTTTTTTTTTTTTTTTTTTTTTGGTTTTTTTGGAGACAGGGTTTCTCTGTGTAGCTTTGCGCCTGTCCTGGATCTCGCTCTGTAGACCAGGCTGGCCTCGAACTCACAAAGATCCGCCTGCCTCTGCCTCCCAAGTGCTGGGATTAAAGGCGTGCGCCACCACCGCCCGGCCTCTTTTTTTTTTTTAAAATGACATTGGAGTGTGTGTGCATGCACGCACATTGCCATGGCGTGCGTATAGAGGTCACAGGACAACTTATGGGAGTTCTCTCCTGTCATGTGGATCCCAAGGATTGAACTCAGGTCATCAGGCTTAGTAACAGTGCCTTTATAGCAAGAGCCATCTTGAAAGCCCCTTTTTCCTAGACAGTGTAGATTAACTACTGTTGACATGTTTAATGTCAACATTGAAGGATGTGGGAGGGTGTGCCTAGGTTCTGTGTAGACACCATGCTGTTTTGTGGAAGCGGCTTGGGGTCCTGGGCTTAGTCTCCAGAGAGATCCTGGATCCTGTCCTCTGAAGATACTGAGGGGTAAAGTACAATTTAAAGTTTCATGATGGCATTAGGCATATGGGATCATAAATCTATAACTCTATAACTAGGAATATGTCCTAGCTACTTGGGAGGCTGAGGCAGAATTATGACTTCAAGACCTACCTGCTTACGGAAGTTGAAGGCCTTCCTGTGCAATTTAGTGAGACTTGGACTCCAAAGAAAGGAGGGGCTGGGGCCGTCCGTAGCTGTCACTTGGTGGTGGGGTGTTTGCCGGTGATGCATGAGGCCCTGGGTTCCATTCCTGGCGACTCACACAAAAGTGAAATAGAGTGGAATGGTAGTGTACACCTTGATCCTGGCACTCAGGAGGCAGAGACGGGAGGATCTCTGAAATATAGGCCAGCCTGGTCTACATATTGAGTTCAGGGCTACATAGAGAGACCCTATCTTTAAAAACATCATCGTCATCAAAATGAAACCATTGATGTCATTTCCATAATCCCTTCTGTGGACATGAGCTGTAGTAGTTACTTTCCTCACTGCTGTGACAAAATAGTAATGGACCTGACTTTAGAGAGGGTCCCAGTTAGGGGGGCAGTCAGCCATGGCGTGAGAGTCATGGCCTCAGGAGCTTGCAGCGTGGCTAGTTCACATCTTGATGGATCAGGAGAACAGTTAGGCTGGTTTCAAAGTCAAACGTAGCCGTCCAGGCTTACCATCAGCAGCCTACTTCTGCCAGCTAGGCCCCAGTCCCAGAGATCACACCAGTTTGCAGCTGGGGACCAAGCTGGAGGTATGTGAGCCGTGCCCTGACATTACCCTCCATCCGTAGGGATCTGTGTGAGCCCTTCATTTCTCCAGCTCCTTTAAAGTCAGCAACAAAGTGAAATAAAGTGAGTCCTTGGTGACATCATGCTTAGGGGACTTGAGTGCTGTGGGAATCCCACTGGCCTCCGCCCTGACAAAAACTCCTCTGGCTTCTGCTGTGTGGCCTTAAATGTGAGCTTGGCCTCTCTGAGTCCTTCTTTCCTGTGTGAGGCACAGACCAATAGTCCTTCTTCATAATTCTGTTTGGTTTTGAGACAGGGACTGACTTTGTAGCCCAGGCTGACTCCTGAAGGTACTCCTGGGTCTTTTGTATAACAGGTCAGCACTACCACGTCAGCTTCATTATTTTGATTAATATTTCATTATTATGTGAGTTTGAATGGAGAGGCTATCAGGAAGATGCAGTGTGGTCTCAGCTGGAGGCACGACTTGCCCAGGTCCTAGTGCTGTGTTAGCACCTGCAGGGTGGTGTCAAGACCCACCCACCCTCTCTAGCCGCAGAAGAACTGGGCAGATGGAGGGCTCCACAGGACGGAATCCATGGACTTCCTGGAGGAGGTTGTTTCTCAAGTAGGGAGAGGGGCTACTATGTTTGGCTCCTGCAGGCCTGCAGGTTGACTGACCCCTGCCCACACTGTCGCCTCTCCTCTTGCAGGTAAGCCATACACCCGGAGCACGGTCATCACTGCAGTCAAGTTCCTCATCTCAGACCAGCCACACCCCATCGACCCCCTCCTGAAGAGCTACATTGGTATGTGTCCCTGGTCCCTGTCTTGGCTGAAGCTGGTACCCTTCGCCCTGGGTCTGGAGTTTGGTAGGATGTCTTACAAATGAGCCAAGGGTGGCAGAGACTCCAGAGCAACTCTGTGATAGGCAGCAGGGCAGACTCTTGAGTGAGGATCTGCCTTCAGACCCTTTTGTCACCACCAAGGCTCTGGCAGGCCTAGCATGCCCCTTCTTACAGATGAGCCTTGCTTCCCCTCTGTCAAACGGGTATGAGAAGTTCTGGAAAAGGTTTTCGTGGAAACGCACAGGCTCTGAGGATGAAAAATAAGTCTGAGCTGGTGAGCCCACGTGAACAAGTCTGAGGGTGCCTGTGCGGGAGGAACCTTGGTGGGGTACGCCAGGCCCTCCCTCGGAACCTCCTGCAGGACCAGGCTTCTTGCCTTCAGAGCCCAGCACCTGCATCTTCTCAGGGGCCACAGCAGACCCTCAGCCCTCCTCACCCAGTAGGCAGCCCCATGGAATGTAGAGGGAGCCTTGGCTGTGAAGACGGACTTGTGTGGGCAGGCCATTTCCATCTCAGCTATCAAATAGGGTGCTGACCCACATGCCAGGGCGCTGGGCAGACCAGAGGGCCAGTGGTATGACCACTTTTGAGTAGAGACTGTATCCTTGTCTCAGTCACCTCATGGCCTGACCTGGATGGCCGCACCAGATTTCCAGCCTTGATGAGCTGCTGTGGCTGCGTGGCCAGGGGCCCACCAGTGGTGTCTCTGTTGGGTTTTTTGTTTTTTGTTTGTTTGTTTGTTTTGTTTTTTTGTTTTTTCAAGACAGAGTTTCTCTGTGTAGCTTTTGGAGCCTGTCTTGGAACTCGATCTGTAGAACTCAGAGATGAAAGGTGTATGCTAAGATTAAAGGCATGTGCCGCCACTGCTGCCTGGCTTTCAGTTTTGCCTTATTGTGGTTTGGGGTGTGTGTGTGTGTGTGTGTGTGTGTGTGTGTGTGTGTGTTTAATATTGATTTGTTTTATGTGTATTAGTGTTTCACTTGTACATGTCTATGCACCATGTGTGTGCCTGGTGCCTGTAGAGATCAGAAGAGAGCATTGGATCCCCTGGAACTGAAGTTATGGATGATTGTGAGCTACATGGATGCCAGGAACCAAACTCAGGCTGGTTTGTTTTACAGACTGAATCTGTATAGCCCATGCTGGACTCAAACTCATTATATAATAGCTGAGGATGACCTTGAACTCCTGATCCTGCCTTTATCTCCCAAGTGCCCATCACGGGCACGCCCACTACCTTTAGTGCCGGGATCACAGGGCACGCCCACTACCTTTAGTGCCGGGATCACGGGCGCGCCCACTACCTTTAGTGCCGGGATCACAGGGCACGCCCACTACCTTTAGTGCCGGGATCACAGGGCACGCCCACTACCTTTAGTGCCGGGATCACGGGCGCGCCCACTACCTTTAGTGCCGGGATCACGGGCGCGCCCACTACCTTTAGCATGTTTGATCCTCAGTTTTTGAGCTCCTGGAGTTGGATACCATGTGATGCCCTTGGATAAAAAACACATCAGTTAATTTTCATAGCTCCAGCATAATAAAGGACATTGGTTTCATTTTATAAATGAGGAAACTGAGTCCCAAGAAAGGGTTCAGACTTATCAGATTCCTAGGCTGTATTCTCACAGAAGCAGGACCTGAGGAGCTAGCATAGCATCATGGGAAGGGCCCCAGGTCCCAGTGTTGTTGAGTCCTGCTCTGCTGGAAGACAGCAGTTCCTTCCAGTGGGGTATATCAGGGGTCACATGACAGCAGCATGCCCAGTGGCTGGTGAGTTTCACTCGGGTCACGTGGCCGCAGTGGAGCCTGTCAGGTTTCTGTACTCTTATTTTTCTGGATGAGGATGCAGCTCAGTAGTAGCACATGTGCTCAGCATGTGCAAAGGCCCTGGGTTCCATCCTCAGCACTAGCCCAAATAAATAAAACGTGGTCCAAATTCCCCAGTTAAACCTCTGCAAAAGGCCTGCTCAGAGGAGCTGTGGAGTCCTCTAAGCTCCTGTAGCCATGTCAGCTTAGCACTTCAGACCCTGTCCTCTAGGTGGCACTCACCTATCACCCTGCACTCAAGAGGCTCAGGCAGGAAGATCACAGAACTGGAGCTATTCAGCAAGGACCTGTCTTAAGACAAAACAGTCCTTCTGTGCCAACCCTCAGCCCTGTGCTTCGAGCTGCTATCATGTCTTAGTCCTAAAAACCCTGCTAAGAGGGCAAGGCTCCCCAAGTCCACAGTTAGTGGGAAGCCCAGCATTCTTATGTGGACTGTGAGGGTGTTTGTGTCTGGCTTAGGTAGATGTTCAGGCTGTGTTGCCCTTCAACCTGCATGATTCTCAGTGTCAGGGTCACCAGGGTACAGCATACAGGTGGCTTTGTGTCCTACTTCCACATCCTCCTTTGTCCCTCTGCAGCAGAGTTCATGGAAAGCCTGCAGGACCCAGACCTGAACGTGCGCCGGGCCACACTCACTTTCTTCAACTCAGCTGTGCACAATAAACCGTCATTGGTCCGGGACCTGTTGGATGACATCCTACCCCTCCTCTACCAGGAGACCAAGATCCGCCGGGACCTCATCCGAGAGGTACGGAGCAGCATGGGCACCTGGCATGACCTAGCCCCCTGTTAGCTGTCCCCTTGAGTCTCCTGAGCCTCACTAGCAAGGCTCACTGAGGACTGGGATGAAGCTCACACAGACACCAGGGCCACATGGCCCAGGCATGTCATGCCCCTGCACTCCCCAGCTGTGACCCAGACAGGACAACCCAATGCCCCCTGAGCTTCGGTTTCCCCTGGAGCTAAGTGAGGACAGCCACCATGCCTGTCCCACAGGAACGTGCCCTAAGCACTTGGGGCAGCTCTGGTGCTTAGTGGCACATGTTCAATGTGAGCATCCTAGTCCCCAAATGTACTGCCACTTGTGACCTCCTGTGTGACAGGTCCCAGTTAAAATGTAGGCACCTACAAATACTGTTATCTGAAACTGTCTGCAGGCGTATGAAGAAGGGACTTACTAGACATAAATGGATTCTGTATTAGACGTGGTTCCCTTCTGCAAGATGTCTCTTTGAATGTGCAAACGTTCTAAAATCCATAACCCAAACAAACTCAAATTCCTGAACCTCAAGTCTCAAGCATGTCGGATTACTGAGTTGTGATGTCAGCAACTGTTGTCACTCCGCCAGAGTCTCAAGTTCCAGGACTCAGACAGCTCCACTGTACTTGGCTTCTGCCAACGTGGTGCTCTGCTCGGCCTCCAGGAGAGGGGGTTATGAGGACCAGACTGGTGGAGAAAGCTAAAGGGGTAGGGGGTTGAGGTGACTGACAGCCAAGTCATCCCATAGCCCCCCGTGGAGGTCCGAGAAGGAAGCAGTGCTCTTGAGAGGGGTCGGAGGCATTTTCCAAAAGAAGGGCATTTCAGTTGGGTTTTGAGACAGCACCACTTTCCTGTCAGAAGCCAGATCTCGTGATTAAAAGCTTCAGAGGACTTGGTTCTTTGAGTCTGGTCCTGCCACTTACCAGCTGTGTGTCTTGGAGCATGTCAGTCACCCCTCTGGACCTGGGCTCCTTTTTTGTTGATGGGGTTGTTAGCAGCACCTTCTTCCTAAGGTTTTCACTTCGTTCTGGAGACAGAATCTGATTAAGCCTAGGCTGAGAATGACTCTGGACTTCTGCTTTTGCTTCCACCTCCTGAGTGCTGGGGTCGCAGATGTGTGCCATCATCTGGGTTTATTCAGTGCTGGAGATCAAACCTGGGTCTCTGTGTGCTAGGCAAGCACTCTACTCTGAGCCTTATCCCCAGACCTTCCTAAGGTGGCTTTAGTACTGAGTAAGATGTCATCCATCAGGCAAAGGTTGCAGCTCAGTTGTAGAACATGTGCTCGGTGTGCACAAGGTCCTACACACATACGCACGCCCCCCAGGGCCTGACTCTCTGCCTGCTCAGCAGGTACGACAGTTGGGAGAAAGGATGTTGCAAGCTGAGCTGATTTGTGAAGCTTGAGAGTGTGACTTGGGGCCAAGATGCAATGCTGAGCAGGTGGGGTGAGTTGCAGAAACTAGGGAGGAGCTTCGCATCCCCAAACTTCTGTGTCCTTCCTTTCTGCAGGTGGAGATGGGGCCCTTCAAGCATACAGTAGATGATGGGCTAGACGTGAGGAAGGCAGCCTTCGAGTGCATGTACTCGCTGCTGGAGAGCTGCCTGGGCCAGCTGGACATCTGCGAGTTTCTGAACCACGTGGAGGATGGGCTGAAGGACCACTATGACATCCGAGTAAGATGTGCCCTGCCAGATGCAGACCCAGCTCAGAGCCAGGGGAGCCAGGCACCGTTAGGCTAATCCCTGCTGTTTGTCCCTCCTCCTGGTGCCCCATGAGAGCAGCTGGGCCACTTTCTGTCAAGAACAAGGAACCAGGTTTTAGATTTCTCTCAGGGTGTGCACTCTGGTCACATTAGCTCCAAATCTACTAGTGTTGAAATTTTTGCTTTGGCCATTTTTGCTTTGTATTAATTTGTTTTAATTATCAACATTTAAACATCAAGAGAGTTTACATAAAAAAATAGTTATTTTGAAAACAAACCATAATGCAGGGTGAATTCCCAGATTTCCAGTGTACCAGTCTGTTTTCTGGTTCTTTTTTTTTTTTTTTTAAAGATTTATTCATTATGTATACAGTGGTCTGCCTCCATGTATGTCTGCAAGCCGGAAGAAGGCATCAGATCTCATTATAGATGGTTGTGAGCCACCATGTGGGTGCTGGGAATTGAACTCAGGTCCTCTGGAGGAACAGCCAGTGCTCTTAACCTCTGAGCCATCTCTCCAGCCCCTGTTTTCTGGTTCTTATTACTTGTTTTGTTGTTGGTTTTTTGTTTGTTTGTTTTTTCTTTCCCCCAAGACAGCAGGGTCTCATTGTGTAGCTCTGGCTGTCCTGGAACTCCCTCTGTAGACCAGGCTGGCCTCGAACTCACAGAGATCCGCCTGCCTCTGCCTCCCAAGTGCTGGGATCAAAGGTGTGCGCCACCACACCTCGACTATTTTCTGTTGCTTTTAAAAAAAAAAAAAAAAGGGAAAAAAAAAAAAAGCTGTGGCTGGGTATTCTTTTTTTTTTTTTTTTTTTTTTTTTTTTTTGGTTTTTCCGAGACAGGGTTTCTCTTTGTAGCTTTATGCCTTTCCTGGATCTCTCTCAGTAGACCAGGCTGGCCTTGAACTCACAGAGATCCGCCTGGCTTTGCCTCCCGAGTGCTGGGATTAAAGGCGTGTGCCACCACCGCCAGGCAGGCTGGGTATTCTTAAAAAAAGGAGGCTCAGAGCCTGGTATTGGCAGCTGCTTGGCTCTGGTCATGTCACAAGGTCAGGCACCTGCCCAAGTGTTCACGTGGTAGAGTCAGGCATGAGGCATGTTCATTTTATCATTCACTTTTGGGAGAACCCAGGTCCTCTGAGACCTAAACTAACTCCTTCCGACAGTACTGCCTCCAGTAGCCTGGCCACCTCCTGCTGAAGGTTCCATCACTTCTCAGCCATGCTGTAGTGAGGATCGAGCTTCCAGCACAGGGGCTTTTGTGGTACACACTCAGGCCATATCTAAATGAAGCATATCCAAGCAGTGTCAGTGGGAGCTGAGGAGCTGCTGTGTTCCTTCTCAGGCCTATGCTAGAGGCTTGTGAGCACGGGACCTGCCCCTGCTCTGTCTTCTGGTACCCAGCCATCCTCACACAGCTAAGAGTGACTGGCAAGATTCAGCATCACCGTTTACATCTTCTATAGTAGGAAACTGAGACCCGGGAGGGAGGCGGGAGCCTTAGGCAGGGTCCTGGAAGGACTTGAGGGTGGGTCTGTGGGGTGCAAGCCTGTACTTCCCTTGGGCCTGCTGCTCTGTCTGGGGGCTATTTCACCAAGAGTTCCATCTGCTTCCTTTGGCAGATGCTGACCTTCATCATGCTGGCCCGGCTGGCCACCCTTTGTCCTGCACCTGTCCTGCAAAGGGTAGACCGGCTCATCGAGCCACTCAAAGCCACCTGTATTGCCAAGGTATGCCCTGCCCCGCCCGCCCTGCCCTGCCTGGGCCCTGGAATGCCTGGCAGGTCTAGTCACTCCTCACTGTACCATGTGCACTGCGGTGGTGTGCTAGCTGCTTCCATCATCCTGTTGCCCTAGAATGTTCTGTTGCCCAGGGCTATACAGTGTCACAGGCTGAGAGATTCCTTCATTAAAAACCTCCTGGTTGCTGGGCTGTGAGAGGACCCAGGGTACAATGCTGTGCATGCTGGTTCTCTACTTAGTCTTTGCAGATCCCAG
This sequence comes from Peromyscus eremicus, assembly GCF_949786415.1. Taxonomy (NCBI): domain Eukaryota; kingdom Metazoa; phylum Chordata; class Mammalia; order Rodentia; family Cricetidae; genus Peromyscus; species Peromyscus eremicus. The sequence continues at coordinate 127,020,380 of NC_081418.1, forward strand.
CTGGGGAGCTGGGCCTGACTCCTGTAAATGATTGATTTGATTTGATTGATTGATTGATTGATTGATTGATTGGCTGCTTCAGGGCAGAGCCACTGCTTACAGGGAGTGTCTCAAGGTCTTGAGGGGAATCTGGGGTGAAGGTGTCATGGAAAGTTGTAGTGTTGGGAACAGCCTGGGCATGCTCAGGGTCCCAATGAAGATCTGTTGCACAAAAGAACTTGTGAGTGTGTGTGACTTGTTTATGTGTATTGCACGTGTGTTGTGTGTCTAAAGGCCAGAGGTTGACTTCAGTTGTCTTCCTTGATTTCGCCACGTGTTTTTTTTTTTTTCTCATACAGTTTCACTTTGTAGCCCTGGCTGTCCTAGAACTCTGTAGACTGGGCTGGCCTCTAACTTGAGATCCACCTTCCTCTGCCTCCCCAGTGCTGGGATTAAAGGCGTGCGCCACCGCTGCCCGGCTCCATGCCCAGCTCTTACGTGGATCTCAACTCAGGTCCGCAAGTTTGTACAGCAACTACTTTGCAAACTGAACCATCTCCCCCCCCCCCAACCCCCATTTGAGTTTTGGAAGGATAAGATTTAGCCAGAAAGAGGGCCAAGAATTTCAGTCTTAAGGAGAAACTCAGAGTAGTGTCTTGGTTTTCTTAAAAAAAAAAAAAAAAAAAAATTCTGTGATCCCTAGGTAGACTTCAAAGTGATTCCTTCCTCCCCTCCTGCCTTCCATGTGGCTGAAACTATAGGCCTGTGCCAAGTTATTTTTTCATTTTCTTTGTGTGGGTGGGGGAGGGGAGAGAAGACAGTCACTCCTGGCCTTGGACTCAACAGGGTCAAAGATAACTTGAATTTCTGGTCCTTCTGCCCCCACCCCCAAATGTTGGGATTACCAGCTATGTCCAACTACACCAGATTTACATGGTGCTGAGGCAGGTCCCCTTCATCAAACCCAGGGCTTTGTGCATGCCAGGCAAAGCACTCTGCCAACTGAGCCACATACCCAGCCCCAAAGTTGTGATTTTTCACACAGCAACACATTAGCAGAAAAAAATGAAACCTGATGTGAATCAGATTGAAATTAGGCCTTCATTAATCTGAACCCTGTATGTTTGAAATGGGTAACATAGGCTCAGTAAGGACACTGTCTCCCTCTGCAGGTCAAGGCTGGTTCTGTGAAGCAGGAGCTGGAGAAGCAGGATGAGTTGAAGCGCTCAGCAATGCGGGCAGTGGCTGCCCTGCTGACCAACCCTGAGGTACGGAAGAGCCCCAGTATGGCTGATTTCTCTACCCAGATCCGATCCAACCCAGAACTCACCACCCTCTTCGAGAGCATCCAGAAAGACTCAGCCTCTGGTCCCAGCATGGATCCTATGGAACTCAGTTAGCTGTCCCCAAAATGAGCCTCCTCTCCCACCCCCATAGGCCGTGGCCTCTCCTGCCCTTCCCAGTCAGCCTCAGTGCCTTTGTTAGGGCTCCTACTCACAGGCCTCAGCCCCAGTGCCAGAGCTGGGCGCATTAACTCAGGACAGTCATTCAGAGATGGGGTAATGGTCCACCACCTTTACACTGCTTCTCTCCACTTTAGAAGCCAGCATTGGATTGTAGGATTTGTCTTCCTACTTCATTTACTCTGGACTCCAAATGTCAGAAATCAGCACCCTGGCCAAGGGTAGGGCTGTGTAGAGCCCAGGCAAGCTCTGGACCCGGGCCCAGGAGACCCAGTTTATACTTCCTAACACTCAGAATGCCTCATTTCTAAGAATTGTTTCCAGGGAAGATGGTATGGATCACTAGACAGGCTTGGGCCTGTCGTGTGAAACATCTCTAACCTCATCACCAAGGCGTGTAACAGTTTGTATTCTTCCCAAGGTGTGTAGTGGTCAGTACTGAAAATCCAAGTCTAAATAACAGGCCAGAACCACCTCTTCTCCCCAACCCCCCCAGCAGCGTTTCTGTGTAGCCAGGCTGTTGTGGAACTCGCTCTGTAGACCAGGCTGGCCTACAGAGACCCGTCTGCTTCTGCCTGGGATTAAAGGCCGGCTGAGGCCAGTTTTGTGATCTGAATAAAGAACAGATTTGACATTCTCACATAATTTTTTTGGTTGTTTTTTGAGACAGGGTTTCTCTGTGCAACAGCCCTAGCTGTGCTGGAACTCACTTTGTAGACCAGGCTGTCCTTGAATTTGGAGATCTGCCTGCCTCAGGTATGCGCCACTATGCCCAACTTCATGATCTCATTCATAGTAGCTAGTTTCAATACAGTTCCCAGGTTGACTCAGGGCTGAAGGAGGCACAGACCTGTTATCCCAGCTGCTTAGGCTGAGGGAGGATGACAAGTTCAAGGTCATGATGAGCAATTTAGTAAGACCATATCTATAACCAACAGGGCAAGAGGTGGCTCTGTCACAGGCTGCTCTTCATAGGACCCAGGTTCAATTCCCAGCCCTCATGGCAGCAGCAATGCCTGTCCCAAGGGATCTGAAGCCTTCAAGGCACATGCAGGCAAACCAAAATTAAAATAGCTCAGTGGTAAAGCACTTGTCTACCATGTACACTATTTTAGGTTCAATCCCAAGACTACAGCAAGGGGAAAAAAAGTCCTTAAAGTAATCAGTTCTTGCACAAATTTGTTTGTGGGGATTAACAGGAGTGCATGTATACTAGGCCTTCAACTGAGCTATTCCCCCAGCTCAATTTTGACCAGACCTGTGAGGCATTTGTAATCTACAGGATCTAATCTAGTCTAGATCAGCCTCATTTCTAAAAATGACAACAGCAGAAAAAAGGCTGGGGTGCATTTCTGTCTAGTCACCGAGGGTCACTTGCTACACCCCTCTGAACTGTACTGTCCCGAAAAAAAAAAAAAAAGTGGACTGGAGACCAGCCTGTGCTACATGCAGAACATCGCCTTAAAACAAAACCCAGATTAACCTGACTAGTTTTGAATTATATGCAGCACTGCCCCTGTAGCATCGTGGCAGAACTACACCTGCCAGTTTCACGAATTCTCAGTCCTCCAAAGACAGTCATGGTAGCTGTCAGTCCTGAGTGAGGCTAAACAGGAGCCCTGTTCACAAACAGGCTTCCTCAGTCTTGGGCCATGCTCACAGCTGGACCGGTGAGAGCAGAGGCTAGCCTGTGCTCATGGCCTCTTCCATGTTTCACTCGCTCTGGATTCCCAATGCTGCAGACCCACGGTGGCCAAGTCCTTTCCCCTTCCTCACACCACTTCAGGCAACCACAGTCATGCCTGCCTGTGCACAGACCCTCTCAACTGGAGGTTCCACCGGTGTGGGGCGTTTACCCACCACCCCCACAGTTCCCCAGAGTTTTCTTGAGTGTGAGCAGCAGGAAATATTAGAAGGATTTATTGCGGAGATAGACAGATAGAAAATAAAGGATAGCCTCGAGAGGGCCTGGAACCTTTTCCAAGGGGCCCCGACTGTCTCTGCCCCAGGGTTTTTATAGAGATGCCAAGGGGTGAAGCAAAAGACCACCTCCCCCAGCACAGCCAAGTGCAGACCATCTCAGACACCTGCACTCAGGCCCGTGATCTAATCATCCTCTATGAGGACCTGCTGGGTAAAGCCATGAGGAACCCAAGAATGGGCTCCCACACACCGGGGACCACTAAGAAGCAAAGACAATCTCCAAAAAGGCAGAAAATGCCAAGGCGGCAGTTTTTGTGGTTTTATTTAAACACAAATAAAACACAGAGGCAAGCCGTCTACTCGTTTTCTTCGCTGCGAAGCCTGGCGTTGGGATTGGTGACTCTGATGGCCAGCTGTGCTGCTCTTTCCACAATGGCTTTTCGGTTCTTGGAGGAAACGTTGTGAGCAATCTCAGCACAGTAAGATCTGAAAGAGAAGCATGTCAGTGAGCAGGGAGCAAGCCAGGAAAGGTCACCAGTGAGGTAGTGACTCCTGTCTCTTGCCTCCCACTCCACTGTCAGGCAGAGGGTTCTGGCAAATGGCTTAATGAGCCCCGAAGGCACCAAGGCTCCTGTAGAGGTCTATGGTAGTGACAAGACACTAACTAGTCTACCAGGAGGTGGTGGGCCCACATCAAGACTCAGAGGTTCTTCCCCACACCTGAGTGACCAACCCGGAATTATTCTTTGGGCTTGGAAGCCCAAAGACTTCCAGTGCAACCACTGTCAAAAACAGTTCAAGTAGAGTGAACAACAAATATTGTGTTACCCCAGAGTGTTGACAAACTGTCCTAATGAGCACATTCCCAGTAATGGAGGTGACCATGAAGCCCAGCCATGGAGCTGATGAGAAACCATTTGAGAAGCAGGACTGCAGAGTGAGGAATAGCAGGGAGTTTTCCCAAGAGGAAAGCAGCTGGACAGCAAACACTGAGTCCAGACAGACCCTCACTTTACAGAGGCATCTACACTTATCTGGGGACAGATCCAATTACCCCTGAGATCATAAAGCCTATGTCCCTGGCTACCCGCATCCATAACCAACACATCCACCAGAACTCTTCCATCCAGGACTTCCTTCTCAGTATTTTTTTCCTTTCTGTAACTGCCTTTCAACTTCCCCTGCTTCTCAGTCACACAGGGGAAATGCCTAGACAGAATGCAGTGGCAGGTGCACCTGCAGACTTAGCTCAACACGCCAAGCAGCTCTGTTAGGCATCTGAGATGTAATCCTAAGAAATGCAACCTGCCTTCTGTACATAATCAACTACCCATGCTAACTGACTCCCTCCCTCCATCTGTATTACAACCACCTCAGAGAACAGACACACCTTCAATCACTCTAATTTACTTGGGAAAAAAATAAATGCAGCTTCCCAACTATTTACCAGGAAGGAAAAAAAACCTGTTTCTACCACATATTCATACCTAGACCCAGTGTCAGGGCATTTCCTGGGAGGCCTTGGCTTTGATGGAGCTGACCGAGCATCTCGTGCAAGGATTTTAACTTGCTCCAAGTACACCCCACAACCTCCTCTCTACAGCTGTGTCTGCAGCCGCCTTTTCTCTACCTCAGCTCCTACATACTGGCACCACTCTGCAAATCCCCTTGCCACAGCAGAGCCAAGCATTGCTTGGGTCCGAGGTTAGACCCCTCCTAGTCTCACACCACTACATCAGTGTCCCAGACAGGACCATAAAGGACACCCAACACCCACTGCATCAAGTGAGGCCCTCCCTCTTCTCCAGTCTCAGTTCTCAAACCTTCTGAACTTATATGCCCCCCTCAACCAAGGCAACACTGGACTCCCCAACAAGCATCCTCTCTAAGCTCCTGCAAAGAATGGCTTCGGGGTTCCTCATACGCATGTCTACCTGGGTGCCTCGACAGGCCCCTCAGGAGGCAGGCACACTCCTAACCAGGCCGGAGCCCAACTTACTTGTTGCACATCAGCAGCACTTCCAGCTCCTTGACATTGTGGACCAGAAACTTCCGGAAGCCGCTAGGCAGCATGTGCTTGGTTTTCTTGTTGCTCCCGTAACCAATGTTAGGCATGAGGATCTGGCCTTTGAATCTTCTCCGCACCCTGTTGTCGATACCTCTGGGTTTCCGCCAGTTTCGCTGAAGACACACAGGCAAGTTAGTCTCTGTGCAAACTGCCAGCTCTTCCTTGGCAGGAAGGGGGCTAAATTCAAAGGGGACATGCCATACAAGAGGCACCCTTAGGTACCATCTTCCTACTTCTTTATACGCTTTTAACAGGAAACAAACAAGCTAAAAGGTTCCAGGGCCACGGCTCTGCTGTAGAATCTCCCAACAAACCAAACCTTCCCTATACCTGACCACAAATTCAGACCCACGTGGGTCAAAATAAGCCAAGACCGTGTGTGCAGTACAATGATTGGTCTGTGTGCTGTTCTCAAGACCCAAATTTTGTGCCCCATAAAACACACACCCTGGGGGCTGGAGAGATGGCTCAGAGGTTAAGATCAGAAATTAAGAGCACTGACTGCTCTTCCAGGGGACCTGGGTTCAAGTCCCAGCACTTACATAGCACCTCACAACTGTCTGCAACTCAGTTCCAGTGGATCTCACACAGACGTAAACGCAGGCTGAACACCAATACATATAAATACATTTTAAAAAGTGCACTGGCTGCTCTTCCAGAGGTCCTGAGTTCAATTCCCAGCTCTCACAACTGATGCCCTCTTCTGGTTTGCTGACAAACACCCACACAAAATATGTACAGAAATAAATACATCTTTAAAAAAATAAGGTCAGGCTGCAAAGATGGCTCAGGGAGCACTCAGGGAACTGCCTGCTGCCAAGGTAACAACCCACGCATCATCACCTCGACCCACATGATGTAAGTAGAATCAGCTCCTGAAAGTCTCCTGACCTTCCTACACATGGAAACAAGTGTCACTTCAGGTGACGCCAGAAATGTGTGCTTAGAACTTAACCCCAGCACTCGCTTCCACCCAGGACCACATACTTAAATTTCTTTTTTTTTTCCCGAGACAGGGTTTCTCTGTGTAGCTTCGGAGTCTGTCCTGGAATTCACTCTGTAGATCAGGCTGGCCTCGAACTCAGAGATCCGCCTGCCTCTGCCTCCCCAGTGCTGGGATTGGCACACATACCTTAATTTTGACATATCGGTCTGACTGGTGCCGGATGAACTTCTTGGTCCTCTTTTTGACGATCTTGGGCTTCACCAGAGGCCGGAGGGCAGCCATGATGCCTACAAAAAAGAGGCAGATCCTCGTTATCGAAGAACCGGGGAGGGGGAGTTGCTTGTCCAAGGCCTGAGTGATGTTGCAGAGTGTCTTCCAATCACCAGCTACTGAGCAAACTGGGAATGGAATGGGTACCTCTGCTAGGCTTGTTCTCCCTCCTGCTTCCGAAGCTGGCAGAGTACTAGCCACTCTCCAGACGCGATCTCAAGAGGTCAGGGGTCACCTCAGCCATTCTAACCTCAAATGAATGGCAGCAGCCGACCTAAAACCCGAAGCAAGACATTCTAGTGGGCAAGGGGCAGCAAATCCCACCCCACTAAAGCTTCACAACCACCAAGCGGTCGTTGTTAAGTTCTGCGCAAAACCACCCTGTCCTTCTAACACGCCATCGCTGTCCCTCCCAGATCGCCTCGGGGCACCCACAGAAAGGTATTCTGTTCCCTCCAGACAACCTGCTAGGTCGGGCATGCACTATGTACCCAACAAACATCTTCAGCAAGCGTCTCTGCTCCCTGGCACCTCCAAGGCAAGACAGCGGCGGCCCTTGCCGCTACCAAGCGACCCGGCGGCCAGGGAGTGACGGGGAAACGGCGTGCGTCATCCCAAGTCCACCGTCCGCACGGCAGCAAACCCGGTCCGGGCCGCCGACTGGCCCTGGGCGCACTCCGTAGCAGCTCGAGCGGCCAGCAGGCCCGGCCCGTGCGCGCTCGCCACCGCGGCGCCAGCGCGGAGTCCGACGCCGAGGCTTCCCCGCCTGGCGATGCCAAGGCCTTCCCACCCGGCGACAGGGCCGCGCCGAACCCACAGACGGACGGATGGCCGGCGATGCAGACTCACCGCTAAACAGATGGCAGCCACCTCGCAGGCAGCGCCGAGGAAGAAGGAAGGGGCGGGGGCGCGCGAGGGAGGATGGGAAGGAGCCTCGGGTCCTGGAAGGGAAAAGTGAAGCACTTCCGGCTCTGGGTCCGCCAAAGGAACCTAAGAAATGCTGAAAAAAAAAAAAAAGAAACAGTGTACTAGTATTCTATACTAGACATTAACATCTTGGAATGAACTAAAAATGTATCTTCCTCTTAGGATTACTTAGGAAATTTGTAATTCCTTCTGAACTAAGACCTGCTAGGTGGGCATCTACTTCCGCCCGAAGTGGACGCCCAATCGGTTTTTAATATATGTTCTCTTCCGCGTGCGCCCCCTAGTCGCTAGGAGGTAGCAAAACAGGTACTTCTTTGAAGGGTTCCCCGTGGGGGGGGGTTGGGGGGTGGTTGAGCAACCGTCCTAAGACATCAGAATATACTGATGTCCAAACTCCCCGGACTATGACGTGCTACAGAGCCTGCCCGCGTCTTCCGTATGTTTTAAATCATCTCTACGTATAGTATGTACCTAGGGCAATGTATTAAGTGCTAGATTGATATATTGCTTAGAAAATGACAAGAAAAGTGGTGGCGCACGCCTTTTAATCCGAGCACTTGAGAGGCTTTTGGGAGGTGGAGGCGGGCTGATCTCTTTTAATTCAAAACCATAGGGAGTTCGAGGCCAGCCAGAGGTACATAGTGAGTCCCGCCCCCTCCACACACGAATGAACAAAGTCTGTGTACTTAATACAGATGCAGTTTTATTTTCGAATGTTCTCATTTTTCAGTTGGTTGAATCTGTGAACGCACCTGTGGAGCTAGGGCTATGGAGGGCCAATTTTACATAAAAAATGAGGCTCTAACAGCTAACTCTCCATGGGAGTGTATGTTCTTGGCACAGTTGTACACGGTGGCTCTGTTCTTTCCTTCATTTGTTATGTATGGGAAGTGAATTTGGGAGACACGGCTCCAAGATCCATGCTTCCAACCATTTAGCTGCCTCGCTTTAAAATTGTTCCTGGTAGCTGGGCGGTGGTGATGCACGCCTTTAATCCCAGCACTTGAGAGGCAGAGGCAGGGGGATCTTTGTGAGTTTGAGGCCAGCCTTGTCTACAGAGTGAGTTCCAGGACAGCCAGGACTGTTTCACAGAGAAACCCTGTCTCGAAAAATCAAAGAAAAAAATTGTTCCTGTTTTATTTTGCTTAGCTTTTGTTTTTCAGATCATCGTTAAAAGTCTAATTTTAGGAGGATATAAAACCATACCAAGGGCTGGAGAGATGGCTCAGTGGTTAAGAGCACTTGCTGCTCTTGTAGAAGACCCGGGTTTAGTTCCCAGCACCTACATGTTGCCTCACAAACTTGTAACTCCAGTCCTCGGGGATCCAATGTCCTCTTCTGTAGGCACTGCATGCGTGTGGTACATACACATACATGCAGGCAAAACACCCAAGCACATAGAATAAATCTTTTTTTTGTTATTGTTTTGGTTTTTAGAGACAGGGTTTCTCTGTGTCTCTGGACTGTCCTGGAACTCACTCTGTAGACCAGGCTGGCCTTGAACTCAGAGATCCATCTGTCTCTGCCTCCTAAGTGCTGGGATTAAAGGCAACTGTCTGGAAGAATAAATCTTAAAAAAAATTAAAACCACCTTGACTCTACAACTCAAACACAACAGATGTCACTGGTGATGTCGGCAGTGGTTCCAGGAGATGGGGACAGAAGCTGCTGAATAAGATGTTTTGCCCCAACAGGAAGTGAGATGGGATGAGAGCAGGAATGCTGCCAACTCACCTTGAGGTGCTGCCTGTAAAGGGGAGTGGCGACCCAGGAAGTGAAGTGTCGTGCCTGAGATAGCTAGCTAGAAGCAGCAGGGTGAGGCATAGCTCTCCTGTGCCTATGGCTTGCCCACCCTTCCCGCAGGCTGCATGAAGTCCAGTGGCATGTGGATCATGGAAGGGCACAGCTAAGGGCAGCTTACAGAGTACCTTTCACAAAGGGAAAGTCAGGTGAGTGAATCATAACGAAGGCCCATGAACCAGAGAGTATGTCTCTGATTTCTGAAGATCCACAGGGATTGAGGGCCTCAGTCTGATGGGGAGATGAGAATGCTGCTACCTCATTTTGCAGAGGACACTCTGTCTGTTGCATCTCTGTGGGCACTCATGTCCCAGGATGAGAGGTGGGAGGGGTCCTGGGGAACCTGTGTCTTACACACTCACACCTTCAAGTTTCCCAGTCCTTAAGCAGGAAATCACATAAGCTAGGCTACAGGTCAGCTCTAACCTGGTTTATTTGAAAAGGGCAGAGGTCGTAACAGGGTAGCAAACACAGCATGTGTGTGCCTGGACACATCCACACTCCCAGGCACTGGACACTGTGGCATCAGGGGACACAGCTCCAGACCATCCCTGGGAATGTTTCTTGTGTATGGCTCTTTGATATCTCATGTCTGCAGCTGTGGGCCGCTGACTGCACTGTCTTCCGGCCCAGTGGCCCCCAGGCCATTCTAGTTGATGGAGTACACCTTGTTTGCATCATAACAGGCCTGGGTCAAATAAGCCCAGTCTTTCAGGGGCCACCAGTCTTTAGAGTAGTAGATGGCAGGGTAAGCATAGTGTGGGGTTTCCACATGGCTGAAGATTGCCTGGCTCCGGTCCCTGGCCACAGTGGGCAGGTAGAGCCGCAGCTTGTCCAGAAGGTGACCGGGCCAGAAGTGATTGGGGTGGGTGCATGAGGAACCACTGAGCCTCTTGGCCTTCAGCTTCCTGGAAAAGGAAAAGACACAGGGAAGGCTGCTGTGGCAGAGACTCCAGTCAGGGCTCCTTCTCAGCAGATGGCATGAGCCGCGACCATGCTCCACAGTACGGAAAGCACTAACACACTTCAAGTCTCCTCACCAGTGAGGACCCAGAGGTCTAGAGATCAAGATCGCACAGTGAGTGAGTGGCTAAGTTCAGGCCCCAGTCAGTGCTTCTTAAACCCAAACTTAGATGAGTGCTGTCCTTGTCTAGAGCAGTGGTTCTCAGCCTTCCTAATGCTGCGACCCTTTAATACAGTTCCTCACGCTGTGGTGACCCCCAGCCCTAAAATTATTTTGTTACTACTTCATAACTAAAATTTTGCTACTGTTACGAATCATAATGTAAATATCTGCGTTTTCTGCTGTTCTTAGGGGACCCCTGTGAAAAAGTCATTCGACCCCCTAAGGGGTCACAACCCACAAGTTGAGAATGGCTACTCTAGAGTAAATATCTGCATTTTCTGTTGTTCTTAGGGGACCCCTGTGAAAAAGTCATTCGACCCCCTAAGGGGTCACAACCCACAAGTTGAGAATGGCTACTCTAGAGGCTTTGCTTCCCCGACAGCCCCCTTACCTCACCCGTCCTGTGCAGGGCGGGCCTCACATGCTCTGGGCTAGTACCCAGCTGCTAAGCTACACCTAGCCCCATCTGGAAGCATTTGGATATCATGTCTGGACTCTAGCCTCAGGAGCCAGCCTCACTGGGTTCAGCTTCAGGTGTGGGACTGTGCATCAACATGGTCTCCTCTGACGGGGTCGTCCAGAGCAACTCAGGCTTGTTGGTCACAACGCAGGTGAGTTCACTTATAGGAGGCCCCAGAGCAGCCATGCAGGGCGCGCTCCGAATGCTCCTCTGCTGCCCCTTCGGCCAGCGGCACGGAGCCCCACGACAGTCCTGGGCTCTTGCCTGTGTGCACAGGTCCCAGAGCTGCCTCTGGTTAGAGGGGAGGCCAGCCCTTCTCGTCTTTATCCCCCACCCTCCTGGTGGACACACAGGACCACTACACACCTAGTGAATTCCTCGAACTCCTGAAAGTGCATTTTCTTGAGTTTCTTGGATGTTTTCCTAGTGGGGGATAGAGAGAGGCATTGTTAGAGAGAAACTCCAGGAGCCGGCAGTAGCGGCCCACACACCTTTAACCCCAGCACTCGGGAGGCAGAGGCAGGTGGGTCTCTGTGAGTTCGAGGCCAGCCTGGGCTACAGAGCGAGATCCAGGACAGTCAGGGCCACACAGAGAAACCTTGTCTCAAAAAACAAATGAACAAACAAACAAAAGACCCATAAAAGAAACTTCAGGAAAAGTAGGCTTTGGGGAGCAGGTGGGGGCCATTAAGGGGTGTGTTTCTGAGTCTCAGACCAGAGTGCTGAACATCTTTCTTGTGTGGTGAGGTCCTAGCTGTGTCTCCATACACCAAGGCACCGGGCTTAGCCAGATTGGTGGAGGGAAGAAAACCTTGGCTTTCTTTGTCTGTGGCAGGGAGGCCTCCAAAATAGTTGAAGTGTTCAGCAACTGGTAGATGCTGAAGCCTGACTCTCACTCCCGCTTCCAGAGGCCAAGGTCCTGGGACAAGCATGGTAAAGACTCACCCTCCATTCCTTAGCCCAGCAGGCATCACTAGCCAGATTCCTTCCCAAGCCCACATCTGGCTCAGAATCTCTGTTTGTTTTCTTCTGATACAAACGGTTGAACTCTGGGCCTTGTGTACTCTCTACCCTAGTACCTGGCCTCAGGATCTCCTACAATCTAGTCGCTAGTGATGAGAGAGAGCCAATGTCTCTCCTTTAGCTAGGGACCTACCTCTCTTTCTCTTTCACACCTATGGCTGGTCAAACACAAGCAAAAATCTCTTTCTTGGGCAGCCACTCACTTCCTGGATTCATGGCTTAGGAATTGGTGACAATCAGCCCCAGGTTAGGAGGCACATCTCAGAGGCTCTCTAAGCTACTGCCAGCCTGGGTCACGCTCAACACTTTGCAAGCCACAACTGCTGTGGGCCTAGACTGTCCCTGTACTCAAAACCACTTGGACAAGTGCAGCGTAAAGCATCAGCTACACCGTGGCCCTCATCTAACCTTCCCTGTGTGTAATAGGAGCGCTGCATCCACACCGAGGCTCAGATCACAGAAACTTGGCTATTGACCAGAAACCTGTCTGGTGTCCACTCTGCGGCACTGCATGCTGTCCCAGGCATTCTGCCACACCACCCCGTCTCTCTGCAAGGGATGCCATCTCCTTCTCCCCTCTGCAGTCACTACTGATGCTAGCCACAATAGTTGCCTCCTGCTTGGTCCACATCTGGTGGGAGCAGAGGGGGACTTGACTTGGGGTCCCTTCAAAGGAGGTGCCTTTCAGAGGACTCAGTCCAAGGGTCAGGGTAGCATGTCGTTTTCCCGGGGGCTACCAGCCTGTCTCTTGTTGGAGAAGGAGTGTACCTGCCACAGGGTGGCAGTGCAGGGAAGGAATTAGTCCCTGTCCTTTGCAGAGTCCCTAGGCTTCCGCGGCAGGGTGAGATAACACCCCCTTTGGATCTTTTCCATTGACCTTATGTGTATAAACCTGTGGTCAGGAGGGGAGCATGATCCTAAGACATGCACTAAGGGTGACATTTAGGACTGGTTAGTGGGAAGTGACCGATTAGGGGCACAGATACTGGCACAACATGACACCACATGCATGCCAGTGTCCAAGCCCCTGCAGCTGAAGGGACAGCCGGAAACTCAGCTTGTCTGTCTTCTTCGCCCCAAGCTTGCTGAGGCCATGGGTCCGGAATCCAATCCTCTCGTCTACATAATAGCCTCCAGGCTGCCGGATCGGGCGGACTTCTTCTCTCAGAGAAATTATCTTGTCTCCTGGATACAGTAGTGCTGTGGGCAGCAAGGAAGACAGCAGGTCCATTAGCCAAAGTTGTCTACTTTAGGGTCACATGGGAATGGTTAAAAAAAAATTCACACTTCTGTTTAAAAGATTACTTTTTCTGGGCCATCAAGACGTCTTGGCAAGTAGAGTAGTAAAGTTCATGTGGGGGGCTGGAAGACAACTTTGTGGAGTCCGTTCTCTCTACATCGCTGTGGATTCTGGGTACTGAACTTAGGTCATGAGGTTTGGTGACAAGTGCCTTTATCCACTGAGCCATCTCACTGTCCCTCAGCTTTGTAAGATTACATTTATCTATTTATTTATGTATTTATGTATTTATGTATTTATGTATTTATGTATTTATGTATTTATGTATTTATTTATTCTCTGTGTGGGTCTGTATCTAGGAGATATGGGGGCGGGGAGAGGGAGAGAGGGAGAGTACCACTAACGCACGTGGAGGTCAGAGGACAACTTGTAGGGTGGTAAGAGCTGGTTTTCTCTTTCCACTGAGTCCCAGGGATTGAACTTGGGTCATTAGGCTCACCATCAAAGCTGGGCCTGCTAAACCATCTTGCTAGCCCACCTTTTTATTTTCAGATGTTTGTAGGTTCATTGGAAATTGCAAAACACAGTAGGGTATAGAGTTCCCCTGAACTCTCCCACAGCTCCCTACAATGTGGCATGGCATTATCATGCAGTTAAGGAACAGAAGGGACTTTAGACAACCCTGCTCACCAGGGGACAGAGGGAAACCCGTTTGTTACAGCAAATTGGTTTGGAACTACTTAGCAAGCCTAGGTTGGAGGCAGGAAGATTCAACTAGACTTCACTAGGTTAATGCTTGGATGAATGTGTGTGTGTGTGTGTGTGTGTGTGTGTGTGTGTGTGTGTGTATACGCTTGATAAGCAATCTACCACTGAGCTCCATTCCCAGCCCTTAGAACTACTTTGGTAACTTTTTTTTGGGGGGGGGGGCTGGGTTTCGAGACATGATTTCTCTGTGTAGCTTTGGCTGTCTTGGAACTCGATCTGTAGACCAGGCTGGCCTTGAACTCTCAGAGATCCACCTGCCTCTGCCTCCTGAGTGCTGGGATTAAAGGTGTGCACCACCACTGCCCACCTGGCCTTTAGTAACTATTTTGATGGTGGTTTTCTCGTTGTTTTGAATTTGTCTTATAGGTGTGTGTGTGTGTGTGTGTGTGTGTGTGTGTGTCTACATGTTCATATGGGTGCGTGTGGGTAGGTGGGTACAAGTATGTGGAGGCAGAGCCTCATAACCCAGATCCCACCCCAATCTCACCTAAGGAGCCCACATGTCTCAGAGCCTGCGCCCTAGGAGTCCCACCTAGCGGTCAGGCTGTCTGCCTTCCCTCCGCCTCCTTCCCGGTGTCCCCACTGAAGGCCACAGTGGCTCGGCTGGGTGCATGCATGGGGAAGCCAGTGTCAGGCCAGCTCCACATTAGCCGTGGCTCAGGCCCCAGGCTCTCCCTTGAAGCAAGCCGCTACCTCTCATGAGGATGTCCTCAGTGAGCCGGAGACCGTAGGCCTCGCAGAGTTCCCAGCATCTCAGGTAGACCAGGAAGCTATCCCTGCGGTTCATGTTGAGCAGCTCCTCCATCTCCCCAGACAAGGTGGACGGCAGGCAGTGGTCATCAAAGTGCTTCGTCCCAGACCGAACCAGCCGGCAGCTCTCCACGTATTGGATGGAGGGGAGAAGGAGCTGCAGGAGAAGAAGCGGGGAGAACAGAGGGTGCTCCATCTTGTGTCTGTGACACTCATCCTAGCTGGGATGGAGGCAACCTAGCACCTCCTTCACCTCCCCGTGAGAGGCCCCCAGGAAGGAGAATGGTGTGTAGTGAGGTCCTGGGTGCTCGGATTATAGGGGCGTTTCACCACACCTAGCTGCTTACTGCACAGATGACAGACAAGGGCTGAGGGGAGGTGAGACCTTCCCAAGAGCTCCCCAACTAGCGGGTGTCAGTGCCAAGTCTTGAACCCTGGCTTGCCCAGTCCCCGAGCCCGTGCTAAAGAGGTACCTTGTGTTGCCTCCGCCTCTCTCGGTACCGCTTGCCCACATCCTCCATGTCTTCCTCTGTCATGGGCCGCCCCTCCATCTTTATATCAACCTCAGGCACCTTCAGCAGGTCCATCTTGGGAGGCTGCAGGGCTGGGACAGCCTGTTGCTTTTGGGAGGTATGCTTCAGGGAGGCTTTCCTCTGAGTCAAATCTAGAGTTGGAGGGAAAAATGGAAGGCCTAAGAGGGTGCCCAGCTGGGGAACTGAACCTGATGGCATAAGCAGATGCCAATATGCTCTTCTGTCCCTTCCCATATGTCCAGCCAGAGCTCATCTGAGGGCCACTGCTAATTTGTCCCCTCCATTGCTATGACGTCCTCCATCTGCATACACAAGACCCCTTCCCTCCTCCTTTCTCACCCTGTCACCTTGTTCCCACCAAGTGGCAAATAGAACCCTTATAAAATGGCAGCTGGGCATGGTGGCTCACACCTTCAATCCCAGCACTCTGGAGGCAGAGTGAGTTCAAGGTCAGCCTGGTCTATAAAGTGAGTTCTAGGACAGCTAGGACTATGACACAGAAAAAACCTGTCTCCAAAACCAAAAACAACAAACAAACGAAAAAATGTAAATAAGATCAACTTACGATCCTGGCTTCCCAGGGAACACATTCTAATAACAGACTCCTTTCCTGGACCACAGGACCTGCGGAATCTGTTTCAGCTGCCATCCTTCATCCTGTAGTCTCCCCTCACCATGCCATTCTCACCTCCTGTACCCTAAAAGTTCTCCCTGCCTCAGGCCCTTGACCTTGGCATTTCCACCTCTTGGACGCCCTTTGCAGACAATGGCTATGCACTGGTCACTCGGGGGTCAGACCGACACCTACAGCTCAGGGGCTTTGCCTGCCTACCATCCTGGCACTCACTCCAGCTGTCTCCAAGGCATCCATCTCTGTGGACATCACCTGATCACGTGCCAGCTGATGGCAGCAGAGCTTGGGCTAGCCCGTTGCAGTCTCCCAGTTCCTATGAGTGGGCCTAGCATTTGGGAGGTACTTCCAAAACGGGGACCACTTAAGGCATTCTGACCCCCTGCGATGGCCCTGGTGGCAGCCTCATGTTGAAGGGAAGTCTTGGCCTCACATCCTCCTGAGACTCCAGACAAGAAGCTTAGCCTCTCTGGACATTTGCTTCCTCCATGGAAACCATGCATAGCAACCCTAACCTCCAGACAGGCAGGATGCTGTGTTGTACAAATGCGACCAGCCCATATGGTGCCCTGGAAATACAGGCTCCTCCTCTTCTCTGAGTCCAGATGCCCAGCAGCTTGTTCCTTTAGACAAATTGAGAGGCCCTCCCCCAAGTCCACCTGACTTACCCAATGCCATCCTCCAGGAGCAAAGAGTTCTGGTGATGCTGAAATAGCACCAGCCAGCAGATAAATGCTGCCCGCCTTCAAGTCAAGATAAGGGGGATTTCTTTGATAAGCGGGGTGGGAGGGATGTATGTGTGTCGAAATCCTTCGACTACAGCTATTATTGCTGAGCACTGTGCTCTAGTGACTCCAGCCAGCTGTGAAATCACAGCAGCGCTGGGCATTCATAAGACTCGGGGAGGAGCAGAGCGGGGAAGTGCAACCCAGAGGAGGTGCTGACCCTGGGCTATTGAGGCTGTGAGGCTGCTTGGGTTTCCTGGGTTCTGATTGGTCAGGGACCCTCTTGGGAGTGGGGATGGGGTTGGGTGCCAGTGTGTCCACAGGACAGCCTTCAACAGAAAGTCTGAGATCTAGAACTAGGGCATTCACACTATGCAGGAGCCACCTAAGGGCACCACACCAGGGAGGACACTGCATACCTTTGGTGTGGCCATTCACCCCAACTCTAGAAACTTGGCTTCAACTTGGCACCCCTGCAAGGAAGACCCTTCAACTGCTTCCTTGTGGCTTTATTTCATCTCAAAGGGACAGAAACCCACCCCTCCCTAAAATGTGTCTGAGGTTAATTTCCTGCCAGCCTGGTGGAGAGGGGCAGAGCTAGACCCATTCCACTTAAATAAACGATGTTGCTCTGTTTGAAAGGGAACTGGAAGCTGGGAGAAGAGTGTTGCAGTTGTTTGTGGTTCCCCCCCCCCCAAACAATAATAAACTAAAAAAAAATAGGGGCTGAGGGGTGTTGATCAGTTGGTAGAGTGCTTGCCTAATGCACAGAGCCCTGAGTCCAACACCAGCAGCACATAAAAACCAGGCATGGTGGTGCACACCTGTATCCCAGCACTGGGGAGACAGAGGCAGGCGGATCTCTGAGTTCGAGGCCAGCCTGGTCTACAAAGTGAGTTCTGGGCCAGTCAGAGCTATGCAGAGAGACTTTGTCTCAAAACAAACAAAAAGATACAGGCGTGCACTGTAAATTCATAGCCCATATCAGAGAACCCTTTCTAGCTTGCCTCTTGCTGCTTTTGGACAGATGTAGCCCATACGCACTTGAGGGTAAATGTAACATGCACAACATCCCTACTTATAACATCCATGATGACAGAAAGCCCATACCAGTGAACTCCAAGTGGGTTCATTCAGTTTCTGAGCAAGCTGTTTTGGTTAACCTTTTCTTTCTTTTTTTCTTTTTCTTTTCTTTTTTAGATAAGGTCTCCTGTATTCCACACTGACCTCGAACTCTCTACATAGTCAAGGATGACCCTGAACTTCTGATCCTCCCACCTCTACCCCTGGTGTATGCGTTGCTAGGGATGGAGTCCTGGGCTTTGAACATGCTAGACAAGCACTCTGCCAACTGCTTTCCATCCCCGACTCTCAGCTTTGTTTTCAGTCAATCACTTATGTCCCTCTAAGGACAGAGGCTGGACTTCATCTTTGAATAGACAAAAGGGCAGCTGGGCCCTTGAGAAAATATCCGCTTCCTTGTTGACAAAGCTTGGCAAACCTATAAGCCAGAGAAGGAGGTGCCGCTGGAGGATGTAAATGCTGGGGAGAGCCAGCCTGGCTCTGAGGGCAGGAAGGGCACGTACACTCCCTGGCAGTGGGCAAGGTGCTTCTCTGTTGGGCCAGTGACCACTGCTTGTAGGTGCTGGCCAGAGCATCTGTGGTGATAGCGTTCTGTTTCCCGAGAGAGCCGAGGTAGATGACTATGTCCTCCAGCTCCTGGTTCTTCAGAGGAACTCCGATCTGAGGAGGCACAAGAGCTTCCTGAGGCCCACCTCACCCTTACCACCACCAGGCCTGGCCAACCTGCTCAACCCTCCAACTTCTTGCTGCCACAGGAACGCAGAGCCCCTGCCAGGCCCCTGGTGTACTCTGCAATTTACCATGCCTTGCTTTTGCCCACACAGTACCCTCTTTCTGCCTGAAAACTCCTATCCCTCCTTCAAAAGCAAGGCCAGATAAGCCTCCATCTTTACGGAGTCTTTTTCAGTTGATTAACATACTGGATAGAAAGAAAGTCATACATCCATCATTATCCACAAGGAACAAGTATGCCCGGCCTGACTGAAGTATCAGAAATTTATATGCCTTTTTCTTTGAAGGATATGATGGCCATTCTTGGTTGTCAACTTGACTACATCTGGAATTAACTAAACCCCAAGTGGCTGGGTACACCTGTGAGGAATTTTTCTTAATTAAATCATTTGAAATGGGACAATACACCACTAATCCAGACCTTTTGAGGTAGGAAGATCCACTTTAATCTGGGCCATGCCTTCTGCTGGCAGCCTATATAAAGGACACAGAAGAAGGGAGCTTTCTCTCTCTTGGCCTGCTTGCTCTTGCTCTACTTGGCAAGTCCATTCCTTGATTGGCATTAGAGCCTACTTCTTCCTTTGGGATTCAGGCATATACTGAAGATCAGCTGAGACTCCCAACCTTGTGTACTGAACAACCACTGGATTCTTGGACCTTCCATCAGGAGACTATTGGAATAGTCGGACCATAGCCTGTAAGCTGCTCTAATAGATACTATACATACATATATATTGCTATCTGTCTTGTTTCTCCAGAGACAATAGACAACGCTGGAGGTATGTAGTGCTTACCCGAAACACTGAATGTTCAGAAAGAAAAGTTTGAAAGGAAACGTAATTGTGATTATAATTATCTCTTCATTCTCTTTAGACAACAGTCATTGCTGAACTGTCCTTGGTCCAGCTCAGAACTGTCCTGGTGCTAAAGGACTTCATATTTCAACATTTTTGAAAGATTAGTTGGGTGTGATGGCTCACACAATTAATCCCAGCACTTGGGAGGAAGAGACAGGTGGATCTCTTTAAGTTCCAGGCCAGCCTGGTCTACAGAGTGAGTTCCAGGACAGCCAGGGTTATTATAGAGAAACACTGTCTGGAAAAATTATTTATTTTGTGTATAGAATGTTTTGCCTGTATATATGTAAGTGCACCATACGCATGCCTAGTGTCCAAGGAGGTTCAGCGAGGGTCTCAGATACCCTGAAACTGGCTACAGGGGATTGTGAGCTGTTGGGTGGGTATTGGGAACCAAACCTCGGTCCTCTGCAAGAGCAGCAAGTGATCTTAACTGCTAAGCCATCTCTCCTGGCCCAGAATTTAGTATTTAAAACAATTTTTTTTTTTGTTTTGGTAGTTGAAGACATTTACTTTTAAAAAGTGTTTTGGATGATGTTCATCATAAAAAGGTTTGAAAACTGGTTAATTGAAACTGTAAGTCAGGGTATATAGTTCAGTAGTAGCGAGCTTGATAGTATATGCAAGGTGCTGAGTTCAAGCCCCAGCTGGAGAGACAGATAGGGACTCACAGTTAAGAATGTATGCTGCTCTTTCAGAGGACTTGGGTTTGGTTCCTAGTACCTACATCTGGCTGCTCATAACCATTTGTAACTTCAGCTCTAAAGATCGGATGCCCCCTTTTGGCTTCTGCTGGCACCAGCATACATGTACAGATGTTCTCACACAGACACACACATATACATAATAAAAAAAAAAAGGAAGCCGGTCAGTGATGGCACACACCTTTAATTCCAGCACTCGGGAGGCAGAGGCAGGTGGATCTCTGTGAGTTCAAGGCCAGTTCCAGGACAGCCAGAGCTGTAACACAGAGAAACCCAAAACAAACAAACAAATTTTAAATGGGCAGGAGAGATGGCAGCAGTTAAGAGCAGCCACTGCCCTTGCAGAGGACCCCAGCTCAGTTCCCAGCTCTAATGTGGTGGCTCACAACCATCTGTAACTCCAGTTCTAGGGGATCTGATGCCCTCTTCTGGCCTCTGGGTCATTGCATCCATAAGGTGCAAATACACAGGCAAAATTTCATAGGTAGGAAATACATGTGAATAAATCTTTAAAAAAAAGATATAGGTAACAATGTCTGCCTTTTAAGGACATCTTGATTTGAAAATACACAAACATTTAATTCATCTAAGCCAGCAAGCTTTTTCTAGAAGAAACTAGACATATTTTGGGTTTTGTGAGTCACAGGGGCTCTGCCATTGTGTCATGGAAGTCCCCATAGCCATTCATAGATGAATGAGTGTGGCTGTGTTCAACAAAAGTGGTTTTTTTGTTTTTCTAAAGAGGCAGGCTGGAGTTAATACATGGGCCCAGATCCTGCGCTAGACTAACAGAACTTCCAAAGATGATGGAAACGTCTGCCCTATCTGGTCCAATAGAGGAGCCGCTGACCGCACATGGTTTTTCAAGAATATGGTGTGATGGTTAATATTTAATGCCAGTGTGACAGGATCTGGGATTATCTGTGAGACAAACCTTCAGGCACACTGGTGAGGGGTTATTTAGATTAAGGTAGCCTCTGGGCATACCTGTGGGTTATTTATTGTCTTGATTAGCTTAATTAAAGTAGAAAGACCCACCCTGAAGGGGGAAAGCATCAGAAGAGGTTCCTAGAGTTACAGGTAGCTGTGGGCCGCCTGATGTGGGTGCTGGGAACTGAACTCTGTCCTCTGGAAGAGCAACAAGTGCTTTACCCACCGAGCCATCTCTCTAGCACCAGGCACAGTATTGGCTTTTGCTTAGAGTGATGCAGGCCTTGTGCATGCTAAACACAGGCTCTACCACTGAGCTGCACTCCGTACATGGTAGAGGGTTTTGTTGTTTGTCTCGTGTGTGCACATGGATGTTTTGTGCTGCATGTACATTTGTGCACCATGTGCATGCAGTGCATGTGGAAGCCAGGAGAGGGCATTAGATCCTCTGGAAGTGGAGTTACAGGTAGTTGTTAGCTGCCATGTAGGGGCTGGAAACTGAGCCTGGGTCCTCCGCAAGAGCCGTCTCTCTGGGTTAGCCTGGGGTAGAGGTGGTTTTGAGGCGTGGTCTGACTGTGGGTTGTGTCATGTTTCCCAGTGTGGTTTTGCAAGTATGAGGCTGGTAGTGTGAACCCGTGTGCCTGTCCCTCAGGACCCCAGAGCCTCATGGAGGGAGAGCATACCCCAGGCCCAGTGGAGAAGCTCGTACTTACTGCCTTCAGAGCCATGATAAATTCCTCCCTGGAGATGCGCTGGTTCTCGCCCCGCTCTCCCTTGTTAAATACCTCCAGGATCTTGATCTTTCGGCTACGCAGGTAGGCGTACAAGTCCGCCAGGACAGAAGGTTTGGGCAGGCGCAGCTGGGGTGCAGGTTGACGGATAGGTCTGGGAGCTTTGCCCTGGGAGAGGCAAGAGTGAGGCAGATAATTGGACTGCTTAGATGTACATATCCCTAGCCCTCTAGTTAAAATTTAATCTCACTGCAGAACCCAAAGATGGACTGGAGGGGAGGATGCATTGTACATCTTTGTCCCTGTTTTCAATGTGGCCAGATTGAATAAATCTCCTTTATCTGTTCTTTATCATTAATTAGGTTGCTTTAATCAGCTTATTGAGGATGGGTGACTGAATTTCTCAGGGTAGAAACCATGACTCCAAGTTAGGTCATGCCATCACAAGGTAGCCCTCCTCCTCACCCTAACCTCAGATGTGATCCTCAAACTAGCCCACAATCACTGGTTAGCGCCTCTCTCTCCAGCGGACAGGTGTCCATGATCAAGACCGACTGCTGGTGTGCCCCAGATGGGGTGCTTTTAAAGCACATCTACGTGTTCTCAGACTTTCCCCTGGCCAAGACGGAACCCCTTTTCTATCCCCATGGTGTACCCTTCTGACATGGTGCAATATCAAGAGTAGAGCCTAGGGTATAGCAGCACTATGATTTCCCCCCTCTCTGTTCTGGGAGATTCACTCTGGGGGCAGCTAGCCACCTTATTGTGAGGACTTGTATGCAGCCTCTGGGAGGTCCCTGAGGGAGGCAATGAAACCTCTGGTCAGTAGTCGTTTGAACAAGCTTGTCCTCGGGTCTGCAGTCTCATGATATAGAGACAAAGCTTCCCAGCTAGAGTCACAATAATAAGTATTTGTTCCTTTAAGTCACTCTGGGGTACTTGTTATGCAAGAGATAACTCATACACCTTCCTTTGGGGATTTGCTTTTGCTCCTCTGGAGAAAAGGGGCAAACTACCTTGTTCTGTCTAATCCAAGGGAACAAAATGTCACCATACTCCTGAAGCCTTCAGCATCTTCTGGCCACAGGGCTTCTCACCTTGGGTTTCTTGATTGAAACCAAAGTTTCTTTGGGGGCTTTTGGCTCCTGGCGAATCAAGAGCAGAACCTTGGCCTCTGATGGTGTGATGGTGGGCTTATTCTCCAGCCATGTCTTGACATCACCAAATGACTCCAGCTGCCTCCGGAGCTTTGCCCTCTGGCTCAGCCAGACCTTCCTGTCCACTGGTGGCTGTTGGATGTCTTTAATATCCAAAGTTTTGAAGGTAGGTATGAGTGGAGGGGGAGCTTGAGGAGGCACCGTGGGGTGGGCTGGTGCCTGGTCCTTTGTCCCAGGCACAATGATGATTCGTCTGCGCCTTTGTGGCAGGTGGAAGTCTTTCTTTTTGAACTGCCTGAAGCAGTGAGCAGTGACCAGCTCAGGATTGAAGACAGGCCCCTGGCTGGTGGTTCCATAGAAGTCATCATCTATGGAGGTGAAAGACTGGAATGCCCCTTGGGAGAAGAGGGTTACAAGATGAGTTCCTTTTTGGAAGAGGACTAACAGGAGCCAGGGACAGGGAAACTGTTGTAGGGGCTGGTTGTGTATCAGGGCACCTGGTTCCTCCCTGGCTCTGTCACTGCGTCATGATGGTGAAGGAACCGATGTTAGCTAATGTGACCTGTGTCCCAACTCCCAACTACACTCTGCTCGTGCTCCAAAGACTCTGACCCTAGGCACCACAGCGCCCTCTGGTGGGAGCAAAGGCAAATCCAGAGAGCTTGGGTCTGAGTGCTGGCCTGCTTCCTGCTCAATCTCTGTGTCTCACTTTTCATCTGTAAGATGGGGATAATGGATACCTAATTTTTCAGGCGATGGAGGTGTTTATTAGAGTTGCTTTGTACATAAGTGTGCTGCTATACATGTATCTATATGCACATATGCATACACACATCTATGTTTACTACATACAAGTTCTCTTCTTCATGGTGCTAAGGCTTAATTAAACCCAGGGCCTGGTGCTTGTTGGAGAAGTACTGTGCTACTGAGCTACATTCCTCAGCCCCTAACTTGCAATGGTGTGGCAGGTGGGCAAGTGAGACAGCTCAGTGGATAAAGGCACTTTCTTCCAAGTTGGACAACTTGTGTTCAATCCCTGGAACCCATATGGTGGGAGGAAAGAACAGACTCCCACAAATTACCCTTTGCCCACATTGGCACTGTGGCCCAAGCCGTTCTCTACCTGCTGAAATAAATATATGTAAAAATGAATTAGGGAGTTGGAGAGATGACTCAGTGGTTAAAAGCACTGGCTGCTCTTTCAGAGGATCTGGGTTCGATTCCCAGCACCCACATGATACTACACAACCATCTGTAACCCTAGTTCCGGAGGGTCTGTCACCCTTTTCTGGCCTCTAAGAGCACTGCATACACATTCTTCACAGACATACTTGCAGGCAAAACATCCATACGCATAAAAGCTATAGTAGACCCTCTGTGATGTTATTAATGGAGACAGTTAGGCATCCTGGGGGCAAAGTCACCCTCCTCCCAAGAAAGGACTGGCTGAGCTGTCTTACAACTTACCTGCCTTCTGTCATGTGCTTTTCTAGAACTTGGCCTATGGGGAGGTCTGTGGTGCGTTTTCTTGATTGATGATTGATGTGGGAGGGCCCAGCTCACTGTGGGTGGTGCCACCCCTGGGCTGAGCAAGCTGTAAGGAGCAAGCCAGTAAGCATCACTCCTCCATTGTCTCTGCATCAGCTCCTGCTCTGACTTCCCTGGATGATGATCTATAAGCTATAAGATGAAATAAACCTTTTCCTTCCCAAGTTGCTTTTGGGCATGGTGTTTTATCACAGCAATAGAAACATAACTAAGACACCACTGCTTGCACTCGGAGCTGCACTCTGGTGGCCCTCACACTGTTGGACACTTTGCTTAAAGTCTCCAGTTGAGCCTGGTGCGCGGCTTCTCCAGCTGACAGGACCTCCCCACATTTCCCATTAGCTCAGTTCATTAATAACTGCTTAAGGGGTGGGGGGCTTCCTGTTTGAGACTCCTGGTGCAGTGCTTTGGTTTTCTAGCAAACAGCTTATTCTCTGCTGGAGTCCTGGCTGCACCACAGTGCTTACATGTAATGGGAATTTGGTAAACAGTTCATGAATGACAAATGTAGACATGAGGTTGGTGCTACGACTGACCATACTTTTCAGAGAAGAGACACCGAGGCCCAAAGTCCCTGGGCTGATTACTAACAGAGCTTAATTAGCCCCACAGACAAGTTCTTTTGTTTTAGGATTTCTTTTAGTTTATGTGTGTGAATGTTTTGTGTGCATGTATATATGTGCACCACATGTGTGTGCAGGGCCAACAAAGGCCAGAAGGTGTTAGAATCCCTGGAACTGGAGTTATAATTGGTTGTGAGTGTGGGTGCTGGGAACTGAAGTTGGGTCCTTTGCAAAAAGCTCCTTTTTTTTTTTTTTTTTAAGATGTATTTATTTATTATGTATATAGTGTACTGTCCACACATATGCCTGCAGGCCAGAAGAGGGCACCAGATCTCATTATAGATGGTTGCGAGTCATCATGTGGTTGCTAGGAATTGAACTCAGGACCTCTGGAAGAGCAGCCAATGCTCTTAACCTCTGAACCATCTCTCCAGCCCCCCACCCCCAGCAAGTACTCTTAACCACTGAAACATCTCTCAAGTCCCCAGAGCCAAGCTCTTAGCTATTTGCTGTCACCCAGCAGCAACTTGATCCTCATATCTCAAGACTTTCATTTCTAAATAGTTTGTGCCACCTCCCCATCCCCCCCCCTCCCACCCCACCCCACCCCACCCCCGCACACTCCTGGGGCCGCAGATTGGACACAGCACACTCTTACGGGCCCCTCACCTGTATTTGTATCAACAGATCTGACTGACTCACGCACAGGCAGCCCAGCTCACACACATACTGCCCCCAATTCCTTCACCTAATTATCTCTAACTTACTTTGCAGGCTTAGCTCAGGCATCATCATCCCTTGAAGTCTTCACAGCTCTTCTTTCCCACTCCCTTGGGGTCCCTACAGCCCCCACATTTAGTCTCACCACAGCATGGTTTGAGCCAAGGTAGGCCAGGATACCCCACTTTCCCAAATGCTGGGAAGACAGGCTTTCATCACCAAGGCTGGCTTCTTAGTGCTCGTGGAGTTAACACACCTCCTGCCTGCCATGGCCTAAAGCTCTTTGCCCCTCTTCTCCTGATTTCTCACCTGCCTTGTCCTCTTGTCTACGTTGCTCCTTTCTGCTCAGTCATGTCTCCATGCTCCTTGCCTGGCCCTTGGGTTCCATTTACCCAATTGCTGTGTACTCCAAAGGGCATGGTTTCCCTTCCAGATTCCTATCCTGAGGTTCACAGTAGAGGTGTGGTGGTTTAAATGAGAATGGCCCCTTTGGGCTCACAGATTTGAATACTTAGGAAGTGGAACTGTTTGAAAGGATTAGGAGGTGTGGTCTTGTTGGAGGAAGTGTGTCACTGGAGGTGCGCTTTGAGGTTTTTGTTTTGTTTTGAGACAGGGTTTCTTTGTGTGGCCCTGGCTGTCCTGGAACTAGCTCTGTAGACTAAGGCTGACCTTGAACTCACAGAGATCTGCCTGCCTCTGCTTCCCAAGTGCTGGGTGGCATTGAGGTTTTATTTATTTTTTATTTTTTTAAAAATATAAGCCGGGCGGTGGTGGCGCACGCCTTTAATCCCAGCACTCGGGAGGCAGAGCCAGGTGGATATCTGTGAGTTCGAGGCCAGCCTGGGCTACCAAGTGAGTTCCAGGAAAAGGTGCAAAGCTACACAGAGAAACCCTGTCTCGAAAAACTAAATATATATATATATATATATATATATATATATATATATATATATATATATATATATAATTTATTTATTTTTATTTTATTTGCATTGGTGTTTTGCTGCATGTATGACTATGTGAGGATGTCAGATCTTGAGTTACAGATGGTTGTGAGCTGCCATATGGGTGCAGGGACTTGAACCCAGGTCCTCTGGAAGAGCAGTCAGTGCTCTTAACCACTGAGCCATCTCTCCAGCCCCGGCATTGAGGTTTTAAAAGCCCACACTAGGTCCAGTCTCTCTCTGGATCAGGGTGTAGCTCTCAGCTACCTCTGCTACCATGCTCCCTGCCATGATGATAATGGACTAAGCCTCTGAAACTGTAAGCCAGTCCCCATTAAATGCTTTCTTTTTTATAAGAGCTGCCTTGAAGAGCTGTGTCTCCTCACTGCAATAGAACAGTGACTAAGACAGCAGCTAACATCCCAGCCACCAGTGGCCTGCTCACCAGCCCTTCTTCATGGCACATCTTTCTAGTGCTCTTCATGGCTGTGACCATCCACAGGGGGTGGTCTCCTGCAGTGACAGGCTGAGGCTTCCATCTTCTTATTAGAAGAGATGGTGGAACTAGAATGGAAAGCGCTGTGTTCCAGCTCCTGCCCAGGTCAAGTGTGCTCTCTGATGTCAATGGCCGTCACTGCTGACTTTACTTCTGTTTGTACATTCCCAGGGACACAAAGAACTTCACCGTGGACCCTGAATGCTAGAAGACTCCATTCACTGACCCAAATGTGTTTTCCAGGAGCACCTACCCGAGGGTCCTAACTGGTCTCAGAAAACACACTCATTCTTCTTTAATGACTTACACCTCTTAGCTGCTGCCTCCCTTTCTGGCCACCATCCTAGGCTCCTGTCGTCCTGCTCACTCCTGAGCATCAACACTTTACACTGGACAGCCACTTCCCCCTACTCACGTCTGCACTGAGGACCCCCATCCCAGCATTGCCATGCCTCTAGATGCTCTGAAAACATCTCACTCCAATAGTTTAGAGGGTCTTAGGTGTCCACCAACTAAGATTAAATATGTTCCCCGGTTCCAGTACCATCTAACCAGGTCCCCCAGACACCCTACATCTCCATGAAAAATACCCTCACTTACCAAGGTCTACGGATGTCAAGCTGAATGTCACCTCACGTTTACTTTTCTCCTCAGCTTTTGGGGGCTGCAGTAGCTTGGCTCCTCTCTTTTGCCTCCCAGTGTATTTGGCCGGGGTTTCTGGCAGACCCTGACTGTGTGCAGGGGAAAGGTGGCCAGGGGAATCAGCATTACTCGGTGAAGCATCAGATGTTTGGGGAGGAGGCTTGCTGAGGACTGGGGTCTTCAGGCCAGCTGGCCTCACACCTCTTCTCTTCTGTCTGTGTCCTCCACCTTTCAAGTTGCAGCATTTTGCCAAGAACTTTACTGGGGACTGACAGCTGACTTCTCTAGGTCTCTTCTTCAATATAGGACCCATTGTTGTCCAACCCAGAAATATGCAGGGTCCCAGGCACAACAGCCCTGGCTCTGATTCCAAGCCAGGTGACTAGGCCTGCTCCTCAAGCTAAGTCTGGGCATGGGAATCCTGGAAGAGGTCGTGACCTACTGGAACTCCTGGCAACCCTTCTCTCGCAGAGCTGAGACGGCACAATGAGGCTTCCAGCCTATCCTGGCCCTCTCCCAATGGCTTTGCCGTGGGGAGCCAGCGGGTTCCTGCAATGGCGCTGTGGAGCAGGCCCCAGGCTTAGCCATTTGGTGCAACAGCTTCAAGTTTTGCAAAAGGTAACCCGTTACTGAGCGAGTAAGCCCCGTTGTCATAACTACAGATGCTCTGAACCGATTGGCTGAGCGCTTCCACGTGCTGGAAGCCGGCGGGGAGAGAACCAGGAAGCTGGCAGTGTCAGAGACCGACTTAGCCCCACGCATGCGCGGGCGCCTCCTGTGAGGAATCACACCTATACCCCATGTGGCTCCTGAATCGGAAGTGAAAAAAAATTCCCCTATTTTGTTTTCTGGCAGATCTCCCCATCTTTAGGCTTCACTTTTCTCACTCAAAGAGCGTTACACTCCATTGGGCTATGAGAAGCCTGGTCAGTCAAGGTCAAATAAAAGATATTTGGTACTGTAACAGGGTGCTATGGTCTGGAACCACAGTTAGGACCTATATCCCAGCGCTGAGACGGGCAGGACGACAGAACAAGTTTGAGGCCAGCTTGTGTTACATGACGAGTCCCAGGCCAGCCAGAGATACACAGTGAGAAACTGTCTTTAAAATCTAAACCAGAGCAGAGCAGCAGTGGCGCAGGCAGATCTCTGTGAGTTCGAGGCCAGCCTGGTCTACAAAGTGAGCTCCAGGACAGGCACCAAAACTACACAGAGAAACCCTGTCTCAAAAAACACCCCCCCAATAATAATAATAATAATAATAATAATAATAATAATAATAATAATAATAAAATCAAAACCAGAGACTGGGAACCAGTCCTAACAATAAACCTTTGAAATGTCCACCTACAGGTGAAATACGGGGTGTTCATGCAAAGACACTTGAAGTACTGCCACATGCTACATGGAGGACTCCAGTTAATGAAAGAAGCCACTCAGAAGCCTCACACTGTATGGTTCGATTCCTGGTGACCAGGGATGAGTGGGGAGAAAGGATTAACTGTTAACTAGAATGGGGTTTCCTTTTGGGTGATGGAATGTCCTGGAACTAGCTAGCGATAGTGACTGTGTGGTACTTCAGATGTGCTAAAAGCAAAACAAAAACCACTTAACTGAACACTTAAAAATCTTATTCTGGCCAGGTATGGTGGCACACAGGAGGATCTCTGAGTTGGAGGCAAGCCTGGTCTACACAGAAAGATTCTGTTTCAAATAACAAAATTATTTTGTACTGCGGGCACTGAGCCCTAGACTTGTGCGTGCCAGGCAAACACAACTGTTGAACTATGTCTCTGACCCTAAAACGGTCATTTCTAAACTTTATGTCAAAAAACAAAGATCAACATTTGAACAAGTTCTCTGTGCTGGGGCCCACCTTCAGCAGACGTAACATCTTCCTTTAAACATTTACAAAACCATGAGAACAAGGCTGCAGGGTTTCACTGAGATATGAGGAAAGACACGGAGACCTGATCTTAGCTGCTGAAAGGGAAGAGGCAGGCCTGGAACCCCAGCAACCAGCCAGGCAGAGCTCCCCTCCATGGTGACGGGGAGGGGTCTGTAAGTGGCCTTGCCCTGTAGCCTTACTTACCTCCCAGCTGACGTTTGGGAATTTTGCTGTACTACCTAACCTTAGCTGTGGCCCCGCGATGCCAAGATTTCTCCATACCGAGCTGCTTGTGTGTCTGTCCATCCTCACACTTACCCCCTTTTCTTCTCTTCCATTACTGTTTGCACCGTCCTCTCGTCCTGGGAGGTCTCTACAGAGCCTTTTCATCCTTCTGTCTCTCCCCAGCCCAGGGCTCTGCACTCGTGTGTGCTGCTGTGATGTCTGTGAAAATGTGATGGGTTATTGTGAAGTGGAAGGGGAGGTGTGGCCAGCTTTCCCGTTCTTTGGTCAGACTGCATCTCGCTTTACATTTTATGTGTACTTACTATTTCTATGTATGAATGCACACTACCCATGTGCCTGGTGCCAGGGGAGGGCAACAGATCCCCTGGAGCTGTGATCCTTCATGGAGATGCTGGGAACTGAACTGGACTACTCCGTTACCGCCGAGTCATCTCTCCAGCCCCAGCATCCCTCCTTAACAGCTGCTGTGTGCACCAGAGGGGAAAATCAATTAGCCTGCACCATAGCACATCTGCCTGTGCACATGCTATCCTACGACAAACAGCTTCCTGACAGTTGGTTTACTTTGCCTTCATTCGATTTAATTTTCAAACTAAACCTTAGAATGACAATTAAGACTTAATAATTTAGGACTTCATTTGGTGATTTCTAAGGCAAATGCTTTGAGGTTAGAACCATGATACTACACCACCTGTCATGGAAATGGCATTAAACATAAAAAGGTCCCATTCTTAACTGGGAGAGGAGATGAGATTTCACAAAGGATCAGGGTTAAGGGAGTGAGTTGCAATGGAACCACAGGCAGATAAGATGTTCACATTCTCACAGGGATGCTAAGGTCAAACCACAGTTCCAATGGGAGCCAATGGGAGTGGGAAAGAACACACACATGATGCCAAAGGACCAAACTTTTTTTTTTTTTTTCCAAGACAGGGTTTCTCTGTGTATTTTTGGTGCATTTCCTGGAATTCACTCTGTAGCCCAGGCTGGCCTCGAACTCAGAGAGATCTGTCTGCCTTTGCCTCCCGAGTGCTGGGATTAAAGGCATGTGCCACCACTGCCTGGCAGGACCTTCCTTTCTAATAAAAATGTTTTTATTAATTACCTAATGTACTGTGAAACCTATTTGTACATCAGATCTGAAAAATTCCATTAAACAGGGCTGGACGGTGGTGGCCAACACCTTTAATCTCAGTATTTGGGAGGCAGAGGTAGGCAGATCTCTGTGAATTTGAGGCCAGCCTGGTCTACAGAGATAGTTCTAGGACATCCTAGGTTACACAAAGAAACCCTTTCTCAAAAAAACAAAGAATTCCACTAAACAGGACAACCAGCCACTTCTCCAAACATAGCTTTTATATAATTTAACAAGTTTAGTTTATATTTTTTGATATGAAGTTCTGATGCATAGCCAAGGCTGCCCTCACTCACATAAGCCAAGCTGCCTTGAATTCACAGCAGTCCTCCTGCCTCAGTGTCCCCAGTGCTAGGATTTTACATATGCTCCCCAATGCCCCTGTTTATTTTCTTACTGTGCCACTGGTGGACCTTTAGGGTTTTGTTTTTTTTTGTTTGTTTGTTTGTTTGAGACAGGGTCTCACCATGTAGCCCACATTGTCCTAGAAACTACAATGTAGCCCAGGTTGAACTTGATCATAATCCTCTCTAGACTCCCAAGGATTAGGATTATAGTAGTGTGCACCATGACAGGCATGGGTGGACCTTTGTTACTGATATACTAGGATATATTTTGTTAATGAAAAATGGGATCTGCAAGGCAGTGGTGGTGCACGCCTTTAATCCCAGCACTCGGGAGGCAGAGTCAGGCAGATCTCTGTGAGTTCCAGGCCAGCCTGGTCTACAGAGCAAGATGCAGGACAGGCACCAAAACTACACAGAGAAACCTTGTCTTGAAAACAAAAAACAAAAAACAAAAAAGAAAAAATGGAATGCAATATTAGGCATTTTGAGTGGATGCTATAGGGAGAGATATAATTTTTGTTTTTTAATGTAGATGCACATGTATGCCACATGTGCTAAGGTACCCAATGAAGTCAGAAGAGGGTGTCAGGTCCCTAGGAGCTGTTGTGAGCTGCCTGATGAGGGTGCTGAAAACTGAACTCAGGTCCTCTGGAGGATCAGCAAGCATACTAAATCACTGAGCCATCTCTCTCCAGACTATTTCTTTCTTTTTTTTTTTTTTTTGGTTTTTCGAGACAGGGTTTCTCTGTGTAGCTTTGCGCCTTTCCTGGAACTCACTTGGTAGCCCAGGCTGGCCTCGAACTCACAGAGATCCGCCTGGCTCTGTGCTGGGATTAAAGGCGTGCGCCACCACCGCCTGGCTTAGACTATTTCTTAAAAAAAATAACAATAATAATGTCCCTTGCTCACAGAATCCCTCCTCTCTCTCATTAATTGGACTCCTGGAGCTCGGCCTGGCACCTGGCTGTGGATCTCTGTATCTGCTTCCATCAGTCACTGGATGAGGGCTCTATGACAGGGTTTTTCAGCCATCTGATCACCAGAGTAGGCCAGTTCAGGCACTATTGCCAGTAGTCTATGGTGTGGTCATCCTTGTGGATTTCTGGGTACCTCCCTAGTACTGTTTCTCCCTATTCCCATGATGTCTTCATTTATCATGGTATCTCTTGCTCTTCCACTCTGTCCCTGTTCCAGCTCGAACCTCCCGTTCCCCTATGTTCTCATCCCCCATGGGAAAATGGACAAAGACGACCAGCCAAACTAGTGGAAATGCATGAACTGTGGACCAATAGCTGAAGAGCCCCCATGGTACTGGACTAGGCCCTCTGGATAGGTGAGACAGTTGTTTAGCTTGAACTGTTTAGGGGGCTCCAGTAAGTGGGATCAGGACCATCCCTGGTGCATGAGCTGGCTTTTGAGCTCAGTGCCTATGATGGGACACTTTGCGCAGCCTTGGTGCAGGGAGGAGGGGCTTGGACCTGCCTCAACTGAATGTACCAGGCTCTGCTGACTCCCCATGGGAGACCTTGCCTTGGAGGTGGGAATAGGGGGTGAGTTGGGGGGTAAGGCTGGGGGGTGGGAGGAAGGAGGAGAGAGGAGAAGGGATTCTGTGGTTGGTATGTAAAATGAATAGAAAATCTCTTAATAAATAAAAAAAGAAAAAAATTATGTATGTATGTAATATGTATGTGTGAGTTCAAGTGAAGGGCAGAGGTCAA
The DNA here is from genome assembly GCF_949786415.1 of Peromyscus eremicus. Lineage (NCBI taxonomy): Eukaryota > Metazoa > Chordata > Mammalia > Rodentia > Cricetidae > Peromyscus > Peromyscus eremicus. Next base: position 127,053,453 of record NC_081418.1, read on the forward strand.
CCCACAGGTGTTGGTTCCAGGGATGGGATTCAGGTCCTAAGGCTTAGCAGCAAGTGACTATTTACTGAGCCACTTCACTGCCCTGCCTTGTTTATTTTTTGAGACAGTCTCTATGTAGTACAGGCTGGCCCTCAAATTTCCATTCTCCTGCCTTAGTCTCCCAAGTGCTAGGATTATAGATATGTACCACTATGTGTTGATCAATTTAGTTTTTATTTGGTGATTTCTTAGGTAAATGCCCATAATATTTCGATATCCATAAGAATGGCAGGTTCTTTCTTCAAATGACAACTGTACACACTAATATCACTTTGTACAGGAAGAGAATACATGTTTAGCCTTTCCTCAGCAGGAGTGCTGACAACTGGCTGTGAGCACCAACGCATTGTTCATCACTGGAAAAACTGAACACACTTTTAGGATTGTTACCCAACAATTACCTTTTCAAATTCAAAATACGTCCACACCACTCAGTGACAAGGATCTACTTGTGGCAGAGGCTTAAGACACACACTGACTTCTAACAAACTGAAGAAGATCCACATGCCTGGGAAGGGAGCTTGTTGTACCCCACAGGGCTCTTGGAAATGGAAGCACAAAGCAATGCATAGAAAACTTCAAACAGGCAGCTTTAAGACAGACTTAATTTTTCATGATTTTCCCAAAGCCAGTCATGGTATTTATTTAACTTGTGGTCTTCAGGGTGCACCTGGAAGAAATGCAACACACATTTAAAGGTTTGGTGACGGAGTTTATCATAATGTACCTGCCATAAACAGGGACCCTGAAGCCAGTACAACTATGAGTGTCAACAAATTATACTGCATACGACAGAAATCCTGCATTGCTTACAAAATACCTTCCAGTCTAGAGCGAGCCCAGAGCCGGAGCAGAGGCGTGACGACAAGAGTCAAGATGGGCACCCAGCTTTAGAAGTGACAGACCCTGGGACGCTAAACAGATGGCTCTGGTGCTGAAGGAGGACTGCTTTCTCCAGACCGCACTGATTTACTATGTTAGGGAAAGGGCAGTGTGCCAGGCTATCCTCCCGCTGCCAGGCTGCCATCAGAGTGCACCAGTTCTGGGCACAAACAGAATGGGTAGTGGAATAGATGCCACACTCCAGTATGAGACAGGAGGAGAAACCTGACAATTAGACATTCTATGTCCCAACATTTGCTCTCCTGTGGAGGATCCTGTGTTTGGTATGTGTGCATAGGCATTCATGCCTGTGCATGTGTGAGGTCAGTGGACTCAGGTACCTTCTACCTTCAGAAAAAAGTTAAAATTTTATTAGTTGTGCCTATGAGGCATGTCTATGAAGGTCAGAGTACATTTTTAAAAAATCTTTTATTTTATGTGCATTGGTGTTTTTTTGGTGTTGGGTCCCCTGGAACTGGAGTGGAGTCACAGACAGCTGTGAGCTGCCATGTGGGAGCTGGGAATTGAACCAGGGTCCTCTGGAATAGCAGTCAGTGCTCTTAACCGCTGAGCCATCTCTCCAGCCCTCAGAGTACAATTTTTTAGAGTAATTTCTTTTAAAGATTTATTTATTTATTATGTATACAGTGTTCTGTCTGCATGTATCCCTTCAGGCCAGAAGACGGAGCCAGATCTCATTACAGATGGTTGTGAGCCACCATGTGGTTGCTGGGAATTGAACTCAGGACCTCTGGAAGAATAGTCAGTGCTCTTAACCTCTGAGCCATCTCTCTAGCCCTAGAGTTAGTTCTTTACTTCCACCTTTATGTGGGTTCCAGGAATGAAGTTCAGGTGCCAGGCTCATGCAGCAAATATATTTACCCGCTAAGCCATGTCCCTGGCCCACCTTCCACTTTTTGTTTGAGAAAGGGTCTCTCACTGGCCTGGAACTTCACCACACAGGCCAGGCTACCTGGTCTAGGAGCTTAGAAAGGGTTCTCCAGGAGCTTCCAGACCCCTCCTGTTTCTGCCCCCACAGTGCTGGGACTGCACTTGCATGCCGCCATGCCTGGCTTTTATGTAAGTTCCGGGGATCTGAATTCATTCCTCAGGGCAAGCGCTTTACCAGCCAAGCCATCTCTTCCCAGCACTAGGGGCTCCTTTTAAGGAAGAAACCCTGTCAGTGTTAGAGACAGAACATGGATGGGAAACACCACAACAGGGTCAGGAGTGACAGACTGCTCAAGTCAGTCAGAGGCCACAGCAAAGGGACTTGGGCAGCACCCGAGGAGTCCCTCCGACAGTTCATAACCTCATGCCCCTGTGGCTCCTTGAACTGAGGGCAAATCTGGTTGGGACTACAGCAGGGCCCCTGTCTCATACATCTAGGCATACTGGTGGACTTATTTTGCCCTAGAGGCAAATGTACTGGGTATGTTATGGCTGGCGGTGGGCTTACCTGCTTCCACTCATTGACACAAAAGATCCGGTAGGAGTCGTTGCCATATTTACCAATCCCATGAAGCTCAATCGGATACCTCCACTGCTTTGTCAGATATTCATCTGAAGATACATACCCCACACATGTGGTCAGCCTCGAGGAAGACTTGTAATGGGGCAGGATGACCCCTCCCTCTGGAGCAGCACCCTGATCACCTGCCTCCTCCTAACCACTCTCTTATGCTTTGCTAACTAGTCAGAGGAAATGACTTCCTGCTTCTATGCACAGGGCTACTTCAGTGTTGGGCAAAGATTTATGGTTTGGATCAGCAGGAGTCTGTGGTGTGGGGCAAGCAGGCTGCTTTAAATGTCTTCCGTGCTTGAGCTAAATGACCTCAATTAATAGAGCATCCGAGGGCATTAAAGTTTAAGGGGTGGCTGTCTTCAGTGGGCACAATTTGCTTCTTCCTTTGGGGCTAGGGAAACATACCTGAAAACTTGATGATGGTTTTTGCACGGAGATCATAGAGACCAAGAGGCTTAAGAAGTTCTGACACATCCCTCCAGTCAGCGGTTCGGGCCACTTCAGCTGAAGGGTACTTCTCTAGAAATTCCCAAAGCACAGGGATGGCCATCTTGCCTGGGAAGCAAACAACGGCAGACATGTCTTGGGAAAGGCTGACTTCGTGTCCAGGTAGTTTTTCATCTAGGAACTTCAGGCAGCGGCTTTCTTATTACTGTTTGTGGCTCTGGGAATAAAATTCAGGTACTGTGCATGCTGGGCAAGGGCTCCACTGACCTATATCCCCAGCCTTGCTTGTTTAACTACTGTCAAATCATTACCTGAACCAGTACCAACTTACAGAGCCAAATACCAACACTGTTAATCTACTTGGTTACTAGTCCAAATTATACCGAAACTGGCCTGTAGATAACTACCATATGCATTCCAAGGAGCTTCCAAGGAGGAGAGAGGGCGGGAAACTATTAACTGCTCCTTCACTGATGACCAAAGCTAATCTAGATGTAGGAAATGAGTATTAAAAAGGATGTTAGCTATTATCCAGCCTAAAGTTCCCATAGGTGAAGAGCTCTGCAGGCTGGAAGGGAAAGGCGCTGTCCAACGTCACGAACTCAAAATGGACCTTGAACCTGGGCCTCTTAACCAGTTTAGTTCTCTCCTTCCTCACCAGGACACAGATGACACTACTCCACAAACCTGAGGTCCGATTGAGAAATATGGTTGCGATGAGCAGCTTCCACGGATCATGGAAAAGTGTTTCTTGAACAAGATTAAAAGGTGACCGAGGAGGAGTCCATTTCTTGAAGGCTTTTCGTCGTGGAGGGCTAAGAGCTACGAAAACATAGGGGTGTCAGAGCTGTACTCATGAAAGACTTGGACCCTCCCAAACTGCCTGGGGAAGAGTGGGTACCTCCTTTGTTGTACTTGCTGGAAAAATACAGGCTTGTTTTCCTTTTTTCTACTTGAGTTCGTGGGATGCTGTCTTCTGAAAAGTGAAAACAGTTTAGAGAATCTATGTTTTATGGAAGGGTGAGGCAGGAGTATAGAGTTTGAGGTTAGCTTGGGCTACATAATAAACGCCTACATACATTACTCTAATTCTACTAATACCCTGTCAGCTGGGCATTATTTTTATCTCCACTTGATATATAAGGAGATTGAGGCACAAGCAGCTAACTAAGCCCCAGGTCACACAGCTAGTGTGAGAGTTACACTAGAAATCCAGGCAGTCTAGCTCAGGAGCCCAAGTCCTTTACTGTCCTGTGATTTACACGGCCAGCTCACAGTATGGAAAAACCACAGCAGTATGAATATCCTAATATATTTGTATGATGTGGTCATTAAAATGTTTTGAGACTCTATCATGAATATTTTCCCACTGACATTTATTTCTAAATGAAAAAAAAGTCAAGATTCTACATATGATCCTAATTTTATAAACACACACACACAGATACTGAGAATAGGTTTAAGATGGTACAGTGGTTGTTAGAAGTGGTAATTTTTCTTTCCTTCTATAATTTTATGTGCCTTTGAAAGGTTCTGCAGTTGTATTTACCAAAAAGGCAGAACACAGGAGAGGCTGAGGAAGAGATATGAGCTCAAGGTTAGCCTGGGCTACGCAGCAAGCTTCTGTCTCAAAAAAAACAAAACGAGGGGCTGGAGAGACGGCTCAACAGCTCAGAGCACCTGCTCCTCCTCCAGAGGGCCAGAGTTCAGTTCCTAGTACCAGTGTTGAATGGCTGCCTGTAACTCCAGCTTTGGGGGACCTAATAACCTCTTTTAGTCTCTGTGGGTACCCACACATATGTGGCATTCACACCCACCCAGCCACCCACATCAATATGAAATAAAAATCTTAACCAATGTTATTATGACCTTTCAAGTTTCTACAACTGTCATTTATTTTAAATGGTCATACTTAATACTCCCTTTAGCCACACCCTGAGTATCAGTTAATAATATCTTACTTACATTTGTATATTGTAAAACCATCTTTTTTCACTTCCCATTTTTACCTCACAATTATTATTTTGTTATTGTTTTGAGACAGTGTCCAGGCTCACTTCAAACTTGCCATGTAGCTGAGGATGGCCTTGAACTCCTGATCTTTCTACACCTAACTCCCAAGTGCTGGGATTATAGACATGTAATACCATACTCTGCTACCTTATAATAGTCTTTATTTTACTTTGCGTGTGGGTACCTGTGGAGGCCAGTAGAGGACATCAGATCCCTTGGAGCTGGAGTTATGAGTTAGGAGTTAGGAGCTACCTGATATGGTGCTGGGAACTGAACTCCTGTCCTCTGGAGAGCAGGAAGTGCTCTTAACTGCTGAGCCATCTCTCGAGCTGCCTTCTCTTGTCTCGATGTGAAAAATGGGACTAGTTAGGGTTATTCCTTAAATTTTCAGAAACTAAGGCTTAACAATTAAATAGTTGCCAGAAAATGATACTGGGGTTGACTAAACACTGCAGCAAATATCCAAGTCTCCACATAATGATGTCAGTGTCTTTTGTATTCTAGTCTGGGCAGGTAAAGCCCAGAAGAAACCATGAAACAGAACAAAGGAAGCTGATCTTATGGAAAGTTGAGGTTTTTCATGGGTTCCCATTCATAACTACCCAGCTTCCTTTACTACTTGATACTTCTAGCCAGGCAATTATTGTTCCACTGGGCACCTAGTAACCGAACAGTACTTTCTCTTACACCGAGAACTAAACTTTAGTATAGGATGAGTTGAATACGTCCATATTAGTCAAGGGAGGATGCTTCTAATATTTAACCTGCCCATTATGACAGCAATAAATCCATATGATCCAATGCTTTCTTTAAGAAGCTCAAAGGACATACATTGAGGAATTCTTATCCATTCCCTCGGTATATGTGGCCATTTCCTGTTAAAGATACAGCAATCCCAGGCACAGAGAAGATGCACCATTAAGGATGGGACTGAAAGCAGAAATCAAGTGTTACCCTGGTTCCACCAATCTGTGCAGGCTGTTTCCCCAAAGGAGTCTCAGCAAAATTAAAATTACTATTCTCCTTTAAAGGGGTTATTCATTATGCCATAACAGCATAATGAATAACTCAGAGCTGCTGCTCAGATTTTTTTATCTATTATTCACTGAGGCATTGTATAGGCAAAACTGCCAAGCCCTGGACTCTGTGTGAAGAGCACAGTACAAATAATACATGAACTGAGCAATTATACTTTTGAATTATTGAGAGCTCCTAGGCCTTTTGGAGAAGCATCAGGCTGTAACAGAAGATAAAAAGACTGTGATATAGATGAAATTAAATTGGGAGTTGCACAGCAGCAGTACAGGAGGGGTGGGAGGATGCTGACTACTCTGGTCAGTTTTGTATAAAAGTGGTCTTATTACCTACATTCTCCACAAAGAAGCCTTTTAACTTTCCTTACAGTCTTAAGATTGCTGTCTAGAAAGAGGATGGCAAGTGGGGCAAGCTCCACCACCCAGCTGCTGCCCAGGAGAGGTGTAGCAGCCATGACACACCACAGTCTTCCTTTGCTGGGCATCCTGGCTGTAGCCAACCGATTCTCTCTCTGCCATAATTAAGGGCTTGATGATCAGCTAGCTCAAAGATCAGTTAGGGGATGGAGATGTAGCTCAGTTGCTAAAATGCTTGCCTACCATGCATTAGGTTCTGGGTCTCATGCCCAGCATTGCATTAAAAAAGTAGCATCGTGACACATGCCTTTAACCCCAGCACCCATGAGGCACAGGCAAGAGGATACAGTTTCAAAGTTGTCTTCAGTTACACAGTGAGACCCAGGCTAGCCTGGGATATATGAAACTGTGTGCCCAAAAATCACTTAAGAGGGCAGATACTGGGATTAACTGGGAGAACATATCTGGCACGTGGCTGCTCTTCACTATACTCCCTATCTCAACCACATCCAGGCAAGGAATACAAGCTCCAGGAGGGTAAACTGATCATCACACAGTTAACAGAACTTTCACGTGCCAAGTACCTCGAAACGTCTCAGAAGTAAAGTGTTTCTTGGCTTGTGAGCAGCTGGGCATTTCAGAGCTACTCTGTAAAACGTCGATATGCAAATGCGTCTCCCCTTCTTGGTCTCCTTTCGATCTGATTTCCTCTAATTCTAAAAAAGTCTGCTCACGCTTCACATCACCTGCGTCTTCAGTTGAATGTAATTTGTTTGTGATGCCGGAAGTTACTTGGGTGGAATGAAGGTCTGATCCTGGACTCGGTGGCTTTTCTTCCCCAGCCCCGCTGATGGTCTCTTGGTTTGCGCAGGCATCGGCCGGGTAGAGGGTTCTGTTGAGCTGACATTCCTGTGGAACCAGCTCCCTTTCAGCGTCTGCTTTCTGAACCACAGCTTGTCTTTCTCTGTTACTTCGAGCAGAATCGGGGAGGCTCTTCCTGCACCTCTGTTTGGTTCTCTCACTTCCAATTCCTTTCGAAGCAGCCACCTTCCGTCTGGGCTTTCTCATCTTTCCAGAGTTGGCGTCACGAATGCCCTCATCTTTCAATAGCAAATGAACAGAGTTCGACAGCCTGCTGCTGCCTGGGGACTCTGAATTACCTCTTGGTGGAGGCAACACATCTGTTTTCTGCTTGCTCCGTGTCCTGAGGTTCCGGTTTGAAATGTCACTTTCCTCTGGCTGCTGGGAAGTCAGAGCTGCCAAGCTTTGGTCTTTATAACCTGACCCGATGTCCCCTTTAGATGGTACAGTAAAGTCAAAATCTTCAGGCTTAAGAAAAGTCTCTCCATTTTTGAGAAGATAATTAGCAAGTGAACGCTTCGATCTGAACTTCAGTCCTTGTGGGCTAAACAGAAAAAATGAAATTAAAGGAAACTTAGGCTAGTAAATAGGAGTGACTTTTAAAAAGAACTGAACCACATTTCAGATTTCTAATTAACTGTTTCTAAATGTCACCAAAGATGTTTGCCATTTTAAAGTAACAAAAAGTGATAAATGGCCCTTTTCAATAGATTTCTCTATGATAACATAGATATATTTTATTCAACATTCAAATATAGCTTAAATCCAAATATATCATTAGGCATTGAGAGGAGGATCAACAGTGTTTATGTGACTGTCCCCAAATCACTTGATAAAACTAACCAGTGACACCAAAGGAACAATAATGGTTTTACAACAAGTTTTTTTATGTATGTGAGTATAGTGTATGCATGTGTGCATGAGTGTTTTCATGTGTGCCTATACATGTGGAAGCCTGAAGTTAAAATTATGTATCTTTGCTCACTCTCCACTTTGAGACAGTGTTTCTCACTGAACCCAGAGCTCACCAATTCCAGCTACTCTAGCTAGCCAGTTTTCTCTGAGGGCTGGGATTACAGGCAGCTGCCACACCTACTCAGCTTTTTAGATGGCTTCTGGGGATCCGAACTCAGGTCCTCATACTTGCTTGGCAAGTGCCTGATCCTGAGCCATTCCCCAGCCCATAAACCTAAGGTTCTTACTAACCTTTGCCATTACTGACAAAAACCACTTGGCTGTCTTTTTTCATTTCCACGAGTGCTTACCTGATGAAGTATACGTCGTATCTTCCTGCAGTTTTCCCAGAGAGCCTTTGCTTCACAACCCTTTCCCATCCACACGTGACGGGCCCCCGGCATTCTGCCACTGCAGTGCCACCACACTGAGGAGAAGCAGCAGGCTCGCGGAGACGGGAGCTACACCCACTACCTAGCACCACTTCCTTCCCGTCTTCCGCTCTTCCCAGCCCAACGGCAACATCTTCCTTGCTGGAAAAACAAAGCCCAAGTGATGAACTCATTCAAAATTTCTTTTCCTCTGCTTACTCAATCAACCCACTGCAGTACAGGACTACAGAAAATACTCGGACCGTGGTAGGTGAGATTAAAGTCAGCAAGCTAGTCTCGTGCCGTGAGTATCTTCCCATCTCTGACAGCTGCTTGTCCTCCAACGTGGGTTTTTAAAATGCTAGGAGTCTAGTATGAGTAGTGGCGCACACCTTTAATCCCAGCACTTGGGAGGCAGAGGCAGGCAGATCTCTGTGAGTTCGAGGCCAGCCTGGACTACCAAGTGAGTTTCAGGTCAGCCAGGGCTGTAACACAGAGAAACCATGTCTCAAAAAAAAAAAAAAAAAAAAAAAAAAAAAAAAAAAAAAGGAATCTCTGTACAGTAACAGTTGAAAATGCCTGCTAATTTTTTTCTTTTTTGGTTATCATTCAATAGGGCTACTATAAAGGTTTGTGATAACATTGTGATAACAGTTGGCATTCACTTGAGATCAGCAGGATTGCTTAAATGGATCAACCCTCTTACCTGCAAACAAGTGAGAGGAACATTTCACATATGTGTGCATCTTTGAGGAACAAAACCTACCACTTTCATAAAATAGTGTAACCCCCCAAAAGGCGCATGACTTCTGGTAAGAACTTCCAAATCTTTAGATCTTGATCCTCATCACTTTGTGAGGTTAAAATTTACTCTTATTGATAAATTGTGTGATAATGAAATCCAATTACTTGCAGAACTGATACCAGAACCCAGGCCTACAGAACTGTGGCCTAATACTTCTCCATACTATTATGGGGTGGGGGTCCCTACAAAACCTTCAGTGCAGTGTACCGCTCCCTCCTTTAAAGGACTTTATTTACGTGCACCATGTTCATGCAGGTCCTGAGGCCAGAGGAGGCTGGATCTCCTGGAGCTGAGTTACAGGTGGCTGTGAGCCTGGGCCATGGGTGCTGGAAACCAAACCTAGGTCCTAAATGAAAAGTTTCCATACCCCGATATTGGGTTTCTCCACCAATGCAATAAATCAGATCAGGCCGAATTAAAGTCCAGGTTTTAATCTGAGCAGAACATTAATGGGTGGTCCCAGGGGAAGAGGAGAAATCAGGAGGGAGGGGCGGGAGAGATGGCTCAGAGGTTAAGAGCACTTGGCTGTTCTTCCAGAGGTTCTGAGTTCAATTCCCAGCAACCACATGGTGGTTCACAACTACCTATGAGGTCTGGTGCCCTCTTCTGGCCATGCAGACTAAGCACTGTATACATAATAAATAAATCTTAAAAAAAACAACAACAAAGAAATCAGGAGGGAAGACCATGAGGCTGGGGGGCCTTAAATACCCTCCAGGAGAGGAGCTCCTGCTTGGTGAGTCGAGGGCCGGGTTTGGAAAGGGCAGTTCCAGGGGAGATCTCCAACTCTATGGAAGAGCATAAGTGCTCTTAACAATTGAGATCTCTCTCTCTCCAGCCTTGAGTACAGTGTATTTTAATCACTAAACTATATATTTTAAAAGGTGAGGGTCTGGAGAAATGACTCAGTGGTTAAGAGTGAATATTCCAGAGAACCCCAGTTCAGTACCCAGCACCCACATGAGGCAGCTCCTAACAGCCTGCAACTCTAGCTCCAGCGAATCTGACACCCTCCCCTGGTCTCCGCCAACACCTGTGTACACATATAAAGACACACATAAATAAAGCAAATCTTAAAACAAAAGCGAATGAGTCCCTAGGGAGATCATTTAACCCAATCTGCTTCCTACAAATAGGGAAACTAAGTAAGAACTAGTGAATGACCACAGTTAGAACCACAGCACTCTGATGGAATTAAATGGGGTTAACTGTCAGCTAGAAGGATCTTAGAGAGAGAGACAAGGTAACTGAAACCTGGGGGAATTACCACAAACTTAGGTTAATAAACTGGGTGGAAAAGCCAGCTCTGCCATTTGCTATAGGCTGAGCTTCCAAGAGAAAGGCACTCTGAGCTCAAAATCTCCTTCCTCCATCTGTAAAAAGGAAGGAATTAAAAAAAAAAAAAAAGGTTTCGTTGCTGTTGTTTGGTTTTCAGACAAGATTTTATGCACCCCAGGCTGGCCTTGAACTCACCACGTACCAGAGACTCATCTTCAACTTCTGATCCTCCTGCCTCCACAGGCCTGCGCCACCAAGCCCGGGTATTCGGTGCTGCCGATCGAACCCGCGGCTTATTGTATACTAGGTAAACACTCTACCAAATTAGTTAAATGCCCAGACCTTAAAATTGTTTTGAGCGGTCAAGATTTGAAGACATGCAAATAGGTGCATCATTTTAGCCCCGACACAACAGTAGCTTCCTCTGCGACTTTTCACATGGCCGTTCCTGAGGTGCTCATAGGTGCTGAGCGTACCTTCTGCTCTCACTTTTTCCTAGGCCCTTCCGACCCAGGCTAACTGCTTGCCTCACAAAACCTCCCTTGTCCTCCAAGCTCCCCAGTCAATTCGGCCAAGGAATCGCGTACACCCAAGGTCGTTCCCACAGGGGCGATGATAGCTCCAGGTGTCCGTCACCTTGTGTTGGTTAGAAAGACCCACACAGGAGCGATTCCCCTGCTCCCATTCTATAGATGGTGAAACTGAGGCTCGAGAGGGGTTAACAACTTGCCAGAGGTCCCCAGGCGGGTCTGCAACTAGGCTCTCTCTGAGGGTGATGGAGGGGGCTAAGCTGTCCCCAAGGTTTGGGCTCGCCATCCCCGCTGCTCTGGTCCCCTGGGCCGCAGCCGCAGCTCCAGGTCGAGAGGCGGAGTGAAACTTGAACCCAGTTCAAACCACTGGGCGGAATCCAAAGACTGACAGGCGAACCCGTCAGTCCCCACGGCTGCTTTCCCGCCGCCGCTTGAGCTGCGGCCGCCATGACCAGGGCCCCGCCAATCACACCCTCCGTCGACGAGACGCCCCGCCCCACCCATCTTCCATGACCAATCGCGAGTGTCATACTTCCGCTTCCGCCTCCTGCGTCCTTGCGCGCTCCGCGCTTCGGCAGCGGCGCCCGGCTCCCTTTTGGACATGCGCACTGGGAGCTCTGCGAACTCACGCACGGCTCATTGCGCATGTGCGTTGCCAAGGGTAGCGCAGGTAGCCGAAGGGGTTTGCGGAGAGAAGCCTGTTGCTGCCGAGGCAGGGAGGAGGGGCCCGAGGCGTGAGGGAATCGGCGATGAGGGCCGTGTTGACGTGGAGAGACAAAGCGGAGCAGTGGTGAGGAGCGGGACGCTCGGGGATGGCGCGGGAGGCGGCGGGAACTGGCGTGTTGCCATGGCAACGGGCCTGCGGCCTGGCCGAGCGCTCTGATGCTGCGCCTCCAACTCCGCAGTGGAAAGAGAAACCGAGTTCCTGGAGGGGCCTTGGGGACCACCCGAGGGTGGCGACCTGCTGGAGCGTTTATACATCATCACTATCCAGTGTTGCTTCTCTCTTCTCAAAATCCCGTCCCGACTTCTCTCACCCACCACAGTGTTTTCTAAGCTTCCTAACCGTTGATCATCTTCCAAGTGCCCAAATTTTGGTTACCTGACATTTTTTAAGTTTCTTCAGTTTTTTTTTTTTTTTTTTTTTGAGAAAAAGTCTCACTTTAAAGCTCTGGCTGGCCTGCAACTCACTATGTTGACCAAGCTGGCATTGAACTCACAGAGATCCGTCTGCTTCTGCCTCCTCAGTACGGGGATTAAAGGCATGCACCACCATGTTCAGCCTACCTCACTTTTATTTAGACATGGTTTTATGCAGAAAATTATTCCATATAAGAAAAATCAATATCATTGTCCCAAGTGCAATAACTAAAACGTTTAAGTGGGAACAAACGTAGCAGTGTGAGTAACTTGCATTTAGGTACTGTTAAAAGGGAGTGTTTCCATCTGGTCTACTGTGTCTCAAGTGGGACATTCCCATTAAGGTCAGAGAGACATGTAGGATAAGCATCACAAAAAGACATTCTCCTGATTAGAAAGTTTGGAAAGGGGCTTAGTAGTTTAGAGCAAGTACTTCCTGCACAAGCATGAAGACCAGAGAGTTCTGATCCCAGCACCTACATAAAAGACAGGTGGGGTCCTGTGCAAGCCTGTCATGCTGCTACAGGGGAATTAAGACAGGATGACTGATGGGGTTTGCTAGCCATCAACTTACCTGAGGAGGGGTGGCTCCAGGCTAAGGACCTCTTTAGATCACACACACAACTGTGTATATTCATGCACATTTATATACTGACGTACACATATGTTACGCACAGAGAAATGAAAATAGTTTGAAAATGGAGAGAAAGAAAGCTGGGCCCAAGCCTGTAATCCCGGCACTTCTGGGGGAGGAAGCAGGAGGATTGGGAGTTCAAGATCATTCTCAGCTGCATAGTGAGTTCAGGGCCAACCTGGGCTCTGTGAGACCCAGTCTCAAAAAAACAGAAGAAATTGCATGGGGAAAATACCTCATAGGGTAAAGGCACTTGCTGCCCAGTGACAACCTGGTGGAAGGAGAGAACCAGCTTTCTACAAAGCTGTCCTTCGACCTCTACACCAGTGCCATGGCATGTGTACCCCACATATGTACACACACACTGTTACACATAAACAGTAAAAAAGGGCAGGGCGGGGCGTAGTGGTGCGCACCTTTAATCCGTAGGAGGCAGAGGCAGATGAATCTCCGTGAGTTGGAGGCCAGCCTGGTTTATAGAGTGAGTTCCAGGACAGCCAGTGTTGTTACACAGAGAAACCCTGTCTCGAAAACCAAAATAAATAATGGAGAGTAAAAAGTGTTTTATAAAGGAGAATGGCAATACAACGACTTTGCTATCTTAAAATTCAGTGCTAGTTGATGTCTACTTTATTTTGTCACCAAAATTCATCAGCCAGGAACACATTTTGGGAAATTATGGTTTATTGAATAGTTCTTGGCCTGACTCAGAATCTTCCTAGAGGAGTTGGGGGTTTAGCTCAGTGGTAGAGTGCTTGCCTAGCAAGCACAAGGCCTGAGTTCGGTCCTCAGCTCTGGAGGGGGGCAGACAAAATAACAGAATCTTCTTAGATGGTCTGTTCGTCGTCATCACACCACTCCATCTGTCCCGAAGCCTTTCTATCTGTGACATCCCTCAGCACTCGCTTTGGAGCAGCTTGCACAAGTAACAGCTAATGCTGACTTGACCGGACATTGCCTAAGAACTTTGTGTCTTCTACCTCATTGCCTCTTCACAGCGGCTCTGAGGTAGGTACTGTAATTACCTCCAATTTCCAGCAAGGAAGCTGAAGTGTAGATAAGTGTGTGCAAGGTGGAGCCAGCTTGCCAGCTCAGGTTACCCTATTCCAAAGGCAGTTCTTTCAGCATCTCCCTTCAGTTTCTATCAGGCAAGTAATGTGGATAGGCGGTACTTATTAAATATAAGGGATTTCTGTTGCTTGCAGGACATGCTCCTGTACCCTGCTTGAAACGTGTCACCTTGCCAGTGTCTTTCATTTTAATAAAAACCTGTTTGGAGGTGAGCGGTAGGGTGCTCAGCAGTTGAAGGTGCTGGCTGCCAAGCCCAGTGCTCTGAGATTGATCCGTAGAGCTCACGTGGTAAAGGGGAGAACCAGCTCCTGCCAGTTGTCCCTCTGACCTCCAGAAGCTCTCTGTAGTACATATGCCCCCAGTAATAACATTTTAAACATTAAAAAAATGCTTTTGGTCTTACTTTTTTGAGACAGGGTCTCATGTAGTCCAGATTGGTCCTGGGTTTCTGGTCCTCAGCCTCAGCAGTGCTAGGGTAATAGCATAGTTTTATTACTTTTCTCTTCACTCTAGTATAAGAACACCCACAGCCAGGGATGGTGGCAGCATATGCCTTAATCCCAGCACTCAGGAGGCAGAGGCAGATGGATCTCTGAGTTTGAGGCCAGCCTGGGCTACAGAGTGAGTTGTAGCACATCCAGGGCTACATAGTGAGGCCCTATAGTGGCTTTCTCAAAAAATAAATTAAAAAGAGCACCCACAGCACAAGCTGGCATAACTGGCACCCAAGCATTTGGCGTCTGTGTCGGAGAGCAATAGGGAGCGGCAAGGACTGTGGCAAACTGGGAAGTTCCCGTTCTGCAGGAAAGGGGCAGCTGCTGCTCCGCTCCTGCCAATTACCACTGCGGAGGAATTTGGCCTGGTGTGTGCAGAGCTTCCTATTTTTACCAGAAGCTAGGAATCTGCGTTTTAAATGTGAAATGTCCTAATTTTTAAATGTTGGCACCTAATTAGAAAAAACAAAGTAAAACACCATGTGGGCCAAAGAAAACATTTGCTGGTCAAATGCAGTCCGATCTGCTCTGTTCTCAACCCCTGGCACGGAATTTGGTTCATTCTGCTCTGTGGTACTTAGAGTCTGTTAGGTGTGAGAGTTATTTTTTAATTTGTTTATCCCAGAAGTCTAGAGACCTTGTAAAAGCAATGGTTATCTCTTATTTTCAAATGTTTCTGGAGCCTGTTACTATTTGGTGAATAGACGTGTATGTGCGTGAATGAATAACCAAGTGAATGAATGACCAGTGAAGACTGCTTATCTGGCTATTACAGATTTGAAACAATCTATTAGAATAGGTGCAGAGGTTCTGTAGCCCAGCAGCCTGATGATGCCTACATGTACCAGCCGATGGAATGAAACGAAACAGAATCAAACTAATACCTAGTAGTAGAATCCATCAATCCCAGATGCCCCTGACTCCCCCCCCCCCCCCCCCCCCAGGCAGCCATGGACTCCTGCTCTGCACTTTTGCTTCTGTCTGTCCAGCAGCAGAACTCACTCAGGACATGTTACTGTGATTCTGTTGCTCTGCTCCTCACAAACCCAGAGTGACCCCTCTCATGTCAAATTGTGCATTTTCCTGGGTGGTCCCCTGGCCTCCTTCCCTCTAGGCTTGCTAACGTTTAGATTGTGTTTTGGAGCTTAGCCAGAGACTCCATTTTCCTACCCAAAGATCCTTCTCAACTGATTCTCTCTACCTCCTCCCTCCTCCCCTCCCTCCCTCTTTTTCTTTCTTCCTGTGTGTGGTATGTGTGTGTGTGTGTGTGCGCGCGCACATGTGCAACATGCAGATGCCCTTGCCTGGGTGTGCACATGAGGAGGTCAGAGGTTGACATTGGGTATCTTCGTCTATTTCTGACCACCTTGCTTTTTATTATTTACTTTCTATGTTATGTATATGGGTGTTCTGCCTGCATGTAAGTCTGTGCATCACCTGAGTGCCTGACACCTGCAGAGACCAGAAGAGGGCATCAGATCTCCTGGAGCCGGAGTTACAGACAGTTGTGAGCCACCATGTGGGTGTTGGGAGCCCTGTCTTCTACAAGAGCATCAAGTGCTCTTAAATGCTGAGCTCTCTCTCCAGCCCCCAACCTTATTCATTCATTCATTTATTTATTTATTTATTTATTTATTTATTTATTTATTTATTTATTTATCTGAGATAAGCTTTCGCCACTGAATCTGAAGTTAACCATTTAAGCTAGCCTGGCTAGCCATCAAGCCCCAGATCTGCCTGTTTCCACATCTCCATTGCTGGGCTGACTTGTTGTGCCCAGGTTTTACGTGGAATATTGGGGACCCAAACTCAGGTCCTCCTGCTTGCTCGCACAGCAAGCACGTCATCCATTGAGCTAGCTCCCAACCTTTACATTCTCTCTTTTTTTTTTTTTCTTTTCTGAAGTCCTAGTGTTCTTTCTCCCTTAAATATGCTGCTCTGGGTTCATCTTAAGCATAGTGCCTTTTTAGACTGGCCCATCTTATTCTAGGCAGGTTAACGAGCATTGAAAGATTCTGAGATTGATTGAGGGAGCTGGGGATGTGGTTCAGTGGTAGAGAGATTACCCATCGTGTGTGAGGCCCAGCATTCTTAGCACCACATTAAAAATTTAATGAAGTGATATAATTTATCTGAGATTGCAAATCCCTGCTACTCAGGAAGCTAAGACTAGGAGATTTCCAGTCTATTAGAGAGCTCGTCTCCAAAAAAGTGGAGGGAAGCCTTGAGTTTCATCTAAGCACAACAAACAAACAAACAAAACCGAAAGCGCAAAGCGTTAAGCAGGGTAGCATGTGTAGCTTGTGGTGGGTTTGAAGAGCACCTTGGAACTTCAGTATGTAGAGGACAGTTGGCAGGGTTCACCTCTCATCTCTCAGCAGTGAAATCTGATCATGCAGGTTTGACAGTTTATCCATTTCATAAAAGAGGACAAATTGAGAGAGAGTCTGGCATGGTAGCACAGACTGCCAGTGGACAACAAGGCTCGAATGTACTGGCTGAGGCTAGATGGCCTGGGTGGGGTGCTAGATTCCATAACAAAGTCTGAGTGCTTCCCAGTTTTGGGATTCCGTGATGATGTGATATCATTCAAGCCTGGGGGTGGAGTTAAACATAACATCTTGGTAGGTTGCCAGTTGTGATCAGTATATTTAAGACTTGTCAGGCCCCTGGGTCTAACATATAATGTAAAGCTTGGTCATTGCCCTCAAGTTGCAAATGATTGTATTAAGAAGGCGTATTATGAAACAGTCAAATATAGAAGTCTGTGTGCATGAGAGTGAAACTGAGTTGTTTAGGTTCCAAGTCCAGCAGGAGTTAAATTGGGGCAAATCAGGCTGGAGAGATGGCTCAGCAGTCAGAGTGATTGGTGATTGCTGCTTTTCCTTCCAGTGGCCCCAAGTTTAGTTCCCAGCACCCATGTAAGGTGACTCATAGTCACAAATTAGATGTTGTAATTTAGGAAAATACACTGTAGGACATCCAGAAAGTGAACTTTCACATCTGAGAGGATTGTTTAGGCTTAGCTCAAATGAGACACTTAACACTGAGAGGGCTCAGTGGGTAAAGGTGCTTGCTGCCAAGTCAGATGACCTGAATTTGATCCCTGGGACCCATGTGATAGGAGAGAACCAACTCCTGTCGGCTGTTCTCTGACTACACGTGCACCATGGCATTTGTGTGCCCCCCACATAGATAAATAAATGTAATAAAAAGGTCTGAAGCAAGAGCAGTGGCGCGTACCTATAATCCTGGCACTTGAGTAGTGGAGGCAGGAGGATTAGAAGTTCAAGGCTGGGCTGCAGAGGTGGCTCAGCGATTAAAAGCACTGGCTGCTCTTCCAGAGGACCTGAGTTCTAGTCCCAGCAACCAAATGGTAGATCACAACTGACTATAGTAGGGTCTGATGCCCTCTTCTGGCATAAAGTTGTACATGCAGATAGAGCTCTCATATACATAAGATAAATAAATAAATAAATAAATAAATAAATAAATAAATAAATAAATAAATAAATCTTAAAAAAAAAAGTTCAGATCATCCTCAGCTACATCAACTGCACAGTGAGTTTGGGACCAGATTGAGCTAAATGAGACTGTTTCAACAACAACAACAACAAAATGCCAGGTGAGGGGGTTCACATCTATAATTCCAGCATTTGGGAGGAGGAGGAGCACCATAAATTCAAGGTTAGCCTAAGCTACAAAGGAGTTCTAGGTCAGCCTGGGCCAGAGTAGGAAGACCCTGCTCCCACAAGCAAGCAAAACCAACATAAATAAAACAATTCAACCACAGCTAACCCTTGGAGAAGAGGTCTGGAATCATGACTGGCTCAGATGTATACAGGCCAAGGACTAGATGAAAGGTACAAACCCATTCTAAGCTAATGGCTCAACATAAAGGTATGCAGATGCTAGACACTTTATGGAAGGCTAGCCCATGACCCTGGTGTTAGAAGGATAGCTTTCTACCTTGTTTTGTAGATAAGAGTGAAGTTCAGATACGTCAGCTTTCCTGGTCCCAGTTCCCCTCTGCTTTACAGTCTGCCACTTGCTTTGAATGTGACACGTCAAGGATGTTTGAAACAAGGAAGCCCAGGCCTGTTACCACATAACAGTGAAGAAGGGCAATGAAGAACTTGGGCCAGGATTTAATTCTATGCATTATGCCAAGCTGGAAAGCCAGACAGGCTTACCTTTGCTCAACCTCTGTCAGCCAGCTATCAACAGAAGACAGCTTCTCTATATATACTTCTGTTTCCTCAGTGGGCCTGCCCAGTCTGCTCCATTTGCTAATGTATGTGCCTGTAGGGTAACATAAGCTTTCCCGGTCACAAGTCTCAACTGTTAGTAAGTGTAAAGAGTTTTTACTCAAGGAATCTTCCAGGAGTCAGTAGCCTATGGTGTAGTATAGTGTCATGTGTGTAGAATCTGAGTAGACAGACATAGAAAGGGTACTCCAGATGAACAGAAGGGACGGATCCAGAGGCTGAGGGTATGAAGCTAGGTACGTTCTTACATATCTGCCTATAATATCAGCACTTCAGAGTCTGAGATGGGAGGATTGCATTGAGTTTGAGGCCAGCTTGAGCTAAATAGCTAGGACCAGGTCAGCCAGGGATATATAGAGCTGTGTCTCAAAAACACAAACAAGGACTGGTAAAAGGTTTACAGATAAAAGTGCTCACTGCCGGGTGGCGGTGGCGCACGCCTTTAATCCCAGCACTCGGGAGGCAGAGCCAGGCGGATCTATGTGAGTTCGAGGCCAGCCTGGTCTCCAAAGCGAGTTCCAGGAAAGGTGCAAAGCTACACAGAGAAACCCTGTCTCGAAAAACCAAAAAAAAAAAAAAAAAAAAAAAATTGCTCACTACCCAAGCCTGATGACCTGAGTGTGATCCCTGGAATCCATGTAAAGAATTTGGTAATACACATCTGTAATCCCAGAGCTCCTGAGGTGAGATGGGAGGTGAGACAGGAGAATCACCTGAAGCTCCTGGGCCTGGAGTACACCACACAGTGAAATACACCACAAGGTGGAATACAACAAGGTAGAAAGTGAGAACTGATTCCTGAAAGGTGTCCTCTGACTCTCCACATGCCCCTCCCCCCCAAAGACACAAGAAGTAAATAAAATAATACTGAAACTTCGGACAAGAGGGTGGAGGAAGGGAGGGGTGACCAGAGGGCGCTGGGTTTCAGCTAGAGTGGAGGAGCACAATTTGGCAGACTCAGGAGGGCCACAGTTATATATTATATATTTCAAAATGACTAAATGGGTAGATTTTAATGTCTCCACCTTAAATGATAAGTCGTTGAGCTGATAGACATGTTAACTAGCTTTCTGCAATGCATATTGTATATTTATATATTATATAAACATATTGCACCATCTACATAATTATTATTTATAAGTTACTTTCCAAATTCTACATGGAATGCCTTGAGTAAATGATGATTCTTTGGGGGTACTTCTGATAAGGTAAGAAAGCCATTGTGAATTACTTCATCAACCATGATATATACTAACAGCAATAATGAAGGCCTGAGGGAAGGTTGACGCATGGGCTCTGAGGCTGGGCTGCTGGGATTGGAATCCTGGCTTCACTTCTCTAAACTGAAAGCAGTTTACTTTCAAGCAAGTTGTTTAACTTTGTAGTTTTCTTACCTGCAAGATAGGCTTGGAGTTGTGGGGTTGGGAGAACTTGTACAATTGAGCATTTAAACTGTATCCTCCATACAGTAACAAGTGTGCTCAGTGAATGTCAGCCACTGGAAAAACATTCAGGGAAACATTTGATGTACTTGGCAGCAATCCAAGAGATTAGAGGCAGTGCAGTATGGTGGTTAGGAGCCCAGGCTTCAGAGGCCCTTTACTAGTTGGTTGTATGATGCTCCTGCCCAGCCTGAACCATGGTGTTGTCTGTAAGCAGAGTCCAGTTTGTCCTTTCATGTCCATGGGAGAGTTGTTTCAGGAACCCCAAAGGTACCAAACCGACAGCTGCTCAAGGTTCTCTCTTTTAGACAGCATAATGTTTGCATGGGAACTTGACCCAGCAGTGTGCTGTGAATCACCTCTAAATGACATGGGAATGCTGTGGAAATCACTTTTATTCTCTGCTGTCAGGGAATACTGATAAGGGAAAAAGTGTTCACTACAGAGGTGTTTTTCCCCCAAGCATGCGTACATGTGGGTGCGTGCGTGCGTGCGTGCTTCCTTCTTTTTTTAAAAAAAGATTTATTTAGCCGGGCGGTGGTGGCACACGCCTTTAATCCCAGCACTTGGGAGGCAGAGGCGGGCAGATCTCTGTGAGTTCAAGGCCAGTCTGGTCTACAGAGTGAGTTCCAGGATAGGCACCAAAACTTCACAGAGAAACCCTGTCTCAAAAAAACATTAAAAAAAAAATTCATTTATTATATATAGTGTTCTGCCTGCATGTATGCCTGCAGGCCAGAAGAGGGCACCAAATCTCATTGTAGATGATTGTGAGCCACTATGTGGTTGCTGGGAATTAAACTCAAGATCTCTGGAAGAGCAGCCAGTGCTCTTAACCTCCCCAGCCCTGTGTTTTGTTTTGTTTTTTGGAGACAGGGTTTTTCTCTGTGTAGCCCTGGCTGTCCTAGATAGACCTCGCTCTGTAGACCAGGCTGACCTTGAACTCACAGAGATCCGCGTGCCTCTGCCTCCCAAGTGCTGGGATCAAAGGCATGCGCCCCCCCACCCCCCCTTCACCCCCACCCCCCCACCTCCCGGCTGCAGTGCAGTTTCTGTGCGGCTCCTTCACCAGTCTCCTAGTATTCCTCATTATTTCATCCACTATAAGAGAGCCTTGGTTATAAAATACCGTTATATGCATATCAGTATGAGAGCAAAAAGATGCCGTATTTCACTGACATGTCATCACTTAGAAAAGTCTATTCTTTGAAGTTGGTGCCACAGGAGTCACTGGCCAGTGTGTCTGCTTCATATGTTCCCATTCAAGTGGACATTCCTGGAGGGTAGAGAGTGACCCTGCCAAGCTCCCCATGTCTGTTGGTGCCCCGTACCTAACAGGTACTTGGTAAATATCTGGGTAGCTGTCCCGCCTTTGCATGGCATGGTTGGCAGAGTCTGTGCTCTTAGCTGTTGACCCTTTGAATCATTTCTGGCTTCTGGACGAGAGGAAACCATCACGGAGCTGACTGCCGAGCAGATCATGATTGAATGGGCTGCCAAGGTGTGGTTGTTGAGTGGAATTTGCAACCAGATGCAATTGCTAGCTATTATTACCACCCCACCCCCGGCACACACACAGTGTTTCATAATGGAAATAAAGTTTGCTTTCCTGGCCATTAGCAGACCTCGTCGTTTCGGTTCCTAATTGTCTTTTTGCCTTGTCTCCTGTTAGTATCTACGACCTCGCATTTAAGCCTGATGGAACACAACTGATTCTGGCTGCAGGAAACAGATTGCTGGTAGGATTTTGTCTGAGTTTCCATTCTGAGTGCTTTTTTCCCTCCCCCCCCCTCTTGTAAGTACTCTGAAATGTGACTCTCTTTTTTGAGATAAAAAAGGCAAGGGCGGAAAAACTAGCCATTCCTTTTTAATAAGGAAGGAAATGGTGTATTTAAAACAGGTAGGTAAACTGTCTATCAGATAGGAACTCGTGAACAATGCCTCCTTTGGAGTCATTTGTCTTTCCCCTTTGAGACACCCATGAAATGGTGACAGACAATGAATCAAAATGCCTTTGAAACTGGGTGGGTGTCAGTTCATATTTTGTTGGACCAAAGTGAAATAACAAGGCTAAAGGCTGCCCTTCCATGAGAAGCCAGAAAGTTGACCTTGACTTCTGGACTCGAGTGCCCCTAAATAATTCCATATGAATGCTGTCCTATTGTTCATAGTTTCAAAGGACACAGGCTCCCTCTGGAACCTATCCTAGTACATAAGACTAATCTTGAGAGACGCCTTTGTTTGACCCAGAACCTCTAATAGACCTTCTTCCGCTAAGCCGCCGTCCTTTCTGCTGTGTCTAGATACACAGACCGACGACGATGACGACGACGACGACAGTGTCCTAGTTCTGTGTGCGAACTCATAGTCTCACAGCCGTGCTTGAGTTGTTCTGCAGGCTTCTTTCCAGGGCAGACGGCATAGATCCTTTTCACTTCCCTTCACGGACTTCCTTCTCCAGTGTTCTGCCTGTGTGGGAGAGCTCTGGCCTCATTTCTCAGATGCTCTGTTTTTTACATCTCCACATATTTAGCCATGTTGCACAACTATAAAGTACCCTAAATGCACATTGCAGCTGCGTTTTATAACACTCCCTCCCACTTGCAAACCCCACGTTTGTTAGATCTGTGACTTTCAGACATGGTAGCAAGTATGATGCATCTGTGTGTGCTGACATTAGTGGCAGTGTTGGCCCTGACAGTTAACCATGTTGTCCACCAGCTCTTTGCGTGTGCTGGCTTTGTTAATGAGGGCCTGCCTTGATGGCTCATTCATCCAAGCCCATGTGAAATGAGTGAAATTTGCCTAGGCCTGGTTGTGCAGGCTAATAATCTCAGCTCCTTGGGAGGAGGAGGCAGGAGGATTGAAGGTTCAAGGCCAGCCTGTGCTGCAGAGGAAGTTCAGAGCCAGCCTGAGTAACTTAGTAAACACTGTTTCAAAATAAAAACTAGCCGAGGAGGCTGTGAATGTAGCTCAGAGGCAGAGGGCTTGTCTGGCGTTGTACAGCGCCCCAGGTTCAGGCCCCAGTACTGGGTGGGGAGGGGGAGAACAGGTGAAGTCTGCAGAGCTTTTCCTCGAGTGAAAAGCAGTGTGGGTGCTGTTTCTCCACCATTGGCCGTGTGTGCCTCGCCACACAGAGCATCGAGCTGGCCCTCCACTTCCTGCTGGGCCTGCAATAAGACATATTCATTCTTGTTATGTAGTGCTGTCTCTACTTGATACTAATTTAGGAAATCAACAACTGTTGTGTTATAAAAACAAAAATAGCAGTAGCACCCTGCAGGAATTTTGAATAATGGATGTCACACAGATAATCGATATTTTTACCCCTTTTGACAGGTTTATGACACCTCCGATGGCACCTTACTTCAGCCCCTCAAGGGACACAAAGACACTGTGTACTGCGTGGCCTATGCAAAGGATGGTAAGAGGCCTCTCTGGGTTCTGGTCTCGGTCATGGCCTTTAGCTGCTCATCTTTCTCCTCAGGAATTCTGTAATTATCTTTAAAATACAACCTGCATGCTCGGAGGATAGGAAATAGCTTAGACTTTAGCAAGTCACGGAAACAGGGCTTTTGGCTTGCCTTTTGTGGTTCTGAGACTAAGCCCAGGGCCTTACACATACCAGGTAAGTGCTCTGACACTGAGTTAGGACTCTAGCTAGCCACATGGCAGGCACCGTCTCAAGTGCTTGGCTTATTTCAGAGAACAAAAGAGAAGAAGGGCTTGTTGGGAGCCAGGGAGGAAGGAGGGACCAGGGAACATAGCATGAGCATAGTCAATAGGAACTAAGTACAAGGCTGGCAGGTGGACAGAATATGAGGGTTGGGAGTGCTGGGTGGAGCAGAGATCTGGTGCATTATCTAGTATGACTGTGAATGGCCCATTCAGAAAGGGCAGCTGAGCAAAGACTTGCAGACCTGAGATGGAGAGATTCGGCATCGGGCATTTGGGAAGAGCTTCCTGAAGATGGAAGAGCCACTGCAGAAGCCCTTGGGTGGGGGCTAGGGCAGAAAGAATGGGAGAGAACTGGGAGAGGGATAGAAGAGAACAGGTGTGGGGTGGCCAGACGGTGTCAGCGTCATGAGAGCTCTCAGTGAAGAAGCAGTCAGCACTCTTTTCGGGGTCTGCGTGGAGCAGGGGTCTGATCTGACTTCTATTTTATATCTGCCTTGGAAACAGCTTACCAGCATCTTCCAGGACAAGGGTGACAGTGGCAGACTTCTGTGGGGGCCAAAGAAGTGGTGAGAAGCGATCAGGTTCTGGATAGCTTTGAGGACAGAGCAGATGGGATTTCCTGGCAGGCTGGTGTGAGTGTGAACATTGCAGGCAGCGCCACAGCCCTTGACCGAATGTCTGAATGGTGAAGTTACCCTCCACCGATGTGGGTGGTGCTGCCAGAGTTCAGGTGTGCACATGGGCACTGTGGAGACTTGATGGAAGAAAGGGGAGAAAATTGCTGGAATGCAAGCATCAAGTGGTGAGGATATGGGACCTCAGTCACAGGGAGGGCTTCGATTCAGAAAAGGGGCATGGCAGGCGGGGCCTGCGGTAGTAGGATCTGAAGGACATTCTCTTTGGTTCTTCCATGGTTTTAGAGTTGAAGAGAAACAAAAAAGTCAAACTGCGGCTTTGGAGAGTGGGAGAATGAATGGACTTAGGAGGTGCAGTGAGACCTCCAGGGGCCGGAAGGATGTACTTGAGGCTGGTGGTCATGAATTGCAGGTGACATCACTTTGTGTGGTTTGTCTTCTCTAGTCACTCTGAGCTGCATGGTAGCAGGAGGAGAAGGGATGCGTTTAGTCCGAGTGCAGTTTACAGGCAAGGTGAAGTGAGAGCAGAGAGGATGAATGATCTTATGCCATGACCTTGAAAGGAGTGGAGATGGGCTGTAAGGGAAGAAGGGCAGTGGAGAGGGGTGGGACCTGGCCTTGAGGGGTTATTATACTGCAGCACCTGGAAGGTTGGGACGGAGAGGAGGTGGTTGGAGAATTGGTGTGTGAGATTGATATTGTGAGTTAAAAGTCAGTTCATGTGGGCTGGGGACAGAGCTGAGTGGTGGAACACTTGCCTAGCGTTCTCTTGCCCAAAGCCCTGAGTTCCTTCCACAGCACTGCAAAAATCACAGTAAAATGAAATAGATGGTAGATGAGTAGGCAGGTAGGTAGAATGCTATGCCATGGAAGTTCCAACCTTAGTCCAACCCAAAAGCTGTGGGACTTTTGTTAATGGAATGGGCAGACGGCCCAACAGGTTAAGGCGTTTGCACCAAGCCTGATTTGAGTTGTTCCCTGGTGTCCACTTGGTGGAAAGAGAGCCTACTCCTGCAAGTTGTCCTCTGACCTCCAAATGTGTACTGCGGCATGCATAAGCCCACACACATACACACTCATACAGAAAATAAACAAATAGATCTAAATTAAAGTTTTATGTCTTATTATTGTGTGTGTGCACATGTGGGCATGTTTTGCATGGCACACATGTGGACATCAGAAGATAACTTTAGAGAGACTGTTCTCTCCATCCACCTTTACGTGGGTTCTGGGGACTGAGCTCAAGTTGCCAAACTTGTGTGACATGTGCCTTTACCTGCTGAGCCAACTTCTGGCCCAAGCCCTGACTTTGAGCTGGTTATTGTCTCTGTCACTTCCTGGGTCACATGTAGGGCTGGAGATGATGCTCTGACCACAGTTGGAGTTCCTACATCAAAGGCTACAGAGCTTGGATGAGACTAAGACCCAGGTACATATTTCTTTGGATGGTGGACTTTGAGAATTAGATGAAAGATGTAGGGCCGCTCTGTAGGTAAATGCACATATATACAGTGTATTCAGCTCCAGCCTGACTTAGCCTAGTCGCTTCACTTTGGGAGAACTTTGACTTACTAGGTCCTGGGGCAGGTTAGGGAGAGACAGCACACATTTCTTGCTTCGTGGTCACGTGTCTGCCGTAGCAGTTTGAATTCAAGTTGATGCTCCAGGAAGACCAGTGGCAGGCAGCCTGGGTAACTGAATGATTTATGCACAGGCGCAGAGGCTGCTGGGTGTCCTGAGTGTGTGAGAGAAGCCCTGTGGCCTGTAGCCCTGTGAGCAATGGCATTAGTCAGCGCTCTGCAGAACTCTGTCACACATTGTCCCATGTGACCCTTTTTTTTAGCCCTCTGAAGCATGCAGCAAAGGCACTTTTACTTCCTCTGACAGAGGGACAACAGGCCTGGAGCAATTATAGAGCCTGACTGATGTCCTCTGCCTGTGGTACCTGGGTTTTCCCGGTGTATCATGCTTTTTGTGACACATAATATTAGGAAGTCTTAGTTCCTCCAAACTTGTCTACGCCCTTATTTCTGAAAATAGAGACATACAAATTATGGTTTTACTCTTTAAGTCCGCTTGTTTCTGACTTCTGAAAGTTTCCTAATTAATGAGCCACCATGATTAAGGTGTGTAAGACAGAGTTCCTTTTTCAAGAACAATAAACCAGTGTGAAGAAGGGTAACAGTAGTTATGTTCTTAGCACAGTTCTGACTTTTTTTTAAATTTTGTTTTTGAGATAGGGTTTCTGTGTGCAGCCCTAGCTGTCTTGGAACTCACTCTGTAGACCAGGCTGGCCTCAAACTCAGAGATCTGCCTGCCTCTGCCTCCCAAGTGCTGGGATTAGAGGTGTGTGCCACCACTGCCCAGCTGTTCTGAACATTTTCTATGTGTTGTTCTGAACATTTTCTATGTGTGTGTGTGCATGTGTGCACATGCATGTCCTTTCTTCCCATCAACTGTGAGGTCAATTCTATTACTGTCCATTTTCACATGAGGAATTGAAAGCCTGGAGGTAG
Source organism: Peromyscus eremicus (assembly GCF_949786415.1). Taxonomy (NCBI): domain Eukaryota; kingdom Metazoa; phylum Chordata; class Mammalia; order Rodentia; family Cricetidae; genus Peromyscus; species Peromyscus eremicus. The sequence continues at coordinate 127,080,427 of NC_081418.1, forward strand.
CCTGTAGCTAGTTCTGGTCACACAGCTGCTCGGTGACATCACTAGGGGTTCTGACGCAGGATTCTGGGCCTGGAGCCCATACTTGTCATCCCCTGCTGCTCAGCAGGTCAGGGAGGTGGAGGGAGGGGACACCTGACAGCAGAGTAGCTCTCTGATCAGTGTTTGCTACAGTGCCTGACCTGCAGGCTCCTGCTTGAGCTGACTGCAGAGGAACCGACTTACATAGAGCCCCTGAGGGAGGACTTCTGCTCCCTCTCTGTTTCACACGGGGACTCTGAGGCTCTGGGAGCAGTGGCTCCCGAAGGTCACCTTCCACTTGCCCTAAGAATAAAGTCTGAAAATCTGCAACAGGTTGGACTGTTGAGATGGCTCAGCAGGTAAAGGTGTTTGCCTTTGCCGCCGCCTGAAAACCTGAAAACCGCTCATGGTGGAAGGAGAGAACTCCCACAGTTGTCCCAGTGTGCGCCATGGTGTCATTTCTGCCTCCCTCATACACACAAATAAGTCGTCAAAATGTAATAACAGTCTGCAGTTGGGCGTGCAAACCCTGGCCCGGCTTCCTTGAAGTCCTCCTCTCGCCAGAGCAAATGAAGGCTGGGGGGGGGGGGGGGGGGGCGGTGTCGCTGCCAGGCGCCCGCTCTCCCGCATGCTGGTAGGTTGGTGTCCATGAAGTAAATGAGGAATGGCATTTGTTGCTTCCTTCTAGCCTGTTCTCACTTAAAGCCCAAGCAGTGTGGAAATGCAGGTCTCATCTGTCACTCTTGTATTCGTGCCTTCCCCGGCTTCTCAGTGCTTGGGGGATAAAAGCAAGATCTTTGCTATGGCCCTGAAGGCCCTGGAGATCCCTCAGTCACCGGCTTCATTCCTTGCCACCTGCTCTAAGCTGGGTACCTCTTGGCCTCGTAGCCATGCCGCTTTTTGCTGTCTCAAGGCCTTTGTGAATGTTTTAAACATGTGCACAACTTGCTCTTTGTCCTGGGGTCAGCTCTGCTTATTCTTTAGATCTGCACTAAAGGATCCCATCTCTTCGGTCCTCCAGGTTAGTGGTTCTCAACCTTCCTAATGCTGCGACCCTTTAATATAGCTCCTCATGTTGTGATGACCCCCACAACCATAAAATTATTTTTGTTGCTACTTCATAACTGTAATTTTGCTACTGTTATGAATTACAATGTAAATATCTGGTATACAGGATATCTGATATATGGCCCTTGTAAACGGGTCATTCGACCCTGGAGGGGTTGTGATCCACAGGTTGAGAACGGCTGCTCTAGGAACTGCTGACCCAAGAGCACAGTTTCAGTCAGGCAGGATGGCTAGGTTTTTGAGATCTGTTGAACGGTGTGGTAAGCATAATTAACAATAATATATATTTTAAAGCTGCTAAGAGAACAGATTTTGATGTTCTCATCGTTACAAATATAAGTATCTAAGGTGATAAATATGTTAATTTGCTTGATATACTTATTTGACTAAATATATCAAAACACTGTACTGTACTCCATAAATATATACAACTTTGGGGGCTGAGGGGATGGCTCAGTTGGTTATGTGCCTGCTGCAAAAGCATGAAGACCTGAGTTTGCATCTCCAGCACCCACAGAAACACTTGGGCACAGCACTGGGGAGGTGAGGACAGAGGAGCACATGGACAGCTAGTCGGGCTAGGTCTGTGAGCTGCTGCGTTAGTGAGAGAATCGGACATAAGGTGGAGAGCAGTGGAGGAGGCTAGCCCGACCTCATGTGAACACATGCACACCCACATACACCACACAAACACATGGATAAACATGGACAGCTGTAAAATTTAAAAAAAATTAGGAAGGTGCTGGAGAGGTGCTTCAGCAGTCAAGAGCACTGGCTGTTCTTCCTGAGGATCCGTGTTCACTTCCCAGCACCCCCAGGGTGGCTCACAACCACCCGTAACTCTAGTTTCAGGGAATCTGATGCCATCTTGTGGCCTGTGCGGCACCAGACATGTACATGGTACACAGACATACATGTAGGCAAATACCATATACATAAAATAAAAATAAGTAAAATCTTAAAAAAAAAAAAAAAAGAAAGTTTAATGTTAGTTTTCCCAGTTACTCTCTTTCTGTAGAGGACCCACCACCTTCCAGATTGTATTTGTGTTGGATAAACTTAATGTCTGCTTCTTGGACTAGACACCACAGAAATGAAGCTTAGCTGTTTCAGTCACTGCTCAGCCCTACTGCAGAACATGGCACACAGATGTAGGCGAGTCTCAGTGAGTCTGGGTGTACTCGGTGCCAGGAAAGCTCCACCTGCAGATTCCTTGCTTCCATGGTTGATGAGAAGCAGAGAAGGGCTGGGGTTACAGCTTCTTTGTGGGCTGGGTGCTCATATGTGCAGGCCCTAGGACCTGTCCCCACACCACATCCAAGAACAGCGGTATAGAATAAGGGGGCACTTAATTCCCTTGAAAGATATTTTTTAGACCGGTCTCTTGTAGTCCGCTGGCTTCAAACTCACTGTGTAGCCAAGGATGACTCTGAACCTCTGATCTTGCCACCGCAAGTGCTGGGTGATAGGAGTACACTAACTACTACTGTCAGCTTCTGCAGTGCTGGGATTTGAACCTGGGGCCTCATACATACTAGACAGCTACTCTCCCAACTGAACTACAGTCCTAGCTAATTAGGTGCCTTGAAGAATTACTTGTCTTGGACATACTATCTAGAAAATGCTGGTTTAAAATACATGTGCTGATTTCCTTTTGAAAACCCTTTCAGGCAAGCGCTTTGCATCTGGATCTGCTGACAAGAGCATCATTATCTGGACCTCAAAACTGGAAGGCATTCTCAAGTACACGTAAGTCATTGCATGGGTGACAGTTTATAGTTGAACTCTTACTGTTTTATTTGCTTGAGACAGGCTCTCCCTCTGTGAGGGCAACCAAAGCTTATACCTTCCCTGTCTCAGGCTCAGGCAGCAGGGTTTACAGGTGTGCCCCACCAGCCACACCTGACTCTGCTCTGACTGCTGTTCACTGTGGTCACAGCCTTGTGGAAACAATGTACGGAAGAGCTTTCCTCCTCAAGATGAACTTGAATTCAGCATGAGGGTGGGGGGGGGGAGTGGATGACCACTGACTAGCTTAGCTAGCACTGAGCTGTGTGTCGTGTAATGTATTTTACTAATCTGACACCAGAGATCTCCACCACTTCCCTCTCACCCACTCTGTCCTCTTCAGTGTCTCTGCCTCCAGGAATGGCTTTGCATCTGCCCAGTGTCAAAAACTAGAAAAGCCAGTGTTCTCTAAGCTTCCTATTCCTTAGGGGCAGTGTTCAAATCTCTCCCTTTCCTAGCAAGCACGCCTGCTTCCGCCCCCCCCCCCCAAAAAAAAAACACATCCTACAGGCCTCAGGTGCAGCTGTCCCTGCTGCCAACTCTCCCCTTCCCCTCCAGACTCAGGAGGCCCATCCTGAGCATTTCTTACAGCTGGGGCCTTACATGTTCTGAGTATTGATTGATGCCACCCATTGGCCTGTGGGCTCTGGAAGGCAGACACTACCCTGCTTTTGCATGCTTGTATTTCTGACATCTAGCCTGGTCCACAGTCAGTACTTGACAGACAACTTTTGTTATTTTCAGTTCTAGAGAAATACCCCAAATACAAACTGTGCCATCACCACCAGGTGTTATGTACATTAACGCTGTTGTGCACCCAAACTTTGGCAAGTAAAGTCTTCAGAACCCTTCATCTTGCTGAGCCTAAACTCAGTGCTTAGCACCTTCCATTTTGCCCCATCGCAGCGCTGACAACCGTCATTCTCCTTTCTGACTCTAGGAGTTTGGCTCCTCCAGGTGCCTCATAGAAGTGGGATCATATGGTATTTGGTGTTTTGTGATTGGCTCGTTTTATGTAATGTCCTCATGGCCCATGCCTTCCTCTTTAAGGCTGAAGTAATACTCCATTGTGTGTCTGTATCCCATTTGGATTGCTCAACAGCTGATGGACACTTAGGTTGCTCCCACCTGGTACCTACTGTGAATGATGCTGCTCTGAACGCATCAAGCCGTGTTTAGTGAGTCAGGCCATGCGTACAGTGTCACCAGAGAGTGAAGGACTAGCTGGGACCCAGATGCCATGGAGTGCACCTGGCCTGCAGCCTCTTCCTCACACTTAACCTGTATTTCTGGGCCACCAGAAAGGCTCAATGAGAGCCACAAGTAAAGCGTGCTGTCTGCACCTGGCACTAAGCTGGTTCCCTAGGTCTTTATCTCAGTCACCCACCGGAGGTGTCAGGAGGAGAGCCCTGGAGGAGGAGGAGCGGCTTGAGTTGGGTGGGATGCAGGGTGGGTGGAAACTGGTGGTGAGGGCAGTCCTGTAAAGGAGTCCCTGAGCTGGCTGTTGGTCACTCAGGGAGGGGCTTGCAATGTGTCACTTGAGGCTTCAATGCTGTTTTTTTCTTTTCAAATTTATTTTTGTCTTTTTTATTTTGTTTTTGTTTGTTTGTTCATTTGTTTTTTTCTGGAGCTGAGGACCAAACCCAGGGCCTTGTGCTTGCTAGGCAAGTTTTCTACCACTGAGCTAAATCTCCGACCCCTACATTTATTTTTAATTTATTTTATGTATATGGGTATTTTGCCTGCAGAGGCTAGAAGAGGGCATCATATTCTTTGGAACTGGAGTTACAGACAGCAGTGAGCTGCCATGTGGGTACCGGGAACCGAATCCTGGTCCTCTGGAAGAGTAGTAAGAGCTCCTTCTCTAGCTCCTTCAAGCCTGCTTTGACTCTAGTTGAGCCACTGAGACATTCGTGGTTTGCTATGGAATAATCTTCAGTTCTTCACCTTCCAGGCACAATGACTCTATACAGTGTGTTGCCTACAACCCTATTACCCACCAGCTGGCATCCTGTTCCTCCAGTGACTTTGGTAAGTTTCAATTCCCAACACCTCTAGTGGAGAAGGCTGAGACTCACACAGAACCTGCTGGCCTGTCCTGATAGAGAGAGGCCTCTTCTCCACCTCCAGCAGCCGAGGCGAGGTTCATAGTTATCTTTTAAATTTGCAGAAAGAGACAGTGAGAGATGATGACCTGGAGGGTGGTGAGATGTCTGAGACAGATGAGCAGGAGGGTCCTAGGGAGGAAATGGTGTGATGGACAGGAGGGCACAGAAGACTCTGACTCACCCTAGCAGGCACTGTGTCTCTGCCCACCTTGGTATTCACCTACATCCACATATTTGTGGAATTCACCCTTTCACTTGTGCTGCTGACTCAGTGTGTCCTTATTCTCTGTGCCAGGGGCTCTGTTTCCCGGGGACAGCAGACCTCCCCCCAACCCCCCAGGTGCCATACAGGGCTGGCATGGACTGGGACAGGAGGTGACAGTGATGTGTCTGTGAAGGGAGGAGGGAGGCTTCTGGAACATGAAACATTGATGCTGGCTTCCAGCTCCATGCCAAGGGACCCCCAGGACAGCCACAGGGCTAGGAACCCAGAGACCTAAGCCTTCTCAGTACCTCAATGTCCTTATCCAAAAGGAATGTGTTCCCTACCTTGTCTGTTCAACTCACATAGTTTTAGCTTCCAGAGAGAATGCAAAACAGCCGGTTTATCAGTGGTGGGAGCACCACCGTTTGCTTGCACAGTTTAACGTATCTTGTGGGCTGCTGCTCTGTGCTTGTTTGGGGAGTTAAAATAGCCCTGCTCTCAAACTTGTGGCACGAGGAAGGTAGGATTTGTAAAAATATCTTGAGTAAAAATAGTTGGGCTGGGGAGATGCTTCCGTGGGTAAAGTGCTTGCAGCCTGAGGACCAGAGTTCAGAGCCCGGGTACCCAGGTACAAGCCAGCTGTGGTGGCTTCTGTCTGTGACCCCAGTGCTGGAGGCAAGACTGCCAGATCCCAGGGGCTTGCTGGACAGACAGTCTAGCCAAAATGGAGAGTGCTAGGTTCAGTGAGGAACCCTGTCTAAAAAATAGAGTGATAGAGGAAGACATCTCAAGGTCAGCTTCTGCTTCCTAGGCAAGCATCCCGCACACAGACGTCACTGTACACACACATGCAACAGTACCTGCAGGGCGTTTATAGTGTGGGACGCACTGTGTTGATGGTTGACAGTGAATTTTTTTTAAAGAGAATTCTTCTTTTTTTTTTTTTTTTTTTGAGAGACTGGATCACCTGGGTGTCTTTATTGGTGTCTGGTCCCTTTTCTCTGAAAACACACAAACTTTTAAAGGTAACATAAATAATCTGCATTAACATAATTATGAAATGTGTGGTATGCACAAGTCAGCTAAAGATGATTTTTTGTTTTATGTTTGCGTAGGTAAAAGGCATCTGTCAACTTTATAAATCCATTTGGACTGTGTATCCAAACTGTAATATAGTAAGTCATAAAGACTCTGTAACCAACAAGATTTATCATGTCTCATCCAGTCTCAGAGCTGTTCCCATGTGGAGGGGTCAACAGACACCTCACCTGTCCTGTAGTCTTTTCTGGCTTTCTCCCTCATGCCTGCAGATCCTTAGGAAGTCTTCCCCTGGTCCAATCTGATAAAAAGAGAATTCTTACAGTCTGAGAACCGTTTTAAAAAAATCTGAGCTCTGAGTCCTGTGCCAACTCCTGAGGTCAAGTGTTTCACTTGTTCCCACCCTCCTGGTCAAGGAGAAAGCACAGGGGCTCAGTGTAGTTCTGGGGTCACTGGCAGTCACTTAGCCAGCACTGGAGGAGTGGGGTTGAAGCCCAGGCTGGGCAACTATGTGCAGAGCTTGAGGGAGGCTAGGCAGAGGGGTTCCTGCAGCTGAAGGCCCTGTGCATTTACAATGGAGCACAGATAACATGCACAGGTGGGGTGGGAATATTTGAAAGCAGGGAGGGGAAGGTTTGGTCATTTGACATGCATTCCCAAAACCTTGCTCTGCTCCTGGGACTCCAGGGACTCTCATGACTGGGGCAGCAGGGAATGAAGAAAAGATAAGACAGATATAAAACTGGGATCAGGTGCACCACAGCATCCTAGAAGCCCATTCTGCTTATTATATGGAGTTGAACAGAGAGGCAGGGTGATCCTTTGCAGCTGAGTCAAGGAGGCAGGGTTATCACAGATAAATGCAGAGGCAGGGTTATATACAGCTGGACCAAGGAGGCAGGTTTAGCTAATCTCGGTCAGAGAAGTCTCTGTAGGAGCAGTCTTCAGGCCATAAATATCTGGGGAGAAAGCTATGTTGAACATTTTCTGAATGTATTGTCAACATCTACACATAGACCAGAAAGGGAGGGCTTTGCCATTTCCCTCAGTTTCACCCCCAGGGAGAAGGCTTTGCTGTTCCTCTAGGTATGAGGCTGTTGAGTCCTTAACATGACTGTGGTTGTATCAGTGGCACACATTTGCTCAGGACTTTACTCACTCGGGGCTTCCTCTGCTCTCTACACATGCACCTGGCTATGTAAACGTATTTGTGCAACGTATTTCACATGGCCATACTTCACAGCTCAGGCAGAGCACAGTTTGCTTTTGTCTGTTGTTTAGGGCCTTGTACTACATCTGGGAACTGGAGGAGCAAGCCTAAACTGACCAGTGAGCTGTGCACAGTGCACAGCTCAGATAGAGCCGCGTGCAGTGACCGAGGCCTAGAAAGTGGGCCCTCCAAAAACTCACTCATTGCTTACTTGATTTTTATTAGCTTAACAGAGAATTAGGTTTTACTATGACCTTTTCAAACAAAGTTTGTTTTTGTTGCTTCTTCCCACCCCTCCACCCCCATTCTCCCTCACCCCTACTCCCTCCCACCCCAGGAGCCACCTTTCCACTTTGGTGTCATGTGTGACCATTCCCATCCCCCAAGCCTCTTGTTCCCTCTCACGGTCTCCTGCCAGTCATGGTCTGTACCCACTGTCACAGCCCTTGTGTACAAATGCTAAAAGTTAGACATGAGAGCATGTGATGTTTGTCTTTCTGGGTCAGCTCATGTAATGTGAAACGTCACAGCTTCATTCCTGTACATTCCATTTCCTTAACTTGTTTGTTCTTTTTTTCTTTCACTCTTTCATTCATCCATTTATTTATTTATTTATTTATTTATTTATTTATTTATTTATTTATTTATCTTTTGATTTTTCAAGACAGGGTTTCTCTGTGTAGTCCTGACTGTCCTGGACCAGGCTAGCTTTGAACTCACAGAGATCCGCCTGCCTCTGCCTCCCAAGTGCTGAGATTAAAGACATATGCCATCACTGCCCGGCTTAAATCGTTATTTTTATACTGAGTTGTTCTCTGACTGCCATGCCCTGGCTGTGAGCAGCTAAGTTGTCCTTTTCCTTGAGATTAAATCCTGGAGAAGTTGACTAGAACTTCACTATCTACCTTTTTTAAAAAACAGTTCCCAGTACATCGCAAAGACAGCACAGAGCAACCTCATGTGTTCTTCACCCAGTTTTCTTAGTGGATGCACCTTAGGCAGTCACTGGGCAATACAGGAGCCCGGGAAACGGGGCACAGTGTGTTTGTGGTTTTGTCATTTCACTGTATGTATGACAGTGTACTACCACTGTATCACCGGATCTCATTCCCATACCAATGCCTGTCCCCTCCCTTCCCCCCATTCCTGCCACCTGGTGCTGAAGTCCCCGTAGCCATAGAGCCGATCTCCAGTTGTGTGACTGTCATTTAGTATGTTGTATTCATGGACTTACATGGACTGAACTTTTCCAAGTTGGCTTTCCCCCTTTAACTCAGCATAAGACTCCAGAGTTTTGAGTTTTGTATGGAAGAATAGTTTACTCCTCTCTATTGCTGTCTTTTCTTTTGCCTGATACTGAAGGGCTGTGGTCTCCTGAGCAGAAGTCTGTCTCCAAGCACAAATCCAGCAGCAAGATCACCTGCTGCAGGTAAGGAAGCTAGGGAAGCTCTGATGACGACAGCTTGTGCTCCTTCTCTCCCCAACAGACCCACACAAGCCCCTAATTTCACACCGCAGAGAATGTGGTGCTGGCTAGTTGGTCTAGGCTTCTGTGTTGCCTTTTTTCTTTTCTTTTTGTCTCCTTGATGGGAATGACTTGTGCCGTTGACCACCTTTGCTTGGTGAGCTGGCGTGGGCTTCTTTGCCAGGAAGCTCAGGCAGGAACCTCTGACTTAGGTGCTAGACCCTTACCAGAATCTGGATCTTGTGACTGACAGGCCTGTGACCTTGGGAAGGTTACTGAGTCTCTCTGAGCTGGCCTCGGGGTCCTCATGGGCCAAGGGTGATAACAGCTGGCAATGCACATAAACCAGAGTGCCAGCAGCACAGCACTAGGCCCAGGCACGCTAAAACTCAGCAGCTTCCGGGGTGCTCTGGGATTCAGCTTTTGTCAGCATGAGTGATGCATCAAGCCCTGTTCTAGGGCTAAAAAGACACAAGACAGTGTGTTTACTGGGAGCCCCTGAATTGGGAGGGGGTTGAAATGCAAAGCAGAAATGGGGGCTGGTCCGGAGTGCAAGGGCAAGTTGTCATGGAGATGTGGGCAGAGAGCCAGGGGATAGATGCCCTCTGAAATAGACGCCCCTGCCTACAGGTCTCACTGAGTCCAGCTGTAAGTGACAGTCCAAGCTGGTGTCTAATTGTCTGTCAGGAGTGAGCAGGAGTGATGGGACCTTAGCCTGGCTGCTGCTGCCGCCTCCCACTGAGCTTTCCTGCTTTATCGTCTGTGTCCTTTCCCTCTCTCATGCTCTTCTTGGGTTGTGTGTGCAGCTGGACAAACGATGGTCAGTACCTGGCTCTGGGGATGTCCAATGGGGTCATCAGCATACGGAACAAAAATGGCGAAGAGAAAGTGAAGATTGAGCGGCCAGGGGGCTCCCTCTCCCCGATATGGTCCATCTGCTGGAACCCTTCAAGGTACCCATGGCTGTCTTTCTCCTGGCTGGCACTGTTCGAAGAAGGGCTTTCTCAGCCCTTGAGCTCTTTTTCTCTTCCTGACATCTTTGTAGTTTAAAGTCCTTTCTCCCCACTTGCCTGGTCTTTTGGAACCTGTTTTTTTATAAATGAAGTTTTGAAAGAGCCTATATTGAGTTTTGGAACGGATCCCAGAGATTTAGCTAAGCAGATGAACCATCTAGGCCAGCTGAGAGAGAGAAAGAGGAGAGAGAGGAATGGGGCTTCATGAACTGATGGTTGGGGTCTCCCCACACTTCTTTTCTTGCTTCTTTGGTTCCTCCTCCATGCCCTGGAGGCTGCACGCACCCACCTGTTGGAATGTTAGCAGAACGGTGCTTTCTTGAGTACTTTTTTTTTTTAATTTTCTGTATCAAAAAGTTAAAATTAAGCCTACAAATATCCCTAAAGCCTAAAGATCAGCAGACAGTTGGCACCTACCTGCTCATCCTTACACACACTTGACTTTTATGTCCCTGTGACTTAGAGGGTTGACTAAAAGCTTTCCCGGCTCTTTGTGTAATCCTCTAATATTAAATCTATCCCCACGGAGTTCTCTGAGGGTAAATTAAAGGACTCAATTGTTTACTGTCCCAATGTTATTTTACAGGTGGGCGCCCGCTTGATTTAGGAGGCTGTTTAATTCCGTTGCATTTCTTACAACAGGTTATTATAATTCTTCCTGAATAATTCTCTCCAGCGGAGGCCCTCCATGTGTATATAATGCCTTCAAAGGCCATTAGCTTACCCCAGAGTTCCTGCTGTTTGATTTTGTGGCCACAGATGACTTTGTGGCTTCAGGCTACCATTTTTAATTCATGAGAAACAGGATGCCCAGTGTACCTGGTGGCTGTCCTCTTCCGGGCAGGGTCCAGGGGCTCCTTGGCAGGTTTTGAAATTATAGCTTTAGTGTAGTCCTAGGCAATGTGATTGTGAACATCCGCTTACTGTCTACAGCCGATGGGAGAATATCTGGATGAGCAGAGAAAACGAGGATGCTGAGGATGTCATTGTCAACAGATATTTTCAGGAAATCCCTTCCATTCTGAAGTCAACAGTGTACAGTAGTCAGGGTAGTGAGGCAGAGGAGGAAGAGCAAGAGGAAGAGGACGACAGTCCCAGGGACCGCAACTCGTGAGTGTGTCCCAGAGTGAGGACCCTCCTCGGGAGGGCCCAGGTCCCTGCACAGAGCTGCCGAAGCAGATGCTGTGGAGAAGCTCCTTGGCCAAGGCCAGCAGAGCAGGGGCCGGGGGATTGTTGGTGTGCCCCCACACTCACAAGGGAAGCTCCCCCTGAGAAGCATGTGTGGGTGGCAGATAGTGCAATCCTCTGAGAAAGGAGGAGAAACTGGGTAGTGTGGAGGAGGACACACCTCTGTAAACTACCATCTCTGAAAAGGCCCCTGCACCTCTGTGTGTCCCCTCTGACTTCCATGTGTGATTCTCATAACCATGCCTGCTTCTTAACCTCTGAGTGAGTCCTTTCCAGCAGTCCTAGACATTCTCTGAGAAGCCTGATTTGGAACGCCCATGTAGGACCACCATTCACCCACTACTTTTTGTTACTGGATGGGTTTTCTTGGCCTATTCCCGCACCATTTCACCTTGCATTGGCTAGGATGTATGTACAGGGGAAGCCCTTAGCTTTCACCCTTCCCACACCCACAGTCCTGGCTGCTGGGCAGTCTCTCCTCTCTCAGTTGAGATGACCTGTAAGGGAAATCCTTGCCAGTGGAGTGGAAAAAGCTGAGGCAGCCAGGATGTTGTGATTGGGCAATCATGTCCCAGCCTGGGACCCTCCTCACTGCCACCCCGACACCTAAGATTCCTTAGACGAATCCAGGTTTGTGGGGTGGGAAGTGGGGACAAGAAAGGAGGGAGCGTGGCCTTCAGGTTCCCATTGGAGTTTCAGCCCTTTTTTTATTATTCAACGTGAGTGTTTTGGTAGAGCCCCACTGCCCACCATTCTAGGTGGTTGGCTTGGAAACTCCTAGTCTAGTGTCTAGCGGCTGAGTCTAACTCAGCACCAATGTGACCCATCCACTGGGCCTTCACTGGTGGCTAGGGTTTGGACTCCAGCGTCAGTCATCACCGTCCATCTGCAAGCCTACTGCCAGCATCTTTTCTACTTCCCCCTTGTTCTTAGTTCTGACTTAGTGTCTATGGCGTTCTCCTCACTGCTACCCCTGGCTGGCTTTTACAGACCATGCTGCATAGAGCATGCTTATGTGGCTAGTGGATGCTGCTCGGTGACTGGCAGACCCTGGGCTCAGGGAAGCAGGAGGTGTTAATAAAGACTCAGCCACCTGGAGAGGTTTAGGGTCCAGCCTTGATGCTGGGAAGCCTCTCTGTCTACATTCTGAGGAGTTGGCATCCCATCTAAGTGGAGGCCTTTCTCCTGGGTTCTGGCCCTGAAGTCCCATCCAAGGCACATGTCTACAGGCCTCTGTTCCGTTGGCAGTTGTCGGTCTTCAAAAACTTGGAAAAGTTGTTCATCTTCACTCAGATGCCATTTCACCTCTTCGAGAACCCTGACTGCAAGAGGACTCGGGTGTGGGTGCCGTTCTTCCTCTTCAGGAAGACTGAGCAATTTCTCATCTACTAGAACAGTCTAGCCTCCTCACTGTAAGCTGTGTCTCCGGGCTACTCCCTACATTTTACACATGAGAAGGTACACGTGGATGTGCAGCCATGCTCATCCTTCAAGTTGCTCCCAGGAACTCTGAAATGAGGAATTTACCTTCTGCTGCTGTAGCCATGTCCTAGCCCAAGCTGTTCATGGCTCGGAGTCAGTTAAATAGTAGATCCCAGGAGGGCCAACCCTGTCTCTGCTTTAGTCTCGGGACTGATTGATGCTTGGCCTGATTGTGACGCTGGCCCCAGTACGGCTGTGTAGCACTTGGCTCCCTGACAGCCTGGCCAGGCCTTTCTTTTTCCTGTTGTTTGTTAAGCCCCTAGCCACACTCATCAGCAGGCTGTGCCCCCCATAACCTCTTTTGTCTTCTGTTGATTAGAGAGGAACATAATGACATCCTGGCTGTAGCTGACTGGGGACAGAAACTTTCCTTCTACCAGCTGAGTGGGAAACAGGTATGTGGCACCACACAGACCCACTTACACATGTCAGCCGTAGCACACTTTGATGGTGTTCCTCTGAGACTGTGCTGTTAGTGACTACACACGATCATTGTTACCATCTGCATAGTGAACGTGTGCTGTGGCTCCAGGGCCTGGGCCCAATACTCTGTCTTCTTCTCTTCTTCAACTCTTCAGCCCAGTGAGGAGACACTTTAATTATGTACTTTTAGAAATGGTGAGACCAAGACAGAGCAGTAAGTACCACACAGCTGGGAAATGGTGGAGCCTGGGATTGAGACCCAGGTCAGATGAATTTACTCATTCTTTGAGAATTTCCAATAGGCTTTTAAGAAGACATACCCAGAGACATGTTTCTTTCAACAGGGTCCCACCCCCTAAATTTTACCCTCTTCTCCATAATGCCATTGCCTAGGGACCAAGCCTTTGACACAGAGATTTTGAGAATCATTTAAGGTCCAAACCACAGTACAGATGGTAACTCCAGCTTGTTTGGAACAGTGAAGTTATTTTCTTGGTTTTGAAGTATCTTTTTAATTCTGGAGTGATTTGGGATTAAATATAGGACAAAGGATTGATAAAGCAAAGCCAAACTTCTCATCAGGCTTGGTAACATCTGTGTAATTTTGGCCTTTTAGGCATCTGTAGTGCATGAAGAGGCCCTGGCTTAGTAGCCACTGCTGGTATTCCCTGGTGCAGACATTGTTACACTGTGTACAGGACTAGCTCTTTCAGTCCTCAACCTCCTCTGGAGGAACTGCTGCCATCATTGTTCTATGTGTAAGAAAATTGAGGCCTTGAGATACTGTTGGCCTCAAGAGCACAGTTGAGTCTGTGTCCACACCTAGTTTGGGACCTGGCCAGATGGATGCTAGAAATCTGTATTTGCATATCTGCCAGATTAGTCTAGTGATGACTATTTTAAATGTATAATTGAATTAAAAACTGATTTTTATACAACTGCTTTTCAATGGAAAGACAAGAATTTTTTATTAAGTGCCTAAGCAATATTGGACTTTAAAGAGACTCATTGTATTTTCCTACTTGGGATTCACTAGGCTTAAAAACAAAACAAAACAAAAAAACCAAGAACATATAATTATTGTTTTAAAAAACATGATGAAGGGCTGGTCAAGAAATTAAAAGACAGTAACACTCTGGTCACCATCTCTTGAGATACTTTCCGTTCCTTCAGATCCCAGTCACTTCCTTGACTCTCCATCGTCTCCCCATGTCTGTTAAATCGTCCAGTGACTTGCTTCAGTCACTGTATTCTTTAGTCACATGGGTGCTGGGGACCCAGTTCAAGCCCTCTGCAGGGGCAGTACGTGCTCTTAACCAATGAGCCATCTCTCCATCCCCTTCCTTAATATTTGAACCATGTTATCACAGATGTTTTAAAAATTTCATCTGAGCATTCTAACACCTGGGTCATTTGGGTCTGGCTTTGCTGATTGTCTTTTCTCAAGTATGATTCACATTTTTCTACTTTAAAAATCTTTTATTTTTGTATGTATGGATGTTTTGCCTGCTTGTATATGTAACACATGTATGCACTACCTACAGCCATCAGCAGAGGGCATCAGACCCCCTGGAACACACTGGAGTTACAGACTCGAGTGAGCCACCATGTGGGTGCTGGGAACCAAACCCAAGTCCTCTGCAAGAGCAGCCAGTGCTCTTAACCTCTGAGCCATCCTTCCAGCCCCACTGTTTCCTACTTTTTGAACATTTGAATTATATTCTGGGCACTCTGTAAATGGTACATCATAGAAACTCATTTCTCTCCTGTTCCTTTGAAGGTGTGCACATGTGCACCTGTGCCGAGTGGGGGTTGGGGGTGTTGTTGCCCTTGCTGTGCTCTGCTCCATATTTTCAGTGAGCAGCAGCTGAGATCTCAGTACAGTTCTTTGGTTATGAGTCTCATGCATGGGCAGCTCAAGGTTTCCAGAGAGTGAGCAGAGCTTGTGGGCAGAAGGGGCTTCCTTCCGACCTTCCTTTCTGCAACATCCCGCCTCACTGTCCAGCTCTCAGATGCTGTGCCCACCCCAAAAAGAAGCTCACAGGGCCAGTGTTCAGAGGAGCTTGCCTGAGGCTCTTTCTCTGGCCCGGTTTCCGCCTGCTTTGGGCACCCACCCCTGCTTCAGTTGGTTCTGGTTGGTCCCGAGCTGATGGTTGTTGCTTGCAAGAGGAAGTCCTATGCCCCAGCCCGCAGCTTCCAGCCCTTGGTGTCATGACACGTGCCGGGGCTTCTTGTTAGACTTTGTAGCATTGGGAGGTAGGAGGGAAGCTTTCGGTTGTTAGGCATTTGAAATTCCTAAAAAGGAAAGAAAAAGTGAGCATACTAAATTTATAATTGTAGTTTAAATGAGTTGAAGGGAATTAACTAAGTTGAAATTGGAGCTATTTCAGTGGTTTTATATGTTCAAAATTGCATTCATTAAACTGTCAGCACCAATTGATTGCTCACTTTTACTAGATTTATAGATAGGAAAATATTTGTAAATTGACCCTAAACCTTAAAGCAAGAACCAGGTTTTTAGACTTGTTTTCCTTAAATTGAATAAAGAATAAAGGGCCGTCTTTTCAAGTGAAATAAGCCCAGAAAATAAACAGAGAAAAGAAGCTGAGGTGAGCTGCTGGCCATGTATGAGGCGGGTGAAGGAGGGAAAGCCTCCCTGGCCTCCAGTCATCAATCTGAGGAGGTTAGGCCCAGTTTGCAACAGTTAGGTCAGGCATTGCTGATTTTAGGAGCCGAGGATTTGGATAGGTTGAGGGGGAGGTGTGGGTGTTCCAGAGGTGGAGAAGTCTGTGGAGGTAATGGGATAGCTTAGGAGATAAAGCTAGGCACTCCCCAACACTCCTGCTACCTCACTGATGTTGGTGGGGAAGCCCTTACTGGGGTTCGGGAATGGTCTTTCACTTGGTGTATGGTCTCTTTCCTCAGATTGGAAAGGATCGGCCACTGAACTTTGACCCCTGCTGCATCAGCTACTTCACCAAAGGAGAGTACATTTTGGTGGGGGGTTCAGACAAGCAGGTATCTCTTTTCACCAAGGATGGAGTGCGACTGGGGACCGTTGGGGAGCAGAACTCCTGGGTGTGGACCTGTAGAGTGAAACCTGACTCCAACTATGTGGTGAGTAGAGGAAGTTCATCCTGCAGAGCATTTCTAGAGGAGGTCCTGAGCATCAGGTCAGCCAGGCAGACTCTTGGCCATCACTCCTAATGGGGGGTGGGCTGCTTCTCCTCCCAGCCCGAGATTGACAGCTGTCTTCTAAACAGGTGGTAGGCTGCCAGGATGGCACCATTTCCTTCTACCAGCTTATCTTCAGCACAGTCCATGGACTCTACAAGGATCGGTATGCCTACAGGGACAGTATGACAGATGTCATCGTACAACACCTGATCACGGAGCAGAAAGGTGAGAGGCAGGCTTGCCTCTGCTTATAAATACTAGCCAAGAAGTGGGCACGGGGGACAGGACACCCAAAATAATAGGAAATGTCTCCTCTGATCTCCCCCACTTCAAGACAGGGTTTTTCTGTGTAACAGCTCTGGCAGTCCTGGGACTCTCTCTGTAGACAAGACTGGCCTCGAACTCACAGAGATCTACCTGCCTCTGCCTCCTGAGTGTTAGGATTAAAGGGGTGCACCATCACCGCCTGGCATCTCTCTATCTTGCTTTAACTTTTGGCAGTAGAAGGAGGATACAGATCCCTTTGAGGATCTAGCAAAAGCAATAAAACCTGTCAAAACAAAACAAAAAAGCACCAACTCACTACATTTTACAAACAATTCCAAGGTATAAATGGACTCCTTGAGACACAGAAGCTGACAGATCAGAGCTATGATGGCTGACCTGCATGCGGCTTGGTGGACCTTTACCCTGTCTGCTCAGAGCCACTTTGGCATACTTTCCCCTCAGCTTCTATTTGTCTCTTGGTGGGTTCTGCTAGACAAGTAGGGCAGTGGGTAGGCTCAGGCTTGGTCAGAGGATCAGGGATTGTCTTAAGGTTTCTGTTGCTGTGAAGAGACACCATGACCACAGCAACTCTTTTTTTTTTTTTTTTTTTTTAAGATTTATTTATTTATTATGTATACAGAAGAGGGTGCTAGATCCCATTACAGATGGTTATGAGCCACCATGTGGGTGCTGGGAATTGAACTCAGGACCTCTGGAAGAGCAGTCAGGCTCTTAACCTCTGAACCATCTCTCCAGCCCCCAACCACAGCAACTCTTATAAAACATTTAATTGGGGCTGGGTTACAGGTTCGGAGGTTTAGTCCATTATCATGGTGGGAAGCATGGTGGTGTGCAGGCAGACATGATGCTGGAGAAGGAGCTAAGAGTTCTATATCTGGATCCACAGGCAGCAGAAGAAAGTGACACTGGGCCTGGCTTGAGCATCTGAGACCTCAAAGCCCACCCCCAGTGACACACTTCCTCGCACAAGGCCACACCTGCTCCAACAAGGGCACACCTCCAATAATGCCACTCCCTATGAGTCTCTGGGGGCCATTTTCATTCAAACGACCACAGGGATCCAGCTTCACATAGTCTAAATTCTGACAGTTCCCCTTCTGTTCACCTAAGTAGCTCTACTGGTTAAGGAGGCCAAGTTCCACTCAGCTGTATTCATATCTGGATGGGCTTACCGCATATGCTGTCTAGATGTGGCTAACCAGATACGGCCAGGTGTCTTTGCGCAGAGGTCTCAGTTAGGGGCCATTCTGCAGATTCAGTTTGGCTTCTTTTGTCCCTGCCTGGGTAGATCTGTGTTTCAAAATTTCCATCTAGGCGGTGTTAATGTAGCCACTGGACCAGCTCAGCAGTGTCCTCTTGGGGTTGTTTACCCGACTTGGTCTGTAGAGAGGCAGAGCCTACCTCATGGAAGTCCCTGTGGTCAGGAAGGTTGCAGGGGTGTGGCCAGCTGTGAAATGGTCATTATGGTGGGCTCTTGATCACTAGGGGCCGCCTTTGCTGTGCAGAGGAAGAGCTCAGACACATAGGACATTGACTGCTTGACTTCCTTCAGTGTGGCTTTGGGCTGCACAGATTGTACCATATGTAGCTCTGGATCCCACTCAGCACAGCTGCCTGCACATGGCAGGTGCTCTGGGAAGAATTTTTAAAAGATTTATTTACTTTTACTTTGTGTGTGTGTCTGAGTGCCTGCATATGTGTACCATGTGTGTGCAGTGCCAGAGAAGGCCAGAAGAGGGCATCAGATCCCCAGGAACTGGAGTGACAGGTGTTTGTGAGCCTCCATTTGGGTACTGGGAACCAAACCCGAGTCTAGTGTGAGAGCAGCAGTGCTCCAACCACAGAGCCGCCTCTCCAGCCCCTGTAAAGACTTTAATGAGAGTGTCTCACTCTAATTGTCAGAAGCATTAAATAAATAAATGATGGCTTTTAATTTCTCTGCCTTTCACCTTACTTAACAACCTTTTGCTAGAGTCTTTTTATCCCCCATTTGACAGTTCGGATTAAATGCAGAGAGCTTGTCAAGAAAATTGCCATCTACAAAAATCGATTAGCTATCCAGCTGCCAGAGAAGATCCTCATCTATGAGCTGTATTCGGATGACTCGGCAGACATGCACTACCGAGTGAAGGAGAAAATCGCCAAGAAGTTTGAGTGTAACCTGCTGGTGGTGTGTGCTGACCACATCATCTTGTGCCAGGTGGGCAGCTGCTCCCCTCCCCCAGGGCAGGTGTCTACCTCAGGGGACCCGGTGGCTGGCCGTCGGCTTCTACTGCATTGACATCTAGATGAATCAGTTTTTAGAGAGAGGAAGGCCATAGCTGGAATGATTTTGTGCTATGGAGCATTTTGTATTGTACTGGGATTGGGTGTATTATAAGGTGTTCTACACAATGAAGGTTTATTTGGTTTTTTTTGTTGTTTGTTTGTTTGTTTTTTTGAGATTGTGTTTTACTAAGTTGCTAAAGCTGGCCTCAAATTCATGATCCCCATGCCACCTCCTGAGTGCTAAGTTGAAGACATGTCACACCTATCTAGGATAAATTTTTTTAAAGATGTATTTATTCATGTATTTTATGTATATGAGTGCTCTATTCGCATGGATGCCTGCTGCATGACAGAAGAGGGCATCAGATCCCATTACAGATGGTTGTGAGCCACAATGTGCGTGCTGGGAATTAAACTCAGGACCTCTGGAAGAGCAGCCAGTGCTGAGCCATCTCTCCAGCCCCCTAGGATAAATGTTTATAAGCAGAAGTTTTACCTCTTGAGAGATTTCTTTCCTTTTTTTTTTTTTTTTTTTTTTTGGTCTCTCGAGGCATTGGGCATTGAACCCAGGGCATTGTTTATAGCAGGTAAGTTCTCTACAACTGAGCCACATCCCCAGTCTATTCTCTCCCCACCACCTTTATCATATTTATATGTTTTTTTGAGATAGGATTTCTCTGTGTAGCCCTGGCTGTCCTGGAACTCACTCTGCAGACCAGGCTGGCCTCGAACTCACAGGAATCCACCTGCCTCTGCTTCTTGAGTGCTGGGATTAAAGGCCAGCACCGCCCTGCCCCCATTACCTTTTTATTACTTCGTATTTTGAGACTAGGTTTCACTAAGTTTACCATGCTGGCCGTGAACTCAGTCTGTAGCCCAGGCAAGCCTTGAACTTGCAGTGCTCCTGCCCCAGCCTCGAGAGTACTTGGAATTACAGACCAAAGTCTCTAAGAGGTTTTTTTTTTTTTTCAAAGAAAATTTTTTTCTTAGCATAGATTTCTAAAATTCTCTAGGTGAGTTCCAAGAGGAGTTTTGGAAAGACGTTGAGAAAAAGCCTACTGTGGGTGGACCTAATCTTGCCCAGGCCTGTTGGAAACTATAAAAAGGAAGAAATCCTTTAGGAGCCATTGTAAAACTAGTATCAAAACTGTGTGAGGGTCTTGAGCCTCCTGCCACTTAGGGCTACCCCAAGTTAGAGAGCAGTGTGGCAAGTCAGTGTTCTGCTGCCTCTGACTCTGGAGGTCCGTGTTGAAGGTGGCTCCTGGGGAAGCCTTTGGGGGAAGAGCCTGGGTTAGATCATTGCTGATGGTGCAGGAAGGTTTCCCCAAGGGGCTGGGAGCGTGCCTTCTCTGACCCTCCCTGCTGAGTCTGGGTTGCTTGCCAGGAGAAACGGTTGCAGTGCCTGTCCTTCAGCGGAGTGAAGGAAAGGGAGTGGCAGATGGAGTCTCTCATTCGGTACATCAAGGTGATCGGTGGCCCGGCGGGAAGGGAAGGTCTGTTGGTGGGCCTGAAGAACGGCCAGGTGAGTCTTGCCATGCTTCCATCCGGCTTGTTACCCAGGCAGGCACAGGTTTGCTGTCTGGGGTGACCTGAGATGGGCTGTGGGCAGTCTGGAGTTTCCTCTCATAAAGGTAGCTTCAACTGTGGCCCTCGGTCTCGCAGCACGCTCACAGCCGGCTGCACGTAGCAGGGATTAGTGGGCTTAAGGTCACCCCAAAGGTGGGATTTGTTGGAGCCACAGCTTTAGTGGATTGCTGGAGAGGCAGGCAGAGATTGTTCACGAGGTCAGAGCCCTATTAGGCAGTGCCTGGATTAACTAGTACTGCTTTCTGGGTCCTAGATAGTGCTGGTTCTTAGACTGTTAGAGAAGCTGAAAGAAAATGTGCTGTTTGGACACATGGATTAGGAAATCTAGGCTATATGAAAGTTGAGCAGATTTGTGTGTGTGTGTGTGTGTGTGTGTGTGTGTGTGTGTTCATCTGCATTCTTTGCTTGAAATAAGAAAAGTTCTATGTGGGCTACATAGAAATTTGAAAGTGAAAATATAACTGCATTAGCCTGAGAGCCAAGCTGTGTAGCAGATGGCTTGTGGCTGAGGCTTGTCAGGTCTTTGCTGGGGACGGAAGTTGCAGAGCATGAGATCAGTGGGAGCTGTCAAGCAGTAGCACCCAAGCTGGGGAGAGTCCCCCCTCCCCTCCAGTCAGCTGTCAGGTCTCATGTGAGGCCGAGAGCATGACTTTGGGGTCAGGCTAACCTGGGACCACATTCTGTTTTAGCTTCTCACTGGCTGTATGGCCCCGGGTAGATCAGTTTGCTCTCTGAGGCTCACGTTTTCCAAATAAGGGCAATACTATGTTTCTTCACAGGGCTGTCAAAAACAGGGACATCAGTGAATGGCAGCTGTCATCATCAGCACGGTCATTATTACTTTAACCAGATGTCTCGCCTGTGTTTACAGTAGCCCGTCCTGTGTTTGTGTATGGTCCCCACCCTGCAGTTTGAGCAGTGTCATTAAAAATGTCCCCAGTCCGCACAGACGTTAGAGGGAGTTTGGCATGTCGCGGGCCTCTTGTTACAGCTTCAGTGACCTCCAGCGAACCATTCTTCTGCTCTCTCCCCCACATACCCTGCGTTATTTAATGAGTCTTCTCTCTGCACACAGCTTCTGGAGGAGTTAGTGGGTGCTGTTCTTGTAGAACACATGGGACGCCAACAGCCTGGCAGTGGGCCAGGGTCTGGTTGCCATGGTGACTCACACTTATTTCTCTGAAATTTCGCCAGATCCTGAAGATCTTTGTGGACAATCTCTTCGCCATTGTCCTGCTGAAGCAGGCCACAGCCGTGCGCTGCTTGGATATGAGTGCCTCCCGGAACAAGCTTGCTGTGGTGGATGAAAATGACACATGCTTGGTGTATGACATCCACACGAAGGAGCTGCTTTTTCAGGTGAAGTCCTAGATAGAGGTGTGCAAGAAGGTACCCAGGCCTGTCTGGGAGGAACAGCAAAGGGCTAGAACTTAGCACAGGTGTAGATTCTGAAAGGCTCCAGGGAACAGGTGGCCAGGCCAGCCTCTTGAGTATCGGTTTCCTGGCCAGCAACACAGTTTTCACATAGCAGTAAACAGTACTTGAGATGATGGTGACGAGTCTGGTGGCCAGGTTAATGCGTGGTGGTGAGTCTTTTGATGAAGTCTGTGACTCCCTTACCCAGGACTGCCAGTTCCTCCCAGTGCCTAGGGCACACTGGGAAAGACAGGTGGAGGCTCACCCTCAGCTTACTGCGCAGGGTGCTGTAGCACAGTGACTTGCTTGGATCACTGGGGCTGGGCATTGTTTCCTGTGGCTGGAAGAAGTGTGTCGATGAGTAGTCCAAAGACTGTGCCCAGCACCCAGTGGGCTTTCTGCCAGGCTAGGGCTGTTCTTGGCTTCTTTAGGGCATTGGAAGTGGTCAGAGCTAATTTCTGTGAAGTGAGGACCCCCTGAGGCTGGAGCCTCTGCTCTCTGGTTTCTCAATATCACGGGTAGACATGGATGCTCTCCCAAGGCCCTCCTTGTCCTTGGCAACAGAACCAGCAGGGTAGAAGTGCCTGGCTTTCCTCAGTCTGTTGGACAGGGATACTTGGCTGCCAGTATCCAAAATGACTTCGGTTATTAGCACTTCATGGCACAGAGGAAGCAGAGGGTTTAGGGAAAGAACACATATCCATTGTCTTTGGACTGAGCTGGGTTCATGGATCTCTGTCAGTCTGTTTCACCTATGGCTACCATGAAAGTTTTTTTTTTTTTTTTTTTTTGCCTTTTTGAGACAGGATTTCTCTGTAGCTTTCAAGCCTGTCCTGGAACTCACTCTGTAGTCCAGGCTGGCCTTGAACTCAGATCCGCCTGCCCCTGCCTCCCAGTACTGGGATTAAAGGCGTGCACCACCACCGCCCAGCTGAAACTTTTTTTAAAGACAGAGTCTCTCCATAGCTCAGGCTGACCTCCAGCTCTCTATGTAGCTGAAGATAAACTTGAGGAAGATCCTCTACCTCCACTTCCTAAGTACTGGTGCTAGAGATGTGTACCACCACACCTAATTTATACCATGCTGAGATAGGATCCAGGGCCTTGTGCATGCTAGCTAAGCCACATTCCCTGCCCATGCTAACATGAAGCTGGAAGTTACCTTCTCCTAGAATTGCCACAGAACAGCACAGGAGCAAACAAGATGCTTCTGTGTGCTCAGTGCTGGGCACAACTAGCCTTACATGTTCCTTCTCCTTAAATTCAGCACTACATCTGTCTGGACCTGGAGGTGCTTAGCAGGCCTCTCAGTGTGTCCTGTGTGGGGACTGGAAAGGTATATGGTTCTTCACCCTTACTGTGTCTTCTCTGCAGGACTAGTGAAGGTGTCTCTCGGGTCTTGCGGGGTGACATAATGTTTCTAGTCTCTTATCCACTGCATTTCCCTTCAAATGAAAACTACTGACTTTTCTCATTAAAAAGTAGTTCATGCGTAGGCGGTGGCACATGCCTTTAATCCCAGCGCTTGGGAGGCAGAGCCAAGCGGAACTCTGTGAGTTCGAGGCCAGAGCGAGATCCAGGACAGGCACCAAAACTACACAAAGAAACCCTGTCTCGGGGAAAAAAAAGTAGTCCATGCGCATGGTAGAAGATTCTAGACCAGGCACACTCAATCCTCCTAATGCCGTGGTCCTGTAACACAGTTCCTCATGCTGTGGTGACCCCCCAACCATAAAATTATTCTCATTGCTACTTCATAATTGTAATTTTGTTACTGTTATGAATTCTAATGTAAACATTTTTTGGAGATAGAGGTTTGCTAAAGGAGTCTTGAGAACTACTGTTCTTGGCAGAGGAATGAGCCTCTGCCTGTCCCAGGCTTCCAGGGCTGAGCAGGACACTGAGCAGGGCACCTCCCAGGGTGATGCTCTTAGTGTGAGAATGTAAATGCAGAGACAATGTATTGTTTTCTAACTTTGAAAAGAACTCCCCATTCTTTTGCTTATTATAAAAAAAAACAGGGGGCTGGAGAGATGGCTCAGAGGCTGAGAGCACCGACTGCTCTTCCAGAGGTCCTGAGTTCAATTCCCAGCAACCACATGGTGGCTCACAACCATCTGTAATGAGATCTGGTGCCCTCTTCTGGTGTGCAGGGATACATGCAGGCAGAGCATTGTATACATAATAAATAAATAAATCTTTAAAAAAAAAACAAAAAAAAAAACAATGGATGTTCATGACCAAAGAAACCAGACAAGCAACCGGGGCGGGGCGGGGGGGGGGGGGCGGGCAGGGCAAAGCAAATAGAAATCTCTCACAATTTCACTCACCCAAAAGCAGTCACTGTGTTAATCTCCAGGGGTGACACTTTCAGCCTCCTTCCTGGGTAGGTGGGGGTGTGTATGTCTGTGTATCTGTGTGGGCTGGAGAATCAACCAGCACAGAGCAGCAACCCCTCTCCTCCTTTAGTAGAAATGAAATCCTACCTTGTTGAATTTCCACTTACTGTAGAGTGAGTAAACCATGGAGGGGTAATCATTTTGAAAACAGCGCAGATCCACGATTTCCATCACAGCCCCGGTACATAGAGCAGTTGCCCATCCCTTCTTCTCTGGCCCCCTCCGCTCCTTTCCTTTCATCTTGCTGTCAGTACTCAGCGCAACTCAGGCTTTAACATGGGCGTGGAGTGAAAAATGGGAGTGGAGCCAGAGCCTTACAGGCCTTTGTCCCCCAGGAACCAAATGCCAATAGTGTGGCCTGGAACACCCAGTGTGAGGACATGCTTTGCTTCTCCGGAGGAGGCTACCTCAACATCAAGGCCAGCACCTTCCCGGTACACCAGCAGAAGCTGCAGGGCTTCGTGGTTGGCTACAATGGCTCCAAGATCTTCTGCCTTCATGTCTTCTCGATGTCTGCTGTGGAGGTACCACAGGTAACCTGGGTGCCTGTCCCTCCTCTCTGGCTGGAGGATACACAGAGCAAATGGTCAGGCCCTCAAACTGGTGCAAAGAGCAGCAAAGAGAGGGAGGGGGAAGCGTGGGATCTGTGATGGCGCAAGGTGCTGTGGTCTTGGATGTGCTGTGCTCTGTGTATCCATGTGTCTCTGGACAAAGAGCTCAGCCCCATTGTCTTAGTCGGGGTTTCTATTGCTGTGACAAACACCATGACCAAAAAGCTGGTTGGGGAGGAAAGGGTTTATGTGGCTTACACATCTGGACTGTAGTCCATCACTGAAGGAAATCAGGACAGGAACTCAAACAGGGCAGGAACCTGGAGGCAGGAGCTGATGCAGAGGCCATGGAGGGGTGCTGTTTACTGGTTTGTTCAGCCTGCTTTCTTAGAGAGCCCAGGACCTCCAGCCCAGGGATGGCACCACCTACCATGGACTGGGCCCTCCCCCATCAGTCACTAATTAGGAAACTGGTCTACAGGCTTGCCTACAGCCAGATTTTTTTTTTTTTCAGTGTGTCTAAATGTTGCTAGGACTAATTTGACTCCTTATATTTGTATTTATTTTGAGATTTTTTTTTTATTCTTCTCTTATACAATACATCTCAACTGTAGCCTTTCCTCCCTCCCCTCCTTCCAGTCCCCCCACAAACTTCCTTCTCCCCCAGGTCCACTCCATTTCCCTTCAGAAAAGAGCAAGCCTCCCTGAGTTTGATATCAACCAAACTCAGCATAACAAGATGCATTAAGACTAGACATATATCCTCATATCAAGGCTGGATAAGGCAACCCAGTAAGAGAAAAAAAAAAAGAGCCTATAAATAGGCAAGAGAGTCAGAGACACCCCCACTCCAACAAAAACCCAAGCTAAATAAAGACCACAGAGTGTATGCAGAGGGCCTGGTGCTGACCCATGCAGGCTCCGTGGTCACAACTTCAGTCTCTGTGAGCCCCTGTGAGCCCTGCTTAGTTGATTTTGTGTTCTCCTGGTGTCCTCAAGCCCTCTGGTTCCTGTGATCCTTCCTCCCTCTCTTCTCTGGAGTTCCCTGAGCTCCACCTAATGTTTGGCTGTGGGTCTCTGCATCTGCTCCCATCAGCTGCTGGAGGAAGCCTCCCTGATGACGATTGGGCTAGGCACCGATCCTGTGAGTATAGCGGAATATCATTAGAATCATTTCATTGATCTTTTTTTGTCCTCTCAGATGACTGTAGTTGGTGTCAAGTTGACATAACTCTAGCCAGCACTCCCACTGAATCTCGGTTTTTCTGATCCCCTTCCTGCTGCGTTGTGTTAGCAGTATTCAGTGCTATGTTAGTGGCAAGTCCAACAGGGCGGATGCATAAACGCATGAATGTAATGCTGGGTATGAGAGAACAGGAGAGTAGGCACTGAGAACTGAACCAGAGAGGGCACATGAGACCCTGCATAGTCCCCTCAATCCAGAGGAGGACAGCTAGGAACTGCGGTGAGAGTATGGAGCCACAGAAACAGACAGAAGAACCCAGACAGCCCACCTGGTGGCTAACCTAGTTACAGCTGCCCAGCTGCCTGTGTGCTTGTCCCTTAAGTGAGTGACACTCCTTATAGAACTGTCATAAAACCAAGACAACCACTAAGGAGAAACTTGGACCACAGCATCCCATCTTTAAGAGAATATTTTCTTTTTTAAATGTGTGTGTGTGTGTGTGTGTGTGTGTGTGTGTGTGTGTGTGTGTGTATACATGTGTGCTGGTGCACATGGAGGACAGAAGAGGGCATTAGTCCCTGGAGATGGAGTTTCAGGGCATTGTGAGACACCTCACATGAGTACCAAGAATGTGATTTAGGCCCTCTCTTAACCACTGAGCCATCTCTCCAGATCCCAGACATATTTTTGTATGTACTGTACTGATTATGGACCATAAGCAAGAGAATGGAGCTTTTATGCCATCTTCTGTTTTAAAATGTTTTAAAGTCTATTAGTGTATGTGTGTATATGTGTGAATGTGAGTGCCTGTGCCCGTGAAGGTCCCAGCACAACTTCTGGGGAGCTGTTTCTCTCATTATTGGTCCTGGAAATTGGACTCAGGTTGTCACATTTGTGCAACAAGTACTTTTTCCTTTTGAGCATCTGGCCAGGCCCTATGCCACCTCTTTTAACCTGACATTTAGCTGTTCCAGACCCATCCCTTGGATGAGTTATTGGCAGAAAACCAGCAATGTCACCTTGCACAGTAGCTCATGTGTGTGATCTCAACACTTTGAGGCTGGGGCAGTAGGATTTCGAGTTAAAGGCAGCCTAGGGCACATCACAAGACTTTTTCTTAACACAAAACAAAACAAACCACGAACAATAAAAACAATTGCCAAAACCAAAGGCCCTACTTACTAATAATCTGGCTTTCTGTTCAGCAGTCTACTGAAAGTGTTGTTCCATGTCAGTGAACATACTTGACCAGAATTTTCAAACCGACGACCATAGGCTCACACGTATGTGTGAGAAATGACAGGTGATTCCTCGTGTGTGTTGCTCGATTCCCCATAGGTAATAATGTGCAAGACTATAATGCAGTTGTTGCTGTGCTCCACCATGCAGCCCGGAACACCTTCCTGCCCCAGGCTCCCGTGCCCTCTTCTGCATGCACAGCTTTGTTGTAATGGACGCAGCACTCTGTCACATGGGCGGTCCGTAGCTTACTCCACCAGCACCTGCTGTTGGACGTTTATACTATCCATAGCCTTTGGTTTTCTTTTCTCCTTTTGGAGACGGGGTCTCATTATTGGCCCTGGCTGCTCTGGAACTTCTGTGTAGACCAGGCTGGTCTCAAACCCACAGAGATAGATGCACCTGTCTTTGCCTCTGAGCGCTTTGATTAAAGGCGTGCACCACCACACCTGGCTGCCCAAAGCTTCTGTTCTTGGGAATAGTGGATATCTAACTAGTATGTGTCCTGACTCAGTATAAATCCCAAGAAATGCAATTGCTGGGCCAAAGGCCCTGTACACTGAAAGATGTTCAGACATTCTAGACTGCCTTTCCTCAAGGCTCTGTTAGTCTGTCTGCCTACACACAGCCTCTGCCTGCTTCTTCCCTGGCCAGGAAGGCCCTTGTTACTTGCTGCTGCAGGGCTTACAGCAGCAGTATTCCTACCAGCTCCTGATCCATAGTGAGTAGTCAAGTAATGGTAGAGAATTCTGATGTGAGTAAACAGCAGAAGAAGAGAAAGCATGAGAGATGGCAATGGGCTGACATGTGGGAGATGGTGAGGCCTGTTGGATTTTTGCCTTGCCATCCTTACCTGCTTGCTCCCTGTCAGCATCCTAAACCCTAGCAACACATGCATAAGACCCCACTCTTCCTCATCTGTGCCAAACAGGCTTTGCTTATTAAAAGGCTTTCTCCCCAGACTGCCATCCTAACCTCAAAAATAAATGCAGTTGCTGCTCTCAGATTCTGGCCAGCCAAGAGGAGCCGGAGGGGCAGCCGGGGCTCCCTCTACCAGGGCCTCAAGATGCAGTAGCCAAAGTCTCTGTTGGTTGCAGCCAGCCTTCCTGCTGATGCAGCAGGCCAGAGCTGCCAAGCATTGGGAAAGGCGATCTGGAGACAAAGGCTGTTTATCTGTCGCCTGGGCCTCCAGTCGTCCTGCGGTTTGGGCCTCCAGACCAGGCAGAAAGCCCCACTTTTGCTCTTGGGATTTTTTTGGTTTCCTTTCGAAATTTGTATCATCTTGTGCAAGAACTAGTGTGTCCAAGCTGCCAAGTAGGACAGCAAGCTCTGGTTATGCACCATCGCGTCATGCTTGGAGTACAGCAGCCAGATAAGGGTTGCTCAGAGGGGACTGGTCCTTCAGTATGTTTTTCAAACCCTCACTCAGCGCGGGCCTCCCTGCCTGTGTTATCAGCCCATCAGCTCATCTTGTGCTGCATATTCATGTCCCCCTGTCCTGGGGCAGTCGGCATAGCAGAAGTTCTGCAAAAAGGAACCCTGAAACCTGATCCAACTGCATCCTGAACACCTTACATCCCTCTTTGGGGCCTCGTTTCTTTTCTGTGTATTGAGGTTTTTGGTTTTTGTTTTTTTGTGTGTTTGTTTGTTTTGTTTTGCTTGAGACCGATGCTTGCCGTGTTCCCAGGCTGGTCTTGAACTCCAGGGCTAAAGTGATCCTCCTACCTCTCTCTACCTCAGGAGCAGCCGAGACTCGAGGCTTTGCCACTGTGAAATGGGGTTAATTACACCCATTTTCAGGTTTCGCCTGTCCCAATTCCTGTTATTATTCCTTCTTATTACAGACAGTCATGAAATAGCAAAAGCCACAATAAAGTGGACCAGACAGTATAAGGAGTCCAGAGAATGAGCTCACTGTGGGGCAGAGTGGGTGGAGTTTGAGAAAGCTTCAAGGAGGTGATGAAACCTGTGTCCAGGGAGATGGGCGCCTCACTGGCCCACAGCAGCCTGAGTGGGCAGAGTCTCTAAATAGAAGGGAGTGTGTTTTCCCAGGGGGCACCTGGCTAGGATGTGGCTGAGCCAGGCCTGGGTGCTAGCTCAGCTGCTCCTTGTCTGTGGCCAGTAAGGGGAAGTGGATGGTGTGGCACCACAGGAAAAACAACCCCCTGGGAACAGTTGTGTCTTGCTGTCAGAGGATAGATGAGATTGAAAGGAAAAGGTTTCTTTTAATTTTGAAGTTAAAAAAAAAAAAAAAAAAAGGACCAGAAATTTCAAAGATAAAGGCCCCAAATGGAGAAAACAGCATTTCCAAGTCCACATTTGGGAACCATTAGCACGAAGGCACTGGTTGATTGATCTTTACTGCCCAGGAATCCAGAAGGGAGATGTGGGTCCCTGAGCATATTGACTGGCCTCAGATCAAGACAGAGTCTTTTATTGCTGAAGATGCTAGACCCAGCTAAGCTTTAGTCTGACGTGCGTAAATGCATTTGCGTGTGTGTGTGTGTGTGTGTGTGTGTGTGTGTGTGTGTGTGTGTCACACACACACACACACACACACACACACACACACACAGCAAGAAGGAACACAAGACCAGGAATATCTGGTCACCTCTTGCTCTAGCTTCAAGTTTTTAATCTGCTATGACCTCAGGCAAGTCATGTGTCCTCCAGGAATCTCCTTCTCCTGGGTGTTATCAGAGGTAACACCTCCTTACACAGGGATGTTTGGACAACTGCAGAGTTCTTGATAGCCTTAAAAAAAGAAGTCATTAGGGAATTCTTGTTGATATTCTTAGCTAGGCAGCTTGGTCTTGAGAGGAGAGTTGGTCTTCAGCACCAGAGACCTCAGGATCTGTCCTCAGAGCTTTCCTGGGCAGTCTGGAGCAAATTCCATATCCATGCCTTTTTCAGATTCAGTCCATCTGAGAAGAGGCCATCCCAGATGTCTCCCTCCTGGTCATGTGACTCATCCCTCTGGCCAGGGATGGAGGAACTGCTGGGAGTGACTGTAGCCTTGCTGCTGCCACAGGGTGTGCAGGGTTTCACCCCAGAGCCCCTGTGGAATTAGGGCACAGCACAAGCCCAAGGTCTGTCTACACAGAGGCCAGGGGCAGCTTGAAGAGAAAGCACGGGAAGAGTTTCCAGGAGGGACCTGCTAGCAGAGCTTTACAAAGCCAAGTAGGCATTTCCTATGGGGGGTGGGGTAGATCCTTCCCCCAGATGACATGTTAAGGTCAGGTAGACCTAGGGAAGGGGAAGGCAGATGGCAGCCAGAAGTGTATGTTGGGAGTGCTATGGCCCAGCAGGAGAGGGTGGCAGAAAGGAGGGCACCCAGGTGGGCCAGGGCAAGGCTACTAAGGTGCAGACTGATGGCTGAAGTCTGAGGTAGGCATTTCCGGTGATACTACTCTGAACATCTGGAAGCAGGCCTGCTTGGAATCCAACACTTTCCAGTGCTCTGAACAGACTATTAACTTTCTTTTCTGAAACTCCACAGTCTGCTCCGATGTACCAATACCTTGACAGGAAGATGTTCCGAGAAGCCTACCAGATCGCCTGTCTGGGAGTGACAGACACTGACTGGCGTGAACTGGCCATGGAAGCTCTAGAAGGACTAGAGTTTGAAACTGCAAAGAAGGTACGTACGCATCTAGTCTGTTTGACCTGCAAAGAAGGTACGCATCTAATCTGTTTGACCTGCAAAGAAGGTATGCATCTAGTCTGTTTGACCTGTAAAGAAGGTACGTATCTAGTCTGTTTGACCTGCAAAGAAGGTACGCATCTAGTCTGTTTGACCGGAAGTTGGTCCTGGAGGGTCTCCTGAGGCAGAAGGGATCCAGCTAACACTGGAGGGGCAGGGACTGCCTGTAATGGGCTCTGAAGTCAGACTGCCCTGAGTTCTGATCTCTCCTCAGTCACCCCTTCACCATGGGCCTGGCAGGAACAGCCTTCCCAAGGTACTTTCTCTGGAGGGTTCTGGAAACTAGGCTCTGTCCTCACGAAGTTGGGAAGATCTTAAGCAGATAATGCCAGTAAAACATCTGGTTGACCCTGGCTGCCAGTAAAACATCTGGTTGACCCTGGCTGTCAGTAAAACATCTGGTTGACCCTGGCTGTCGGTCATGGTAGCGATCATTTATGTAAAGAACCTAGATAAAAGCCTGTGCATGACAGACATTCAGCAGTCAAGTATCTTACATTGGGCATGAAGCAGCCACTAGCACACCACATTGTTCTTCGCATCGGCTTACTGCAAAAGAAGTACTCAGGCTCAGATTCCCACAGCCGTGTGCTGGTGCCCCACACCCTCATGGCGTGATTCATACTGTCGCTTCCGGTCTAGTTGATTAAAGCTAAAGAAATGGTCAAAAGCAGTTAACCTTTGTCTAGGCACATGAAGAGTCCCAGATGTGTTTCCATCTGATAGACTGAGGGAGAAGGACTGACCTCCAGCCTCTTCCTTCTCTTTCCTGCTTTTTCTCCCAGAGCCAAGTAGTGAGTCTCCTTTTGCTCAGGCTCCTGGTGTCGAAGGACCTGCAGAGGTATGTGGTGCCTGCCTCCTGTTAAACGGAGGACAGCTGAACCAGAGTACACCTCAGAGCTGTCCTTTCCTCTAGGCTTTTCTCTCAGCCTGACCTCCCTACCCCTGCTCTGAAGTGGGGTTGTGAAATGCATAGTGCTCTTCCCGCATTTTGGACTCACTCTTGAGGCCTCCCCAGGCCTGGTAAGGAGCAGTTTGGAGTGGCTGTGCAAATGCCAGCCCTATACACAGAGCTGGAGGCACAGCTCCGCGGTAGAGCACTGGGTAACATGCACAAGGCCCTGGTTCAATACACAGCACATGAGGGAAAATAACCCTACCCAGTGATTACCTGCATATTTGAGATCAGATAAACTGTGGGGAACTATTAGACTAGGGCTGTGTGGATTCAGGGGAGAGGGGAGGCTTCTCCTGGAGGAACTTACTAACTAGGAATAAATTGTCTCCCCTAGGTTGTACCCCTTTCACGTAGAACTTAAGAGCCAGCTCATGCTAGTATTGCCCTGCACATGGCCTCTGTCAGTTGCAGAGCAGATGTCTAACGAGAGGGAACTGAAGCTGGAATATACCCTTTGATTGAGTTCGAACCTACCCTGCATCCCAGAACACTGAGAGTAGACACAATTGTTTCAGAGCACTGGGCTGTGTCCGAACGGTGACAAATGAAAGTTGTGTACACTGCTGTGGGAAGCATGCGGTTTAGAAAAGGCTTGAAGCTTTGACCATAGACCTTGACCAGTGTTTTATCTCAATTCTGAATCCCTGGCTGTCCTCTCCCCTGGCTGCCAGTCACTCAGTACTTGAGACTTGCGGAGGGAGGGGTCTGGCCTAGAGAGGTGTCCCCACTAGATGGCGGCGGAGAGCTGCTTAGTGCCGCCAGCTGCATCTCTTCCCTGCGCCCCACTTCCCTGTGTGGAAGCGGTTCACAGTCTTGTGACTGACCACTGGGAATAGCACCGTGACTCTGCGGTATATCAGGGCTGAAGGATGTCAACGGCCAGTTATCAAATTCAAGAATCCAGTGCCCAGAACCACAAAGACTCTTGGAGTGGCCTCGCTTGCCTGACCATAAAGAAGGTGGCTGGAGCCAAAAAGCAGGGAGGAAATAGGCTCGAGGTCCTGCCTGGGCTCAGAGCTTGGTTGAGACCCGAGTCTCCTTTTTCTACTCTGCCCAGCACCAGGGATCGATTTCTGTACTTGTTTCAAGAAACAGATGAGGAAGGCTTTTGACATAGTGCCACCGGACCTTTAGTCACACCCTGCCTGATACACCCTTTTACCAGTTCAAGAAAAGCCAAGTGCTGGGCACATGTGCCTCTTGCCCCAGCTTCTCAGCAGGCTGAGACAGGAAGATCCCCTGAGTGCAAAGTTCAAGGCCAGCCTAGACAACATAGTAAGTCCCTGTTTCAGAAAGAAAGCCATTTGCCAGGTCCCTCCTGGGCGGTGCTTTGCCTAATCCTGCAGTCTGCTGCTGCCCATGCTCAGACAGGAAGTGTCCTCCCTAGGGTATCTGCCTCATGCTTATGTAGCTCTTGGCTCAGGGAGATTTAGCTCTCTGTTTAATCTGCCTAGCTTCCCCTTTCCACTGTGAACCCCTGAACTAGGGAGGGGGACAGAGGCCAAGTGAAACGCCTGTATCCCCAGCCTTTGAATAGATCCTGGTCCTGTAGGGTGAGAGGATGAAATCACCCAGTGGTCATTGGTAAGGCAGCCGGAAGCTGATGACTTGATCATTCCCCTCATTCTTCCAGCACAGAGGGTGCCTTGCAGTGGTCAAGGGCTGTTGTGCATTCGAAACCATAATGGCTCAGGAGCTGCTGCTCTGGGCATGTGTCAGTCCATTTCACATGGATAACACAGAAAGTGCAGCTGGGTAGAAATGTTACCGGCAGAGCACATGAAGGTCAGTTCCCATAAGCCCCTTGTGGTACCTGAAAGCAGCAAAAGACGCTTCACTGGCACCTCTGCCTGACCCTCACAACCTTCCAGAAATCCGTGCATTAGAAGTCTCCCTCTGCCGTGACTCTAAGATGCAGGTTCAGGGCTGACACGCAAGTTTGCTTTCTAGAGACTGGGAGATTATTCCCTGCCGTCCTCCTTCAGAAGCGTTCTTCTTCCCTGAGCTTTTCCCTCCTCCTCTCCCTGTGTGCCCCGTGTGCGAAGCACCATTGGGTTACCAGAGCTGTCTGCTGCTCCTCATCCGAGTCACAGGGACAAGCGTGCAGGCTCTTGTCTCTGTGTCTTGCCTACTCTGCAGATGCCATTGACTGGAATCAGCCCGGCCTGCCTTTCCATTATGAGCAGTGTCTGGCAAAGGGTTCCACTGCAGACTACAGGATCATAGTTCTGTTTTACCTAATCCCAAAATGATTGATGCTCCCAGGACTTCTCTACAGTTCTTTGTGAGGACTAATCCTTGAGATGAAGACAGCCTGCGCTCGCCCGCCGGGTGGCACACCTCCCAAGCACACAGTGATGAATCAGACTTCCTTCCCTGCTTGCTGGCTCGCTCTCTCCTGAGCTTCATGTGCCCCACCCCCATCAGCCTGTGGAGAACGAGAAGGCAGCTGACTCTCTTCTTTTCCCTTCTTCCCATAGGCCTTTACCAGAGTCCAGGACCTTCGCTACCTAGAGCTGATCAGCAGCATTGAGGTAACTGACAAAACAGCCATCTTCCTTCAAAGGAGACAGTGGCCCGTAGTCCTGAGGACATGGGGACGCAGGCCTTGTAGTCTGTTCTGGGGGACAGAGTGGCCAAGTGACACCCCATTAGTCACTTGGTAGTTGAGTGAGGCAGAAGGCTGGGTCTCTTTTAATCTTTGGTTCCTTGTTCCTAAAATGGGGTCTATATGCTGGCAGTGGGGGTGCTCACCTTTATTCCCAGCACTCGGGAGGCAGAGGCAGGCGGATCTCATGAGTTCGAGGCCAGCCTGGTCTACAGAGTGAGTTCCAGGACAGCCAGGGCTGTTACACAGAGAAACCTGTCTTGAAAAAAACCAAGATTGGGGGGGGGGGTCTATCCTTCCCTGGTGAGGCTGTGAGGCAGAGTCAGGCTGAAACGTGATATGCCTCTCTGGGATGACGGTTGCCATTCTCCTGGACTCCAGTAATCTGTCAGTGAATGAAGCATTTCCCAAATGCTTCTAAGCTGCTCTGAGACCTACCAAGCCATCCTCCTGCCCAGAAGGCTTGTGATGGGCTAAAGAATCTGGTTGTGGCTGCACCGTTTAAGGGTGGTGGAAGACACTATTTTGAATCTCTGTGTATAGCAGGGCTGTCTGGCTGTCTGTAAAAAGGCATACATATTTTTTCCTCCTGAACAGATTTATTGTGAGGCTAAGGGAATGGGAGACACATTTGAGCACTCAGTTGGAAACAGTGAGGAAACTGCAAATGTCTTGCCCCTCTAACTCAGTTCGGCAGAGAAAATGCTTGATGCAGGGCCCAGTCTTGTGCAGGGTCCAGCCTTGTGCGGAGACCCAGCCTTGTGCGGGACCCAGCCTTGTGCGGGACCCAGCCTTGTGCAGGGTCCAGCCTTGTGCAGGGGTCCAGCCTTGTGCGGGGGTCCAGCCTTGTGTGGGGGTCCAGCCTTGTGCAGAGACCCAGCCTTGTGTGGGGTCCAGCCTTGTGTGGAGTCCAGCCTTGTGCAGGGACCCAGCCTTGTGCAGGGACCCAGCCTTGTGCAGGGTCCAGCCTTGTGCGGAGTCCAGCCTTGTGCGGGGCCAGCCTTGTGCAGGGACCCAGCCTTGTGCGGGGTCCAGCCTTGTGTGGGGTCCAGCCTTGTGCGGGGTCCAGCCTTGTGAGGGGTCCAGCCTTGTGCGGGGTCCAGCCTTGTGCGGGGTCCAGCCTTGTGCAGGGACCCAGCCTTGTGCGGGGTCCAGCCTTGTGCAGGGGTCCAGCCTTGTGCAGGGACCCAGCCTTGTGCAGGGACCCAGCCTTGTGCAGGGACCCAGCCTTGTGCAGGGGTCCAGCCTTGTGCAGGGGTCCAGCCTTGTGCGGGGTCCAGCCTTGTGCAGGGACCCAGCCTTGTGCAGGGACCCAGCCTTGTGCGGGGTCCAGCCTTGTGCGGGGTCCAGCCTTGTGCGGGGTCCAGCCTTGTGCGGGGTCCAGCCTTGTGCAGGGTCCAGCCTTGTGCAGGGACCCAGCCTTGTGCAGGGACCCAGCCTTGTGCGGGGTCCAGCCTTGTGTGGGGTCCAGCCTTGTGCGGGGTGACCAGCAAGTAGAGCTGAGACAAGGGGAGGCTACAGTATGGTAGCTGTTGTTCATTGAGTCTGTGCAACCAGAGTATGACCAGTGTGCGCAAGGTCCTTAGTGCGGAGAGGCAGGTGCTGTTGTCGTCAGCCCTGCTCAGTGGGTGAAGAGAGGAAAGTTAGGAGAGGATAGGACATACCCTGAGGGGACATGTTCAAATTCTCAGTCGAAACTCAGACTTATTTCCCGCTTTTCCCTAAGCTCCACCATGTTACTTGAGAGCTCTCCCTGCCCCTTCTCCCAGCAAGTCATCTGTTGACAGTGTCTTCCACACAGGTGGCCAAGGGCTGGCCAGGGGCCATTGTCCCGTGCTGCTGGCTCTTGGGGCTGGTGCCTGGTGTTAGGCAGCTAGGTCCTTGGAATCTTCATCCAAAGCTACAGAACATCACCTTTCTTTGCACAAAAGATGCTGGTCTCTATGAGAGCTGACTCCATCCCTTGTCATGTCTTACTTGTTCAAAAGGTCTCCCTCTGCTAGTGGTCTGTGAGCTGAGAATTGTGCTTATGGTACTGTCTCTGTGCTCAAGTGATCCCTTGTGGCTGTCCTGAGGCCTCGGCTCCTGGCTTCTGGGTGGCCAGTATTAACCAGGGAGCTGTGTGCCTCTGTGGGTTCCAGTTGACAGTCCTTTGTGAGCATGTTCTTCTGTGGCCCTCACTCCACACCAACCTCACTGCAAGCATTTAATTCACTCACAAGTTGAAGATGTCAGCTTATTTGGTTGACTAGCCTGCACCATGTGAAGGTTTAAAAACTTACCTCTGTCCCTGGTGAGGCATGTTGTCTCCTCCAGCTGCTGAAACTTCCACCAGCCTGTCTAGGAGTTTGATTCCATGTCTCGTCTTCCTCCAGTGTGTGAAAACTTGAGAGAAAACAAGCGAAGGGCAGGTGCTGGGGCTGAGGGACTGAGTGCTGGCACGTGTTTACAGATCCTGGAGCTGTAGACGAAGGAGTCTTCCCAACACAGGGAAGGGGTGTGCGTGCGTGCGTGCGTGCGTGCGTGCGTGGGCTCCCCTCTGTCCTAGCACTGCTCGGTGTGCCTGCTCTCGCATGTACACACATATGTTCATGCAGGTGTGTTAGGGACCATCCCTCGCTTCAGAAAGTGGAATCATGGGACATGAAGATGGAGCTTTGTGTGACCTTGACTGTGCTGACTGGAATCTCCCTTCCTTCACTACAGTCCTTGGTGCTGGGCTGACTGAGAGCAGTTGAGGTGCTGTGTGACGTGGACACTAGCACGTGGGGTCTCAGTGAGGGTTCCCCGTGCTCTAATGAGACACCCTAAAAGCAACTTGGAAAGGAAAGGGTTTGTTTCAGCTTACAGCTCCACACCACAGTCCATCACTGAGGGAAGCAGGGCAGGGACTCCAACAGGGCAGGAACCCGGTGACAGGAACTGAAACAAAGGCCATGAAGGAGGGTTACTTACTGGCTTGCTTCTTATGGCTGGCTCAGTGTGCTTTCTTCTTTCTTCTTCTTCTTTTTTTTTTTGGTCTTGTTTTGTTTTGTTTTGAAGACAGGGTCTCTCTGTACAGCCTTGGCTGTTCTGGAATTTGCTCTGTAGACCAGGATGGCCTCCAACTCACAGAGAACCACCTGTCTCTGCCTCCTGAGTGCTAAGATTAAAGGCGTGTGACACTACTGCCCGGTTCTTAGCCTGTTTTCTTACAGCACCAATGAATAACCCCTGGGGTGGCACCACCCACAGTGAGCCAGGCACCCCCCCCCACACACACATCAATCAAGAAAACACACTCAGGCTTGTCTACAGGCCAATCTGGTGGGGTCATTTTCTCTCTCTTTCTTTTCTTTTTTGTTTTTGTTTTTTTGAGACAGGGTTTCTCTGTGTAACAGCTCTGGCTGACCTAGACTCGCTTTGTAGACCAGGCTGGCCTCGAACTCTCAGAGCTGCCAACCTCTGTCTCCTAAGTGCTGGGATTAAAGGCGTGCGCCATCACACCTCGTTGGGGTCATTTTCTCAACTGAGGAGCTTGTGTCAAGTTGACATAAAACCAACCAGCACAGAGTGTCTCCTCTTCTCTTAGAAACAGCAGCATTGCCGGGCGGTGGTGGCGCACGCCTATAATCCCAGCACTCGGGAGGCAGAGCCAGGCGGATCTCTGTGAGTTCGAGGCCAGCCTGGGCTTCCAAGTGAGTTCCAGGAAAGGCGCAAAGCTACACAGAGAAACCCTGTCTCGAAAAACCAAAAACAAAAAAACAAACAAACAAAAAAAAAAAAAAAACAGCAGCGTAGCCTGATTTGTGATCCTACTTTATGGCCTCCATCTTGGTTGAACATCCCAAACTTTGTCCTTGTCTGTCACCCAGGTGTCTGGGGCTTTGGGAGGTCTTGGGAATGCAAGGGCCGTCCCCAACTAGACAGGACACACGGTCCAAGCTATCCTCTGATTACCTTGGGCAAGCATCCAGGAAAGCAGTCCAGTGGAATTTCCACCAAGCAAACAAAGGCTCGCCTCTTGTTTGATCTTCAGTGGTCTGAAAAAAGAGTCAGCTTTTGTTGTGGAACATTCCCAATAGAGACATAGGTGAGAGACATAGCAGCCCAGGAGTCAAGCATGGCTCCTGTAGGAAGACCCAAGGGCTTAGCCCGAAATAGCAGCAGCTCGCCTTTGTACAGGCTGCTTCCTGCTGTGGCTGTGGAAGCCATTTCCCGTGCTTCTCGTTTTTCCAGGAGAGGAAGAAGCGGGGAGAGTCCAACAATGACCTGTTTCTGGCAGATGTGTTTTCCTACCAGGGGAAGTTCCACGAGGCTGCCAAACTGTACAAGAGGAGCGGGCACGAGAACCTCGCACTCGACATGTATACTGACCTCTGCATGTTTGAGTATGCCAAGGTAAACCCACCACATCCTGGGCCCAGCCCGATACCAGGAGTTCCCAAGGCTCTTACCTGCGGTGTCTTAGGCCATGTGTCCAAACAATGATGGAGACAGAAAAAGGTGGTGGCCTCAGAAAAAGGGTGGGTAAATTAATGAAAGGGGACCTTCCCTGAAGGGAGATGTCAGAGAGATAGCACATTCAAAGTACCTGTCAGCAACAGCTGTGCAGGCTTTGAGCATACCAGCATGATGCTGTCGCCAGGTACTGAGGGCTTAGAGCAGTCTCTACAAATTCCTTCAGACCTGGGTCAGGAGCCACCAAGATTGGTGTCCTCGGTGAAAGCTGGTCCTACCACAAGGTCCTACCTCAAGGTCAGTCCAGAGGTACTCTAGACTTTTGAAGGAGCTTCCTAGACACATGGACTTATGTGAGGATGAGCCCCCACTAAAGAGCCAGAGCCCTCCAGATGTCAGCAGCTCAGCCTCCAGCAAGGCTTAAAGCCTGGGTGTGGGATAGTAAGGCTCTTCTCCTGAGGGCTTTGTATCTGGCCTTTCTGGGTAGTGGCGGAAGAGGCTGTCGGAATCCTGTTGAGTCCTCATGTCCTAGCCACACCATTCAGTGGCTGTTAATGCTAATCGCCTAGCTCAGGAGCCCCAGGAAGGACTCGTGTGTGTGTGTGTGTGTGTGTGTGTGTGTGTGTGTGTGTGTGTGTGCGCGCGCGCGCTGGGTTCTTCTCCTACATCTGTTAGATCTGGGGGCTCCTTCACATGGGGAGGAACCCCTGGGCTACTCCTGGTGCGTCCTCCTTCACACCTCAGATCCCGGCTTCAGGCTTCCTCTGCCTTTCATCTTTTCACCCTTAGCCTCCTCTGTGTTCCTGCCCGTACATATCCAGGATTACATGAAATGCTCTTTCCACTGGGGAGAAGGCATCACACTTAAAAGGGACAGGTGCTAGAGGTAGAATGTGGCACTACAGCCAGCCAGCCCTGGTGGTTCTTTGGGACTGGTGCCCTCCTTGCAGCTGATGGTGGGCAACTTATGGTGCAGCTGGAAACGCCCGCTCGGCCTCCAGAGTGCAGTGTGACTAGGGAGCCCCCACTTCACTGGTGGGTGAAGACTTGCGTAGCTCAACCCTTGCCTCTTCCTCAGAGCACAGCAGAGCTACAGCTCAATTTAATTCTGAGAATTTCACAGAACAATGCATAAAACCCTAACATGCTCAGCTGTAGAAAGATGAGGAGTAGCTGGGCGTGGTGCTGCATGCCTTTTATCCCAGCATTTGAGAGTCAAAAGGCACGCAGATCTGTGTGAGTTCAAGGCCAGCCTGGTCTATTGAGTTCCAGGACAGCCAGGACTGCGTGGAGAGACTCTGTCCAAAAAAAAAAAAAAAAAGAAAGAAAGAAAGAAAGAAAGAAAGGAAGAAAGAAGAAAGGCTAGGGTTGTGACTGAATTGGATAAAAGTCCACATCCAGGGATATGCTTTGGTGGGAGAGCAGGTACTTGGTTCAATCTCGGCATTTCATGCAGTGCACACACACAAAATAGAGAGATTTGGAGAGTGGAAGGCACACGTGACTCATGGGTGGGTGTCTTTAGACCGCTCTGGCTGCCCTCCTCTCTCTTTGGCGTTTTCCCATGGCTTGCCTGCACTTTCTGCATGCATGGCCTCCTACCCAGCATTGCAGCCCATTCACACACTCCATCTGCTGTGGCTCTCCTTGAGTAAATACTCTGCACTTGTTTTGACTTTAATTTTTGATCACAATTCTGAGTATGTTGGTTCCATCTCAAATACACACACACACACACACACACACACACACACACACACACACATACACACACACACACACACATGCACACACACCCCTGGCTAGGTAAATACTCTGGGCTTGTTTTGACTTTAGTTTTTGATCACAATTCTGAGTATGTTGGTTTCATCTCTCTCTCTCTCTCTCTCTCTCTCTCTCTCTCTCTCTCACACACACACACACACACACACACACACACACACACACACACCCCACCCTGGCTTGGTAGTCTGCATTTGGGAAATGTGTGCACACATTATGTTGGGGGTGGGAGACACAGTGCTTATTAACATGGCATGTTTTTGTTTACTCGAAAATTGCTTCCCAAGATTCAATCTGGTTTTTGGAAAATTTTTAAATTACATTCCCACGTACAAATAAATTGTATGCTTTCCGGACAAGTGACATGTTTATGTGGTGATAAAGGGATTATAATGCTCTTAACTCTTGTGTAGTGAGTCCTTATCAGAAGCCCCGAGCATGAGAACCCTGGTGAGTGTCATTCATCACTCAGCACGGCCTCTTTCTGTCCACTCCAGGACAAAGTCTTTGCTGTGGCCTTAGATAACGTGTAAATTGGCTTCATAGAACTCAAAAGGCTTGAAGCCCCCTTGGTTGAGCTTAGGAGGATCTATTTAGACTCAGCTTGAATTAAGTTACAGCCTGAGTTGACTGCTGGGATCGAGGAGGTGCACCTCCTGTCAGGGAGGTTTCTGCAAGCCAGTGAGCTGTGTGCCTTCGTGGTCCCCTTGGGGAGACGCCTCACACTGTCACCCCCTCTTAGCTTTTGGTCTTTTCCCCTTTGTTATCTCACTGAGCAGTCACTTGCCAAAGTCCCTTTGAAGGACGCTTCTGTGCTTGTCTCTGCTGCTAACCTCACGCAGCTAGCTGAGCAGGGAAGCTTTGTGTACACCAAGAGTTGATGTCGTCATAACTGCCGAGAGGAAAGTGTGTCTGGAATGGCCCAAGCCAGGTGCCCTCAGTGGCTGGTCCCTAGTCTTTTCTCTATGCGCCCCAAGGGGAGGCAGAGGCCAGTTTCAGGTGACCCTGTCTTTATTTGGTCTGTAACAGGTAAAATGATGCCCTTCCTCCCCTTCCTGAATTATTTGGTTGTCTTAGGCCAACCTAATATATGGTTTTAGGGGGCTACATAATTACCCTGAAAGCAAATGGAAAAAGAAATGAGCTAATTGTTCAAGTGGGTTTCAGCATACACTGACTGCACTTTCCTGACAAATGAGTGTTAATCGCGAGGAAAGGAGTGCTTTTTTTATACTTTGTGAGGCTGACACAGAGCACTCTATGCAGGGTACGTTCTCTTAAGACAAACCGCGTCTCACTAGCAATGCAGATCTGGGCTGTACACCTCTCAGTTCCCCCTTTTGAAAAGCCTCACCTTGAAAACTGTCAGCCCTAAGGCAGCTTCAGTAGTGGCAGCCCTGTCCTGAAAAGAGGTCATATTCTGAGGCTGTTTCTGCTACATTTGGGGGATAACCCAGGGAAGCCAGTCATGGCCTTCA
Source organism: Peromyscus eremicus (assembly GCF_949786415.1). Taxonomy (NCBI): domain Eukaryota; kingdom Metazoa; phylum Chordata; class Mammalia; order Rodentia; family Cricetidae; genus Peromyscus; species Peromyscus eremicus. The sequence continues at coordinate 127,122,513 of NC_081418.1, forward strand.
GGGAACGCCACCCCCTCCCATTGGGGTAAAAGGAACTCAGGCCCTGCCCAATCTCTGAACCTTCAGAAAGGACTATTTCCTTCATCTATGGCTCCTGCTGGCCCTCCATGGATCATATTTCTGTGTGTACAGACCTGACCTCAAGACAAGATCTGGTATCACCCAATTAAGAAATAAACCACTGGGCAGACTGGGAGGCACAGGCAGATAGATCTCTATGAGTTCAAGGCCAGCCTAGTCTATATAGCAAGTTCCAGGCCAGCTAGGGCAATGTAGTGAGACCCTGTTTGGCGGGTGGAGGGGTGTGGAGGAAGAAAAGAGGAGGAGTGAGCCAAAGAGTGCTTTGCCAGTTGTCTGTCATAGACATATCATCTCTTTTCTCAGATGTTCTGTGGCCTGAACTCAGAAAAGAGATGATGGCACTCTAGTGTGGCAGCCAGAGGAGGGCACAAAGGACTGAACCCAGAACTCTGCATCGTTGTGTGTTTAATTTAGAGGACTATGTGCTCAGTACTGGTCTGGGGCATCTGGTTTCATCCCAGTGTGTGACCAGTGATTGTGGGACTAGTATATGTAATGTCGCAGCCAGTCATATTTCTGTCAACTGTGGCAGTCACAGAGTAACCTGCAGAGTCAGTAAGGTGTTTAGAACAAGTGTGAAGGGAAGGAAACATGGAGGCCGCAGATGTCCCTGCGGCCCCAGCAGCACTTGCGGGTGGTCCACGCACACTCCCTTCCCAGACACCTGGGACTGCCCCACACTCAATCGCACAGGGCAGGGCTCCCATGCATCCTGCTCCTTTGCACAGCCAAGTGGAGCTCTTCCCCACTCTGCTTTCAGGAGCTGATGTAATGCTGGCACAGGAAGTCCTAATCCGGAGTGTTTTTGTTTGTTGTGCTTCCTCAGGATTTCCTTGGATCTGGAGACCCTAAAGAAACAAAGATGCTCATCACCAAGCAGGCCGACTGGGCTAGAAACATCAATGAGCCCAAAGCTGCGGTGGAGATGTACATCTCGGCAGGGGAGTACACCAAGGCCATAGAGATCAGTGGCAGCCATGGCTGGGTTGACATGTAGGTTTTAGCCCCTGCCTGGGAGCACTTGGCAGTGTGCCAACTCTGAGTTTTGACTGACAAGGGAAAAATTGTTTCTCTAAATATCTTAACCAAACATGAAAGTGACTAGGTTTTCTGGAAGATGAAGAGCTTGAACAAGGTAGCCCTGCCTTTGAGGAGCATGAGAAGTGGGTCGTAAGAACCTAGGGGCACACACAGATGTCACTCAGGCACTGTGTTGACCTTACAGGCATCTGACTCTCCCCTACACCAGCTTGGTATCTCTACATTCATCTGGCAAATGAGGAAATCAAGGGGCTCATGTGTCCTCAGAGGCCAAGCATCTGAGGACTCGTAGCGCCAAGCTTTAGACTCTGACATGGGGGTTTCAGTACCCCTAACCCTGAGCATGAGAGTGTGAAACGCACAGGAAGAGCCCTCCTGTCTGTCAGGAAGGGGCCTCTCTGGGAGGACCGGGGCCTCTTTTCTTGAGGCTTTCCGTGAAGTGGCCTTGTTGAATTTTCAGGCAGAGACAGTTAGAAGGGGAAGGAATATAGGCAGGAGACACAGTAGGCCAGCAGGGACTGTGGTGGCTTGAGGCCCCAGGGAGAGTGGAGGAGCTGGAACAGAGGAATAGGAGCTAGATACAAGAGAGAGGAGGAGGGGGAACGGGCGGGCGGGGCTGCAGTTGTGTGGCACGCCGTGGCTCCATCTTAGGACTTGGCTGCCATCCTCCAGGGGCCTCTCAGCTAGAAGACTGTGTGCTAAAGGCCACTGGTTGTTCAGGAGGCAACAGTGTGGTCCACAGATAGACGCTAGTGGCCATAGTCAGGCCTTGTGGAGGAAGACAGGTTGGTGTGTGGGCCCTGCACTAAGAGACCTTTGTGGGTAACCTACCCCAATCTTCCTTGTCTAGGAATAGTATCTGAAAGCTGCACGTTTAGATCTTAGACTGTGCCCCAAGTATTCTCTCTACAGAAAGGCTGGTGCTGATGGGAGCCACGCAGGCTCGTGGTCTCTACTTCCCCAACTAGTTTCTCATATGTCACTTGGATTTGCAAGTGCTATGTATTAAGTTCCCCTGGGGACACTTAACTAGTTCAAGGAAGAGACATTAGTGTGTTCTGTCCCTCTTCTGGGTCTGGCTGTAACAGGCACCTTTCCCCTGGGTATGTCGGCTTGGTGGGTGGGGCTCTTGGGCTCTGGGGGGCTGCCTGTTCTACCTTTCCCTAAAAACATGTCCTTTTGCTGCTGAGCAGTGTTATTTTTAGATGCCATTATTATTCTGAGCGCAGACTGACAGGCCTCCCTGAGCCCGCCTGTCTGAAATTCGGGTCTGTTACAGCCTCTTCTGTTCTCACACAAAGCGGGCTGGTAGAGTCCTCACCCCAAGAGCTGCTTTACTCCAACCCTGGGCTGCTTAGACCCCAAAGTGTTGAATCCAGTCCATGTGCCGATGAGCAGTAGGGGCACCGGTCGCTACCGGGAAGATAGGAGTGACTGGGCCTCAGGGACCCTCCCTGTGATCGATACATTAGTCAGGAGGACACTGCCAGGGCTTCTGATCTTCCTCCTGGCCCAGGACAGGCCTCACCCTTGTCACTTCCTCCAGAGTGTCAGTTGCCGAGGCATTCTGCCCCAGCATCTACTTTCCTGTGGGAATTCCTGACAGTGCTGGAACAGACTCTCTGCCACTTGGGCAGGGTGCTTCCCCTCTGTGCAGACCCAACTGGAGCCATCTCACCTGTGAAGTGGGGATGCCTGTGCCTCCCTCTCAGGGTGGGAAAGATGGTTCTGTGAGCCCACATCTGGAAGATCTCATGGGTCCTTCTCAGTGTCTGGCAGCGGATCCCAGATCTCACTGGATAGATTAATAACTGGTGGACGAGGCACCTGAGGGATGGGCAGTGTCTTCAGTGGGACGCGTCATTGCTTCTGGAGTGTGCGTCCATTCTTTTCATAACTGCCTGTGGAGCGCCTCCCGGGGGCCATAGCACCATCGTTAGCGTGGGGCACAGCAGAATGAACCGGCACAGAGCCTGCTCTTGAGTGGACCAGAGGCCTCCCACCTCCTCCTCCTCCTCCTCCTCCTCCTCCTCCTCCTCCCTCAGACCCTCACAGGTGCCCTCCCTTCCTCTCCAGGTTGATTGACATTGCCCGGAAGCTGGACAAGGCTGAGCGGGAGCCCCTGCTCATGTGTGCTCAGTACTTTAAGAAGCTGGACAGTCCTGGCTATGCTGCTGAGACCTACCTGAAGGTGGGCGACCTGAAGTCTCTGGTGCAGCTCTATGTGGACACCAAGCGCTGGGATGAGGTGAGTGAGTGAGCGCACTCCCTGGGTTGGGACTCTAACTGAGCCTTTGGCCACAGGCAAGGGGGTACCGAGCAGCTGGGGGCTAAGATGGAGAGAAGCCATTGCCTGGCAGTCAGATTTTGCCTCAAAGTCTCTGAGCCAGAATATCTTGGAGGGCCTTTTCGCCATAACTTCCCATTTGTTCGTTCGTTCATTCATTCATTCATTCATTCATTAATTCAGAACACTGTTGCTGGCAGCCAGCCGTGGGCCAGCCCTGTGACAGGCACTAGGCTGTGAGGGTCAGCACGAGAGCTCCAGTGCCTGCTGCTGGTGTGAGTCACCTCTGACCAGCTCCACAGTCTCAGGCTCACCTCTGAGGTAGGGACACACCAGGATGGCATTTAAAAACCTGTGTGGCATTTTGGCCGAAAATGCCAACCATATTTTTTCAGATAGAAGCTACCAGAGCTGTTTCAAGGGCAGCTGTTCCCTGCCTTCATCCTTCTTCACGGTCTTGACTCCTGTGAAGTGAGAGGGCCAGTGAGCAGAATCGGTCAGCAAATGAGAAAGACAGCTGTCCTGGAGCCGAGGCTGGCTAGGCAGCCAGGGCAGAGCCTCTCTGTGTCTGTGCTCTGGAGAGTGTCACCTGGAGAGAATTAGTGGTGTCCACCTACCATGGCGTCTCTTACAGAGCCATAGCAGGGCACTACCCAAGTAAGAGCAGCCTGCCTCCTCTGCCCTCCCACGGCTCCACTTCTCGAGGTGACAGGCTGGTGATGGCAGCAGTGACGGCTCTATCTCAAGATGAACGTTAGCCCACAGCGGCAGGAGCTGGTCCTAGACCCTCCCAAGCCTCCTCCGCTGCTCTCCTGGCCTGGCAGGTGGCTGAGGGCTTTCTTTAATGAAGCAGACACCCAGTCCCATACAACACTGTGTCCGCAGTCCTCTGTGACAGCTAATAAGCAGTGATGGAGATAATGTCAATCTTGTTTCCTTAGGTGTCGCCTGCAATTAAAAGAAATCTGTTTGCAGCGCTACAGGAGCCCACGCAAACCCTCAAAATAAAATGTTTCCGATTCTGTGCTGCTTCTGTGGTCCAGAAACAGACTGTGTTGTTATTGAATCCAGTCGGTTGCATATTGCCGTTAATTGCCTTTTGTTTTCAAAGAGCTGGTTTGTTTTTGTGTTGCTGGGGGTGGTTGGAGGGGGAGACGCTCCCCCCCTCCGAGTTGTCAGGCTGGCAAAATATGACATCCCTAACAGACTCAGCCAAGTGCCACATTTTCAGGGGCTGCGGGGGCTGCTTCATTAAGAATGCCTCGACTCCTCCCTCTAGGCCTTTGCTTTGGGTGAGAAGCACCCTGAGTTCAAGGATGACATCTACGTGCCCTATGCGCAGTGGCTAGCAGAGAATGACCGCTTTGAGGAAGCCCAGAAAGGTAGGCCACACAGACTGGACTGTGTAGAAGGGTGGGGGGGCGGGGAGGGCTGCCCAGACATGGTACAGAGTGCCTGGCCCCCCCTCAGGTCCCAGGACAGGGGCCTTCATCCTGGCTCGTGGTGGGTTTGCTGGTAAAAGACTTTAGAACGAGGACATGGACGTGGAAGCCACTTCCCCTGGGCCCATCGCTCACCTGTTCAGACCCTAGAAGGTCCTAGATCTTCAGCACTTTCCTGTTAACCTGTACAGCACCTGCATTCCAGCGTGCCTTCCCTTTAATCTTAAGGATGCTCTCTGGTATGGGCAACAGTGTGATTTGTGGATGAGGAAACTGAGGTTGAAGGAGGGAAAGGAATTTGCCTGTAGTCCACTAGCTGGGAAGTTGCAGAGAGGTCATGAGCCAAAGCATACATGGTCAGGACAAAAGAGAGAATTGCCCTTAGTGTTGGGCATAGTTTCATCTTCCTTTTCCTCTCCTGAGACAGAAATGGACTTTGATTCTGGCTCGGGCAAGCCAAGAAGTCTCTCTGCCCTTGGTGCTTCTGTTGGTGAAATGAGCCGTACACACACAGGGTGTGATGGCATCTGATATCAAGGCCAAAGCAAGTATGGCACATGAACTGATAACGTTCATCATCGGTTAGCCATGTGACTGCCTTCACTGTGGCAGGTGCTGGCTGGGCACTTAACCTGCATAACCTTGAATCTTGCCAACAGCCCTGCAGAGACGCAGAGGCTACATGTGCTGTGAGAAGCTAGCGAGTGGCAGAGCCGGAATTGGATCAGGATCTGTCCAACTGGGAGCCTAATTCTTACGCCTGTTTAGAAAGTCTCCTAATTGAAGTGGGTGGGTCATATTCCATAGCATCTCATTTACACTTCTGTATGGTGGCAGTTGCCACCTCCTGACACACTGCAGAACAAATGTCCCCCTGTTGGAGCTCCTTGGTTAAAAGCCCCTGTGAAGGACAGCATGTTCTCTACTGCCTCAGCATTTCCAGAGCACCCAGTTGCTGAAGTATCTGCATGTTTGGGCAAAACACATCAACCTATCCATCTGTCTGTGCCGCCCTTCCAAGAATCCATTGCCATAGTAACTTGGTACTCAGACAAGAGACGGGAGATGAGAATGAACCAAGGCCAGACCGTTTCCTTCTCTGCAGGCGGAGGATGTGGGTCATAAGGATGCCCACACGTGCACAGTCAGGGCTCCTAGTCTTTCTCTGGCAGTCCCATGGTCCCCAGAAGTTGGCCACATAGTAGTGAGGGGCCCAGGAAATTTCTGTTAACAGACACAGGCATGATTGAGAAATTCTTCGCTTGTTCTCACAAACGTCTGGTTTTGTGAGCTGAGCCAGACCTTTCGAGGTTGGTATCGGAAAGCGTGCAGCTGAAGGTGGGTTCGGGACGGGACTGACTTGTTATCTGACCTTGGACATGGTGCTCTGCCCTCGCCTGGCAAAGCCCGTTATTCTCATTAGAAAGGGGCTGGCTCTCTTCTTTAGAATTTTGTCTTCAGGATTTAATGCAGTCAACAGTGGAGGTGTTCTGTGAACCACCAAGCTCCACAGCGTAGCGGGACTGCTAGTACCACCCAGGAGTCTTGACAAAGTCTCGTTCTGGAGTGGAGTGGAGGCAAGTCTCTGGCCACTGCCAGCTTTGGTGCCTCAGGTTCTCTCTCTGCTGTGCCTTGCTAAAGTAGGTTGCCATTTCCCAGCCAAAAGGAGTGTATCTCCCTGTGCTTATTTCAGGATGTAGCCTTGGTTATTTATAGCCTGCGGCCTGAGAGGCGCATCTCAGCAACGAGGCACCACAGATGCTCCAACGAGTGTCCTGCCTCTCAAGCAGCCTCATGTAAGCCCTGCACAACCTCCCTGCGTCATGTCTGACTCCCCATGACATGCATATGCTTTCATGACCCTAGCATTCCACAAGGCCGGGAGGCAAGGGGAAGCAGTCCGCGTGTTGGAGCAGCTCACGCACAATGCCGTGGTGGAGAGCAGGTTTAATGATGCTGCCTATTATTACTGGATGCTGTCCATGCAGTGCCTTGACATGGCGCAAGGTGAGTGAGTGACAGCCGGCTGGCCTCTTTCCTGGCCCCTCTCTGGCACCAGATAAAATCAGAAGAGCAGGGCTGTTTCATTAAAGCCTGGGCTTGTTTATTGAGTGTGTTGTCCCTGAGCAAGCTTTGCAGTGGCACAATCTGGCCTGTCATCTCTTTCAAGTTTGCCTGTAAGTGGGACTGGCTGGCAGTCTGTCTTCTGGGTGGGAGGTCCCACCCTGCGTTGCTAATTCAGAGCATCTCCCTCCCCTGCTACCTGGGAGCCTGGAGCTGGGCCCGAGTGAGCCTGGCTTAAAAATTTTTTTAATTAAATGAAAAGATGAAGAGATCACCTTACAATAACCCACTCCAGAGTCTCCCTCGTTTCAGGCAGGAGGACATTTCAGAGCTGCTCTCATTCACGTGGCTTCCCATGGTGCCCTGGGGAGTTCTGAGGTGGAGGGAAGGGAGATGGCCGTGTGCAGTAGTGAGAATTCTGAGCACTGGAGGCAGAGGCTGCAGGGTGGCAGCCTTCCATAACTGCTCCGCCCCATCCTGCTTCCTTCATTCGCCCTGAGTCGCAGCTGTCAGCTCCCAGTCAGAGCCACCAGGCCCAGGTGTGAGGTGGGGTTTCTGTCCTGGCCATTGATGTACACTTGAGATAGATAGCTGACAAGCAGAGGTGCCCCATGAACACAGAGAGCCGATGAAGACGCCATCTGTCCACCCTTGGCCTGCCAGGCTCCTCTGGTGTGTCCGGGCCAGTAGGTTCCCTCCACTGCTGGACACAGCAGATGCTGGCCCAGCGGACAGAGCTGGGAGGGTGCAGTGTGTGGTCTGGGAGAGGTCTAGCCTCAGGTGCCTCCTGGCCAGGAGCTCTGCCCAGCCAAGACTCCTGTCATCCAAGATGGACCACGCGTAAGCAGGGCACCTGTCCACCACTGCCCTCTTGGCCCCTCTGAGCAGCACAGGAAGAAATGATACTGTTTGACACATTTCCCCTCCTCCCCTCCTCCCTCCTCCCCTCCTGTTCTCCTGCCCTCCTGCCCTCCTGTCTCCCTCCCCTCCTGTTCTCCTCCCCTCCTGTTCTCCTGCCCTCCTGCCCTCCTGTCTCCCTCCCCTCCTCCCTCCTCCCCTCCTGTTCTCCTGCCCTCCTCCCTCCCCTCCTGCTCTCCTGTACTTCTCCCCTCCTGCCCTCCTCCTTCCCTGTTCTCCCCTCCCACCCTCCTCCCCTCTTCCCCTCCTCCTCTCCCCCCTCTTCCCCTCCTCCCCTCCTGCCCTCCTCCTTCCTCCCCTCCTCCTCTCCCCCCTCCTCCCATCCTTCTCTCCTCTCCTCTTCCCCTCCTGCCCTCCTCCCCTCCTCCTTCCTCCTTCCTCCCCTCCTGCCATCCTCCGTCCTCCCCCCTTTCTCCTCCCTCACAGCAGATCCTGCCCAGAAGGATGTGATGCTTGAGAAATTCCACCATTTCCAGCACCTGGCTGAGCTGTACCACGGCTACCAAACCATTCATCGCTACACGGTAAGGTGGCCGAGAGACTGAGGGATGGGCACCTTTGGGCCTCACATGCTCAGCAAGGGCCTCTGAAGAGAAGTGCCCAGAAACCCTGCTCTCCTTGGGAAGAGCTTCCCCCTCCCCTGCCATTTTTGACATGAAGCAACTCGGGACTCAGAATTATAGTCCAGAGCTGGGATAGGCCTTTCCAGTTTCCAGTTCAGTCTTTGATGCCTCTCTCGGTAAGTGAAGGCTCAGGTTCTCTCTCTGGCCCAGTCTCCTCTATAAAGTGAGAGGGTTGGCCTGATCTCCAGAGACCCACAATTGGTTGAGATCATTCCCTGATTCTTGTGATGAGGCCACGTTAAATGAGTCCCCATCTACCTCATCCCATGTCTCCTCAGCCCGCCACAGTGTTGATTAACCCACAGTGAGCTTATCGTGTGGCAGCAAGCTGGGCCACACCAGCGACCCTGTCAGTAAGTTCCTGCTGTGTGGACATGGTAGGCTTTATCGTAGGGATCGCCTCATCTTCAGCCGTGCTGTAAGATGAGTACATCACCCTCATGTGCAGGCGAGGACGCCCAGGTGCCACACAGAAGAGCCACAGTTAACACATGGTGGAGGCTGGCCTTGGGCCTTACTGACAGCAGTCTGTGCTCCCAGCCTCTAGGATGTGGGTTCTGAGGTGACTCGGGATGCCTCGTGTCACGCTGATGTGTGACCGTGGAAAGTCCTGCACCTTCTCTGTACTTCACTCTCCATGTCTGTGAAATGGAGATGATAGGTGGGGTGTCTACGAGGACTCTCGAGTTCACTTTGGAAATGTGGCTCTGGTGCCCGGCATACCTCCGGTGGAAGGTTCATAGCAGTTTTCAGAGCCCATTCACTTCAGTCCAGTATCGGCTCTCTGGCCTCTCAGAGGCCCTGCTTCCCTGAGCGTCCCTGCCCTTTGTCCATGTTGCTGTCTCACTCTCCTAGTCTCTGGGAAGCATTAGGTCCCACTGGGCCTTCTGTAGCCCTGGTGCCATGTCTCTGTGCCAGCAGCATCTGTGGGTTCAAGGCGGCTCGTCTTCCATTCAGGCCCCTGTTTCAAACAGCTGAAAAGCTATGAACCAAGGAGCTTGCACCCAGCTTGATGTTGGAGGCAGGCCAGGCCCGGGCATGCTAAGCTGCCTTGGGTGCCCAGCCCTTGGCTCCTGAATTCCCAGCGTGCCTTGCTTCTCCCTGCTCTCTGTGTCTGTGCAGGAGTCTTCTCACCTAACAGTGAGCTCTGTTCCTGATGCACATGGTGCTGAGCTAGGGCCACCCTCGGGACCCAGGCTGGCCTCCAGGCCCAAGCTGCTTTCTTGGGCTATTCCTCCAACCAGTGCCTGTGTGTGACAGTCCCTGTGATGAGGCCTGAACCCAGTGGTGAGCCAGACATAGTCCCTGCCGTAAGGAACTCACAGTATAGTCAGCAGGACAGCCCTCAAGGGAAAAGCCTGGAGGTGGCTCCTTTGAGGTGGTCCCTCCACCAAGGAGGGGACAGTGCCTAAGAAGAGTAGAGGGAAGGCTTTGTGGCAGGCAGGCTGTGACCAGGGCAGCTGCGGAGTTGGCACTGGGCCTGCAGCCCTGCGTGAGAGTGGATCATAAGGTGGCAAAGAGAAACCCAGACCCTTCCCGAGGCCCAGGGCTTCTTTCCTGGGGAGGCAGTGCTGATCTGGATTGCTCACAGAGTGCCTGGAGTCTTCAAGCTCACACCCAGGAGAGCCCCTGGCTCAAATTTCTCTCCATTCCTGGAGCCAACAGAAGCTGCAGAGATGTAAATGGGTAAACCAGCATGGTGGCACATACCTGAATCCCAGCACTCAGGAGGTGGAGGCAGGAGGATCATCCTTGGCTACATAAGGAGATCACAGCCAACCTAAGCCAAAGACCCCTTCTCCAAATATAAACAAACAAAAAGGAGAAGGAAGAGGAGGAGGAGAGGGAAAAAAAGGAAAATAGGAAGAAAAATGTAATTAGGAATTCAGACGACACTAGAGAGAAGTTGCTGGAGAGAATTTTCTGGGCTCTGAACCAGAGAAGTAGAAAGTCGCTTCTCACAGCTTTGGGCCTCACCGGGGTCAAGCCTGGTGGCCGTTATGAGAGAGCCTGGCCAGACCCTCAGGAGAGCTCTGGGTGGGGGGGGGGGGGGGAGCTGGCCGGCCTGCCAATAACTGGTGTGGTTTGCACTGTAGCCTGATGGCACTGTCAGACTCCCTCAAAGCAGGTCTTCGCCATGCACAGCCCTGTGCATAGAACCTTCCCCGATGGGCTTGACTGTACTGGCAGCCCCTGGGTGTAGCAGGTCTGTTCATTCCACCAGTGGTCATGGAGACCACCGGTTAGAGCCTGGGCCAGCCTGAGCGTCTTGTGCTTTTGGTGGCATATTTTGCATCAGCCACTGTTGAGGAACAAAGAAGAGACTTGCTGGGTCCTGCAGGAAGGGGTTAAGCATCCCACTAGGTCATGTCCTCACTCCCATAAAGGTCTTGCGCTCAGGAAATGGAGTGTCCCCAGGGACACTGCAGCTGTGAGAAGCACATTCTCTGGGGTTGAGGGGCTAAGCCCTGGGTTTGAATCTCATCTCTGCCCCATTCTGGTGGGTGACATGGGCTGTCCTTTATTAGGGCATCACGGCCCTCCCTGGTACAATGTGATTGAAAATACATAGCCCACAAGCCTGTGTTAAAGGCAGCCGCACTGGCCAGCACACAGTGGGTGCTCAGGGCGCCCACCTCCTTCCAGTGGGAAATGCTATGCTCTCTCTTTTACTGCAGGAGGAGCCATTCAGCTTTGACCTCCCTGAAACCCTCTTCAACATCTCCAAGTTCTTGCTGCACAGCCTGACCAAGGCCACCCCCTTGGGCATCTCGAAAGTGTATCCTCCCCGCCCCCCTCCCAGCCCTCTGTCTAATGGCCCCAGGTCTCCACAGAGCACTTTGCTGGCAGAAGCGCCCTCTCTCAGCAGCCGCTGGGGAGTGGGGAGAGGCTCAGCTGGGCAGCTGAGTGCCCGGTGCCAAGGGGAGATTAGCTTCCAGGGCTGTTTAGCGGCCCCTGACCTGCTGTTCTGGCCAGCACCCTATCCCAGGCCTCCCAGAACTCACAAAGAAGGGTGGGGCTGGGACCAGGAAGCCCAGGCAGACCTTCTGCTGGAATCGGGGGGCGGGGCATGTTAGTCCAGGTGACAAAGCTGCCATCTAGTAGGGGTGGTGACAAGAGGCAAGACCTGTTTCAAGGATAGGTACACTGTGTCCAAGAGTAAAATGAAGGTAAGGCTGGGCCTAGTCAGGGACAGCTGCCCAGAGGAGGTTACCTCCAGTGCTCCAGAGTCAGGCCGCAGGGAAGATTATCAAGAGGGTGGGTGGTGTAGCGAGGCCCTGTGGGTCTACTCCTCCCCTGTCAAGGAGATACAGCAGGGCCAGAAGCACAGAGGAGAAATGGTCCAACCTTTGACAAGCCGTCTCCCTGTCCTCATCCGGCCGGTCCACCTGGCTCCTGGAGGAACGCCTCCCAGAAAAGCACCCCCCCGCTCACCGTTAAGAACTCATTGCCTGGAGGGTCCAGACTCATCGTTTACTCCTCAGGGAAGCGCCCCAAACAAATGGCCTTCACTGTGATAACCCTTTCACTGGCGGGTCAGGCTCAGCAAGGGAGTGCACAGCCATCCTTGCTACCCTCAGTTCCTGGATCTGACTTGTCTTAAAGTTCTGTTGAGTCAGCCTCTTGGCTAACTTGAGTGTCGAGCCTGCCCTGGTGGTGTCCAGTGGAAACACGGAAGTGGCGGCCGACAGGGTCCCGGGCAGGCGTGGAGGAGTTAGAGTGGACCAGCTAGGGAGACACAGCACAAGTTGCCGGGACAGTGTTAGAGAGGTCGTGCTGAGGAAGGAGAGTGAGGGCCGTGCCCTTGGGATGCCAGGGCCAAGCCGCTTTCTGGGGAGGCAGGGAGGGTGAGAAGGGCACAGCCAGGTTGGAGGTGACCTCATGTGGCGTACAGAGGTTTGTTGTCCTCCGATGAGGGGCCCAGAGGGACCCCAGAGAGCAGGGGAGTCTTGAGTGCTGTGTGGCCCCTGTGAGCCAGTCTACACCAGCTGGTAGGGCAGGGCAGGAGAACCCCTGGTGCCAAGTGTCCTAGATCTGGATTGGCAGGTGCAGCAGGGCAGGGAAAGCTACCAGGAGGCCCAGCGCCTTAAGTCAGGTTATGGCTGCTGTCTCAGCACCAAAGATGGAGGCTAGCCTAGGCTACATAGTGAGACCATGATGCCCCCACCTCTGCAAGAGAGGAGAGAGGAGAGAGAGAGAGAGAGAGAGAGAGAGAGAGAGACCAGAAAAGACCCTGTACCACCTTTGTCTCTGGAAAGATTCCTGGGCCTTGCCATCCTACAGAGATAGACCTCAGAATGAACAAATATCTCTTCAGTTCCTGACTATGGTCTGCTACCAGCACAAGATGCTTTTTCTAGCCCAGGGTGGGTGGTATTGGCTCCCTCCCACCTCTGCTGTCCTTAACCTTGCCGATGGCAGGAATACCCTCTTCACACTGGCCAAGCAGAGCAAGGCCCTGGGTGCCTACAAGCTGGCCCGGCATGCCTATGACAAGCTGCGGGGGCTGCAGATCCCCGCGAGGATCCAGAAGTCCATTGAGCTGGGCACCCTGACCATCCGTTCCAAGCCTTTCCATGACAGTGAGGTGAGGGCGTGACTCTGAGCCTGGTCTGGGGGCTGTTTGAAAGATGGCTCCCCTGCCTGTGAGCTCGTCTGTCCCCCCTGCTTAGCTGCCTGCCCTCTGCCCCCCACTTGGCCTGCTGTGCTCCAGCCCACCCTGATCTGGAGCGCTGTCAGCTCCTCCATGCCCAGAGACTGTCTCTTCCCTCAAGCCTAGCTCAGGGCTGACCCTCTTCCTGGGTGTCCCTGTGCTCCCCCAGGCCGCATCCCAACAGATTTCCTGCAGCATCAACAACTCAGATCTATATAGCCCCGATTTTAAGCTCAGAGCAGGGACTTGTCAATAGGCCTGGGTTCCAATCCTAGGTCTACCACGTCCTAGCCGTGCCTCAGGCTTCCAGTGCCTCAGTCTCCTGCTCTGTCAGATGGGTGTTTACAAACCCTTCCCCACAGGAGGGCAGAGGCCACTTGTGCAGCATCCATGGTGTGCCTGACACACTGCTAGAGCCTGGTGAGTGGCAGGAAGTGACAGTGGGTACAGTTTTTGCCAGGATGACAGTGTCCTGCTGAGGCCTGACATGGACGGAGTGTCTGGGTTAGTGGGCCGCAGATGGAGTCTTCAGTTCTGTCTGTAGGCCTCGGGCAGGCTCCCCACAGCATGCAGTTCTTTGCCCTGGGAGGGAGTGGATGTGAGCATACTTCTGGTTCAGCCTGGGCAGACACACGCGTGTTTTGTAGGAACTGGTACCCTTGTGCTACCGCTGTTCCACCAACAACCCGCTGCTCAACAACCTGGGCAACGTGTGCATCAACTGCCGCCAGCCCTTTATCTTCTCTGCCTCTTCCTATGGTGAGCCACTCCCTTGCTTCAAGACCTGTGACATTGTGCATAAACTGATGCCACCATGCCTTCCATGCAGAAGTGCTGTCAGGATCCAGAGACGGGGCCCAGCATGTCCCCAACCAGAAGCCCTACTCTCATCATAGTGACAAGCTCGGGTTCATTGTTCAGTCTGGGAGGCTGCAGGAGCTGTCCTGCCCACCCCGCTTCAAAGCAGCTGCTGTGGGGAGGGGGCATGCTCTGGTGTGAGCGACAGTCCCACGCTCCCCAAGGCTGTCTTCCAGCCCCTCCCTGTCCCTGCAGAAGTACTGCACCTGGTGGAGTTCTACCTGGAAGAGGGAATCACCGACGAAGAGGCTGTTGCCCTCATCGACCTGGAGGCTCCAAGACACAAGAGGGAGAGCAAATGGCAGGAGGTGGCAAGCAGTGGTATCCTGCACTCCAGGCCTGGGCCGGGCAGGACAGGGGCCTCCGTGTGGTCCGTGCCAACAGGCAGGGACGGAAGGAATGAGATCCAGAAAGACTGGAGGTCCCCACGTAGTGAAGACTAACATCAGAGCCCGTAGGCACGACAAGAGGGGCACCGTCATCTTCCTGTGAGGTCCCCTACCCTGTTCATGAAGGCACCGATCCTGCCTCTGGCCCACACAGCTAAGCAGAGGGAGTAGTGTGTATTCTTGAGGGACCCCCAGATTTCGACTCAGGTAGCTTTTTCATGCAGTGGTAGCAGTCACTACTCAGGCTGAAGCTCCAGGATGTCTACCCTATTCTCGTGGAGGCTTCTCTGTCCCCCTGATTCTGCTGTCCGAGTGCTTCGTCCTTAGGTAGTTACAGAGGTGGCCGCCAGTAGTCTGGCTGAAACCCTAGGACAGCTGATCCCCTGTGGGTATTTTTAGCATCCTTCGTGCTCCTCACTGGAACAGTCGGCCATACCCACTTAATCCCTACATGAGGCCCTCCTGCCTCTGCCTTATACCAGCTCCATCGCCACTGGGCAGCGGGAAGGGTGGTAGGACTGACTGGATTCCATAAGGGTTTTTGCCCTTCACTCCATGGCTGTGACTGCTGAGTTTCTCAGGCTGCAGCTGGGCCTATGTTCCCCACACTGTGAGTCATGGAGGATAAGGGAAGCAGATGGTCCCCATGGGGCCCCTTCTCTCCTTCTCTGGCCTGTGCCCTCCTCCCCATCTTCCACCTGGAGGCCTCTCCCAGCCACTGTACCACTCCCCCAAGTCTGTGAGAGATCAGCCCTGGCTGAGCTCCTGGGAGTGAATTGTGGGCTGGAGGGTGGTGCCTATGCCTTACTGGACCTCCAGCTCCATCCTTGACCAGAACTCTCCAGGTTCCCAGACACTGAGGCTGGATGAGACCGTGAACTCCCTAGGAGATGATGACCCGTTCACAGCCAAGCTGAGCTTTGAGGTGAGACGCCCCAAGAGTGGGAGGGTGCTGAGAGGCCTGGTGGAGAGCCATCCATACTTCCCCCAGGCACACAGGGACCCTTGGGTAGTGTGGCAGTTAGCTACAACTTCAGACATGGCAGTGGGAAAGAGAACTGGACAGCTTCCTGTGGTGACTGAGTGGTTCCAAGGACACTTCAGTGCTGGCATGGGGGGCAGGGCATGTCACTGTCAGGGCTGCCTGGAGTTGAGATGTGGTGGTGTCCCTTTGGCCACCAAGGATCCTAAGATCAGGCCAAGGATATAGCACCCATGTACATCCCCCCTCACAGCAAGGTGGCTCTGAGTTCGTGCCCGTGGTGGTGAACCGGTCAGTGCTGCGTTCCATGAGCCGAAGGGATGTTCTCATCAAGCGCTGGCCTCCACCGCTGCAGTGGCAGTACTTCCGCTCGCTGCTGCCCGACGCCTCCATCACCATGTGCCCCTCCTGCTTCCAGGTACCCAGCCTACCGCTGGCAGGCTCTCCTGCCCTTCCGTCCTTTGTATCTCCCTTGGGAAGCCGGGCACGTAGGGGAGGAGCATGAGCTGGCCCCAGCCTGCCCTTTGCATCTGCCCAGCTGGCTGCAGTAGACCTTACCTGGTTCCTGCTCTGCACTGCCCTGGATGC
This sequence comes from Peromyscus eremicus, assembly GCF_949786415.1. Taxonomy (NCBI): domain Eukaryota; kingdom Metazoa; phylum Chordata; class Mammalia; order Rodentia; family Cricetidae; genus Peromyscus; species Peromyscus eremicus. Next base: position 127,138,440 of record NC_081418.1, read on the forward strand.
GGGATGATGCACCTGTGGACTTCATTCAGAATGAAGAGCCCTCCAGTCCTATAGATCTGCTGTTGTTGGCAGCAACTCCCTGCTTAGCTGTTTCTCCTCAGGGCTTAGGGCACCTGGCCCTGCTTCCCTGTGTCATGGCTGTCTCTCCTCAGATGTTCCATTCCGAGGACTATGAGCTGCTGGTGCTCCAGCATGCCTGCTGCCCCTACTGCCGGAGACGCATCGACGACACGGGCTCGTGAGCCCTGACTGACCTCTGGGACCACCCGCTCCCCCGGCTCCTTGCTGTCCCCAGACTGTAGAGGAGAAAGAATTAAACCCTCAGAATGTGTCTCCTGTCCAGATGAAGTTTGTATATTGGGGAGGGGCCTCGCCTTGTGTAACCACAGATTTCCTATTTATGGCATTTCGTGCCTTGTAAATAGCGCCAGGAGATGCAGAAGAGAACGTACATATATTTTCTAAGAAAAAAAAATGTGTTACTTTCCGAAGGGCTCAAGTGTTCATGGCGGCCTGCTGGAGTCCGCAGATCTGCAGACCGTTACCGTGAACACTTTGCCAACAGATTGCCTCAATAACGGCAAATAAAAGGGCTACTCGTTTCCATCAGTGTCTGCGTTTCAGCAAATCCTATATTGTCTGCAACTTAATTTCCTTATGCAAAAGTGCACCTGTTTCTAATTTGATCGGAAAGGAACATTGCTTTTTCGTGCTTTTAAAACGTAATCGAATCAAATGGCAGCATGGGAAGGGGCAGGGACATGGATGTTTTTGTTGTTGTTTATTTATTTTGTTTGAATGAGGATCCATTTTGACAAGAAAATAAGATACCTGCCTCCAGTGAATAGTCTTGTCCTTGGAGCTCCTGGAGCCCGCCCTACACCAGTCAAGGGGTCCGCTTCCACAGGATACTCAGCCTTGTGGCTTCTTCCCTTCCTTCCTTCCAGGGCATGAGGCATGGGGGGTCCAGTTGGGATCCATAGAATGTTGGGGAAAGGGTATCAGGCAGAGTCTGGAAGGAGAACTCACACTGGGCACCTCTGTGCAGCCACAGCCCCTGTGCCGGTCGTGACTAGAAGAGCAGCAGGTGTTAGGGCGTCCAGCCTTGAGTGGGCACCTAGAGTTGTAATCTCGGAAGTCCTCCTGCATGCCACCTGCCCAGGGACAGGCAGCAACACCCGCCTCCCCACCACACACACAGTATCTTAACGGGCGGGAGCAGGGAGACTGAGCGGCTAGGAGCCATGCTGAAGACCTCCTTGTGAGGCTGGCAGTAGCATGCCCACTGCTGGGATGAGAGATGAGAGTAGAGTGAGCGACAGAGGTGAGGTGTGGTCCAGGCCCTCCCCACCCCCCTGCCTCCGTGGAGATGAAGGAAGGAGCCAGGCAAGGTCCAGGCCCTGCCCCCCAACACCCCCCCCCCCCCGCCTCTGTGGAGATGATGGAGGGAATGAAGGAGGGATCCAGACAGTTGTGCCAACACAACTCCTCCGTCGAGTGTCTAATTGCTTCTGATCATGCATGCTCTCTCTCGCACTAAACATTTATTAATGTGTTAGGATTTCCATTAGCGCGTGCCTTGAACTGAACTCATTTGCATATGGCTGGGAAAGAAGTGGGGTGAGGGAGGAAACAGCGCCAGCTACCCAACAGGCGTCAATCACAGTGACAGATCAGATGGTCTGTGGCTGGTGGGGGGGTGGGGGTGGGGGGGGGCTGTCTGAGACGCCGGCATGCATCCTCTCAGCCCATCACACAGAAATTCAGGAAGAGTCCTGCTGGGAGCCAAGCCCCCGAGGCTGAGCCGGGCCACAGCTCCAGTTCTTGCTGAAGCATCGTCATGTCTGGTCTGAGCAGCCTCTAGGGGTGCCCACACAAATAGTGAAACTGAGGCCCACAGGCACTCTCTGGTTGAGCAAACAAACGTACCTGCTGAACCGAAGTTGGACCCACACCCTTAGGCAGCCTTCACACTGAGCACCACGTTCTGCTTCTTCCCTACTGGATTCCATTTCCACCTCTGTACACAAGGCCCTTCAGCTTGGATATGGAGTTTTCAGCCATAGCCAGCATCTGCGAATGGAGCCCACAGTGACCCTGACTGAAGGAAGTTAGGACAGGGAGCTGGAGGTGCCAGTTCTGTCAGGAAGGGGATGGGATCAGGGAGAGGTGACGGCTGGAGCCCCAGAGCTTAGTAAGACTGTCAGGGCTTGTGTACTGATGCTGTGTGTCATGTCCACTGTGAGGAAGAGGAAGATGGCAGCTGATTGGCTGGGCCATACCAGGCGGGGTGTCTGTGGGTCTCCACTCCTTAACCTTTCCCTCTACATGGCTGCTGAAGCCAGGCGTCCCCATGGCCGTGCCTCAGGTTTGCATCCCTCTGTCGTGCCTCTTCCCTGGCCTGGGCTTTACACAGCGATGACAGGGGCATTGCGGCCACCACAGGCAAGGCCCCCATCTCTTGTTGACTGTTTTTTCCTCTTAACTCTCTTGGAGGCCTGCCACTCAGCTCCCAAATAAATCACACACAGAAAGACTTATTCTTTCTTATAAATGCCTGGCCTTAGCTTGGCTTGTTTCTAGCCAGCTTTTTTTAACTTAAATTATCCCATCTACCTTTTGCCTCTGGGCTTTTTCCTTTTCTTCTGTATATCTTACTTTCACTCTTACTCCATGGCTGGCTGGGTGGCTGGGTGGCTGGCCCCTGGAGTCCTCCTCCTCCTCTCGCTCCTAAATCTCTTTTTTCTCTCTTTTTCTTCTCTTTATTCTCTCTGCCTGCCAGCCCTGCCTATCCCTTCTCCTGCTTTGCTATTGGCCGTTCAGTTCTTTATTAGATCAATCGGGTGTTTTAGACAGGCACAGTAACACAGCTTCACAGAGTTAAATGCAACATAAAAGAATGCAACATGGGGTTGGGGGTTTAGCTCAGTGGTAGAGTCCCTGGGCTCGGTCCTCAGCTCTGAAAAAAAAAAAAAAGAATGCAACACATCTTTGCATCATTAAAGAAATGTTCCACAGCATAAACAAATGTATCACATCTTAAAATAATATTCCACAACACCCACCCTAGGACTGCTCCCTCATCCCTCATCCTGACTCCCAACACCTTCTGAGAGCACAGGAACAATTGTGCTCCTTCCTGCCTGTGACTCACAGTGGCTCCTCAGTGTCAGCTAGCCCCCAGGCTCGTGGGCCTGCCCCAAGGCTCTGAGGCTACCCTCTGAGGTGTGCAGGGGTCCTCCTGGCCACCTGTGCTCCCGTGAGACTTAATTTTCTATAGATTCTGTCTGAAAGGCTGCTAAGGCCAGAAGCCCCCCGGGCTCTGCCTCTTGCTGGCTCTCGTTGACACAGCTAAGGCAGAGCGGAACAGGGTGGGTGGGGCTCAGAACAAATGGCTGCTTCTCCCTGGTCATCCGTCCGCCGCCCTGAGATGGCACAGCACTCAACACAATAGAGTGGGTAGCGAACATCAGGAGAGGACTGGACACCTGTCTCCTTCCAGGTTCCCTTGACGTCCCCAGCAAGGCCCTGGTGACACAGCCAGGAAGACTAAGCCACAGGTGAGAAGAGAAGGAGGGGCCTGCTGACCCAGCAGCACTTTTCCTTCTGGGGCTTAAGAGCTATTAGCACTGGTGGCTTAAGTCCCTAATCCCCCGTTCAGTGCCCTGCGACTGCCCGTACCTCTGAGTGGCCAACATGGCGGTAGCTAGCCTCAGAGATGGCTTCCCAGGGCCCTGGCATCCAAGCACCTCACAGTTCTTCATAGCCCAGCCCCAGTAACCCACACTCCTGAGAGGACAAGAACCCAGGCTGCAGGTCACCGGACTCGGTACTCCACCTCCACTGAGGGTTCCTAGCCTACAGGGACAGTGTGTCTTGAACACCTACCACCGTGGGCCAAGAGCTGAACACGCAGAAAAACGGGCTCAGCTGACCTGCATTCCAGATACACGAATGAGTTTGGTTCAGTAGGAGGACAACAAGACGGTCTGCGAGGGTGGTCCTCAACCTTCCAAATGCTGTGACCCTTTAATACAGTCCCTCATGTTGTGGTGACCTAACCATAAAACTATTTTGTTGCTACTTCGTAACTGTAATTTTGCTACTGCTATGAATAGTAATGTAAATGTCTGATATGCGACCCCCAAAGAATTCGTGAACCACAGGTTGGGAACCACTGGTCTAGCTGGTGATAAGGCAGATAGCCACGCCATGGGGCCTGGCCCTGGAGTGGAGAGTGGCAGTAGTAGCTGTCCTTGGAGACCTGAGAGAGGAGCAGGACTGAGGTGACAAGTCCCATTAGCCTGCAGGGGCAGGTGTTCAGGAAGGGGTGCCACTGCGCTGGCTCAGGGCCTGAGTGGGACATGAAGGGGGTGCAGAGGAGCCAGGGCACATCAGTTGTGCCGGTGGGGACAGCGGGCCGGGAGCAGTCTGTATGTTTGTTGTGCCCCGGGTTTCCCAGGCCCAGCAAACAGAGGCCCAGAGGGGAAAGTGGGATTTTTCAGGGTATCCTGGTGACTCCGAGACACAGGCTAGAATCTGTGCCTCCTCTTGGATGACCACTGCTTCATCTGAGCCCGTGTGACACGGCACAGCCCTTTCCTCTAGTGACTTGCTTTGATGAGGCAGGGAGGCGGAGCCTCTCCTCTGGACTGTGTTGATAGGGGAAGGAGAACGGCGGTAGAAACCCACAGAACTTTGTGGACTGTGTGGTGATAGCCCTGGCAGTTGCTGGCCAATCACGTGACCTCAGTGGCCCACTGTGGACTCCAGGCCTCAGTCTCTGCAAGGGAAGATGCATAGGCGAATCAGAGCTGATGACTTCCAGTGACTATCTCAACTCCGAACTTGTCTCACTGAAGCAACACACTGTATAGACCCCGGTGTCCCCTCATCTCAGTGACAGCTTTCAACCTGTGAAGTTGCATCTGTTAACCCACCTCAGAGAGAGGCTGCGCTTCCCCACGAGACTTGCCCACCCACTCACTCACTCACTCACCCACTCACTCACTCACCCACTCACTCACTCACCCACTCACTCACCCACCCACTCACTCACCCACTCACTCACCCACCCACCCACTCACTCACTCACTCACTCACCCACCCACCCACTCACTCACCCACTTACTCACCCACTCACTCACCCACTCACTCACCCACTCACTCACTCACCCACTCACTCACTGGGTCAGCAGGTGTTTGCCAAGCTCCTACTGTATCCAGTCCGCCCTGCAGGTTCACATTAGAGCCCAGGGGATGGGCAAAGCCCCTGAGGACAGCTTCTGAGCTGTCCCCAGCACTAGCTGGCTGCCAAGGCTGCTGAGGTGCTGCTGAGCTGGGTGGGGGTCAGGGTAGAACTGGGGGTGACCACCAGGGTCATGTCAGAATCAAAGCCTCCACCTTGACCTCATTAACGTTGGTCTTAATCACCAAGCCAAGCTCCTTCAACTGCTAGAGGCCAGCTCCCAGCCCTTGACACACATGCCAGTGCTGTGTTCCTCTTCTGCAATCGGGACTGGCAGGAAACGGGGTTGCTTTCCTGAGCAGACAGATCTAGGAATCCCAGGTGTGAAGAGACTGAGCAAGAGAGAGCTTAAGGGCCCTGAGGCTCAGAGGCGAACACTTCCCTGACCAGGCTCCTACCCAGCTCCAGGGCCTGGGTACCTGTGTGGCAAGTGGCATGGCGTTTTCTCCCATCACCAGTTCTTAACCCTCACTTTCTTAGAGCAGTCTTCAGAAGCTGTATGGTCTGACTTCTGCACAGTGGGAACTTTCCTTCTGTTCTTTGTTCAGCCCTCGTAAGGGCTACTCACCACCATCTCCCTCATGGGGTGCTAGCTTCCTGCAGCCTGTGCTTTCTTGTCTCCTGTGGGCCCCCAGAATGAAACCCCTTGCCTGGGACTTAGTGGGTACTCCAGGCACGTGCCAACTGGACAGTGGTCCTAGAGTAACCTATACATGGGGGCCTCCGGGAACCCCAGCTACATGGCAGAGATGCTGGCCTCATATCCTCAGACACCAGGCTAGTCCAGGACCAGCCTCCCCCCAGATTGGCATCCCCAGCAGACCAGTACCAGCATCTCTCAGCCTGCACAGGGTTCTGAAGCCCTGAAGCCCCAGGTCTCTGGTCATCCTCTCTGCCCCTGGGATTCACCCAGCTGTATGGCCGTTGCTTTCTAGATAAGGCAAAACTTCTTAGGCCCTCGCCATGGCCTCCAGGCCCCACGCACTCACCTAAATAACCTAGCAGCCTGCTTCCTCACGCGGGGTCCATGTCCTGCCCCACCTGAGCAGGCTATCCCCATCTCCATAGCCCATGGTCATCCCTCCCTGGACTGGAATGTGTTTCTTCCTCTGGCTGAGTCTTGCTCAGGCCAGAAGCACTCTAAGCAGGGCCATGGCCTCCTTCTTGATCTCCCAGGTGGCTGGCTCATAAATGTTTAATGAACAAGTGAGTGAGCAAATTCCAATTGAATGCAACAAATTGTTATCGAGCTGCTGAGCCTCGGGTGGGGTGGGGTGAGATGGGTGGTAATGGACCGAGCTGACTGTGCTCAGATCTGTCCAAATGAGCTAGTGCCAGGGCCAGGGGATCGGGAAGGGATGGGGTAGGTGAGTTCAGGAAGTCAGTAATAACACAGAGAAATGGACTTAGGGTCCTAAGACCCCAGTCCCAGCCTGAGGCCACCAGACTGACATGGGTAGAAAATTCCTGGGGGACTCTGGGGAAGACAAGATGAGACACTCTTCCTTTACTCAAGGGCCTCCACCTGGTGTCACCTTGGCCCCGCTGCAAGCCAATTAGGCCCCAGTAGCAGCAGTGGGATTAGTATTCTTAGTATGATATCTCCCAGATGCTGAATCAGCCCCTGGCTTAGGGAGAGAAGGTCACTTTATAAGGGTCTGGGGGGGGTTGATGCCTGGAGTTGTGCTGTGGGAGCTGTAGGTGGCTGAGCTCGCCAGGCAGCCTCGGTCTCTGTTGACGAACAGCCCGTGGGGCAGCCTCGAGGGCCGCAGCCATGAACGGCACGGAGGGCCCTGATTTCTATGTGCCCTTCTCCAACATCACAGGCGTGGTGCGCAGCCCCTTTGAACAGCCACAGTACTACCTGGCGGAACCCTGGCAGTTCTCCATGCTGGCTGCTTACATGTTCCTGCTCATCGTGCTGGGCTTCCCCATCAACTTCCTCACGCTCTACGTCACCGTACAGCACAAGAAGCTACGCACACCGCTCAACTACATCCTGCTCAACTTGGCCGTGGCTGATCTTTTCATGGTCTTCGGAGGATTCACCACCACGCTCTACACCTCACTGCACGGCTACTTCGTCTTTGGGCCCACAGGATGTAACATCGAGGGCTTCTTCGCCACACTGGGTGGTATGAGCAGAGGGACTGGGGTGTAGTATGGGAGCCAAGGGGGCAGGAAAGGGCCTAGGGAGGGTCTGCAGCGGGGGCTAGTGGGTCTCTCTCCCACTCCTCTTCAATCGCTGTCGTCCCAAGGCCTTGCTTATTCATTGACAACACTGTGGTGCTGAGCTAGGCTGCTGTTTAGAGCAAACATTGAATGCTCATCTGTCTCCTTTTGAGTAATGCAAGAAATGAGGGTTTAGAGAGGTCAAGGGCTCACTGGGGAGCCATGGTGTGTGAGGGTATCCTATGAGGCAGCTGAGCTGGTGCAGACTCAGACTGAGCACTAGGATGAGCTAGAAACGGCACACAGGTCCAGGTCCTTCATGAGTGTCTCTGGTCCAGGTGAGGATTGGATCAGTGTACTGGGCATCTACGTGACTGCCTTCCCGACCCTGTTGGCCTGCACCATACGTGCCTGCTCCATACTCTGGGAATCTCAGAGGATTCATTTGCTTCTGTTCTTTTTCTTTCTACCTTTGGGGGAGGGGCACAGTCTTGTAGTCCAGACTGGCCTTAAACTATGTGGCTGAGGACGCACTTGAACTCCTGATCCTCCTGCCTCAGCTTCTCAAGTGCTGGGATCACAGGCGTGGACCGCCTTACCACACCAGGTGTTTCCAGACATTTTCTCTCACTTGGCTGGAAAATCAATGAGGCTGTCACAGGAACAATGGAGCCTGTTGAGCTGAGGAAGCTGAGGCAGGGAACAGCAAAAGACACATTTAGAGATGTGGCAGGGCCAGAGTCAGAGTCGGGGTCCCCCAACTGGGACCCAGTGATGTCGCCAGTAGATGTAAGAGGAAACGGGAGAAGCGGGCATGACAAAGCCCAAAGCCAGGTCTAGCTTGCTCAAGTCCCAAGGATGCTGTCTTATCCCCCCCTTGCCCAGGTTGCTGCCTTGGTGGCACTGTTGGGCATCTCTGTTACCGTCTGTGATCACAGCCCCCCAGTCTCTGGACAAGCTAGGGTGCCAGGCTAGTCAGCTTGTCTCACGGGGTCAGGCCCAGGCCGCACCTGTCATCCAGAAATTCTTATTGGTGGCACTCCGTTACTTCTCTTCCTGCTAAAGCACCAGCCAGTGTGTGGCCCGAAGCCACAGGTCCAGCCCTTCTGCGGCAGTGTCTCTCATGATCTGAAAGCTCTAACCTAACGGAAAGGCTCTTGGTTCTTTAGAGTTCCTTTGCTCACTTCCTCTGGCACATGGATTCTTCATCCGCCTCCGTCTTCCTGGCTAGTCCAAACTCACTGCATCTCTAAGGCCTGACTCAAGTCCAATGCAGAGGCTTCCACGCTGTCTTCTCTGGGGCTCTTAGCTCTCTCTGGTCTGAGGTCAGAGCTGGAGGACTGATGGCTGTCAACTCCCTTACAGGTGAAATCGCCCTGTGGTCCCTGGTGGTCCTGGCTATTGAGCGGTATGTAGTGGTCTGCAAGCCCATGAGCAACTTCCGCTTCGGGGAGAACCATGCCATTATGGGTGTGGCCTTCACCTGGGTCATGGCGTTGGCCTGTGCTGCTCCCCCACTCGTCGGCTGGTCCAGGTAATGGCACTGAGCATCCGGTCTGGCAAGGCCTTTGTGGGATTCCCATTCGGAACACAGAGCCTGTGGGCTGGTTCCGTTATATTACACAGTCTTGCCCCTAAAACTATCCTGGTAACTTTCCCAGGCCAAGCAAGGTCTAGGCAGGGGAGAAAGGAGGGGAAGACAACAAGTCTGATTTTAACTCTGAGACCCATGGCAAGGGGAACCCTGGACACCCCAACCCTTCACCTTGGCCGAGCCCCTAATCCTCAGCTAAGCCAAGGCCAAACTACAATCCTCTTTGGTTGAGTTCTCCTGGGCATGGGGCAGCTTTCTCTGACCTTGGACCTCAGCACCATGGGGAAGCTGAACCTTCCCAACATGCATGGTCTCAGGAGCTGGGTCCCATCCAACCTCTAGGTCACCATCTCCAAATGTAGGCAAGATAAGGTAGGGTAGGGATAGTGGTTTGGTACCCAGAAGCCTCAGACCTCCCTTCTCTCCTCATATCTCTTCCCCATCCTCTGGGAGCCCACCTAGAGGTCCTTGCTGAATCAGAGCCCATCACCCCATGCTGCTCTTTCCACATCTTCATGCACTTGGCTCGGCAAGCCTGTACACATACACTCAACGGACAGTCTAGGATTTCTGAGTGCAGTCCAGTGTCACCATCCTCAGACACGATCACAACATCCTTGTTTCTAGAAGCTGCCCAAAGTCCCGTAGATGGTAGCAAGCCCATCCTGAGTGTAGAACGCGTTGCTGTTGCTAGGAGACGCACATCTTCAAACTGCTGCATTTACAGGACAGGCCTCAGCCCTCCTCCCCAGCACCCTCTGCCAACTCACTTAAACCACCAAAGGGCAGCAGGCTGGTGGAAAAGAGCGGTGTGGTCAAGTGGCAGGAAGCTTGAGAGTCGCCCTCAGGGCAGAGACGGATAAGTCTCACCTGGCGATGGGGCCAGCAGGTAATAACGATACCATGCTTCCCAAGGCCTGCAGGAGCTCCAGCCTCCATGGACCCCACACTTAGGCCCAGCTGAGCGTGTGTTCCCTTCCAACCCTATTGTCCCTTGCACTGACCCTCAGGTACATCCCCGAGGGCATGCAGTGCTCGTGCGGGATTGACTACTATACGCTCAAGCCTGAGGTCAACAATGAGTCCTTCGTCATCTACATGTTCGTGGTCCACTTCACCATCCCTATGATCGTCATCTTCTTCTGCTATGGGCAGCTGGTTTTCACAGTCAAGGAGGTACGAGTGGGGGGCTCAGTGTGTGTCCCTAGGCCCGTGCTGGGTGGCCAGAGCTGGGTGCCAAGGTATGTATGGACCCCCGGGCTGGACACAGGTCTGTACCCCTGTAGGCGGCTGCCCAGCAGCAGGAGTCAGCCACCACGCAGAAGGCAGAAAAAGAAGTCACCCGCATGGTCATCCTCATGGTCATCTTCTTCCTGATCTGCTGGCTTCCTTACGCTAGTGTGGCCTTCTACATCTTCACCCACCAAGGCTCCAACTTCGGCCCCATCTTCATGACCCTGCCGGCCTTCTTTGCCAAGAGCTCCTCCATCTACAACCCGGTGATTTACATCATGATGAATAAACAGGTACCTGGGATGGCCGGGTGGGGGTGGGGAGTGAGGGGAAGGAGGGGAGGGGAGGGGAGGGGGCAGGAGAGAGGCTCTGCGGAGACCGCTAGCAGGCCGTGAGCTCTCAGGCCGGGACCTCCCAGTCTCCGGGTAACCTGGGAGAAAGCCCTCCAGGTGGGGGGCACCTGCTCCTGTGAAATACATCTGGCCAATCATTCTGGAAGTCTGCTTTGCAAGTCAGCCAGAAGTCAGGCACACACCCGTAATCTAAACACCGAGGCAGGCGGATCCTGAAATCCAGGTCAGCCTGGGCTACATGGTGATGTGTATCCCCCCTCCAAAACAGGGTGTGGTCGTGCACCTCCATACCCCAGCATTCATTCGGGAGGCTGAAGCAGGCAGGTCAGAAGTTCAAAGCTATCTTAGACCATACAGTGATCTGGCGGCCCACCTGGGCTGCATGGAGTCTGTCTCAAAATACATCCAGAAAATGTCAAGTAGTTACAAGACTGGGAATGGAATGATTCCACTGTTTGCAAAGCTGAAGAAGTTGCTGAAAATGTTAGAACCGGGAGAAGAGAGAACAAGCCGCTGTTAAAAGCCAAGGTCTCTCTGCAGAAAGGATGTGGTCTCTGGACTTAGACTCTGGGTTCATGTCCTAGCTCTGCCACATTCAGACTGTGTGACCTAGGGAGTCAGATGTCTCCCTCTCTGGGCTTTGGTTTTTCTGTTTACAGGGAAGGGCCAAATCCTAATTACAAGAGATCAATCACAGAAGGTCCTAAGCATTCACAGGACACTGCGGAATATCATTTGATGAAAACCCTTGTGCTGGGTTCCTGGCATCTCTGGTGGTGGGGCAGCATACACTTAGCAAGCTCCCCCAAGGAGCCAGACTTAGTGAGGGGACATGCTGTGGGTGGTGGGCTGAAGATGGGCAGGGTGGTGGGGCCTAGTCCTGACTGGCACCCTTTGCCTTCCAGTTCCGGAACTGCATGCTCACTACCCTCTGCTGTGGCAAGAATCCCCTGGGTGATGATGAGGCGTCTGCCACTGCCTCCAAGACGGAGACCAGCCAGGTGGCCCCAGCTTAAGCCTGGCCAGAGACTGTGGCTGACTGTAGGAGTCTCCTGTCCCAACCCACCCCAGCCACAGGCCCCACCAGGAGCAGCACCCGTTGGAATGAGGTCATGCGGACTCCCTCAGTGTTTTTTTTTTTTCATTGTTTCTAATCGATTTATAAAAGAAAACTGAGGCTTCCCACTCAACAGGAACAGCCCAAGAAAGGACATCCATCCACTAAGACCCCCAACCTGGAGTCCCCAATTCCCAGGGGCCAGTGGGATCTGTAACCCTTCCCCCTAGCTTGTCTCTCAAAAACATGGCAAGTGTCCCAGCTTAGGGCTAAGTGTCTAGGACAGAATGGAGCACACAGTAGCTGATTAATAAATGGTAGCTGGATGAAGGGAGGAATGAGTCACTGAATGAGTGGAAATGTGTGTGAGAGGATTGATGGAGGGGAACATGTATGTCCTCAGGTGCCCAACCTGGCAGATCCAGTCATGTTTGGCTGGAATCTATAGGCAATTGTTCTTACACCCCTACCCTGGTTTTCTCCCCCAATTCCCATATGGAAATCCCAAATCCCAGGCCCTGATAGCATTTGGCTGCTTCAAAGACAGAGAGATGGAGACGGGGAGAGGGAAGGAAGGAGGGAGAGAGAGAAAGGGAGAGAATGTGTGTGTGTGTGTGTGTGTGTGTGCAAATACTTTGTATATAAACAGCACAGCTGGTAGTTGCATTACAAATAATATCAATTAATTAACCATCCTGATAGTCTCTGCTAGTTAGTGACTGCTTGGGAATTGGCTGGGCCCAAGCACTCAGTCAGGGTGTTTCCCCCAGCCCCAGTAGACTTTTACCAGTGACCTAGGTCTTCAGGCCTGCACAGGGCTGGAGCTGGATCACAGAGATGGCAATAACAGCAATGTGGGCTACAGCTATTAGGACTGAGAAAGCATTGTGGCCAGGGTCTCAGACAAGGCCTGGCTCTTTCCTCCAGTGTAGCATCCTTGGTTCATGTCTTCCAATCCTACTTGGCCTGAGACCTAGCCCTTCTTCTTGGCTTCTGGACACATTTGCTCTTCCACACCAGCAACCAGGTAGCAACAGTTCCAGGCCAGTATGGAGTTCTAGAAGCCATGCTTATCTGCCACCCTCAAGGAATGGCTTAGTTCCTGATGACATCCTTGTTCGGAAGAGCTCAGAAACACAGTGTGAGACCTGGCCAGACCTCCTCCCTAGAGTGCTCATGAATCCAGTTCCTAGCCCCCTTGCTGGATATACTGTTTTCCTTGGCATTTGGTGTTTTCTTCATCCAAGAGAGTCTCGGGTTTTAGGTCAACAGGAACACTGGGGGCACCAGAATTGAGCAGCTTCAGTCTGCATCCCTCCTCCACAGAACCACAGCTGGGCCCCCAGCAGGCCCAGTTCTGCCTGGGGATGGAGGCAAAGGGGGGCATTAAAAGCTCAGCTCCTCACTCGGTGGCAGTGGTGGTCTGTTGCTCTTAAGCTCTTTACTTACAAAATGAATGGAAACTGGGAAGCTTCTGTGATCCCTGTCCAGAGAGGGCTAGACTGTGTGGGGACAGCAGTCCAGGTCCCTAGAGAATGTGATAGAGCAGCCTCATCAATCTGAGAAACTCAGCTTGGGTGGGATAGAGACATGGTGACCTCTTTAAGCCTCTGTATCTGCAAAGAAGAGCTTAGACCTGCCCTTGAAGGGATTAGATTAGAGCTAAGGGACTTATGTGGCCAGCCCACTTCCTGGCATGCTGAAGATGTTGGTACACTCTGGAATTCTAAGCCTTGGCTCAGAGCTGCCCTTACCAGGACAACCCCACCTAGCAAGGGAATGGGACAGAGCCTCAGATGTGGAGTGACAGTTCCTCCAAGGAGGAAAGAGTGCCAGGGCCTGGGATGGAAGCCCCTCAGTGCTGTGGTGGCCAAGGGCAGGGGACAGTAAAGGGTTATCTTCTCTGCTGTCTCAATAGGTGATATCAGTGAGGGTTCATTTGGTCACAAGTGACAGGAAACCCAAACCAGCTGCTGAAACAGAGAATGATCTCATTGGCTTGTAGACATGAAACCACCTCCCCTCCGCTTCAGGCTGGCTGGATGTAGAAACTCAGACCTGTGACCCTTTGTGTCTCTCTCCTGTGTTGACTTTACTCACAGGCCTATCCCTAGAAGTGGCAGAATTGTCTGCAGTCCTAGGGCCAGCAACCCCTCCAGAAAGAAGCTTTCCTGACCCTTATTATAACCATCGTGTCAGATCAGGTTCTTATTGGGCAGATCTAGTTCACCTGATTATCCCTAAGCCAATCAGCATGTCTAAGATAGAGCTTCATCTTGATTGGCCAGGGCTGAGTCACCTGATTACCTCTAAGTCAATCATCACGCCTGAGATGGAGATTCATCTTCTGATTAACTAGACCTGGGTCACCTGATCACCTCTAAGCCAATCACTATGCCTGATATAGGGATCCCTCAATTGTCATGTGTTCCAATACCACAAGATGAAGTTGACTTCACATATTAAGAAGTCTATAGGATGTGTTCCCCAAAAGAAACAAGGGGAACAGGATCAGGACCAACACAGAGGGATGGGGGCTGGGAGGTGCTAGACAAGGCTCCTGTGTGTGATGTGTGGGGTATTACCATGGCTGCCACAGCTCTGGTTGTTTCCCGTGATTTATGTATGGTTAGGGGTGGCTGTTGATGGGATACTTTAGTTGCCTGGTCTTGTCCTACCTCACTCTTCCACGCCCAGTTCATTTGTTCTGTGGAGTATGTCACCTTTGCCCCTGCTTTCTCCTTTCTAGGAAAAATACTCTTGTTGTCATGGTGAAAAGCAGCCTCAGCTCTCTCCTTGTCACTTGTCACTGTGGGTATAGGGTGAAGGGCTGCTGACCCAGGCTGGGATGTGGAGTTCCCACAGGACCACTTGCCAGGCTCTAGACAAGCAGCATTTGTGGAGCATGCAACCCACTCAGCCTATCACAGGTCAGACAGGGCTGTCACCCCAGTAAAGAGACACCACCTCAGATAGCCTGGGATGCCCCAGAGAAACATAGTGCCAGTCCCAGGGCAAGTCCCTGGACTACCCAGGCCATGACTCTGAGCTGAAAGTGACATACTTCTCAGCTGGTAGAGGGTGAGAGAGTCTCTGTAACTGTGTCCATCCGTGGTCCCTTTACCTGCGAGAACATTGGGTGTGACCCCAGATATATAGGGAATCAAATAGGAGCACTAAAAGTCAAATACCTACTGATAATCATAAAGAAACTTACTGTAAAGTAAGTCTTTGGTATATATGCAATTTTACAATTGATTAAAGATTAAAATAAATTTGCATACTAATGAGATGGGTGTGCTTACTTTTTCATAAGGAATTAGATCTTGGCTGAATATTTAGTGATATAGGACACAGCATCTACAACGTTCCTCAGAACTGGTTGATATTTTGATTTTATAATCATCGATGCTGAGAATGCCTCTTTGCATAAATACATAGTATCACATGACAGAAGTACATCTAGGCTGTTTCAGAAATTGTTGGAAATTGTTTCCTTATCCCAGTCCAAAATTTTACTGAACAGTGTGTGTGCACGTGTGTGTGCGCGCACGCATGCTCACACATATGCCTGTATATACATGTACATGTGGAGATGCTATCACCTGTGTGTATAAACGAAGAGAAGCTGGGGTTACAGATGGGGGTCACCCCAGCTTTTAATGGGTCCTGGGGTTCCGAACTTAGGTCCTCATCCTTGCACAGCAATTACAGTACTGAGGAAGACATCACCCCAGCTCCCAAGTGAATGGTTTATGTCCGAAACTCAAGTCAGCGATTCAAACAGAAGTTTTTAAGATCAAACATTCTAACACAATGCAACCCCAAAATAGATTAATTTGACCCTTACGTGCTGAAGGATGATGGTGGGAAAATATTAAATGTCTTTGTTTTCTGCAATTCAACTATTATGTTCCAACAACACAGAACACTGTGTACAGCAAAAACAAGCAAACAAAACCCTGGGGTTCACAACATCTGAAATGATGTCTGGAATCTGAGCTGTGCTCCAGGCAGTTTGTTGGTGCCACATGGTGCGAAGGCATGCGCAGTGCAACATGCACGAGGCTTTGTGAAGACACGTGATGTAACACTAGTGAGCACATCTAACACACCTCAGATTCACACCTCTGATTTTGAGTTAATGCAAATTTTTTTTAATCACATTTTGTTTATCGTACCTGTCAGGGGAGGGGGAACACATGCATGCCACAGTGCGAATGGGGATGTCAGAGGATAACTTTTAGAAGTCAGTTCTCTTCTGTCACACGGGTCCCAGGGTTGGAACGCAGCTCATCAGCTTTGCCAGCAAGCGCCCTTTCCGGCAGAGCCGTCTTACCTGCCCTTGAAATACTTTTTGATCGTTGTGTGTTCAGAAACCTTTTACTGTTCTCAAAGTTCTGTTACCGCCACATTCAAGGGCAGGACCCTGTGTGGGCTTGAGACCCACAGCCTAAGAACGGGGGGTCAGAAGGATCAAGGAAACATCAATATGAATGACACTTCATACAGCCGTTGTTCAATGCACACGGCTTCCCTCCCAGGGGTGAGGCCAGGGTTCAGAGGAAGCAGCCTCGGTGGAGGGTCTTGTGGGCAGAGATGAGCTTGATGGAGATCCTAGGAAAGGAGTGCTAGGGCTCTAGCTTCTCCTCTTCACCTTCTGTTGGTGATCTCTTAAGTTCTAGCTGGGCACCTGACAGCGCGTTCCTGCTTCCCTCTCATCTGCAAGGCTCAGAAGCATGCAGACTCTGAGTTGTGCATTTCACAGAATGGAAGCGCCCTCCACTTTCCTCTGTTTTCTATCTTGCTGGCTGAAATGTGGTCATAGTGACTGGACTAGCCACAGCCATGCTGAATCATGAAATGGACCCTACATACCAACAAGTGCAGAGGGCGAAGAGAGGACCTGGCTCCCCTGGAGCTGCCTCCAGTTGGATCCTCGCCAGCCAGGGTGACTTAAAGAGCTTCTGAAGGGATGGATGGCTTCGAGAAGGAATGGTTATTTGGGAATCACCGCACCTTTCTTAAGTAGCACAGAGGAGCTTGGGAAGATCCAACGGCTTGCCCACTCAGAACTTCAGCCTCTTCATGTGTAAATAAAATGATGAAGAGGCCAGTTTATACAGACATCAGGCATGGCAGTGGCTGAAATTTCACTGCAACCTGATTCACTGCAACCTGATGCACTGATGGACCGGAGTTAGGGAATAAATGCTCCAATGTCCTGATGGCACAGGAGCTGGCACCATACAAAGCAGGGGCACTCTGATCATCTCAGAGTTCAGGACATTTATCTCTGAAGCTGGAGCAAGTCCCAGGGTGGGTGGGAGGAGAAGGTTCCAGAAGGAAGGCAACACCTCACTGCCGGCCCCACGGGAGAAGTCAGGAGGTTGGCAGAGGGCGCTGCTTCTGCTGCAGTCCCAACTTGCCATCATCTCCCTGTCAAGTGGCAAAGCCCTTGGAGAATTTTTAGATCGCTGCGTTTTTCCCAAACTTCCTTCCCAACACAAAACTCGCTCCTGGCACAGCCTGGGAGCAGGGTTTCAGCAGAGCTCGTGGGAATGTTTACACCACAGAGTCTCTGCATTTCTCAGTTCTTGGAAACGCCCCGCAAATGGATCAAAATTGCAGCCCCCATTGGTGCCAGCTCCCGTTTGCCTCTTTGCCTCCCTGGAGCCCTTTCCCTGTCTAGTCCGGGGCCAGCAGCAATTTGAGGTCTCTGTTCACTCAGTGGAGCCACAAAACCACAGCGGCAAGACTGGAGGACCTACTGTGTGCCAGTGTTGGGCTGGGTGCCACAGACAGCCCTCCTCCGCCACAGAGCTCAAGAGTCAGAGGCCCATAAGTCCCAGCTGTGACTCAGAGTGCTGGAGGCTTAAGAGTTGGTGACTCTTAAGCCTAGCGTAGCCGCAACCTTGTGCTGTGTGACAAACACTCCCAGAATTCACAGCTTAAAACAACGAATCACATATCCTTTCTTCTAGCTCTAGGGACTAGCTGGGTGATTCTGCTGGTGGGGATCTAGCTTTGACCATCTCTTCTGGGGATCTTTCAAGCATGGTCAAGTGAGGGATTGGCTGATGACTGACTGGTGGCTGGGTGACAAGTGACTGGACCATGGGTCTCAGCATCCAACAGACTAGCCAGGACTTGCTCCCATGGCAATCGGATCAGGACAGCACCATTCACATGGTATCTCAGCCACACAAGGCTAGCACTGATCTAGGGCTGAGCACTTCAAAGCCTCATTACATGTGGGGTAGATGAGGACAGAGATAGAAACTCCAGACCATCTGTACATTAGTTTGACATAGAAGAAGCACAAAGCACGATGTCCTGGTATTAGTCATAGCCTATTCAAAGGCCACACGGTGGGAGTTTTAAAAAGTTTGTTACTGAAAGTCGAACCCAGAGTCTCAGGGATGCTCAGTCCCCACTCAACCACTAAGCCACAACCCCAGCCCTACCGGCAGTGTGGCTGAATTGTGGAATTTCAGGGAGAGGAGAGCACCATGAACCTGATGGAAAAACTCAAACTTTTCCCCAAAGGAAGTAGGGAGCCATGGAAGGTTCTAGAAACGGAGTGAGATGTGTTTTCACTGCAAAGACCGTTGAGGGCCACCGTCTTTCTCAAACCAGACCTGTGATGATGGTGAGCTCTCTGGGGAAGTCCCAGAAAATAAAGAGATCACACGCAGAGGGAGACATATGTAGGTCTACTTTAAACCATCCTCTGACCTTCCCCTCCCCCAAGGTAATTGCTGATACCACACTGGATGGAGTCCTGGGAGAACTGCTTCCAGGATGGCCTCCTCGTTTTCACAGCTGTGGGCCATTCCATTGCGAACAGGCCACAACTGACTTAGCCTGCTTCTACCTGAAAAGATTTTACTTTGCCTTGAATTTCTGCTGATACTGGGGCAAAGTCCCTGTGTGTAAGGTCCAGGGAGGGGTGGGTGCACCATGGGGCAAGTTCATCTTTGCTCCTGAAGATGTCGAATCGCATCTGAGGTGGCTGACCCGTCAGCCTCCCCCAGCTCCTGTGTAGTTTCCATACATCCTTGACAGTCACTGTAAGAAATGCTTGCCTCATATTTCACACGAGAAATACTGACATTCAGCCAGGAGAGCGACACAGCTTGTTTCGATCCACTCTCTCTTGTTTCTGTTTGGTTTGACTCTCTGAGTCAGGGGTTTGCTATGTAGCCCAGGCTAGCCTCAAACTCCCTAGCCTCAGTGTCCTCAGTGCTGGAACAACAGACATCAGCCACCCGGTCTGTATAAGACCTTGGCATATAGACTGTAGCGTGTTTTACAGCAAGGGAGCAATATACTCAGGCCTGTGTGATTCACGGCAAAGTTGCTGCTCTTTTCCATTCTTCTAGATGACACAGCCCTTCCTAGGAGAGAGGTGGAATGGCCAGGCTTAGGGGGACCCCTTCCCAAGTCATAGCCCTGGCAGGGCAGATGGTTGGCTCTGTCATCCTGGCCAGTGTTCCAGTGTTTGGGAGTGTGATGGAAACAGTGACTTATGCCTGTCCCAGTGTGAGTGTCTTTGAGTGCCAAGGACACTGAGGACAGTGGCCATCAGCCGAGGCAACATGAGAGCTTGTCACAACCTCCTCCTGCATCTCAAACTGTAATATAGTCTAAACCACCAGAATCACACAGAAGGAAGGAGCAGACTGAGAGCCTTCCTGGCCCAGGGGAGGCCACTGCCTCCAAGCGATCACGTCCTGTGGGCCCAGTTGCTACTAAGTGAAAAACTGAGGCCAGCAGTTGTTTGGGAACAGGGCAGACAGCCCCCTGCCCACTTGGTGGGATTAGGGGACCCTTGTGGGCACCTCCACAACTTGGGTGTCCCCCATTCACTGCCAGCACCACCAGCTAGGTAGGATACAGTGACTCTGTCTCCTTATTTTCACTTGGCCTCAGGTCCCACAGGGCCGAGGCAGGATGATCTGTTTGGAGAGTGAGCCTCCCTCTCCAGGCCAGATTGGCCTTATCCACTGCTCAGGTGGTGAGCGGGTTGGTCATTGGTTCGCCGGCAGTGAGAGGTATTTAAGGCGAGAGGTTTGGCAGCTGGTAGCTGAGTGAGCGCCAGGCCTGCCGCTGCCTGTGCCATGGCCCCAGGAAGTGTCTCCAGTTCTTCTTTCTCCTCCTCTCCCTCTAGGGACACGTCACCTTCTGGGTCACCTGAGCTCCATGAGACTCACACACCAGGTAAACGGGAGTGGAATTCTGTCCAGTTTAGGCTAAGGTCCCTGGAAGCTGAGTGTCAAGAGCTGGGAAGGCGCATGCAGGTGTAGAGACCAGTTCCCACCACACAGATGGGGGACCCGGTCATGGAGGCAATGGTCCTGGGGGCACAGCTGGATAGCCCCATCTCCTGGTTTGGGACTCTCCACGAAGACTCCATGTGCAGGCTGCCAGTGGCCGGGCTATAGGAGTCCTTAGCGGCTTGTAGTCCCATCTGGCTTTTTCTTCCTACTTAAAAACTTGCTTTTGAGTCTGAATTTTGCAAATCATTTTGATAGCATCATTTCTGAGTTTAAATCATGCACCTGTGGCTGGTAGGTCCTCCTCCACTTTTCTCTTCCTCTCCGCTACAGCTCATCAAAAGAAACAACCCATTTCAAAAGATTCCTGTACTGCATGGCTCCCCCATGTTCAGCATGTGGTGACCTTTAGTATGTCATCCTGTGTATCCAGTACCACATCCTGTTTTAGAATTCAGTCATTTCCTAAGAAGAAAAGCTGAGCTGTAGCTCTTAGCAACCACTCCCCAGCCTCACTGCACCTGTGTCTGTGGGCTTGCGTCATCCTGTACACAGCTTTGAGACTGGCTTTTTTGCTTCCTTATATTTAGAAGCATTTCCTGTTGTAGCAGCTTACAGGCCAGTCCCCTTTATGGCCATGTAGTATTCCAGTGTATCTACATGTGTGGTCACAGGCATTTGAGTTGCTCCCACGTTTGGGCTGTTAGGAATAAACACTCATGCACACTGCTGGCAGGCTAGGGACGGAGCCCAGGGCCTGATGCATACTCAGCATCTATCTACCACTGTGGCCCTCCTCTTCACCCTCATGCACCAGTCTTTACTTACATTTTCACTTTTGGGGGCACATATTTCTAGGAATGTGATTGTTTCTACTTTATCTTTTCACAAAATAAGTTTCCTTTAAAAGATTATTTGTGTAAGCTGGGCATGATGGCACACACTTGGGAGGCAGAGACAGGTGGATCTCTGAGTTCAAAACCAACCTGGTTTACATAGTGAATTCCAGGCCAGCAAGAGCTACATAGTGAGACCCTGTCTCAGTCCCCTTCCCCCATTATCTGTGTGTGTAGACTTATGCATATGGAGGACAGAGGACAACCTTGTGGAGCTGGTTTTCTCCTTTCACGGTGTGTTCCAGGGATTGAACTCAGCTTATCAGGCTTGGCAGCAAGCTCCTGTACCTGCTGAGCCAGCTTGCTGGCTCCCTTTATTTATACTTTCATTAATCCATCAACGAGGCCATTTTAAGCAAGTATATATACTTTGAGTGTGAGCATATTCCCCTGAATCCTCTTCCCCTCCCTGCTTCTCACAGTTCCCTTTGCCCCAGATAGTTTCACTTCCACCCTCATTCCATCTGTGGACACAAGATTTTACAGCTGCGGAATCCTGGACCCACAGATGATGCCAATGTCTGGCTAGGCTGAGAGCAGAAGCAGGAGCAACTGAGTTCTCCCCTGTGCCCATCAAGCTCAGCCGTCCTCAGCTGTGGCTGCTCTGCCCACCTACCAGGCTATCTCAGACACATGCCAGGCCCAGCATTTCAGCTGGAAACAGTCCAGGGTTGATTTCCAGAGGCTAGGAACCTTTAAGAAGTGATGTCAGGCCTAGGGTGTAGCTCAGCGCCAGAGCACTTGCCTGGCGTGCGTGCACAAAACCGAGTGCTGTAAAAACAATCAAATCGTGATCCCGTTAGCACGCCCAAATCGGAACTGTCTCTGCCGCTGCTCTTCTCCAGCATTTATGACGCTTTGGTCGCTTTGTTTCTTTGTCCAGTTGGATTTTGTTTGTGTACATCTTATTTTTGAGGTGCCACCTCGTTTGGTAGCCCTAAGCTGGCCTGGAAATGGCAATCTTTTCACCTCAGCGTCTGGAGTCCTGGGGTGACAGGTGTGTCCCCAGCATGCCTGGATTTCCAGGGTGGTGGTTTTGAGTCGTTCCGCAGTGTTCTTGTTCCCGGGGTCCTGGTGCCCTTTCTTTTGGTGACTTGTGTGTGAGCTGAGTTGTGGGCCTCACTGAGCTGACTTGTGGGCCTCACTGAGCTTCCTGACTGCTTCTCTGAGCCCAGGGACAGCTGTTGTCGCCCATGGAGAGGAACTTGGTGAGCCCCATAGGGCCAGTGGTCAGTGGAAAGCTTGCGGACTGGCAACCAGTGACCCGGAGCTGGTTCTTAGTGTGCGCTTTGTCCCTCCGCAGTCAGGCCTTGATTGAGGTGGAGGGCAGTCCCCGTGACGCCCTGTGGTCTGTCCTACAGGTCCAAATCCCAGGAGAGTCCTAGTCGGCCGACGGAACCCGACAATGCTCCGCATGGTGCTGGAGGCTCTGCAGGCCAGGGAGAAGCGCCAGGGCACATCAGTTGTAGCCATCAAGCTCTACATCCTACATAAGTACCCCACGGTGGATGTCGCCCGCTTCAAGTACCTGTTGAAGCGGGCCCTGGACACTGGCATGCGCAGAGGCCTCCTCACCAGGCCTGCCAACTCCAAGGCCAAGGGTGCTACTGGCAGTTTCAAAGTGAGCTACAAACAAGGAGGGGAGGGGGGCCTTGGTGCAAGGTTTAAACATCAGACCCTTAGCACGTGCTGCTTCTCACCCCAGCCCACCCCTCCACAGCCCTTCTGCTGGCCCACATTGTGTGGTCTGGGAAGCCTGCCCAGTATCAGGGTCTGAGTATGGCTTACCCGTGTCTGCCACGTAGCCACGGATCCGTAACTTCTAGAGGGGACTATGGGACGGTCTCTACTAACCACGTGTGGTGCCCACCTCGGGAAGTCCCAACACCGGGAACTCTGCTGGGGCCTGGTTGGAGTGTGGGAGGCAGATGGCTCGACAGAGCCTCAGTTGCACAGGCCTGCGGGAAGCTGGGGACTGGGCCATCTCCCCTCTCAGCCTGTGTTCTTGGAGACATCAAGGAGAGACGGGGCTTCAGGCAGCAGGGGCAGAGAGGGTGAGGCAGAGTGAGGCTTGGGGCAGATCAGATCCTTGGAAGTAAGTGGTGGGGCACTCCAGATTAATACCAGGCGCAATGTGTGAGGACCACAGAGGTGTATGCGTCTCCCCTCATCCCACCACTTTCTCAATCCTGTCATCGGGAACATGGCCCCTGTGGTGTCCCATGTGAGGCACAGGGATACCCAGAACTTCTGTTCTCATCCACAACGCCACACTCTGTCTTTAGCTAGTTCCCAAGTCCAAGAAAAAGAGAACCCGTTCCTCAATAGCCCGAAGGGGAGCCACAGATGCCAAGAAGACAGGTCCCAAGAAACCTACAGAGCTGAAGACAGACCATGCTGGTAATACCAAGATAGAAAAGGTGGTTCTAAAACCAGGGCCGAAGACGAAGGCTTGTTCCTACCCAGCAGCCACCTTGGAGAAGGCACCTAAGAAAGCCAGCAAGGCAAAACTGGGAGAGGTCAGAAAGGCCCCCCTAAAACCAGACAAAGCCACACGGGCCCCTCCCACTGCCAACAAGATAGGCCAGAATGTCAGTGGGAGCAGGCAAGGTAGGTATGTGAATGATGGGCAGGGACAGGGGTTGCTAGCAGCCTCTGCGGAGGATGGGAGGGGCTTCCCTCTCTAGGGAGCCAGCCTTGAGTGTTAGACCTGGATAAAGTGGGGGCAGGGAGCGGGTGGATGGGTTCCAGAGAGGCCAGGGCCCAGCACATCCCTGAGGCAGGGTCAAGGGAAGGTTTCCTGGAGGATGCACCCCAGAAGCATCTGTGCAAAAAAGGTAGGGCTTTTGAAAAGCTGCTGGTGATTGTCTATATGCAGCAGAGTCAGTGTATGCAGTCAGAAGTCCAAGGGAGTTTTGACTAGCAAAAGGGAGTCTAGGCTCACCTGAGGGCAGTCAGCAGCCATAGAAGGGTTCTGGCAGGAAGCAATGAGTGAGAACTCTAGACAATCCACGGAGCTGGCCCACACCCTTAATCGTAGCCCTTGGTGATGCAGAGGCAGGAGGACCAGAAGCTCAAGGCTACATCTTTAGGTTTATATCAAGTTTGAAATCAGCCTGGGCTGCATGAGACCTGTCTCAACCAAACCTACCCTCCTGCAAAAGTAAATAAACATAGAAGTACCGCCATCGCCATTGGCAGGTAGGCGACAAAGCTCATGGGGCAGCTCTTCCTGCTCCCTGCATGGGGAGGCAGTCCAATTCCAACGCTCCCATGTTGTGTAGGGACAGCATCTTATCCAAATTGGGACCTGTTGAGACTCAGGGGTAAAGCAGCTGGCCTAGGTCACATGGCCTTCAGTTGTCCGGGTAATGACCTGGGACCTAGGCAGGCTGGGAACTCTAAAGCCTTATGGACCCTTTGCCCCTCACCACTTCCCTCCATTTTCTAGAAGCAGAGGCCTATAGGAAAACCAAAGATGTGTGTGAGAAATCAGAGCCCTCGGCCAGCAAGGTAGGTAGGTGCCTGTTACCCCCTGGGTCTCAAGTCTTGCCAGGCTTGCTTTGTGGGTTCTGGGAGGTGAGCTCAAGTCTTTGTGCTCATGAAGTGAGCACTCTACTGGCGAGCATCTTCCTACCACCGGGCTTGCTTTCTTACAGGTCCAGAATAGTGTTGCTTCCCTTGCCAAAAGGAAGATGGCAGCCATGGTCCACACTGAGACAGTTTTTCAGGGGCCTAGGACGGTACACAAGAGCAAAGCACCTGCTCCTCCCCAGGACATGGGATGCAAAGCACAACCCACACATAGGGTCAGGAGAACAAAGACCCCCGAGAACTCCAAAAGGCCTGGGTTACCCCCCAAGACCTCATCCAAGGTGCCCAGCAAGAAGGCCGAGGCTGGTAGCAAGGGCCAGGATTGAGGAGATGGCAACTCTGAGCTTTTTTTATTCCCTAACTGTCACAATGTTTAATCATAATTTATTTATCAATAAAGACTTCTTTCTGTTCACACAGTGGTATGTTGGACACTGGACTATAAGTCAGGAAGGCCCAGAGGGGCAGAGGCCGACTTTGAGGACTTGAGAGCCAGGGGTGGGGTGGGGGTGGGGCGTGGGGGGGGCAGTACAGGCAATGGTACAGCTGATGTCCCTAGAAAGAGCTTTCTGACTGCTGAACGGGGGATGGAGGACTTGAGGGGCCAGAGACCATTGCAAGCTTCTTCCCTGAGCTTGACTGTGGACAAGCCTCCACCCAGAGGGGCAGACTCTGGCTTGGGGGGATCAGCACTGTTGTCTCCAGAGGAGTGCAATTCTGTGCAACTGTAGCTTATTTAGTGAGTGCAGATGTACATGTGTCATGGTGTGTGTGTGTGTGTGTGTGTGTGTGTATATGTATGTATGTATGTGTATAGGTCAAATAACAATTTGAACGGAGTCCTCCTTCCACTTTGTGAGTCCCAGTGATGGAATTTGTTCGAGCTTGGCAGCAAGCAAATTTGCCTGATGAGCCATCTCACCGGCCTTTGGTGCAGTCTTAGACAGGAGGGGGCTGCTAAGCAGGGTCCCAAGTCTGGGTGGAAGTGTTTATTTTAGCTTGTGGCTTAAAGGGACATAGTCCCTCATGGCAGAAAAGGCACAGCAGCCGGAGTGTGAGAACTGGAGGCTTACAGTGTAGACAGGGAACGGAGAGAGATGGATGGATACTGGTGCATGGCTCAGTTTGCTTTCGCCTTTTTACTCAGTGTGGGACTTTGCATTTTGCGCCAAAATTCAGGGTGGGTCTTCCCGCCTAAACATCTCTAGATGGAAATGGCTTCAAAGACACAGCCAGTGGTGTGTGTCCTAGGTGATTCCAAATCCAGTCAAGCTGGTGATCAACATCAACCCTTACAGGCCCTGGGGCAGGGGTGTGCTTGACATGCCCTATGTGGCCACAGTCCAAAGGGTGAGGACAAGTTATGGGGACAAAGTCTGCATCACTTGTAGAGCGTCTGTGAGACACTTCCCATGGATGGGGGGAGTCGGCTCTGCATGGCCTGATGGAGCGCAGTGGCGATGACAGGTACAAATCTGAGGCTCCAGCTCATCCTGAGGATGCAGGACGGTTCAGTGGGCACGGTGTTGGCTACATAATGAGGACCAGAGTTCAAATCCCCCACATAAAAAGCTGGGTGTGGCTATGCATGCCTATAACCCAGTGCCAGGTGGTGGAGGCAGGAGGCCCCCGGGGGCTCACTTCCCAACCAGCCTCGGCTAGACGGCAAGCTCCAGGTTGAGTGAAAGACTCAAAATGTCTAAAAAAAAAAAAAAAAAACCCAGGGTCAAGGGCTGGAGAGGTAGCTCAGTAGTTAAATCCCTTGCTATGTAAGTGTGAGACTAGAGTTTGGACCCCCAGAACCCACATAAATGCCAGGTGAGCACTGTACCCACCCCTTTAATTTCGGCCTCAGCAGATGGAGGTAGTGTGCTAGCTTTTAGGGTTCTATTTTTGGTCACTCTGACACAATCTAGAGTCATCTGAGAAGGAGGAACCTCACTTGAAAGAATGTCCCCACCAGATGAGCCTGTGGGGATTTTTTTTTTTTTTTTTGATTAATGATTGATGTGGGAGGGCTCAGCTTACTGTGGGCAGGTGGTCCTGGGTTCTAAAGAAGGCAGACCGACCAAGCCAGCAAGCAGTGCTCTTCCACGGCCTCTGCTTCAGCTCCTGCCTCCAGGTTCCTGCCATGGCTTCCTTCAATGGTGGACTACAAGGCTGTAAGCTGAAAGATCCCCTTTCCTCCCCAAGTTGCTTTTGGTCATGGTGTTTCATCACAGCAACAGAAACCCTCACTTAGATGGGACCCAGAGAGCAGGGTGGCTAAGCAAGACTAGTCATATCAGTGAGCTCTGGGTTTGACTGAGACTGCCTGAGTGAATCAGGAGAAAGCTATTGATGATTCCTGACATCAACCTTGGGCCTGCCCCTGCCCCCACATGCTTACTCATACACACATATGCCTACACACATGCATACATACACTAAAAAAATGGGGGTGGGTGGGAAGAAGTGATTGAGGAAACCACCCCATGTCAACCTCTGGACTCTACACATGCATGCATAGGTGAACATACCTGTATACACACAGACACACACACAGACACACACACACACACACACACACACACACACACAGGTAGTTTTAACTTTTGAAGTTTCTTGTATTTTCGTAGATATCCCTCACGCTGTAGGGAAGCCCACACCACCCACGCAGAGCCAAGGCACCCAGTTCAGTCCCGAGCTTCAGGTCACTGCTGCCATGGGAGTGAACCACCTTGGAGCTCTCCCTGCTGACACCGGGTAGAAAGGGACGATGTCCCCATGGCAAATGCCTAAGCAAAGTGCTTGCCGCTGCTCTTGGCATCTGAACGTTGGATGATGGGGCTGCTGGCAGGCAGGCAGTCCCCATCATGAAGGATATCACAAAGGATGGCTCTGTGGGTTTACTGTCAGTTGTAAGGAAAGGAGGGAGTGGCCCTAAGGGCATGGTGGGCACACGTAGCCAGCCAGAGCACCCCTGTTGTAGTACAGATGAGGGGAGAGGAGGCCTTCAATATGGTGGGTGAGGCCTGGAGGTAGCCGGCTGGAGAAAGGGGTCAAAGATATGTTTGTAGTTTCAGGTCTGTTTGGTGAGGTTGGGACTCTGCCAAAGCCAAGAGGCTGTTGCAAAGGGTGTGTCGGAAGGGCATTCTCAGTCGGGGGGATCCTTGGGAAGGGAGCAGACAGCATCAGGGAAACTGAGTACCTAGTATGGGGCTCAGGGCTCTCTGTTGTCCGTGGCTTCTCCCCTGGAGTCCCACAGAAAGCTGTGTCTGATTCTGCCGGCTCCCTGGGGTTTCTATAATGTGCCTGTCAGCAGGCCCCAAGGGGCACCCGGCAGATGGCAGGCTGGCACTTCCCAAGCAGCAGCTCAGCTTTTGCCTCTGCTCCTGCACGGTGAGGCCTGAAGCTGGAGGGACAGCCTGTAGCCTCTTGCCTCCAGGAGCTAGGGACCGATCAGACCTGCCCTGGTGACAAGGTGGGAATAGACCTCGAACCATCTTAGAGACTTGGGAGACCGCCCTCCTCTGCGGTGGTCTCCCCTACTCTGCAATCTTAGCCTGAGGATGCTCCATCCAGATCCTTGCCTAGGTGCCCATGGCTGCCAGGCATGTCTTTGGGTCCCCAGGCAAGGACTGCCGACAGTTCATGGAGGTGGCCCAGCAGGCAACGCCAGTGACCCTGGAAACCAGATCTGTGCATAGATTCCCTTCTGAATGTCAGCGAGCTGTATGTTAATGAGACGGAGCCAGACTGTGGAATATTTAATGACTTCGAAAGATGTCCCTGACATATTGTCGCACAAGGGAGAAGTCAGGGCTTCAGAATGGAGTGTGGACTGATCCGTCTTCCCTCCTGGCCCCGCTCAGGCAAGGGTGCTGGCCTTACGTGGCCGCGCCTTGTGTGACAGTGTCCCCGAAAGCATATTGAAGCTTTTATTCTCCAGGGCTTTTTTTGCAGTTGTATTTTTCTGGGAATTGTGAATCCCATTCTGGAGTCACACCTCATCAAGTGTGTGTGTGTGTGGGGTGGGGGCAAACCCATCAAATCTGCCAATAATTGAAATCAGCAAATCTGTTCCTTAATAAGAACCCTCAGCATCAGAGATCTGAAAGATAAAGATGGTTTCTCCACCCTCAGCCATTGCAGGAGAAAGCTATTTTTGGAGTGGAGGTTGTTCACTTTTTCTGAGCTGGTGAATTCTAGGTCGGGTCTTGGATTTTGCTGTTGGGAATTCTGGTCCTGGCTCACTCCTGGCGAGCACAGTGGGGAACTTTTCCTCCTTGAGGAGACACTGGTGCCAACGGCCCTTACTCAGGCTGGCTCTGCCACGCCCTGCTTCTGGGGAGAACCTCATTGACTCAGCCCTGAGGAACTGGGGCCCCGGGCGGGTCAGTGTGTGTTTACCCCAGGTCAGATAGATGGTCAGGTCTGCTGTGGGAAGAGTACAGGCCACAGCTGGCCTCAGGGAAACTGAGTTTCCTGGCCTGAAACAAGGGGTGTACAGTTGAAGACCAGATGAGAGAACTGGGGTGTGTGTGGTCAGTTTTGGAACCCCCTCAAATTTGGAGGTAGGGATTTCTTTAGAGGGAGGGGCTTGGGCAAGGAGAAAGGGATCCAGATGTCTAGTTCCCATTTTGGCCTTCTTGGCTGTGTGACCCCTTGACACTGTTTCTACGTCTGCAAAATGAAGACAGTGTCTGCTTCTCCTAGGTTTGAATAAAGACAAGGTGGGGGCTGGGTGTGGCTCAGTGGGAGAGTATGTTCAAGCCAGCACAGGGCAATGGGTTCCATGTCCAGTACAGCACAAATGGGAGGTAGTAGTACATGAGGTGGTGACGTCTTCCTGGGTGGCAGGGCTGTCCATGGGGAGAGAGGGTGCAGCCTCAAACTCCCAGCCGGCAGAGGGCAGAGGTCTGCCCTTAGGCAGGATGCGAGGCTAGGCTCTGCACTTCCTCTCTGCCATAAACGGGATGAAGAGACAGCCCCATCCTCCCCCTCGGCCATCTTAGGACAAAGGTTGAAGCCCATAGGAGGTTTTCCCGGCAGGCTTTTATTATAAAGAATGTTCCAGAGAGTCCCAGCTTTCCCCTCCAGCCCAGCCGCCTCAGGCTCTGAGCCAGTCCCCACAGCTACGGAGGGTGGCCTGTGCTGGGGACAGTCATTTCCAGTGTCACACGGGGAGCCCCTGGGGACCCATGGGTCTTCTGCACAAGCGGCAGCAATTCACAGTTGGTGCGTGATAAGTTTTCTTTAATATATAAAAGATTTAAAAAACAAAACAACAAAAAAAGTGGTGCTCTTTAGAAATACTTCCAGGAAGATTGGGTAGTCCAGCTACAGCCCCGCATCCTCGACTTCCTCCCTTTCTGGAGGACCAGGAACCCCCCAACCTGTCTCCTCCTCTCCACCATTCTGTGGGCAATGGGCACTGCCCATGCTGCCGCTGGCCGATGGAACAACAACAAAAAAATCTGACCCTGCTTGGAATTGTTGGTGGCCAGGGCCCCCTCTGGGTGAGGGACACAGACAACATCTTGGTGGTTGAAGCCGAAATCAATCGCAGGCTCCCCTCTGCCAGGTGGATGAGGTAGTGTTCTGGGATACGGCCACCTCTCCCAAAGTGTGCTGAGCAGCCTGGAGCAGAGCGAGCGGGCAGGCGCGGTGCAGGCAGGCGCGGTCCAGGCCGTCCTGGTTGGCAGGGAAAGCCTTCTCCAGGACTGGCAGCGATGTCCGAAGCCCTTGTCCCAGGGTCAGATCTTGGGCAGATGGCAGGACAGAGATGCCCCAGGGGACGAGGCTGAGAGCTCTGGGGCTCTAAGAGGCCAGGCTCCTCCTCCCTTCTCACCCAGCAGGCTCCTCTCTGTCAGTTCCCAGCCCAAGTGGCCTGGCCACCATCTCCCTGGCAGTAGCTTCTGGTCACTCTCCTGCCTCAGGCCTCGCTGTAACACTCATAGATGTTGTTCTCCATCAGAGCCACCACCTGCTCAAACTTGTGCTGGAGCTGGGTCCTTCGGGCAGTGGGGTTTGCCTCCAGGGCAGCCATGATCTGGGGGGGCGGGCAGTGGGTCAGTTGTGCCATGCCTTAGATCTTGGGAGGGGGCACTCACCAGTGACCTCATCAAAGTGCCAACGCCCCCAGATAAACCCCAAGTGAGAAGTTCATTTTTATGGGCTGAAATGGGCAAATCTTGGGTGGGGGAGCTCACCTGTGGGCGATACCTCTTGGCATATTTATAGATCTCAGCCATGGCCACGTTTGTATTGAACTCATTCTGGTATTTCTATAAAGGTGGGGTAAGAGGAAAGGGAACATTTAACCCTCCAGGTTAGGACCCAGTCCACTCCCTTCCCACAGCCTGCTGATAGACTAATTCAGGCCCCTCCAACCTAGGGACATACTGGTTTCCTGGACCCAGAATTCCAACCTCCCATGTCTTCAGAGTATACTCCACCCTATCCTTGGACTTTGGGGAAAACATGTTGATGAAGGTGTACACAAAGGAGGGAAACTGTGGCTGCCCCCAAATTCTTCCTGTGTCTCCTGCCCCATCCTGATGGGTGCTGGCCCCTCGAGGCCAAGCCCATTGTCACTACCCTCCTTGCCTAGGCCCCCCCAGGCCACCTACCCGAGACTCCTCGGCCAGGTGTGCGTTCATTTCCTGTTCGCTGAGGGGAGTCATGTCCTGGATCTGTTTGTAATAGCGCTGCACAATCTTCCGGTACTCGGGGATCTCCTTCGCATACAGAAGCTTGTTGGTGGGTGAGTCCTGTGAGGGATACCACAGCATTTGGGTGGCTGGAAGATGGGACTTGTCCCCACTGCCACCTAGAGGGCCTTAGTGGGTCCTCAACCATGGCTAAACAACGCTCAGTCAGACTTGGGACCAGGGAGTCTTCTGGCCCTCCCCCTCTCTTGCATGGAGGCCTTGGCCTACTATGCTGGGGGCTGTGAGGATAGTGACCCACGGGGGGACTTTCATTTAATGGGAAGAGCTCCTGGGCTGTGTGCCAGCAGCCCTCTGCTGCACGCAGCCCGCAGCCTGTCTTGTTTACACCCTTATTAGGGTGATGGGATTTGGTGGCTGAGATGGCTGGAAGCTGGTTCTTGGCTGCGGGAATGTTTCCCACCCTGCACTTCCAACACCCCAAAAGCACCATGTGCTAAGTATGCTGGCAGTTCTTTGTTGTCACGGGATGCATGTGTGAAGTGGTGACATTTCCTTTCCCTTGTGGGCTCAGACTCCAGGGCTAGAGACAGGGCCCGGCCCTCACCCCACAGCACCAGCCTAGTTCTGTGATCCCATGGGTGCTCATGGCCTCAGAGTTCTGGGCTGCCTAGCCAGGTCACCTCTCTTCTCAGAAGGCTTTGTGGCTTCTACTCTCTGATCCAGCATTTCCTCTGCCCTTGGTAGGGGCCTGTGGGGCTCCCTCTGGCCTGCTACCCACTCTCTGCCCACCTTGAAGGACTCACAGAGTTCAGGCTAGCCCCTCCCCCTACTCAGGAGTAGCCGGAGTAGCTAACCTTGCCCAGCTGTAGGTCAGAGATGGAGCAGGCATCAATGAAGGCCTGCGCGATGACAGACAGGCAGGCATCGATGTGGTCTGTCTTCTCTATGTCGAAGACAAACTGCGGATTTTTCAAGATGTTTACCCAGAAGCGGAGCGGAAGGCTGTGGGGCAGGGACAGTGGGGGTGCAGGAGCTCAGTGAAGGGCCTGGGAGGTAGACAATGCTGGTTCTCACAGCCCCTGCAGCCTCTGGGCACCTCAGCCTTCCCCTGCCAGCTACAGGCCAACCCTCACCCCAGAGAGCCTCCCGCCCCTTGCACGCTAGACTCCTGGTTCTCATTAGGAGGCCCCCCCTGCTGCCTGGGTCCAGGCTCCTCCCCCACTCGGCCTTGCACACAGAAGGCAGGGCTGACTGTCCTCAGGAGGCCAGAGGGGGTTGGGGACAATCCCCTTCTCAGCCCTGCAGAGCCTGGGTGTCCCCCCCCGCCCCCCCCCCCCCCCCCCCCGAGCAGGGAGAAAACTGCAGCTGAGTTTACATGGGCGTTTTTCGGGAGGGTCAGGCTGAGAGTTCTGGGAACTTCTTGGTGGGGTATGTGACCCCCCAAAAGCTAGGATGGGCCTCAAAGGAAGCTCCGAACTGGGCGTGTGAGAAAGAGCTGCAGCGTGTCCTGCCATTCCCCAGTCTGTGCGACCTCGGGCCTGGCTGGCTAAGGGCCTTGGCGTCCCTCTACATGATGGGGCATAGAGAGAGGGAGGTGAGGGCAAGCTCAGATGAGGCCTTCTGGTTTTACAGAGGGAGACTGCAGCACAGAGAGCTAACTAAGTCTCTCACTGGAGACCACACAGCAGGGGGTGGGGGGGACGGCAGACAGGATCTGACTCCAGGCAGGCAGCACCCAGGCCAGGCTCTGCCTCTTGTGCCTTGCCTACCCTGGCGCCATCACATCATTTGTGCCCCACCCCACGGCCACCACCTGTTGGTCTTCCAGATGTGCAGGGTGTCAGGGTCAGAGATGCCTCTCTTCTCCGCCTGCTCCTCTAGGAAGTCAAAGAAATACTTGACGGCCAGCGGGGGCCTGTCTTCTCGGATGCTCAGGATAGCCTTGAACAGGTCATCCAGGAACTTCTGCAGTGTGCCCTGCAGGGAAGATGTGGGACATCAGTCCAGCCTCAGAGCATCTTTGCGCCTCAAGATTTTTTTTTTTTAATTTTTATTTTATGTACATTGGTGTTTTGCTTGCATGTATGTCTGTAAGGGTGTCAGAACACCTGGAACTGGAGTTACAGATGGTGTGAGCTGCCATGTGGATGCTGGGAATTGAACTCGGGTCCTCTGGAAGAGCAGCAGCCAGGGCTCTGAACTGCTGAGCCATCTCCCCAGCCCCCTGAGCCTCAAGATTCTTAAACGTGTTTTGTCAATGATGCTTTCTTGGCAGGGTGGGAATGCCCATCAAGACCCCGGGGCATAGTGGGCAAGGGGGATCAGAATGTGGGCTCTGGGTGTTGTCCTGAGTCTTGGGACCTGAGGACACGAAGTGCCCCTGGGTCCTCTGCTGCCCAATGGGTGGTGGCAAGAATACAGAGACTTCTCCTTAGAGCACAGGACCCCCTTCAAGTCCCTACAGGGGTGGAGACCAGGTGGGGCCCACCTTGGTAGACAGCAGGCGGGTCAGGTAGATCTCTGGCAACACCTTCTTGCGATGGCTCTGCCGGTGGGACTTCTTCGGCTCTACCAGCTCATCTGTGGGCAGCACCTGCAAGGTGGGCAGGGTTGGCACCCTCCCCAGCCCTCCCAGCCCCTGGGCCCACCTCTGGTCCCTCACCCACTCTGGCTTTTCCCAGGGCCTAGGAGCACTTTCCTGGAGGCCTGGGGAGGCAGAAAGCCAAAGCCACGCCCAGAAAAGCCGGCTCCCCAGGGCCTGAGGCCGGGCACTCACCAAATGGAAATACTTTTCTGTGTCCAAGTCTTTTACTGCAAAAGGGAAACACACAATAAACAAATGAGGGGGGTGGGGAGGGTAACCCGAGTCAGGGAGGGAGCAAGAGAGAGAGAGAGAGATGCCCAGAGAACAAGCTGTAGAGAGATAGAGAGCCAAGATCTGGCTTTCCACCTCACAGGGATCCTGGGACCCCCAAGGATCTGGGCCTGGGGCATGTGAGGGCGTGGTCTGGAGTTGGAGGCTCAGGCCTGGCCATGGTCAGGGCCTCCTAGAAGTGCATGTATCCTCCTGGGGCCTTGCTCTAGCTGTTGGAAGCAATCAGCTTGGATACAGCAGCACCGAGGTGGAGGGCCCCCAGTCCTCAGTTCCCCCCAGCACAGCTCAGAGGAGCCCAGGAAGGCAGCTCCCTCACACCCCCGCCTGGATCCCTTCCCCAGCTCCATCCAAGCCTTACCTCGGCCCAGAGTGTTGTCCTTCTTGTCTGTGAGGCTCATGGCTAGGGAGGCACCCTCAGGAATCTGACAAGAGGAGAGAGGAGGTCAGAAGCCAGAGGTTAGAGAGGAGAGGGGGTGGGGGCGGGGCCTGGGTCAGGTCGGGCACCTTATAGTGGGCCAGCGTGTTCAGTTTCTTACGGCCGTCCTCCACCACTGACGTGTCATCCAGGTCCCGGAGGACGTAGCTCTGGGTGCTTGAGGCAAACCATTCTGGAGGAGAGAAGGGGCATCAGGGCTAGGGAAGTGGGTGGCCCCAGGGGCAGCCACTAGCCTGGGCCACAGCAGAAGCAGCCTCATTTTCTCCTTCTGGATTCAAAAGCAGGGCCACACCCCTTTGGGAGCCCAGCTGTTCACCCTAACTGTCCAGAGTACAGGGCAGGGCCTAATGCAGGGTGAACTTTAGGAAGAGTTTCTGGTAAGTGGTCTGAGTGTGACTCTTACACATCCCTCAAAACCCAGCCCCCAAGCCCTCTTGGACTAGCGTTTCTTGATTGCTTTTTGCTGTTGCCCACAGCTGCAGAACAAGGGATTCCTCCTCACGGGGGAACTCCAGGGCCTCGACTAACACAGGGAAAGAGGCTGGAGCAGCCAGCCGCCAGGCATGGCGCCTGCCCTTGCCCACCGAGGTCCACGTCCTCCGCCCGCGGCCACTGTGAGTAGGGTACATTCTTGCAGAAGGCTTCCAGGATCTTCTCCTTCACCTGCGTCAGTGTGTCTGTGTCCATGGCCCGCACGCTCAGTGAATCCATACCACAGCCCTGGAAGGACACGTTCAGGTTCTGCACGAGAGAGAGAGGGGTGTCAGCAAAGGGCCATCGTCATCATCAGGCCTGGTGACCCCAGCTGGGGAGGCCTGGTCCGGACTGGAGGCCAGGACAGCCCAGCTAAGGACACTCACCCACTAGGGGACCAGTGCCCCGGCCCTGGCTCACCCGGGGCTTGGCCTCAATGTTCTCCCTCAGCAACCACTCCTCATTGAGCGTGTAGCGGGCTTTCCCTGTGATGGCGTCAATGGAGCCTTTGTTGATCTGCTGCTTGATGGCACACAACAGCAGGAAGAACGGCTCACCTACAGTCTCCTGTGAGCATCGAGAGGGCAGGAGTCACCACCTCCTGTAGACGCTGACACCCACACCCTCTCCAGGGTGTCTCCACGGCATCCCAGCTACACAGCCAGGGACCAGCAGCCATCCTCACGGAGGCTCAGAGAGGGCCAGTACCCTGCCTGGCATTGCACAAAAGGGAGAAGTAAAACTGGACTCCTATGCCTGAGGACGAAGCCTTTCTACAAAGCTGGAGCCTGCCCAGGTACGGCTGTGTGGAGCCAGGACCCAGAAGAAGCCTCGAGGAAACCCAAGATGGATGTCTTTAGGGCGCGTCAGCCCAACCAGACTTCACATCCTCCTCCTACAGCCGCAGCCTCGAGCTGACCTTCCCCACCACTCCAGGGCTAGGGCCCAGCTGTTCCGTGGAGGGCGGATACGGAACGGCCCATGGTGAATAGGTTTGGAGGGAAAATTAAGTTTGTAATAACATCAGGCTGCTTTGGCAGCAGCGTCAAGGCAGCTGCCAGCCCTGCTTCCTGCTACCGTGGTCTGGCCTGGGAGTCACCAGCACCCCATTATCTGGCGGGGGAAAGCCAGGCTAAGGTCACCCACAGTGGCCACGAAACTTGGGTCCAGAGTCTACCGTGGCCCCTGTGGTCCCTGATGGCTCAGAACGTGGCTTCTCTCCTATTTCTTTTCTACTCTGATTGTCCCAGAACGAGCCACAGGGCTCCTAGGCTGGGGTATCATTTGACAAAATGAAACTAAAGTCCAGAGAGGGAAATGACTTGCCCAGAACCACACAGCCAGGTTGTACCAGCGTCCAGTCACAGCCCAGAACAGTTAAGGTTCTGGTTCTGGGTCCTGTCCAGGCCTTTGCCTTTCTTCTTGAAGGATGATGCCTAGTTGGTCCCTGGACCTCTGCCACCTTGGGGTAGCTGGATCCTGGGCTGGCCCACGGGTGGTGCTTTGCGATGTCCTCACTAGTCTGACTCCAGAGAGAGGCCCTGGCTGCCTAAAGCTCTGTGGTGTGCCCTCCCCTGATCTTGGCTCATGCTGTACCCTATATCTGGGCTGCCCCCTTGGCCCGGGCCCCTTAGCTCCTTCCCACTGAGCCCTCAGGGCTCAGGGTGAGTCACCTGCTCCAGGAAACCCTCTTGGCTTTTCCAATCAGGCATCAGCCAGACTGGGCCAGGCTCTGCTCTACGGCAGGGGCTGTTCAATACTTGAAGTTTTGCTTCTGTGCCCCCTCCCCTAAGGGGAGGAAGGCTCAGGAATGCAGGGACCTGAAGCTCCTCCCAATGCTGCTCCCCGCCAGGGGAGGGGGCTTGAGGACCAAGGCTACAGGACAACAAGACCCACCAGCCTCTGGCCCGCCTGAGAGTGCTGTGTGCCCCTGGAGCAGGCTAGCCAGATCTTCGCCAAGCTTCCGTATCCCACCTGTCCAAAGGGGTCCCACTGGAACGGTACCACCCCCCGCCCTAGAGGGCAGACCTTAATGAAGTTAGCTTTGCCTGTAGGGGCGGGGCTTCTGGGCAGAGCAGGGCCTCACCCTCAAGCAGCCATACATGCAGATGGACATCCAGTTGGTAAGCATCTTCTCTACCACCGACTCGGTGCGCCGCAACATGAGCTTCGGGTTCTTGGCGGCCGAGGCGTCGATGAGATCCACCAGCAACTCCTTCATGATGCTTGTGTAGTACTCCAGCTTACCATGCAGCGCGATGGTCAACAGTGATGCCAGGCTGCACCTGCAGGCATGGAGGATCAGTAAGGTCAGGCCACCTCCCTCTGGACCAGGGTGGCCCTCCATGGCAGTTCCTACAGATAGCCAGAAGAGTCTGCCTACACCGGGAGCCTGCCAGGGGCAATGAGGAATGTCTGGGAGTCCCAGAGCCTGTGGTTTGATATTTGGTGACCGCTTCCCCGGGGACCCCTGTGTCCCTGCATCTCACGCAGCCTGACCTGTCCCGCACAGCGAAGTCCTTCTGCTGCTCCAGGGCGTGGACAAAGATGATAAGGAAGTGCTTGTTGTTGAGCAGCGAGGAGAACAAGCTGATCCCCTCCTCCATGCTGGGCCGGCAGTGTTCCGGGATCTGTGGACGCAGAGGGAAACACTGGTGTTATGTATCCAAGGAGGCCCCCCGGACCCATGCTGGTTGCTTAGATGCCCCCTGGGATAGGGTGTTCACTACCTGCCACTGGGGCATGCTTCCTAACTTCTCCTGGAGACAGGCAGAGGGGCAGCCCAACATGCACTCTGTGTGCCCCTTCCTATGTGTACGCAGCGGTGGCATGAGATCATATGGCTGTGCGCTCTGCCTGGCCAGCACCCTGAACGGCTGCTTGAATGTCTCCCAGAGGGGAGGACCTGCTACCTTCTAATGATCTGGATCACAGAGTGGGTGGAAGCCCCTGGGGCCAGGTACTCACGTTCCACTCTCCCAGCAGCGGGTGGGTTTCCTGGGGCAGGGAGCTGCCTTGGGAGTTGAGGGTCTGTGAGGGTAACACGTACCTCTCTTCATAGAGGGAAGAACACTGCAGAGAGAAGCCAGTGCTTTAGCTCTGCAGACTGACAGGCACCGGGGTCGCCACACGCCACGGAGAGTGGCGGGGCCGCACGGTGGCCGGCCGTGGCCAGGGACCCAGGGCTCCCTAGAGGGGCACAGATTGTGGTGTAGCACAGCAAGGGACCTGAGGCTCAGGGTCAAACAAGAGCCACTGAGCGCTGCAGGAGGGGAGACTGAGGCAGGCAGGCTGCTAGGTTCTGAGGTTGGAAAAAGCTGGAGGGGAGTTCCTGAAGTGGTGGAGCCAGGTTTTTCCTTAGGCTATTGCAGAGGGGACAGTAAGCCCATGGACCCTGGACCAAGAGGAAATGGGAATGTGGAGACCGAGAAGTCTGGCAGGGACCCGAGAGAGTCCTTACCCCCCTGCTCAGCTCCCTTAGTGAGGGGAGAGGTAGGCCAACATGGGGGACATGACAGCAGTCTTCCATATAGAAAGCTAAACAACAAGTAAGCAGGGAAAGGGGGAGAGAGCGGGAACCAGGGTGGCTGTGGACAGGCTCCACAGAGGTGCGCTGATTCCAACTCCCCCGTGGTGACCAACGCATGCTGGAGGCTGTGTACCTTGGGGAAGAAGGTTCGAGTCACAAAGTGCTTGTACTCCAAGAAGGGGATGCCCTGGCTGCGGTTCAGCTCCTTGGTGAGATCCGTCATGTCTGTCTGCAGCTCTGCAAAGCCTGTGGGACGGAGCGGCAGCCGTGAGCGATCCTGCCCAGCCTCGGGCCGCGCCACCCGACCCTGGTACCCACCTTTGCGGATCTCCTCTCGGATCTGAGACTCCATCTCCTCCATCTGCAGCAGGGTCTTCTGCCAGTAGCGCTCGGCACGGCGGCTCTTGGTGCAGAAGACGAACAGGGCTGTGGACAGCAGAGGCCGTGAAAAGGTGTCAGCGGGCAGCTGCTGTTGAGGTGTGGGCCTAGAAGGACAGGCTCGACCCACGGGCCTCGGGGCTTCTAGGCAGGAGGCAAACAGTCGTCCTCAGCCCTTCTGCCCTTTGTCCCTCCCTGACAACAGAGGGTTTGGGGACCAGCCAGCAGGGCAACCCTTGATGGCTTTTCTTAGAAAAAGAAATGTGTCAAAAAGCAGTCACCAGGGGCTTTCTCTGGGTCAAAGAAGTATGGGTGTTACAAGATGGAAACATTGACATCATTAAAGGAACTAAAAAGAAGTATGGGCGATTTGTTTCTTCTGCCCTGGTGTGCCTTGTGAGTTCAACTTTTCAAAGCAGTATACAGTACCTGCCTTCCCTGGGAGGGATGGAGTATCCACTGGTATATAGAGAAATATTGTGGATAGTAGTTTTAGAAAAAAAACATCCAGGGTGTTCATCTTCCTGTTTTCCCTCATAGCTTTTGAAAACTGGACACAGGAATTTAAAAAACAAAACATGGGAGCTGGGGTGATGGCTTACTTGGGAAAGCATTTGTGTACATGTGAGGACCCGGGTTTGATCCCCAGGACTCCTATAAAAAGCAGGGCATGGTGGCATGAGCCTGCAGTCCGAGGGCTGTGAAGGCAGAGAGAGGCAGATGCCTGGGGCTTGCGGGCCTGCAAGCCTAGCGAAGCCAGCGAGCTCCAGGTCCCAGTGAGAGATCCTGCCTCAAAACAGAGATGACAGCCACTGAGCGGCCACGCCTCTGGCCTCCAAATGCACACACGAACTCTATAACCCAGGCCAGGGGGTCTGAGTTTATAGACCATGGGCCATCAGTGTTATCAGTTTTAGAACATTCTTAGTGTTCAAGGGAGACCCTTACCCTTTAAGGAGTTGCTCCCCATTTCCTCCCTCTCCCAGACAACCACTAATCTTTCTGTCTCTATGAATTTGCCTATTCTAAATACTTCCAATAAAAAAACAGTTGGGCAATATATAGCCTTTTGTGTCTATCTTTTTAATTTCCCATGTTTTCAAGACCCATCTATGTTGTGGAATGTATTGGGACTTCATTCCTTTTTATGGCTGAAAACTCCATTGTATGGATACACCACATTTTAATTACCCATTTATCATTTGATGGACATTGGGTGGTTGTGACCTCTTGATTATTGTAAGTAATATTGCTACAAACATCCGCACACAAGATTTTATGTGGACATGGTTTCCTTTCCCTTGGGTAGGTATCCCGTGTGGATTTACTGGGCCATCTCTGCCTAACAACTTTTTGAACTGAGGCCCTTTCCCAAGGAAAGCGGACCTTCGTCCCCCAGCAGTGCAGGGGGGCTTTGCTCTGCCACGCTGCTTAAACACACGGGATCATTTCTCCTGAACAACCTCTCTCCAGCAGCCCTCACATTCCCCTGCCTTGCATCCAAAGCCAATGGCCCGAGCACGGGAGATCTGACCGCTATCTGCCACCTTCTACCTGTCCCCACCTCAGGGTGCCTACTTGTGCCCACACCTTACCCACCGCCACTCTCAGAGAGATTCACATATGCCCTCCCGACTCTCTCAAGTGCCGGCTACTTACCAACCACAGACAGCAGCAACAGGACACTGCAGATGACAATGGACACCACGATGGCCGTCTCGCTGCCCCCCAGCTGCAGGGTGGCAATGGTCTGGTTGAAGTTCCCCACCTGGATCTGTGCACAGTGGGGTGGGGGTGGTACATCAGGCTTTGCTAAAGCTACGCCTCAGCTCTTCTCTCTAGCTGTGTGCACACAGAAGTGACCTGGCCGCTCTAACTAAGCCTCACAGACAGCCACAGTGACCTCCTGACCAAACTGTGCCTGACAAACTATGATTCAGGGTTTGGCA
This sequence comes from Peromyscus eremicus, assembly GCF_949786415.1. Lineage (NCBI taxonomy): Eukaryota > Metazoa > Chordata > Mammalia > Rodentia > Cricetidae > Peromyscus > Peromyscus eremicus. The sequence goes on from NC_081418.1 coordinate 127,179,163, forward strand.
GAGAGGCCAACTCGGTACAGAGCTGTGGTGATGATCGCCTAGTGGGGGAGGACCGGGGGGGGGGGGCGGGCCGGGGGGGTGGCGGGGCGGGGGTGTGTGACAGAGAAGCCCTTGGGGGTCTGGCTGCTGTCCTGGGAACAGGTGAGGGGTGACCCAGCAGGAAGTATGCAGATGCAGTACAGGAAGTCCCCCCTCCCCCTCCCCCGGCTGTCTTTGCTCTTCTCCATAGTTCTACATAATGACTGGCAGGCCACACTCTGGGCGGGACACCCAAACAGGCAGGAGCCACTTTTGAATAGCTTCTGGTGCTAATTAATGACTTGGGTCTCAGTTTCCCCATCTGTCAAGTCAGGGTATAAAGCTCTGCTTTGCTGGCCTAAGTTACTGAGTATGAAAACACTCAGCGACTTCTGTACCCAGAAGCCGGGCCCGCCCACCTCCAGAGCCCCGCCCACTCACTGTGATGGGCAACTGGCCCTCAGCTGTGCCCAGAGACTCATTGACTGAGCAGTGGATGACTCTGTCTGAGACGATCTGGATGTCGCAGGACACCTGGCCAATCTTGATGTGGTACTCATGGCTCTCAAGCCCGAGGTTGTCTTGCTCCTTCTGTGGGTGCAGATTGGATGCTGGGATGGGGTTGGGGTTCCCCGGTCAGCTGCCCCCTGGCCCCATCACCTGTCCTCCCAGCCAGGTGCTCACATGGATGACTAAGGTGAGCGGCTCCCCTGGGTGATGCTTGATCCACTTCTCCCTCTTGGCCGTGGAGAACTGTGGGTTGGGGAGGTAGTCCAGACGGAACCGGCTGCCGCGCTGGGCCTCCGCAGGGTCCAGCAGCTCCTCGGCTGCTTCGTCTGTGTATGCCCGGCCATTGATGAAGAAGTCTACAGGGGCCGAAGCATTGCCCAGGGCTCCAGGAGACGGGCACGTGATGAGCGTAGAGTTGAGAACCTTGCAGAACTGGGTAGGATGAACCCAGGAGAATGGAAGATTGGAGGGTGAGGGCAAAGAGAGGTGGGGAGATAGAGAGACCAAGTGGAGCAGACATGAGCAGGAACTTCAGGACCCTGGCTGCACAGGACCACCTCACCCCCATCTACCCTGCCCCCTCACCGTGGGCTCCCGGCCAATGTGGTGTACCGCCATTGATACGTTCTGCACCATGTGGAAACGTTCGCCAGCCACAGTGATGGTCCTGCCACCGCTGAGGGGACAGCGAGACTTGTGAGGCTCCCCGCAGCCTGGACAGTGAGACGGGGTGGGCATGGGTGGATCTGGATCTCACCTAACGGGGCTGCGGCCCGGACGGATGGCGGTGATGACGGGGTTCCGCATGTACCAGAAGGTGAGGTTCCCATGCACGCAGCCCCGGCTCTCAAAGCGCACACACACAGGCACCAGAGTGGGCAGGGTACCCCTAGGCACAGTGCAGGTGATGCTGGTGGCCGTGCGCCTATGGGGAGTGACGAGCGGACGCCATGAGTGTGGCCCTTTCCAGCTGCTCACCCACTGCAGGTGCTCCGGCCTTGTCCTCTGCCACTTCCGCCCAGTTTCTTCTTCCCACTGTCCCACGCTGGCTTGGGTTGTGCCCAACTCAGACATCTCCCTCCTCCTTCCTTCCCACATCCACCCCAAGCCAAGAAGGGACCGAACAGGGCATACCCGGATGAGACCTATGGAGGGGGTCACCCACCTCCCAGCTGCAGGCTGTGGGCATGGCTTACATAAGGTCCGTGCAGAGGTCCGTGTCATTCACCAGGACCTGGAGCATCGAGCCCACGTGGAGGTCACTGCCGTGAATGGTGATCCTGGTGCCCCCTGCCTTTGGACCCAGGGCAGGCTCCAGGGAGTGGACCACGGGCAGCTGGGGAGAAGGGAAGGGGTTCGGCTCTGGCTGCAGGCTTATGGGGAGCGAGATGGATGGCGGGTGGTGGTGGTGTACTTACCACATAGGAGAAGTGCTCCCGAGACCTGCCCTCCTTGGAGGCGTTCACGATCACCACGTCTGAGAAGGCCCCTGGTGCGGGCCCTGTGGCACACACAATCCTGAGGACAGGCAGGCATGTGGACAGAGGGTGAGCCAGTACCTGTGTCTGCCCATGGCTCCTGCCTCCCACTCATACACCAGAATGCCCCACCAACAATGTTCTCCACGGGCAGATGGTCACTGCAGGGACGGCCAAGGGGGACACGACACTCCACGGTTTCCCCAGACTGTGGCTCGGAGACAAGGGGTAAGATCAGATGATCTCTGATCACCGGGCAGTTTGCCCAGCTAGCCTAGGTTAGCCACCTGATGCCATTATCTGCAAGCCTGGCTCAGTGCCTTTCAACAGGAAACCCTGCTAATTTCCTGCTTGCAGAATTCCCCAGAGGCCCTGGGGCCCAGCTGTTGCACCCTGATCTTTATACCCCATCAGAGCCCTCCCAAACTTTACTAGTATCAAGTGGTTCTCATCAAAGCAAGGCTGATGTGGCAGGGAGAGCCCTGAGGGCTTCCCGGAAGAGACAGCAGAGTGCGGGCAGGATAGAGGAATGGCCTAGGCAGAGACAGCGGGAGGCCCAGCCATGTGCCATCATGGGGGGCGGGGTGAGGATTAGGTTGGCAGCGCCTGACACTCACTCCTCTGAAACTGTGTATCTGTCAGCCAGGGGTTCACAGGCTACACTGCCAATCCACACACCGTGGGCCACATCACTGAGCCGGCGGCCCAGGTTCCTGCCGCGGATGGTCAACAAGGTCCCGCCGTCCAAGGGGCCACTCAGAGGCTCAATCTGCCAGGGAACCAGGGCGAGTGAGGGTCTGAGGTCTGGGTGTCCCTCCGATTGTCACATGGGCCCACAAGAGGCGGGAGCCACACAGACCCTCTACTTAGCAGAGGACATGGAGGGTTCAGAGGGCTGGGGCAACTAGTGGCTGGGCTGCACGGGTCTCACGGGAGCCTGAAGATGCCATGTGGCCCTTGGTGGCCATGCCTGGCTACAGAATTCAGCATCTAATCCAGAAGCTTATTGGCCTAGGGGTGCGCACTTGGCCCAGGCTAAGTCAATCAGAATCCTTCCCTGGGGTTTTTTCTTAATTAAATCAGGCTGGTGAATTCCTATAAGCCTCAGCTGTCACCAGGATGGAGATGTCCTGGGGTGCTTTGAAAATCAATGGGTCAAAGCCCCCACCTCCCAGTGTCTGTCCCCATTAAGACAGTAGCCACAGGAAGTGACCTATCAGCCAATCTCATAGCAATGTGTGTCAGTAATGCCCGGCATGGCATGCGCTTACCGATCGGATCTCGGGGGCTGGGCAGGTGCCAGGGAGTGGCTGCAGGGGCCCTCTCGGGCGACAGCCATCATTCCAAACACAGAGGTGACCCAGGTCCTCGCGGCCCAGGCACTGGGAACAGTCAGGGCTGCCCATAGCACAATTGTAGACCTCAACTGTGGACACAGGACAGCACGGTCAGCCTGAAGCGAGGCCACTCTGGGGTCAGTGCCCTTAAAGTTCTTGGCCGGCTCCTAACTATGCAGCCCTGGGTCCAGCCCCCAGCCTCATCAACACTCCTCCTCCTGGGGACCCTGTGCAGAGGAACTACTGGTGCCCCATTTTACAGACAAGACTTAAAGGGATTGGCTGAGTCCTGGTCAGGCTTGCAGTAAAGGCTGTGGCCTCCCTTGACACAGGGACAACAGGGCTCAGAGGTTCAGAGGGGGAAGTAAGGTCCTGGAGGTACACGACTATTGGGATAAGGCTGGCCACAGCAGAGGGGCTGGCCCAAGCGTCTCAGTGAGTGTTTGGACTTATGGGGTACGACGTTTGTGGTTGCTGGGGGAGCCCCCAAGGCTGGGCCCCTCCCAGTGGCGATGTGGGATAGGTTGGACACTCACCTGTCATGGGGTTAGGGCTGTCTAGGAACCTGTCTGGCGGCCCCTTCAGCTTCAGGCTGAGTGGAAACACCTGGCTCTTCTGGGTGGTGTGCAGCTGCAAAATGAGGAGGTGTGAAAGGTGAGGGTGGGGTCTGGGTCTCCCATGGGGGCAAGGGTGTCACCAAGATGGATGAGGGCAGGGGAAGGGGGGACCAGAAAGCAGAAGCACGTAGGGTGAGGAGGGAAGGAGGCCGAGTGGGTCACCTCTGTGCCCTCCTGGGGTCATGCCACTTACCACCACTTGGTTGCAGCGTACCAGCGAGTCATTCACCCACACAGCCTCGAAGCTCTCTTCCAGCCCAAAGCTGCACTCCAGGGAGGTACCCTGCAGACACAGCGCAGAGGCTTTACCAGCACCCACCCCTCATACCTCTATCAGAACATGGCAGCTGCCACCCTGACAGGTGGGCAAGGGGCTCCACCTAGCTTCTGCCCCAGAATCTCCTTACTGGCCATCATGTCAGGAACTGCAGACACTGAGGACTCTGACCTATGACTCTGACAGCCTCCCGGTCACCCTCAGTGGCCCAAACCAGTTCCTGACACCCCGGCTCCAGGAGACCTGACTTGCCCCTTGGACTGAGTCCCTGGTCTCTGCCCTGTAAAGCTAAACCACGGACACCCTGTCAACCTCCATGTGGCATGTGCCAGGGCTTCTGCATGGGCTGGTATCCTTTTTACCATCAATGCGAATCACAAGTGTCCAGATTCCAGCTGCAGAGCCTGTTTCCCCGAGGCCCCCTGCCCTGCAAGTGTCCTGTTTCCACACGTCTCCTCACTAACTGGGAAGGTCCTAGCTCACCACAGGGCCCTTTATACACCTTTAAGACCAGCAGAAGTTGGTGGAAAGCTCGGGTTCACCCTCCCATAGGCCTAGCTATAAGATCGCGCCTTTACTTGTTTGTTATGTGGCCTCAGGCAGGTTGTGCTGCTTCTCTGAGCCTTGGTTTTCTTTTCTTTTCTTTTTTCTTTTTCTTTCTTTCTTTCTTTTTTTTTTTTTTTTTTTTTTTGGTTTTTCGAGACACGGTTTCTCTTTGTAGCTTTGCGCCTTTCCTGGAACTCACTTTGTAGACCAGGCTGGCCTCGAACTCACAGAGATCCGCCTGGCTCTGCCTCCCGAGTGCTGGGATTAAAGGCGTGCGCCACCACCGCCCGGCCGAGCCTTGGTTTTCTTAACTGTATTATGTGAATAGGTCTGCTGGACAAAGTACAGACCCTATGTTTTATGGCTTATGTAGACAGGTGTCTAATGTGTGCTTTGTTATGGGTGGTATGCAGGAAGTGCTCAATAAATGTTAACACATTAAGTTAGGCCCAGTTCCTCCGCTTCATCTTGCTCCCTCAAGAGTAATAGCAATAAATATTTGCTGAGTGACAACAGACCAAGCCCCCAGCAGCCATGTGCCAGTACTTCCTGTTTACGTCCCTGCCGTTGGCAGATGTGACACCCTGAGAAAAAAGCAGGACAACCTCTTCTTCCTGGGGTCCTGGCCGGAAGCTAACAAGGGGAAGAGGATGCTGACAGGGCCAAATGCTGCTTCTGTTCCCAGCACGCGGAGTTGGAAGTGGGTCCCCTCCCGAGGACATGGCCGAGCAGCCTGTCACAGGGCTGCCCAGCCCCACGCCCCCAAGGCGATCTAGAAGCATGGTCAGGGTGAGGCTGGTGGGCAAGGGGCAGGGGGTGGGGATTCCCGTGGCTGGTAAAAGCCGAGAATGAGCCAAGAGCCACACAGCTGGAGAGAATCAGCCAGGGCCAAGTTGGGGCTAGAGTCTCCCCACTCTGCTCCTGTGACCCACCAGGCCCTGGCAGGGTAGGCCTTTGGGTGGAGGGCAGCTCCACCCTGGCCCTCAAGAGCTCTTACCCTATAAGAGGCTCCCTGACACATCCCAGATGCCTGGCACGTGGCCCCCATGTGTGACAACCGTCACGGGCCTCAACTCCAGCGTGGCAGAGACAGATGGCATGTCCCAGGAATTAGGGAGGCTGGCATCCTTCCAAAACTCATCAACCCCCCTCTGCCACATTCCTCCGGGGGGGGACAGGGATGGGCACATCCCCTTCCCAAACACCCCTTCCTCCCTCAGTGTCCCCTCTAGACCATGGGAATTCGGGGCATGGTCTCTTCTGGGAAAGACATGGGAGCCTTGAACTGGGCCTGCATGTTCCACAGAGCTTAGAGCACCCAGGGTCTTGCTCAGTCTGGGCCGGGCAGGCGGAGCCCACATGGACCTCGTCTACCCGTGGACTGCGTGGTGCCGGGCAGAGGGCTGGGCCACTATGCCAGGGAGCCTCCAGGGCAGGAGTACTGGGGTGTGGGCCAGGGTTCCCTAGGCAGCTGCTGGCTGCCTGCTGTCCCTAGACCTCAGCCTGCTCTTCCCGCTCCAAGACTTATACTGCTGGAGTCAGAGAGAAAAGCAGGGTCACCGTTCTGGGCGCCAGGACAGACCTTGCTCAGCCTCTACTTACATGGACGAAGGTGGCACTAGTCAGAGGCACCAGGATGTCCTGGGAGCCACCTGTGGGCACGGGCGCCAGGGGCGAGGGCAGGATCTGGGGGCAGTCCTGAGGGTTCTGCAGACCAAACACAGGAGGGGTCAAATAGGATGTTACAGAGCCCCCACCCCCAACACACAGTTCTGCCCCCGCATGGTGCCAGCAGCCTTCACAGCAGCAGCCTGCAGCCTGCAGCCCCACTTTCTAGATGAGAAAACGGAGTCTGCCTCCTTGATGTGCTCCTCAGACCCAGAGTGCCTGGGTGTTGGGGGGTGGTGAACTCTTGGTGGCTGGGGTCTTTGGGATTCAACTTCCCAGAGCATAACACTGGGCCAGACCTGAGCCAGAAATTGCCCCTGTGGCTTTCAGGGACCATACCCCACTGTACAGAAGAAACTAGGGGGGGGGTGCAGAGAAGGCAAGGGCTGTGGATACACCCTCTCTACATCCCTCCGAACAGGATGTTGGGGACCATATCTGTACTGGAGCTTCAAGGTCCTATGTACTCACACCTCAACATCTGACCTACTGGGGCCAGAAGTTACAGGGCCCAGGAGCAGTCATGCATCCTGGGGCCACCATGACCCTCTAGCCAGGGACCTCCTGATCACATCTGGCAGGGCACGGATTAGGGTTAGGACTGGGCTGGGAGAGACTGTGTACACCTGACATCACCCTCTGGGACAAGGCCCTCTTCTCCTGGGGCACTGTTTTTCCTCTGTTCTTTATCCCTCCTCCTCCTCTCCCCCGACCCTGTCTCTTTAGACACACTATGTTGTTCAGACAGGCTGGCTTCAAGGACTAGGGTCACAGGCGTGTGCCACCATTCCCGTCAGCAACTCCAGCTTCCCCAGCATGTGCTTGCCACGTGACCCAAGCTGGCCTCAAAGTTGCCTTTTCCTGCTTCAGCCTCCTCGGTGATGAAATGGCATACGGGTGGGCAGCCACGGGATACTTCACATTACTATTAGTTCCTAATCGCACAGGGGATATTCCCCTTGGGAGGACCCCAGCCCAGCCAGACCCTGAGAGGCTGCCAAGGTACTAGCAGAAAAGCAAGAACAATGGTAGCAGGGCACTATGCTTGAGTGACCTCACATGTACGAGGACCCTTCTAGCCTGAGAACCCTATACCCGTTTTAAAGACAGAGAAATTGAGTCACAGTGGAGGAAGGCAGCTCGCCCCAGGCAGGACTCAGGAAGCCTTTCAGTGAACACGTGGGGCCACCTAAGAGTCATCTGTTCCCTTTGACTGTCTGTAATCTAGACCACCAAAATGTGAAGAGCCACTTTCTGAGGTAGCTGTGTGGCCGGGCTGAGTCCCGACCTCCTAAAACTCCACACCCCTGTCAGCGCTCTCCCACGTCTCCCTGTGGCCTCTCAGCCCTACCATCTGCCTCTCTGAGTCTGGCCTGGCCTGGATCAGCCCTCAACAGGCTTGTGATGGGGAGACTGATCTGAATCCTTAAGCCCACCCTGGCCTAAGAGAACCATCCAGGCAGCAGATCTGGGTCCTGTAATGAACAGTCTCAACACTACAACTCCTGTGGAACCGGCAAGGACATTGTCCAGTTCCCTGGACTGGGCAGGAGGGGTCCCCAACCAGCCTCAGCTGCTGAGAGCACCCGGCACCAAGAATAAAGAGCCTGGCTGAGCGTGGCATCCTCCAGAGGATTAGGAGGCCCCTGATGCCACTGTTCACTCCTGGGTCCGGTGGTGCTCGAGGTGAACAACCTTCTGACTGTTCACTCGCATTAGCTGATTAAGACCAAGGACCAGAAGCCAGTCTGGGTTTTTCCTTTAAGAGGACGTGGACCTCCCTTTCCTGTTTCCACCCAGGCCATCAGATGGCTTTCCCCGTTTGCTGACCCGACCTACAAGCTTGAGAAGCTGTGGCTAGGGATGAGTGGACAGGAGAAGCGGAGGGGGAGGAGTCAGAAACTACCATCAGGTAGGTGTGCGCAGAACCTACTCTAGTTCACGTAGGTTGGCACTGAGCTTCTCCTAGCTTGGCTGGAACTGCCGGGGAACAGAGCTAAGTGGCCAGGATCCCAAATGTGCCATTGGAGAAATGGAGCTGCAGGAGTTCCAGAACTCCTACAGTGTCTCCAAGCTCAAGAGAAAAAGTCCTGGCATCCCAACCCAGCCAGCAGTGATGGACCCCCTGACCCAAGTCCCTCGCCGTGGCCCAGCCCACAGCCCCTGATGGCCGTCAATTCCCATCCAACCACGCAGTCACTGGCTCCAGCACTGTGCCACCCTGTGGTTTGGAACACGCCAGGCTCTGATCCAGCTACCACTTCCCATTCTGCTTCCAAAGCTTGACGTCACACCGCCCTGGGAGCACCGCCCTCAGAGAGGCAACATCGGCCTGGAACACCTGGCACTTTGCTGCCTCGTCTCATCCCTGGAGCCAGCCCTAGCAGCCTCCCTGTGGGAGCCGCGGGGACCACACACACATGACTGCATGCACAACCTTCAGGGCCTCCCTTCCAGGAGCCAGGGGTCCCGGGAGGACATGCAGACCCTCTGCCCGCCGTCTGCCCAGGAGGCCTGGCGCCTCCACAGCTAACTGGCACTTAATTAAATGCCAAGTCGAGCACTGGTTCAGAGCCTTGCACAGGCCCTGCTGAAGCTGCCTCTTCTCCTGCCAGATTACGGTAATACTCTACGACAGCCCCTCCGGGGCCAGCCCACTCCTGCCCTGAGGGAGAGCTGCAGACCTGGAGAGAGCAGGTTGACTGCTAGTGTCCGACGCACCTCCCAGCTGGTGAGCTCCTATGCAGATGTCAAGACCCCACACAAGAGTCCTCTTAAGAGAAGTCTCTCCTGGTCACCCATACACAGTAGCCACCAGCTTCTAAAAACATCTATGTGCCAACTATAGGGCTGTTGCCCTGAGGTGGGCCTTGCTTTACAGAGGAAGAAAGGAACAGAAAGGGTCAGGAGCTTGCCTGGGATCACACAGCACAAGTAAGAGCTAAGGTTTTTGGCCTGAGATGGGAAAGACAGAACTACATCTGACTGGGTTCTCCCCAGTGCTTAGCACAGACTCGAGTATACAACAAGCACTCAGTAAGTGCTGAAGGACTGTAAGGAGGTCCCTGGACCTTCAGGTTGGCATGGAGAAGGCAGATACAATGGACACTTCTGGTCTCCATTGTGTATGCAGCTTAGGGTTGTGGGTGAGGAAGTGCCACAACCCAGATGCCCCCAACCCCAGAACCATGGGGATGTTGGATCTGTGGACTATATCCCGACACCCAGTGCTTCCTCCAGTATGGTCATAGGTCACTCCTGGGCCTGAGAGTGAGGGCCCCTGTTCTGTGGGCACTCTGTGAGCCAGATGTGGTTGCTGTATGCTGCTGAAGGCTGGCCCCCAGTTGTGGCAGACTTGGCTTGATGGCATTCTCTAATCCCAGTGCCTGAAGCTAGGCTGCCTCTGAGACACGTGACCAGCAGTCTGGTGACTTGATCTGGTAGAGCCCTCAGGGTGCACAGCCCTGACCTAATGCAAGGAGAAGCATGGCTGAGCTCAGAACACCGCTATTCACCTGCCAAGGTCTAGGGAATTTCACGTGTCATCCCTGAAAGAGGGAGGAGCCTTCCAGGAAAAGGTGAAACACCATAGGAACTGAGGCAGGGTCTTAGCACCCAATTCTGGGTTTCAAAGAAAGGGGAGAAAGATTTAGGTTGAAGGCCCAAGTCTTCTGCCTTCCAGGTAGATGGCTTTGAACAAGACGCCTCCTCTCAAAGCCCCAGGGACAAAGGCCTGCTGAAAACATGTGATAACAATGTTCCACCCTTAGCAGCAGCTGTGGGCTACAGCCTGGCTCAGGCTTTCCAGGAGGCCACACTGTAACCCTGAAGTGTTTCTAAGAACTGGCCTTCCGGGAGGAACCCAGTGAGATTCAAAGAGGGGACTGAAAAAAAGCAACCAGCTTGTCCAGCCACAGGGGATCGGTTAAACACACTGTGATGAGACCCCTTGTCCAGCCACAGGGGATCGGTTAAACACACTGTGATGAGACCCCTCACCACCATTAGTGCCAAAGACTGTGCCGGGAGCAAGAGAAGCTCTCACCATGGAAACCTTACAAACAAGAGAAGCAGGTACTAAAGCCGAGGGGTGGGGGTGTACCCGAGACGAGGCTTACCGTGGGGTCTGGCGAGCCCTCACACTGAGACTGATTAGAGACACAAGTGTGCTGCTGGGTACACCAGAAGCAAGGCCACTGTGTTGACAGGCAGCTGGTGCAGCTGGAAGACAAGGGAACCTGTCAGATTCCTGCTCCCACCCCCAGCTGGGCCCCAGAAGTCTGATCCCAGTGTCTCGGGGGAAGGAGATGGATGGACCATCTTGTAAGGTAATGACCTCCCCTCTGTGAGAGGCATGCAAGGAAGGCACAGGTAGAGTCTTCCGTTCCCTCTGCCTCTACCAGTCTAGTGTCAGCTTGCAGGGGCCTGGCTGGTCAGAGCCTGCTCTAGGCAAGGGAAGGATGCGGGGCCCTGTCTGTTGTGTGTCCCAGAGTCTGCAGCTGTTCTCCAAGCTGGGGCCTCCTCCCACTGCCCACTCACGCTGTATGGGGGTAGACTTGTCCAATTCGGCTGCAGTCATAGATGGTGAAATTGGCCGAGACAATGTTGCGTCCTTTGACCCTTACAGACATCTCAATGGTCACGTGATCTGGAAAGAGATCAGGGATACAAAAGGTCTTCATCCATAGCCAAAGCTGGGATGTCAGGGTCCCATCCTTGGGCTGGCATCACAGCCCGGCACTCACCCTGGCCAGCAGGAAAAGATGGAAACTGGGCCCTGGGCAGGAGGTTGCAGTAGGCAATCTGATGGTCATAGGCAGGGCCGGGTACCCGGGCCACTGTCCGAACATCATTCCCATAGTCACAAGCCATCTCCATACCGCTGAGGCTGGGCAGGCTGCCTGAGATCTGCAAGATCATCCCCTGGGGGAGAGATGCCCTCAGATGAGGCCCAGGCCACGCCCCTTACAGATCCCATCTCAAGAACATGTCTGATCCCGCAGAAAAAGGGTTCCCATGAGGGAATCCGAGGTACTCTAAGGGAAGTAACCCTTGGGCTTCAGTTTTCTCTTTTGAGGCTACTCACATCAGAGGTAACAAAGGTTCTGTAAACCAGGTGCTAAGACATAGCCTGGAATCACAGCACTTGGGAATCTGAGGCAGGAGGATCGTCACAAGTTCAAGGCCAGACTGGCCTACAGTCTCAAAACCGGAAGGGCTCTGCAGCACATGGTTGCTATGACCCCACTCCCCACCCCCAGACACGTGGACTTCACTCCCACCTCAGGGCTGTTGTGGAGCAATCTTTTTTGTACACTGTGAAGATGTGTTGCTCTTATTGGTTTAATAAAGGGCTAAATGGTCAATAGCTAGGCAGGAAGAACTATAGGTGGGAGAGACAGACTGAGAGAACTCTGGGAAGAAGAAGGGCGGAGTCACCAGGAGATGCGGGGAGAAGCAAGATGAACATGCTGTGCTGAAGAAAGGTACTACCATGTGGTAGAGTGCAGATAAGAAATATGGGCTAACTTAAGTTGTAAGACATAGTAACAAGCCTAAGATACTGGCCAAGCATTTATAATTAAAAAATCTCTGTGTGGTTATTTGGGAGTTGGCTGCTGGGACAGAATATTCTAGGCCTCTAGACTGTAGTTTCCCATCAGGCTATTCTTCCTCATACTCACTCTACCCCCTCTCCCAGCCCAAGGCTGGTTCTGTATTGTTATCCTGCCTACTCTTGCACCTCACCCCACTCTATTCTGCATACAGCACTATCTCTACATTTTACCTGCTTAGTCTCTCCTTCTAAGAGCACATCAGCTCCTCCTGGGCCAGGTCTGTTTCCAGAGTATAAACATGCACGGCACCCAATACGCACTCAATACTATGTGAATGGATCAGGGGATGAATGAATATGTCTACCCCAGGCCGCCCAGGGATAAGGTCAGGGCTGATAAGGTGATCTGGTGGGGTAGACTGGCTGGACCACCCAACCCCCACTCCCACCCCCAGGATGACATAGGAGGGCCCTATCCTCAGAGGAGTAAGTAAGGATGGAGCTGGGAGAGACTCAGGCTGCTGGACCACCCACCATGCTGCAGGCATGGCTTTGCTGGCCCTAGTCACCAACCCCCTCTCCGCTATAGCAGGGATAGGTGACGGCTGCTAGCAGACCCAGGAAGGGGACAGAGGGACCTGACTCCCCATCTAGGTATCCCCGCTCAGCATATTCAGAAACTGCAATTGAAATACCAGCAGCGGCCCTGTGTGCGGCTCTATCACCCAGGGTGCATGGTCCTAGCTGTGACTAGGTCCGCCAAGAGTCCATGATGGGACCTTGAAGAGGTGGCCCAGCCGTGGGGGTGGTGCCTGGCCCTTGCTGTGAGCTTGAACTTCCTAAAGCCCGGCTACCACTGCTCTTTCCACGTGCCTCCAGGCTTTGTGCTGGTGTGGCTCCACTCACCGTGTAGTCCCGGCGCACATCGATCTCAGAGGGCAGCACCGTCATGGCAGGGCAGCGGCCGGGGCCCTCACTGGCACTGGTCCAGAAATGCGGCTGGCTGGAGTTGGCGCAATCCTGTTGGAGGGTGCACCTGCAGGCACCGTGGGGGTCAGGTCCTCGGTCAGGGCCACCGCCCCCACCCCTCCCTGCCATCACGGCAGGGTCCTCACCGGGTCTCCAGAGTGCACCAGCCACAGTAGGCGTCGGCTGCGCCCACACAGTCCCCGCAGGTGGAATGCACCTCACATGCCGCAACCTTCACTCGGGCCACCTGAAGGCAGAAGGGTCCCAGCTGAGCAAGGTAGCCACCCCCCCCCCCTCGTGAGGCGAGGGTAGCTAAGGCTGGAGGTGTTAGGTGAGGGCGTGTTGGGGAGACATGGCCTCCTTGAAGCATGGAGTCCCAGACATGAGTGAGCAGAGGTGGAGTTGGGGAAGGCGGTGGCCCCGGCAGGAGGGTCAGCATGTGCAAAGGCCCTGCACCAAAGCCGTCTGGCGGTAGCTCGCCTTACCTGGTGGGATGTCATCAAGTACAGGAAACCAGGATCCACGGGGTCAAACTGCATGACATGGTGCACAGGCTCCCCATAGGCCACTGTCAGCGCCCGCCGGCTTACTACCTGCATGCTCTCGTTCAGGCTGATCTGTGGGAGGAAAGGCCATTACCCACTAATGCCAGGACCGCCACCCACAGGGTCAGGCTACCCCAGGGCTAAAGGGAAAGCCAGGCATTTAGGTGGAAGGGATGTGCACCACACTCTCATTCTCACACACTCCGTTGCACCCCCACCAGGAACTCTGCTTGACTCCAGCACTTCCCCCTAGGTATATGTGTAGGCTGCAGTTTCCAAAACATTCTCTGGGAGGCTGCTTGAATCCGGTTTCTGAAGTAAGTTGCACTCATGTACAATCCATATGAGTTGCCCCCGCCCCCAGCCTCAGTTTACCCAGTGAATAAGAGTCATGGAGGAGGGCCACCTGTCCTACAGGGCTGAGGGGATGAGAGTGAACAGACAAGCAGAGCCCTGGGCAAGGTCCCAGGCCCCTCTGAGGACTGGCAAAGCCCGGCCATCTGTGTTCCTCCCTCTCATCCCCAGCGTGCTGGGTGCTCAGGGCTCCACGCTGTTCATCTAAGGGCTTGTGGTCTGGACCTCTGCAGCCTCCCACTCATTCTCCTTCCTCTGGGTTTCTCAAACCTGCAGAGGTTCCCTTCAGGAAGAAACTGGCTGCGGCACTCAATGCCTTGATAATCCCCACAGCCACATCTCCACCTCTTTTTCACTTTGCTCCCACGGTTACACATACACCCCACCCCCATCCTTTTCGTTCTGGGCTGTACCAGGTCACACTGTGCCCTCCCCACAGCCCCACCCCAGGCTTAGGCTTGACCCTTGAGATGTCCCAGCTGCCCGGAGGCCTCTTGGGATGCTATCAGGGCATCTCTCTCACACCACGCACAACCCCCCTCCCCCGCCACAGACACTAGTTCTTATCTACTTCCTCGATGTTCACTGAGCCCTGGGGCTGGTGACTGAGATAGGAGTTCCAAACAGAGAAAGGGTCAGCAGGAGAGACCCCACCCTGTGCAGACTGGTGCGTGACCTTTCCAGGCTGCTCTGCGGGGCGGGCAGTGCCTCCCTGAGTTTATCTCCATCACTGAGGTCCTAGGTTCCACCCCAAGCATGGCACAGATAAATTAAAAGTGAAAAGCAATGACCCATATTTAGCTATGTGGTCATTCTGGGGGTAGTCACCTCTCTTGAAGGACCTCAGTGGCCCCCTTCTGTGTGGTAGGACTCACGACTATATCCTTAGCTTGGTGCAGAGCGAAAGGACATGGTGCCTGTGATGTACCCTTTGAGGCCCTGGGGAAACAGCAGGTGCCTAATGATGGCAGCTTTGTGGGCAGAAGGTGGAGAGGGCTCTGACCACGGTCCTGATCTGCCTCATTTCTCCTCAATGGGTAGAGTCTGAGTCCAGACGAGACAAACTATGCCCTCAGGTCACACAGCCTGGAACAGCCGTCAAAAGCAGAAGCCACTAATTTGACCACAGCACTGAGCCCTGACGGCTACCTCCTTCACCCAGCAGGGGACTGAAGCTGAGTGACATGTGTTGGGGCCCTGGGTCTTCACTGCCCACAACTGGTGGTTCCATGCCAGGCTTGTAGGGCTCAAGCCCCACCCCCATCCCACCCAGGCAGCTGCCAAAGGGAATTAGATTATGGGCTGTGAGTCAATTAGACTGAGCCTGGCACGGAGGCTGACTCTCCCCACAGAGAGAGGTGGAGAGGCAGCGGGCAGGGGTGGTCCCCTGTGTCTACCCTGCCCTGGGGTAAGCAAAGCAACTCCTTGCCCTCCCTTAGCTCTGGAACTTGCAGGGTGGTCACCAGCATGGTTAATCCAGAAACTGGAACCCTGAGGTAGTGGCCAGCAGGGCTGTGGCCTCCCTCACTGAAGTCCCACAATGACTGCAGCCAGCAGGGAAACTGAGGCCCAGAGGGAGCATGAGTGTTGCAAAGGTCAAGAAGCCACTACTGGGCAACAGACCCCAAGCCAGGAGAGATGCTGACACAGGATGCCGACAGCTCTCAGGCCAGGTCTTCCCCTCCATGACAGGCCACTGTGGAGCCATGGAGGAACAAGCTGAAGAGGACCGTGACACCGACCCTTCTGTGGCCCACCCCTGGGGGGCTCCCATCGTACACGCTTACCTTGAGGAGCCTCCCTGTGGCAGTGCCCAGGAAGACGGCGGTGTAGTTATTGGCACTGGCCACAGCCACAGCTGTGAGCCCCGGAGCACGGAACACGGGCGATGCACTCAGTGGCTGCAGGATGGACAGCGGGTGCTGCAGGTGGGCCGCACCACAATCCAGCTGCTCCAGCTGCAGCTGCGGAGACCGGGCAGGTTAGACCTCAGCTCTGGAACCTTCTCTGGCTCCCTGCTTACCCACACAGCCGGATCTCGGCTCTCAGCCCCTGCTTGAACACCGTCCCCCCTATAAACTGAGGCCAAGTTTAACAGATCCCCAGACCCCACCCGGGTCTGCTGACCTCAGGTAACACAGCTACTCCTAGGGGATGACTGGTGCTTAAGGTGTGTGGGAACTGGACTGGGTGTGAGCGAAGCAGGAAGGCAAGACAGGATGGCCAGTTTGGCTTTTGAGAGACTAGTGCTACAGTACAGGGGTACACATTTGCAGTTTCAGACACTGGAGAAGAAGCTGAGGCTGGAGGGTCATCTGACCCTGGGAATTTCAGACCACCCTGAGCAATACAGCGAAATCCCAGTTCAGAATAAAAGACAAGGGAGATTGGAACTGGGTGACAGCCACACACCCGGCCACATCATTCCTCCTGGCCAGCCATAGCACAGGCCAGAAGAGCCCAAAGAAAGTCACCCAAGGTCCCCCTTGCCTCAGTTCACCTACTGACACCCAAGAGGCATCCCTCCCATCTCCACTGTGTTCTCTCAAAGTTCTGGCATCTGTTCCCACCTCCTAGTTTCTTGGGACTGTTTCTATATGTGTGTGTGTGGGGAGGTGAGCCTCAAACTCGATAAGGGATGGGGCTGAGGTACCCTGGGTTAAATCTCATGGACAAAAGGTGTCCTGGAGGGTGGCTATAGTGACATGTCACTTTGCTTCTCTGAGCCTTGTTTACACAGTTATAAAATGGGCATGTGTACATACTTCCCTTAGGGGGTTGGGACAAGAGCAAGGTGGACCAAGCTTGCAGAGGGCAAGGGCTTCAGCTGGTGCTGGGACACTGCTGGCAGACACTATCAGGTCTCTGAGGTATGACTACTGCTGATCCTATAACAGAATAGGATCTGAGGGCTCGGTTATGGCTCAGCTGGTAAAGTATTTGCCACATAAGCATGAGGACCTGAGTTTGAGCCCAGAGCCAGAGGCAACAAAAACCCAGGCACAGTGCTGCACACACACACACAACCCCTGTGCTGCAGACGCAGACAGGTCGGCTCCCTGGGAACCAGTCGGCAGCCAGTGCGGCTGCTCAGTGAGTTCCAAGCCAGTCGGGGAGAGACCTGGATGAGTAGAGACATGGGGAAGACTTGGGAGGAGTTGGGGAGCGGAAAGAATATGATCAAAATATATTGTATAAAAAAATGTAAATAAAAAAATCTAAAAAAAAGATGAATTTTAAAAAAGGTGAATGGGGGCTGGCGAGATGGCTCGGCAGGGACAAGTGCGTGCCACACAGGCCTGGTGACCGGAGTTTGTCTGTGGAAGCAAGCCCTGTAAAAAGCCAGATGCAGTGGTGCACATCTGTAAGCCCGAACTTTTATGGACAGGTGGTAATAAGCAGAGACAAGAGGCTCCTCCAGACTTCACATTCTTCTTAAGCAACGAGAAAGTCACTGCCCCAAAGTGGACGGCGAGAACAGACTCTTGAAAGTTGTCCTCTGACCTCCAGACACATGCTCCCTCATGGGTACAGTCTGAGGTAAAGGCTCTCTGCTGTGATGGAGCTCAGTGGCGGAACATTGGCCCAGCACACAGAAACTACCCACTCGCAAGCTTGTGGCCTCACCCACCTCAACGGGGCTTCTCTGACCCCGGCCCTCAGGTCTCCATTCCAGCCATCTAACCGAGTCTGGACCTCCCAAGCCAGTCCTGCCTCAGGGCTGTCTTCTCTCCCTTCCCATTACTGTCTGCCAGGTTGCGCACAGCAGTGCTCCCATGGTAATATGTCCCAAGTCCTCTGGGAACGTCAGAAAACAAAAGGACCAAGCCTAATATGCACAGCTCCGTCCCACATGTATCTCACACGAGTTTATCAGTAAGAGCGGCGATAATGGAACAATAGCTGACTATGGCGATGCAGTGTGGTAGCGTGGGCTCCGGCTCCCACTTCTACTGCACCACAGACCTCAGCAGCTTTACGACAAGAATTTTCACTCTTTCTCCTACAGTGGGCACTTCATGGCTTTTCTGTGATGTGTCCAATAGCCACCATCATATATTTGTACTTTAAGAAAAAGTAAGGGTCATTCCAACAGAGCTCTGGCATTTGGGGACGGGAGATCAGTAACCATGACTCCTGAGCAACTACCAGGTGGGTAGCTTAGGCAGGGTGGAAATGCTGGACACAGCTCAGATTCAGATGCAGGGTAGGCATAGAGAGCGCAAGACTCCATCCTGGTACTCAGAACGGCAAGCGATTTCAAGATTATGAATTGTTTATTTCTGGGATTTTCCATTAAATATTCTTGGACCTTGGCTGACCAGAAGTAAGTGCAACTGTGCACACAAAATCAGTCTACACTCTAACTGGCTCCTTCTGACCTCTGCTTCGGGCCCCAACCCACTCGCCTTTGTCCTAGATGTATGTGAGCTGAGATAACCTTGGACATGGGTGCTGAACTGTCCCCAGGCTGGGCTCCTCCCCAGCTGTCCTACAACGCAATGCTGTGGCCGTAACATCCCACTGAGACCATGTCTCCCACAGCTTACATAACTTTCTCCAGTGAATACAGATTACTTAACTTGCGTCATTGAATAAGTTGTTTTTTAAATTAAAATTGTAAACCCCTGCTGTGGGATATGAGCTCTGGGATATCCCGGGGGTGGCTCTGGGGTTCTCTGCTGAGCCCCACTGGGCTGCCCAGCTAGGGTGGGGGTCCTGGGAAAGGCAGAGTGGACTCTGGGCTGGGGGTGATTTGTGGGCCACGGTGAGAGGGGAGGCAGTGGAAAGGCTGGGAACTGACTCCCGCAGCCCGCCCTGACGTTCACAAGCCATTAATTCTGTGCCGAAGGAATTTTCGAAAAAGCCTTTCCCCCAACCTTTTTTTTTTTCTCTTATCCTAAAAATAAAATCTAAAAAAAAAAAAAAAAAAAAAAGCTTTTTTTTTTTTTTTTTTTTTTAAAGGAGAAGTGAGCATCAGGGTCTGGAATGATCTGTGTGGGGAGGGAAGCTGCCTGCCTGGGCCAGGAGCAGGGCTGGGAGACGCACAGAGGTACTGAGCATGGCCTTGTTGAACTTGGTGATTGAGGAGTGGACCCCAGGGGCTGAGATTTCTCCCTTAGTGCCCCATTCACTGAGGTGGCCCACACAACCCCAACCTATTCCTAGATCTATATGGCACAGCACACCACCATTCCTGTGACACTGTCACACCCTGTGGCACCCTATTGTCCCCAGGGTGTGCAGAGGTCATGGGATTTCATCCTGCCGACTGCTCAGGCCCCTGGCCTCCATTCTGCCCACTGCCCACACTTTAGGCCAACCACACGGTTTCTCTACAGTTCTTGAGACATGCTCCACTCCCCCCACACCCCACACCCCCCAACCCCCACCTTTCTACCAGTCCTGCCCTCAGCAGCCAGTGTCTGCCAAGACTTCCTCTGGCACCTCAGGCCCCATCTCCACCCACGTTTCCTCTCCAGGTAACCCAGGCTGCATGGTTTTAGTCAATCTTCAAGTCGAGACTCCAAAAAAAGTAAGTTCAGGGATGGGAAGATGGCTCAGTTGGACACCTTGCTCGGCAAGCATGAGGCCCAAGCTCAATCCCCAGAAGCCATAATTTAAAAAAAGAGTTCGGCAGGGCAGTGGTGGCGCACACCTTTAATCCCAGCACTTGGGAGGCAGAGGCAGGCGGATCTCTGTGAGTTCGAGGCCAGCCTGGTCTACAAATCGAGTTCCTGGACAACCAGCCAGAGCTGTGACACAGAGAAACCCTGTCTCGGAAACAAACAAACAAACAAAAAAAGAGTTTGGTGGCAAAGGCTTGTACTCCCAGAGCTCAGGAGGTGGAGACATGTGGACCTTACAGTTCACTGGCCAGCAAGCCTTGCCTACTTTGAGAAATCTGTGAGGTTGTCCTCTGACCTCCACATACATGTGCACACCCATCACGTGTGTACGCAGGTGAGCGCACACACATGTGCACACACACTTCTCTGCGACTGGCCAGCACTGCTATTTATTTGGGTATCATATGTTTGATGGATTCCTTTGGAGTACTCTTGGGTGAATACTTACTAAAGGAGGGACATTAATTTTGACTAAGGTGTAAATGATTATATTCAGCGGCTTCCTTTCCAAGCAGGGCAATGGAAGGCTATGCAGCCATGGGGTGCTGGAGAAGCAAGGAAGAAGACACTTCTCTGTAGGCCCACTGTGTGTGTGGCACAGAGCAGGCAGGTGTTTGGGCCAAGACAAAACCTAGCAGCTAGCTCTGTTTCCTGTAAGATCCTCAGTTTGTCCCTCTCTGGAATGGGGTAGGTAATGACCGCTGATTGTAGCTCTTCCTGGAGAGCACACAGCCCCTCCCTACAGAGCTGGCTGCCTCCTGGGGCCACGCTCAGGCTGCCCACTCTCCATTAAAGGGCTGCCCTATTGATCTCACTCCCACAGTAACTGCAGCAAATACAGCTCTCCTCCCCCAGGAAGCCAGCTGCAGGGGGGCTTAGTGTATGCCTGCCATATCCTGCCCACAGACCCTGCCAGACCTCCAGACCTCCGCATAGGCACTCAGAGGAGGATGAGACATGACAACCATGGTCACCGTGGGCACTGTAAAGGCAGTAGGTTCCATCTCAGGTGCCTATGGTGCAGCTGGCTCCGGCCTGGGGACACTTTCCTGTCTGAGGCCCAGAATGGAAGGCTCACAATGGTTCACAAGTGTCACATAGCTGATTGTGGGGTGACAACAGCTACTGGGCTGCCCAGCGTCCCCCACTTACCCCCCCCACCTCTATGGCAACCAATAGGAGGCTTTCTTCTTCTCTGCTGGGGTGGAGCCTGTCAGATGGGGGAGGGGCCTCCGTGAGAGCCACACCCCATCCCACAAGGAGTTTCTGCAGCTTAGCTAAGGGTGGCACCCCAATACTATGGCCCCTCTGGCAATTGGACCAAGGCAGTATGGGATGTCAGCAAAGAGGACTGAGGGAGGGACACAGGGGCGGCCCTTCCTGCCTTTGTAACTTCCGTATTAAGTTGAAAAGCAGCCGGGTGGTGGTGGCACACACTTTTAATTCCAGCACTCAGGAGGCAGAGCAGGCGGATCTCTGTGAGTTCGAGGCCAGCCTGGTCTACAGAGTGAGTTCCAGGACAGCCAGAGCTATACAGAGAAACCCTGTTTTGAAAAACTAAACACGCATGCACGCACGCGTGCGCACGCGCACACACACACACACACACACACACACACACACGCACGCACGCACACACATGTGCCCAGCTGCAAAGTAGGCCACGACCCCTCCGCAGCTCAATAGCCTCCAGTGCGTCTCCAGTGCAGTCAGAATAAACATAAGCCTTCAAGGGCTCGCTCAAAGTGACCCTGACCTGTGACTGATCTGAGATCCAAGCAGGTCGGGGCAGGGTTCTCCTGGGGGTCCAAGGACAAGGGCGACCACAGCAGGCAGGAGCTTCCTACCGAGCCCAGCAGTTGGGGCACTCTGTTCCTGACCTTACTAGTTATCTCAGGAATAAAAGGAATATTCTGGAGCTTGCACTTCACCTCCAAGAAATCCAGCCCTAAGCCCCCAGCTGCCAACTTTGGCACATGCTGCCCTTTGGAACACGCTGTCTCCATATAGGCAATGCCTCACTTGAGGGCAAACCGTGGCACAAAAGGATTCCTGAAGCCTACCATTGTACCAGCTCTGGCTGGGGGACGGGATGACAGACTCAGCTCTGGAAGGTTCTCTCAGAGGAAACTGCTCCTGCTGAGAAGCCTCCTAGGGCCACCAATACACATCCAGGATACATACATGCTCCTGCTAGAGATGCCCAGCACAAAGGCGGACAGCAGATACCTTGAGACACACAGCCCAGCCATTTGCTGGCTTCCTCATCTGGGAGACTGGGATAGTAACAGCGCCTGCCACACAGGACTGCTGGAGGCACCCGGAAGCCTGAGCACCACAGGTGGATCTGGGGACATCCGAAGAGTCGGGGTGCCCAAGGATGGGTAAGCCCTGCCAGGTGACCGCTGGGCACCCACAGCAGTCAGGTGTCTGCACGGGCTCCTGGGTCAGCACACTCCACAGTAGACGCTTGGTGAGCTGATCTGCTGCTGTCTGGAACCCGAGGGGCTGGCTCAGATGGTGGTTGTTTGGCTACTTGGCCACAGCTGGCCAGACACCCAACTCCCCTTCTCCAGACTGTTTCTCATTCCCTGGCCAGGCCCTGTCCCCAGCACCCCTCACTACTGTCCCCAAGGAACAGTGTGGTGCGGGCTGAGCAGCATTGTTTCTCCGCAGCCTGAGGCCCCGCCCCCCAACTAGCTCCGGTAGGCAGGCCTCCCCTAACTAGATGACTCTCTGCAGCTTCCTCACTGCCAAGGATCAGTTGCGTCTCCTGGGCGGGCCACTGCTGGTCCCCGTTGGGCTGGGGACCAGATGGAGTCTCACACCTCCTCTGTAGCACAGCCTCCCTCCTCTCTGGCCTCCTGCAGTCCCGTCCCTTGGGCACTGACACACTCCCGGGCTACTCAGGCAGGTCTGCTGGTTCTGCCGTCTGTGGCCCTGGGTACAGAGTCCCCAATGGCTGCCACCATCACAGTCACTTGGAGCTAGGAAGCCCTTGGGTGCCTGCTGGAGAAACTGAGGCCCACCGCATCACAACACAACGGGCAAAGAGAAGCTGAGATAGCCCATTCAGGCAGCTGGCCAGCGCCCAGCTCGGCTCCAGCCCCAGGCCTCCACTCAAGGCTACTGAGTGCAGCAGCTCCGTTATTTACTGATTGGGCCTGAAGTGCTGTGGTGATCGGCCCTCTGGGGCTGTGCAGGCCTTGGACCAGAGCCTCAGGCTTCCTTCTTCCATAGCATGTGATTTATGGTGTTTCGGGCTGAAGACAGTACATTGGGAGGGCAAGGGCCGGGCTGCCTGAGAGCTTGGTGGCATCATGGGTCAGCACCCCAGGAAGCCACTTCAGCTGGACCACCGGATGTCCACCTGGGTGGCCCAACACGGGTCTGACAAGAGGAAGCTGTGTTCTGGAGTAGCCAGGATCCTGTTCTGGCACTCAGAAATGCTCCTGGGGCTGTCCCCACTCAGGGACAGCTGGTTTCCATGGCAATGCTCACACCATCGTCAGAGCTGGAAAGGCCTTCGGGAATCACCTGGTGCAGCCATCACGGGGGATTTTCGCCAGCACCTGGTGGCAGCCAGGACTTTTCCAGAGCCAAATGGGCCATGAGTCCTCATCTTCTAAGGCCACACAGGCTACCCAGGGCCAGCAGGATGGTGTCTAACACCTTGGTCCACAGACAAGACCCTGTGTTCTCAGCCTCAGTTCTACTGCCTAACACCACCTTGTCTCTGCCTTCCTTCCCTGCCCAGCCATCCCCCAAGTGCTGTCCAGAGCCACTTCCTCCAGGAAGTCCTCCTATACTCAGATGGGGCTCAGCACAGAGCAGCACAGTCCTGAGTGTTCTGGGACTCGGGGATACCGGGGCAGGGTCTCCCTTCTCTCTTTGGGCCATGCACAGGGTTGGCCTGTGTCTAACCCTTAGTGGTTAGACACAGGTCAATGGAGGGGCAGGAACCCCACACCTGGGGGTGGCTGGAGCGTTCTGACTCTAACCTAGGGCAATTCCACAGGCCTCCTGGAAGCATTCACTGCCACCTTAGACTGTTCTTAGGCTCCATTTCCCCACCTTTAAAATGGGCTCATTTTTAAAGTGCTCGATGCAGAAGCCTAAGACTCTGCGTTCAGATCCCCAGCACCTACATGAAAAGCTAGGTAGGGCTGCTTTTGTCTGTAATCCCAGCGCTGGGAGTCTGAGGCAAAAGGATCCTTGGGAGCTCAACAGCCAGCCAGTCCCGCCAAAGAAGCTCCAGGATCAGTGAGAGACCCTGTCTTAAAAATAAGGTGGAGAGGGACAAAGGAAGACTCAGGACGTTGACCTGCAGCTTCTTACACAAGCTCATGTATCAATGCAGATGTAGATAAAGCCATTTTACTGGATTTGGGAAGGTGGAGTTGGGCCGCAAGGCACTTTGCAAACGCCTGGCACAGAACACCCTCTCAAGAAACCTCACCAATTACAAATGGACACTTGCATTTTGGGTGGCTGAACAAGGGTCTCTGTCAGTGTGTGGTCCAGCTCAGACCCCACAGCGACCGCCAGAAATTGAGCCACACACTAGCTCCCCAAACTTCATGAACAAGGCTTCCCAGCCCGCTAAGAAGAGAAGGCCTCTGCAGTGGCTGTGTCCTGGGCCATGGCACCCCCCTGGGTAGCCTCTCCAGTTTGTCTCCAACACAAGTGACTCAGGACCCCACTGGCAAGAACAAAAGGAACCTGTATGGTCTGCGTTCCTACTGTCCAGAAAAACACATTTACATACTCCCAGGGGCTGGGGCCCTCACCCCTTCCAGAGAAGAGACATTCCTTCACTTTTTGTTTTGGTTCTGGTTTCGGTCTCACTATGCAGTTCAGGCTGGCCTCTACCTCACAATCCTCCTGTTTCGGCCTCTCAAGTGCTGGGATACAGTTATGCAACATCAGAGATGAGTGTGGCCAGATGCTCTCAGGTCCCTCTGTGCTCAGGAGGCTTCAGTAGGCAACCCGTCTGCACATGCGCAGTGGCTTCACCCCACCTATCTATCTTCCAGGAGCTGTGGTGCCCAGCATCTCCCGGGGAATTGCCCAAATGACCTCATTCCAGCTATGGGGAACCCAGGAGAGAACTCAGAGCTCTCAGCTGACCAGTCATGCCTCAGTAAAGGCTGGTCACAGGGAGTCCAAAGCCAGACTGGTGATCTGGAACTGCAGAGGAGCCGTATGACCCTGGGCAGGTCCCTTGCCCTCTCCGGGACCCAGTTTCCCCCTCTGTGAACCCCATTGTCTGAGGACCGTTGCCAGTGAGAACTAGGCAGTGACAAGCACTTCCCTAGCTAGCACCAGGTATCAGGTTCTTGGTCTGCCCAATGCCCCCTAAAAACGAACAGACACACACAGGAGAGGCCCTCGGCTTCCTCAGTTGTCCCAGCCTCCTGAGTGGATGCACAGCAGGCACTGGCCTGACTCCTGCAGTCTGTCCGCCCCGCTGAGCTCCACTGGGAACGGGCCTGCTTACACTCACTACACTTCTCTGCCTCATCCCGGCTCCCTCAGAGCCTGGTGTGAGCTCATCAACTGCGAGGGCCCAGCACACCCTCCTCTGAGCACCTGCAGGTCTGCTCCACACACCAGCATGCTGTGCTCAGATGTATCACCCACCTCCCCCCACCCCCACCCCCACCCGCACCTGCTGTTTCCTGGGTGCAGCATACGAGAGTTTTTGATCCACGTCTTTGAAAAGAGGCACAGACTTGCCTTTAGAATGAGAAAGCACGGAGCACAGAGAGGGTGACTGACTGGCCCTGGGCTGCAGAACTGAAACTCTGTCAGCTTTGTCCCCGGGTAGCCAGACACTCTCGGGGTAGGAGGGCTGCGGTCCAAGCCCACCTGTCTTTCCAGAGGAGGTCTTCCTAGCCAGGCCCTCCCCTAAATCCCACCGTGGTCTCTGCTTGCCTCCTTGACCGAGGGTACTGACTTCAACTCCCCTCCCAAACCTAAAGCCTGTCTTGGGAGTTCTCTCTCTCCCTCCGCCACCACCTGCCATCTCGGCCCTGAAATTGGTGTAGAAAATACCTTCCTGAGCCGTGTGCCACCCACCGCACGCCCGCTTTAAAGCTGCCTGGGGATTTTTTTTTTTTTCCTGTCATTACTATAAAAAGACACTCTGGAAAAAAGCAGACCTGGCATCTGCTTGCTGTCCTGCAACTTAAGTACACACGCGTCATGGTCATGTAGAGGCGAAAGGTTCAGAGAAAGGAGTCACATCCAGCCAGCCCCACCTTGCCTCTCCTGCCCCAGTTTCACCGCCAATAGCACACAACTGCCCAACATGCTTTCCCTCCAAACTCACTGTGGTGTGGGGAAGGGAAGCCTACCGACCTAACTGCCTTCTTCCTTCCACCTGGGGCTGGGCAGGGCAGGCTCTGAGGGGCCCAGCCAGCCACACCCGAGGCACAGTCCTAGCCATTGTCTTGTGGCTGCAGCGCAGAGTACAGGCCCAGCACAGGGCAGGTGTCCAGGAACGTCTCACCCAGAGCATCTTGACTGCTATTCCTTCTGGGTCCCTCCCTGCTGGCCATCGTGGGCTTTCTAGATCACACAACTGCCCACTCCCGTGTATGGTGATGGGCAAACAGTGTGTGTATCTCATCAAATCCCCACAGCAACCCTAGGTGTGCTTAAGATGATCCCATTTGGGACCAGGATATAGTTCAATTGGTACAGTACCTGCCTGGCATGCACCGAGACCCTAGGTTTACTACTCAAGGCCACATAAGCTGAGTGGGGTGGCACATGCCTGTAATCCCATCACTCAGTGAGCCAAACCTGAGCCACATAGTAAGCCTAAACCTGGCCTGGGCTACATGAGACCCAGTCCATCCTTAGGTCCCTGTATTGTCCAGGAGGCCAGAAACCAGGGAAGTAACATGGGGGTCCCCAGAAAGCAGGTCTCATAACACTGGGGGTGTGGTAAATGTTCAGGGGACCCACCTGGGACTGCAGGTAAAGATGGTGGGGTCTTACAGCTCCAGAGCAGGCCTGATGAGGACACTGTTTTCCAGGATAGCCCAGAGCCCAGCTAAGCGCTAACTGCATCCCCAGGGGTGAGAACAGCACAACCCACCAATGACTGCTGTGCACTAGGCACCATGCACTTGACTTTGTGGTTAACTTGCTCATTTGGTCCTAATGCCTCTGGGAGAAGACTGTGTGCATGGTCCTAATGCCTCTGGGAGAAGACTGTGTGCATGGTCCTAATGCCTCTGTAGGAAGACTGTGTGCATGGTCCTAATGCCTCTGTAGGAAGACTGTGTGCATGGTCCTAATGCCTCGGTAGGAAGACTGTGTGCATGGTCCTAATGCCTCTGCAGGAAGACTGTGTGCATGGTCCTAATGCCTCTGCAGGAAGACTGTGTGCATGGTCCTAATGCCTCTGCAGGAAGACTGTGTGCATGGTTCTAATGCCTCTGCAGGAAGACTGTGTGCATGGTCCTAATGCCTCTGCAGGAAGACTGTGTGCATGGTCCTAATGCCTCTGCAGGAAGACTGTGTGCATGGTTCTAATGCCTCTGCAGGAAGACTGTGTGCATGGTCCTAATGCCTCTGCAGAAAGACTGTGTGCATGGTCCTAATGCCTCTGCAGGAAGACTGTGTGCATGGTCCTAATGCCTCTGCAGGAAGACTGTGTGCATGGTCCTAATGCCTCGGTAGGAAGACTGTGTGCATGGTCCTAATGCCTCGGTAGGAAGACTGTGTGCATGGTCCTAATGCCTCTGCAGGAAGACTGTGTGCATGGTCCTAATGCCTCTGCAGGAAGACTGTGTGCATGGTCCTAATGCCTCTGCAGGAAGACTGTGTGCATGGTCCTAATGCCTCTGCAGGAAGACTGTGTGCATGGTCCTAATGCCTCTGCAGGAAGACTGTGTGCATGGTCCTAATGCCTCTGCAGGAAGACTGTGTGCATGGTCCTAACGCCTCTGTAGGAAAACTCTTTGCATGGTCCCAAGACTGTGTGCATTATCTTAACTTTAGGGTGAAGAAAACTAAGGCTTAGAAAGAGTCTGTTGCCGGGTCAAGGTCAGACAGCCAGGCAGTGACAGACAGACTTTAAGCAGGGGAGCTGGCAATGGCTTCACAAGGACAGCATGCACTGTGTCCTGCTACAGGTCCAGACCCAGGGTAGGGGTGGGGACTAGCTGGGGGCCCTTCCAGGGGCCCTAGCCTGTGTCCACAGCCAGGCACTGGGTAGAGAGAAAGCAGCAGACTAATCTAGAAGGGCCCCAGCAGGGATATGCTATGTGGCCTTGAGGTGAGGAGCAGGCCTAAACCACACTGCCATAGGGCTATTTTCCTTGTAAAGGCCCTGCCCCCTTGGGAGGAGGGCAATCCAGCTGCCTTCAGCCTGGTGAGTCACTGTGGCAGCCCAGGGGGCACCAGGGACCGTGGGAATCAGGACAGATCTTACTGGAGGGGGAGGGGAGAGGCAGCCTGAGGAATCCCACAGAACCCTTCATCAGCTAGGGGCCCACAGAGGGCTGCCTCCCCTGCCCACAGAGCTTCCCCCTTCCTACCGTCCCAGCCTCCAGATCCAGCCGGGCGCAGCCATGGAAAGGCTGCTGCTCTGTAGAGAAGAAGGTGGCTACCCTCACCCCAGCACTGCACAGGGGGCCTGACCCTGCTGGTGGCAGGGCTAGACGCTTCAGACAGTCCGTTGGCCTCTCACTCTCAATGACCTCTCTTGTGAGGGGCCGACTGGCAGGGTGGTAGGCGGCTGTCGGAGTCCGCCAAGAGAAGGAATCTAGGCTTGCTCAAAGCCCCAGTGTTGGGGACGCCCACGGGAGA
Organism: Peromyscus eremicus; assembly: GCF_949786415.1. Taxonomy (NCBI): domain Eukaryota; kingdom Metazoa; phylum Chordata; class Mammalia; order Rodentia; family Cricetidae; genus Peromyscus; species Peromyscus eremicus. The sequence continues at coordinate 127,207,495 of NC_081418.1, forward strand.
GAGTCCTGCTACCACTGGGGACCACAGAGGAAGGGACAAGAGAGGGAGCCTCAGTGAGAACAGAAGGCTCAGCTTAGCCTTTTGCAGTGTCGTTTTGGGGTGGCAAGTGAGGACCCACAAGCCTATCTTCTGGAGCAAACAGGAAGTGAGTTCTGCTGTGAAATCTTTCCAGGGGACTAGCTGCACCCAAGTGACCCACATGGTGACCCCTAACCTGGCCCTCTTGCCGCTGCTCACCCCCGGGCCCCACCTCATCCTCAGCTCTGTAGTTCTCTGTTCCAACCAAGATTCCCTGCCAAAGACTCCTTTCCATCTTTGCTGGCCGCATCTGCCCGGGTGGGCTGCCTGGATGCCCCCATGGACACAGGCTGGGGGGCGGGGCGGGGGGGGGGGGGATAGCTTGAGTTCAAGCCCCGCCTCTGCTTGTTCTCGGCTGTGTCTCTCTTAAAACCCTTAGACCTGCATCTTCGTCTGTATGTATAATGGAACTGAGAACAGACATTTGTTGAAGACAGGACACTTGACACACTAAGTTAAAAGTTGACAACGCTGGTGCTCACTCCAGGTCTGCCACGCCACCTAATAGGTGCACAGCTGCTATCTGTCGAGTGAAAGCTGGCCTTGAGTACATACCTGTTTGCCAACCAGGTGACCTCTCCAGGGAAGCAATCACTTCCCAAATACCAGTGTCTCCTGACACACGTTCCCACGGGGAGTCTATATCCCTGCATGTCTCTGCTCTTGGAACCTCCAGTGGGTGCGCCTGTCACATACTTAGCCCTTCCATCCCACCCTCTCCTTATCTTCAGGACTCCGCTGCCACGCCCATTCACACACCTGCCAGGGTGCTGTGGTTCGTCCTAAGGGCACCCACAGTCTCCCTAAGCACACTCTTGGTGTCACTCCCTCTCAAGTCAGCGCGCACCTGTGGCCCCCAGCTGCAGACCTGAGCTATAGGTGCTCTGTCTTCCGGGAACACCTGGGTACCTTGACAACGCAGACCCCTCCCCCTCCCCCTCCCCCTTAGGTGTGTGCACCTGTGACCCAGCACACTCCCGGGCCAGCACCACTGCCAGCAACCAGTCCTCCGGGACATCTACATCCCTGTGTACACAATGGATCCCCACACAGGCTCCCCAGGCCCCGGCGTACCTGTATGTTACGTTTGTTCTCGCAGGCCGGCCCGGTGCCCTGCACCACGCTGTCCAGTACCGCCACCACGTCGGGCGCCGGCTCCACGAAGCAGGCGGTGCGCGCAGCACGGATGGCCGCCTGTACGTCGGCGAAGCGGAAGACACAGAGCGCGGCCGGGGCATTGCGGGCACCTGGGGCGCCCTGGGGCCGCTCGAAGACGGCGAAGAGCTGCTCGCGCACGGGGAAGACCGACACCAGGCGGCTGTAGAGGTCACCGCGGCCCGCGCCGCCCGCGCACTGCAAACCCAGCTGGATGTAGGACTCCGTGAGCTTCTTGGCGTCGCCGCCCGCGCCGCGGGGCAGGCAGATGCGCGCCAGCAGGCTGCGCGCCTGGCTGTCCTTGTCGCCCGCACGCGCTTCGCTGTTGAGCGCCAGGTACGCGTAGGGCTGCGCGCCGCGCGGAGGCGCCGCCGGGTGCAAGAAGGCGCTCACGAAGCCCAGCTTGTACTGCTCTTTGGCACCCTGTTTGATCTTCAGGATGTTGTCGTCCGACGGGTTGAGGTCGAAGGTGAAGAGCTTGGCCAAGTTTCCACGCGCGTCCAGGGAGCGGATGGCGATCTCGGGCGTGTTCTCGAAGCGGTGGTCTTCCAGGCTACGGTTGCGCGGGAAGAAGGCGCTGCCGTAGCCGGTGTACGTGGCGCCTACAAGCAGACGGCTGCCCCCCGTGCCCGTGGCCGGCGGCAGCACCAGCCCCACGGTGGATGCATTGGGGTGGTTGGCGGCCACGTTGAGCATGCTGGGGAACACGGTCACCGGTTCCGCGGGCGGCGCGGCAGGCGGGAAGCGCACGGCCAGGGCCGAGATGTTGCCCCGGCGCCGCAGCTGGCACAAACCCTGGTAGATGGAGCCGCACGCGACCACCAGACCCTGGCCAGGGTCCAGCTGCAGGATTTTGTTGTAGTTATCGGTGAGGCGCCGCGGGTGCTCGCACGAGGCCTGCGGGAGCTGCGGGGCGTGACACAGCGGGCTGTCCGGCACGGGGCCCACGGTCGCCTCGGCCTCCAGGCTCAGGTTGGCGCTCGACAGCTGATACAGGCGGTTCACAGCCGCGAGGTACACGGTGCCCGCCGCGCCGTCCAGGGCGAAGTTGTTGGTGGGCGTGGGCGAAGGGAAACGGCGCTGGATCTCCAAAGCGCCGGCCCGCGCCGCCCCGAGCAGCAGCAGCAGAGGCAGCGGCGGCAGACCGGGGCCCCGCGAGTGCTGGCGCGGAGGCAAGGGGACGGCCGCGGCGGCCCGGGCGCTAGGGGGTGCGCCGCCCGCGGCGCGACGAGCCATCCAGGCGAGCGCGGGCTGCGCGGCGCGGCGAGTGCATGGGGCGCGGCGCGGCCGGGAGCCGGGAGCTCGGAGGCGGCGAGAGGCGGGGGGCGGGCCCGGGCCGCGAGGCGCTTCCTGCCCGCGCCTGCCGCCCCCGGCCCCGGCGCCCCGGCCCGACTCTGGCGCGCCTCACAGCCCGGGGGCGGCTCCGCGGAGGCCACGCCCCCAGCCCAGTTCCCCGCCCCAGACGCCTGGCCCACACCCTTTCGCCCCGGGCCACGCCCCTGGGCCACGCCCCGCCCCACCCCCCGGCTCCCGATCGGGGTCGCCGGCCGGTGCTCCCAGCGGTTGCAAGTTCCCTGCCTCTTGGCTCGATCCTGGCCACCAGGAAGGTCTCGCTCACGTTTGTTTGCTATCTTTCCTCTTTCTCCTCGTCCCGGCCCTTTCTCCCTTCGGTTTCTGGGCTCCGGTTTGTCTTCCACCGCCGCGCAGAGTTTCGCTCTCTCTGTCTCTCCGACTCCCCTACTTCGCTCCCGTCAACTCCGCCCCGTGCCTCTCCCGCGTCACTCCCTCTCCCTCGCCTGCGTTTTTCTGTTCCCGCAGCTCTCCCTCCCTACTCTTTCCCTCCCCGTGTCCCCTGAAGCCCTCCATTTCTTCTCCACCGCCTGCCGCTTCTGGTCAGAGCCCCTCCTCACATGTTCCTCAAGTCTCTCTCTAAAAGCCAGCCAGACCAAGGGACATCAGGTCCCTGGGACTCCATGATCTGTCCCCAAAATTGTCCTGTAAATGGGGAGTTCACAGGCAGCAGGCACCGTGGGACAAGCTTGGCAGTCCCACAGCAAAAGTAGGAAACTACATCAAGAGGAAGTATGTCCCTCTTGCTATACCACGGGGCAGGCTGGGCTGAGCAGGACACCAGACCTGTGTGTGAGTCAGACCCTGTCGACCCCCAGGCCCCTGCCCTTAGTCCCAGCTTCTGAGAAGACCTTAAGTCGTCCCACATATGAGCTGGCACTGGGCACCTGTCTCCTTTGACCTACAAAAGAATGGGTTGGCCCTGGGATAGAGGCAGGTAGTGGTATCCTAAGGTCACAGAGCCCATGTGATGCTCTCCCCAGCATGGTGGTGCCCACATAGGACCATGCCAAGTGCCAGCCCATTTTACATGCTTTACTCAACCCATTTTACATACATGGAAACTGAGGCCCCAGAAGCGAAGCCAGAGATCCACAGCTAAGGGGGAAGGTGGGGCACCGTTGCCTTGTTTGAAGCCACAGTCCCTCAGCTACAGGTTCTCAATCAGGATCTCCTGTCAGCTTGCAGCTGTCACTTGAGGACTGGTGGCCCTTACAAGGGTGACCTCTCCTGCCTTGCTCCCGCTCAATAGGAAGGAAGGGTGGGGAGGGGGTTTCCCTGTGCCTGAGGGGTCAGCAGAAAGGGCCCAGCTTACAGCTACCCCCATTTCCCTGGTCCCCACCCCAGCCTTCCTGTTACTGTGCTGGCCTGCCGGCCTGCGCGCCATATTCCACCCCATTCACGGCCTTGGCTTTGATGGTCAGGAGTGTTCCTTGGCAGGAAATTGGAGACTTCTGTCCTAGCCCCCCAGCCCCCGCCCCAACTTAAGTACTCAGGGGACCTGCCTCCACCTCTGTAGGGGGAGACCCATGGCACAGTATCAGTGTTAGGAGAGCCAAGCAAGGTATACAGAGCGCCAGGCCCTCCCTTCCACTGGACAGCCCCAGCACAGCCCATCCATCGGCTTTTTATCTTCCTCTAGCCTGCTGCCCATCTGTTGTCTTCCTCCCCCCTTGTCTCTCTTCCTCTCTCTCCCCTCCCCTCTCCACTCGGTCTCTATCTCTGGTCGCTGTCTCACTCTCCATGTCCCTCCTCTTGTCCCCTCCCCCTCCCTGCTTCCTTCCTGTCCCTCTCCTCTTACTTTCTTGCCGCATCCTGCAGCTCCCCCCACTGAGCCTCGAGGATAATGCTTTATGACATCTTGGCTTAGCTGGCCCGATGGATTGTTTTGGGTACTGTGGGCAAACTTCCTGCCAAGCTGGTGGAACTCTGGAGTCACCCCAGCTTCAGCATGTGGGGCCTGGTTAGATTCTGGGGTCTGCATACCCTCACATAAACTGAAGTAGGAAATACAGTGTGGCCTCCAGCAGGGCACTTGCCCTCTCTGAGCCTGTTTCCTGGTGTGGACCGTTATAATAGCACTGATACGGCAAGGTTGAGTCACGGCCCCACTGACCCTGCTAAAGCTGGGAGCCCAGGCAGGAGGGCCACAATAAATCAGGGTCCCAGCCCACTTGAATCCCACACAAGTCAGTGGGTTACTGGGGGCAAATCCTATGCCCAGTCTGCCACCACCATCTCATACCATCCTTGCACCAGAAGACAAAGCAGGGGTCACTGAGCCCATTTCACAGATGGGGAAACTGAGCATCAGCAGTAGGACTGGAACTCAGCTTTCTCTCAAGACCAAGATCATTCCTGGTTGAGAAGAGATGTGGGAGGAAGGGAGGAGGGAAGTCCTTGCTGAGACTCTGGGGGTTTCCCCCCAGGATAGATTTGGGGATCCACTAGGAGACAGATGGCACCCAGAAGTAGTTACACCCCCAGACAGCCACTCGGCTGCCAGCAACTGACGACAGGGCCCTTCCCCTCCTGCTCCTGGCTCCTGATTAGATCAAGGAGAAGTCTCGGTCTGGGGCTAACGCGTCTTTAATGACTCGCTAGCATCTAGCATTTGTCACTGTCCCTGTCGAGTAGAAAGACGGTCTCAAGCTTAGCCAGCACCAGGAGCGTTCTAGAATTTACTCGGAACGTCTCTTTGCATGTAAGTTCCTGCCTGCTTCCGGCTGTGGAGCTGGCTTCCAGCGTGGTGTGTGCAGTTGTCCCTGGTCAGCACCTGTGGAGGGCCTTAAACGTGATCCCCAGGCACCGGCACAGGCCATTGCCCGGCTGTGCAGAAGCCTGGAGTTCGGGAAGGGTGGGGAAAGCTTTCCCTTGCTGCTGAGGACGAGGGTGGACATGTCCCCTAGGTCATGTCCCCTGCCCCCTCCTGCAAGGCTCCGCTGGCGACGCGGGGCAGAGCTGGGGGGAGGGGAAGGGAGAGGGAGAAGAGGAAATGTTTTTCTTCTTCAATTGGAAACAATAACATTGGGGGCCTTGGCTGTGCTGGGAAGGGGGGGCTCTGCCCGGGGACTGGAGAAGGTCCCCTGCAGGAAGTGCTTCTGACATACCACAAGTGGAGGACGAAGGTGCTGGGAGCAGGGTGGAAGGAAGACATGGTCAGGAGTGGGCTGAGCCCCTCCGTCCTTCCTCATAGTGAGCCCTGAGCGGGGACGCGGAGGACCAGAGAGGTGGGGCCACGTGCGAGTAGCCGCCCAGCCTGCTCTGTGTCCCCCTGCTCTTCACCCAGCCTCAGCTTTGTCCCTAACCTCTTGGTGACCCCAGGGGCGTGAGCTTCAGTTCAGATCTCAAGAGGACCATGGAATCCAAGACACAGGACTGCTGTGCCCAAAGAAAACAGCCGTGGGTTGGAGCAGCTGGTCTGTCGTGAGCCTGGAGTCTGCCCACTTGCCGCCCCTGGAACTGGGGTTCCTCTCCCCACTCCTCTGGGTCCCTCAGGAGAGCCTCTAGAGCCCGGCATACGTATTTGCCTGATGCCAGCAAGGGCCTGGATGTCAGTTACCATTCGTGGATACCGAGGCTCAAAGGGCGCAGATGGCCACCCTGATGTCACACAGCACAACTTCCTCATCCTCTGGACTCCACAGTAGCTCTCCCGGCCATTGCTACTGTGACTCCCAGGGTGCCCAGAAGGGACAGTGGGGATGCTGTCGGGAGGCATGCCCCACAGTTGCCGATAGTGTGCGACAGGGGCTTGTCATGTTTCAGGCCCCTTCCCCTAGACTCTGGAGGGTCCCTGCCCTGCTACCTGGGAACCCCATCCCCTAGGGATCCTGCCCCAAGCCTGCTCCTCCTTTGTGGTCCTGTGGGGGCTGGAGGAAATGGTTCTCATTCCTGTGTGTCAGAGTCCTCTGCTGACTCTGAGCATGTCCTTGACCTCTGTGGTCCGGGGACTTGCCAGGCAGGGTGGAGACCCCGAGCCCTTATGGGTTCATGGCAGGCGCCTGGCCTATATGAGCCCCCACGTGGCCTCTTTGTGCTCTGTGAATCGGATAATGGACAGCATTCTCAGACACCCCGTCATGGGTCAGGGCTTGTGAAAGGCCCCGGTCTGCTTACACTGAGGCCTCTGTCCAGTGGCAGCTATAAGGGCAGGGCCGCCCCAGGGGTCCCCACCCACATTCCCAGGCCACCACCACCAAGTGTCGGTTGCCTAGGCCGGGTTGGCAGGCGGGCAGTGGATAGGCAGACAGGCACTACTCAATCTGCAGGTTAAACACCCAGTGTGTGCCTGATGGGTCCTAGACAATCAGAGTCTCTGTTATGGCTGCACTGGATGGGGATGTAAACTGAGGCTCGGGTGAAGGGCTGGCCTGTTCCAGGAATGCTGCATTGATGCCAGAACACTGTGGTGACCGTACCCCAAGGGACAGGTTGGTCAGCTGATGACAGGCAGGCAGGCTTCCCATGGCTTGGGTGCTTGGGCCTGGTTCACTGGACAGTTCCAGGAAGAACTTTACCCTTACCAGGCAGAGATAGGAAGTTTGTTTACGGAGGGGGGTGGGGGACTGAGATTCAGAGGGGAGGTGGCCAGCATGGGGCCACATGGCTGCTCCAGGTGGAGATGGGGGGTCTCACATAAATACCATGAGTTCCCTTCTCAGGGGCCGGGGGGGCAGTGGATCTCCGTCAGGCCATGGAGCCATCACTCTGTGCCTCCCCTCTGTCTCAAGAGAATTCCTCACCTCTCTTGGCCCCAGTCGGCACACTTGTGAAATGGGCGTTAGAATCCCCCCATTCCCAGGCTGCAGGGGACAGAGTGAGTTACAGGATGCTCAGGCAGCCTCTGGGCCCGGGAAGAAACAAACACATCCAGTGACCCTATTTATGTCCTCCATGTGGGGCCTACCCAGTTCTGACCTTGGAATCTGGCCCTCAGGAGGCGGTCCTCTGACACCTCGGTGTCCTGTGTCCTCAGGTGGGCAGAGCCTTGGCCTCCCCACAGTGGAGATCACTGCAAGTCACTGGCCAGCCTGGGCTACACAGCTAGTGAGCCACCATCGTCTCAACAACCTAAAGAAAGGAGTCGGGATAGAGCTGGAGGCGTAGCCTGTGAGCTCAGTGTTTTGGAGGGGGCAAGAGGATCGCTGTGAGTTTGAGACAGGCCTGGGCTACAGACTGAGTTCTCTAGCCCTTCTCTGGGAGGAGCCTGGTGCTAAGCACCTTGTCTAGACTAATTTAAACCTCTAAGAACCCACAAAGAAGGTGACATTATGTCCATTTGCAGGTGGGGAAGCTGGTGTGTGTGTGTGTGTGTGTGTGTGTGTGTGTGTGTGCGCGCGCGCACGCGCGCGCGCGCAGGTCTCCAGCTGGCATGTGGGGAGCCTTGTTCTTAATGAACATGAATCTCCAAGGCCTCCTTTGTCAGTGGGTCCCAGAGGCTTCACCAAGCCTCAGCCCCTCACCTGGTCTGAAGCCCATTAGCACCCCATAATGTTCCCTGGTGAACTGAAGAAATGTTCCTATGCTGCTGCTCTCTAAGAGGCCACAGGGGTGGGGTCGGGTAGGTAGCGTCACCCACCCCTGGGAGCACCATGGCTGTGACCATAGACCAGGCGGGTGAGGACTGGAACCCAGATGAGCAGCTGTGTGTCGTGAGACCCTCGCCTTCCAGCTGCCTCCACCTGGTCTCAGTCCCTGGGGACCTGGAGGCCCACACATCTGCGGGAACTGCTGGGTTAGCCAAGAAAAGGGCTGCCAGCCAGGGAGAGAGGCACCATGGGGTGCATACCAGGGGCTCTCCAGAGGGGACCAGCAAGGCACAGTGTCAGACTCAACTGCCAAGATCTCATGGAGCTCACAGACCAACTGGGGTACTAGTCACCCTGCCAGGACAGCAGCTGAGGCATGAACTCCCCTTACCCCACACTGTAGAGGAGAGACCTGGGCCCAGGATAATGCCTTCACCTCCAGCCCAGTGGCCTACGGGAGTCCCTAAGGAGACCCCAGTTCCCAGAAAAGATATTTCCTCTCTTGGTGAACTTCATCATTCAAGAGCCAGCCAAAATGTTACGTCCTCTGGAAAGTCCTGGTGAACTCCTAGACATCCCTCAGGGGCTTGTCTGTATGACCCTCCTGAGATTTTATAGAGTCCTAAAGCAAGGTTAGAACACCTCTTCTATCCTCTTCAAACATCTGCCCTAAGATTGCCAACCTTACAGCAGGATGCGACTCCACAGTGGGCTGTGACATGTCCCCAGTGAGACACAGGTCACTACCAACAAATGAACATAGATGGATGCTACCCCAGGACGGTCTGCCCTTGGAAACAGGATGGTCTTGTTACCTGCTGGAGACCCTCTCTAGGACATGCAGAAGCCCTGCCTAGATGTCTCCTGACCCCATTTTGTTCATGTGGCCACCCAGGCAACCCATCTCCACTGTATCAGGACACAGTAGGCCTCCTGCTTCAGCCCGGGAGCTCTGGCCTCCATGGCTGATTTCCGGAGGGCTCTAAGGACTCTGTTCTAACTTACCTCCACACGCAGGCAAAACCGTAGGCAGAGCCCAGTGCAGAGCCGGGCCCCCACCTCACCCCAATTCAGCAGGGCTTGAGCACCGGGCCCTAAGCTGTCATGTACCCACTCACAAGCACTGGCCAGTCCTCAGGCCCTGCATCTACTCACAGAACTCACTATATTACTGCCTGGGAAGGTGGGGGTGGGGTGCTGGGTGATTCTAGCCGTTTTTCATGAGTTGATCTGATCGATCTTCTTCAGGAACCCTTAAACTGAGATCTGCAAAGTTAGGGAGGTGGAAAAGGAACTTCTCAGAAGCTCCAGGGGAGCAGGAAAAAAATGTGTGTAACAGCACAGTGGGAGGGAATGTGGCTGGGGCCTTTGGCAGCTAGGGACCCAAAGTCTGGGCTTGAGAGGAGCTCACGCCTTGGAGCCTGTGAAGGCCATGAATGCCTGTGGAGGCTGTAAGGCCGGGGCTTGCTTGTCCCTGGGGCAGAAGGAGGGTTTCCCTGTGACACATCATGCTTTTTATGAACTCCGCTTTACAGAGTTCAGCATGGCCTTGGAAGGTCCAGGCTTAGATGACCTAGTCTCTGATCTTACGTTGTCTAACCACTGGCCTTGGCTGGTCTAGCTTTGGACCCTGAGTGGCCCAGCACTTAAGCTGAGGCCGTTCAGCCTACATGTTCCTGCTTAAATGGCTCCTATTCTAAGGAACTCCGGAAGGCCTTTAGGGACTTTCAGGTGACACCATCCCTTCTCATTTGAGAGAAATCTCTGACCTCAGCTGGCTGTCCCAGGATGAGACATGTATCTTGCTTGTACTTCCCTTCAAGACTTCCCCATCCTTCCCCCCAAATGTCAGTCCCAAAGACCTGTGAGTCCCCTTTGCTGTCCACTGTCCTGAATGCCTCCCTTGGTCCTTCGGGTCCCCTGCACTTAGACCCCTAAGCTGGTGGGAGCCCTAAGGTCTGTCCCTGCTACGGCTCTTCTGCCACCTTGGGGCGTTAGGAGGACGCGGTGTTTCGAGGCGCATCCTCATTCCCCACGCGAGAAAGAAGCTGGCCTCTCAGCAGGTTCAGGGGAATGAGATCTGTGTTCTCTGGTCAGCTGCTGGGACCCCAGGGAAGGTTAACATGGGGGAGCAGCCTACACCCTCTTCCTCAGCCTCCACCTCCTGTTCAATCCCCAAGGCAGGGGCCATGTGCCTTACAGCCTATAGCCTGGCAGGCTGACAGTCCCCCGTCCAGAACCCGCTGGAGGCCGTGGGGATGGGACTCTGGAGGTCAGGGGCACTTGGGCTCAGCTGCAGCTGTGTATCCCCGTCATGGGAACCAAGGCAGAGCCCCTCTCCAAGCACCTACCTCCCCAACTGGGCATGGGGTGATCCTGCCCCTCTAGGACTTAGGGGAGCCATTTCACCTACCCCCTGGGAACAGACTGTGGGGCGGGGGGTGGGGGTGGGGGGAGAGAAGAAAGGGGCAGACGGTGGGTAAGAGAGCCGGCCTGGTATCTGCCCAGTCCCACCCTTCATTTCTTCAACCTCTGGATACACTCGTTGAGCTCCTACTGAGTGCCAGGCGATGCTTCAGTACCAGGGATACAGCTGCAGCAGTGAACAGAAGTCTCCGCCCCCAGGGGCTCACACAGTCTGCTGGAACTCAGAAGATAAAATATGCTGGGAGCCTGGAGTGGGAGGGCTCTGGACAAATGAGGCAGGTGTGAGGGAAGGAGAGGAAAGGGTGTGCCTGTAGGTGAAATATAGAAAGCAGGAAGGGGCCAGCCTGACCTGTGGGAAGAGCGCCTCAGTCTGGGAAGACCAAGTTCAGGGGCTATGAAACACTGAATGTCTGCTGTGCGTCTGCTCAGGCAGAGTGGGGAGAGGCGAGGAGGGGAGACCTGAGGGGCAGCAGGGGCAGATCTCGCAGGGTCTCATGGTCACAGTGGGGAAGGAGCTGTAGGAGGCAGTGAGCAGAGGGGGGGAATCCCTCTGCTGCCTGTGGAGAAGTGGAGGCAGGGGAACCTGAGGAGGCAGCAGTTGGGCTGGAGGAGGCAAAGGACAACTCCCAGTCTCTGTGCCTTGGTGACTCTCCGCCTGGAGACCCCCTGGATCTGTCTTCCTTGGGCACTTGGTTTTCTTTTTGAGACAGAGTCCTGGACCTCCTGGGAGCTGGGGTTGCAGGCATGTGCGCCCATGCCTGATCACCTGACCGCTTCCTGCCTGTGGATAGTGTTCTGTGTCCCCCTGGGGAGATATGAACATAGCCAGGCCAGAAGCTCCAACTCTGGTGCTCTGACTCGAGGCTCAGATCTCCCATAGCAGGGTCCACCCCCAGGTCCCAGCTCACCACCCATCCTGCTGCCCAAAGAGGAACTAGGGAGGCAGCAGGTCCCTCTGTAACTTCTAGTGACTCTCCCAAATGCCCCCTTGTCACTCCCATCAGTCTGCCACCTCCCGCCCCGGGAACAACTAAGGCTGTTCAAATCCTCCCCTCCCCACCTGATCCCTCTTCCTGGGGGATGGATCTGCAGATCTGTCCCTGTCACTTTTCTCCAACTTTGAACCCTGTGGAAGCCAGGTCCAGGTCTCCCGCCCACAGTTCCCTGAACCATTCCAGTCACATGTTTGCCTCTGGCCTTTGCTGTGGACTCTCACCTTCCCCGGGGTGCCTACCCGGTGCTCGGCCTGCGGGATGGCCTCATACGGGTGCAGCCATATGCGCGCTAGCTGGCCTTGAACACTAACTTCTGCATGTGATGAGGTGGTAATTTGTTTGTCTGCAGACAGCAGAGGGCAGAGACCCCAAGACCTGGCGTGCTATAAGGAGTCCTGTGTCTCTAAGTGGGCAGTGGCCACATCGTGCACAGGCTGGGGCATCTGTCCCATATGGAGCCCCCTAAAGGGCTTGACCATCCAGGAGAGCTATTTCCAGCTCCCAGAAGCAGGAAGTGAGTCATGGTCAGAGCAGGCCAGTAGGTCTGGTACCCCAGGTGCAATGGATGTCCCTGGATGGAAGGGCAGCCACCGCCCAGGAGACAGGAAGGAGGCCTGGGGGAAGAGGAAAGGAGGAGACCCTCTCCCCAACAAAACAGGAGGTCGGCAGCCCCCAGAAGCCGGTGACATCAGCACAGATGTGCCCCTGGGTCCACCATCTGCCCACACCTGGGGTCGATGGAGAGGACAAGAGTGGTTACTAGCCCCAACCTCCAACCCAATTTACTGTCCGGGACCTGCTGCGGGCTGGGGTCACCACAGAGCATGTCACTGACCCCACTTTAGGGAGCTGAAAGGAAGTCCCTGCGGACAAGCAGGCGCCTGCATCTTCCAGGTCTTAGGGGTCACTGCAAAGCGCAGGGCCAGGCAAAAGCTGTTTCGGTTCCAGCTCAGCTTCTGGCTAGGAACAGACAGTCAAATGCCTCCTTGCCAAGCCTCAGTTTCCTCATCCTCTCTCCTGAGCCTCAGCTGGCCAGTCTGGGACCAAGGGCAGAGAGCCGCAGCTGCAAAGGTATCCCCTCATGGTGGCCTTTGGAGGTCAAGACCACCTCTTCTTCCTGCACCAGCCTGGGGCGCCCAGGGTAGATCTGGCTGGGTGTGGAGGGAGCCGCCAGCAGTTCACAGCCCAGATGGTGGGCAGTGTGGGCCAGCTGTGGCAGCCTGACAGTGAGTGGTAGGAGGACTGGGGACTTTCACTTCCCCCCTGGATCCCTGTCACCCACTCCTGCTCCTCTAGTCTCAGTTCCCCCTGGCTGTGAGCTGGCATCCTTGCTCCAGAGGAAGTCATGGTCCCAGGACTTGGGCAGGGACAACTGTGCAGCCTCAGCTGTGTTCAAGAGGCCCAGTCCCCAAAGATGGGCATCCCAGACGTGGGGTCCTGGACAGACAGGCAGCTCAACCAGCTTCCAGACGTGTTCGTGTGATGCGACCTCTCAATGGGGCGTTTGGAAGTTGGGTCTGACTTTTCTGTTTCCTTCAAATAGTATGCATTATTTGTGTTAAAAATAAACCCGCAGGGCCGACAAGATGGTTCCGAGGGTAAAAAGGTGCTTGTTGCCAAACTTGGAGACCTGAGTTTGATCTCTGGGACCTACATGGTGGAAGGAGAGCCCAGCTCCTGCAGCTTGTCCTCTGAGCAAGTGTGCGCAGACTGAGGACCGGGCGCTCCACCGGCCCCTCGCCATGCTTTGCTTTCCACTGACCCTTCTCTAGGCACAGTGCTGGGTCTGGTCTCATGCTGAGGATGGAGCCAGTCCACAGTGCAGAGCTTTGGGACAGTGCGGGAAGATGCTGACATCTGCTTAGCCTTTGTAGTGCCATTTGGGGGGGCTCCCTGGCAGAGGCAGTCATCTCAAAGCATAGGGGTGCTGCCAGGGATGAGTTCAGGGGAGCAAATGGCACATGCCAAGCCAAGGGGAGGGAGTAGAGTCCCCCAACTTCCTCACCTCACACTGCCTGGAGCTCCCTACTGCCTTGTCCTAACCTCCTCCGCAGGCCGGAAGGAAGCTGAGGTGGGAATCCAGCCCCACAGTTCCCAGATGAGGAGAAACTGCTTGCAAGGAAAAAAAAAAAAATAACATTAATCCCATTGTCTCTGCTCCCAGATCCTGCTTGAAAAACAAAAACAAACTCAAACTGCAGCTGGGGAGGTTTTCTCTGGCAAAGCACGAGGCTTGCCCAGGGGCTGCCCAGGGGCCGTGCCTGCTTACCCTGGGCGAGGTGGGGGGCACCGAGTGTTGCCCCTGGTCTCTGGTCAGTCTGTACCCCCACTCCAGGCCCGCCAAGCTTGCCTGGCTCTGTCTCCATCCACAGGGCTCTAGAGAAGGGGGTTCAGGCAGGGTCACCGTGTCTAGCCACCATGCTCACACTCGGGCCAGCACTCCTGTCTTCCAGCCCTTCCCCTTACTTCCCATCGTGAGGCATGTTCAAACCGCCCACTCCAGTCTGGCTCCTGACGGAAGACAAAGGAAACCAGAGGGCCCTAGAATGATGAGGACAGGCCAGGAGGCACAGACCAAGGGACACTGGAGCCCAACCCACCCGCATCTCAGGTGGTCTCCTACAAGGAAGACCTCCTACGGTCCAGCTCATTTGGGCTTGGTACCAGGCTCCATGGTACACACACACACACACACACACACACACACACACACACACACACACCCTGCAAGCCTCTACTCAACACTCGGATGGTGTGCTTCACCTGGACCAGCCTGCCACTGTGCACAGGAATGGGGGACTGCAGCAGGACCCAAACAAGTGAGCATGCGAGGAAGGAGCGGACTGGAAAGGCCACAAACAGTCCTAAGGAGCTGTGGCTCTTCCTCCAGTCACTCCCAGCTGTCAGCTCAGATTCCCACAACTCCCAGCAACCTTGCTTCGGGTTGCAAAGCCAGGTCAGGGCTTTGTGTCTTCCCTCAGAGAACAGCCTGAAGCCCAGGGTTCTGTGCTGGCAGCCTCGGGGGCCACAGGAGGCCCAGGGTGGTCCTTCCTTCAGGGCCTGGTGCCCCCCCCCTTCCCCTTCCCTCCAAGGCTGACCTCAGCAGCCCTGGCTGGGCTTTTCCCAGAGCCGAGGCAGGAAACACAGGCCCTGAGTGTTTGTTCAGGCCGGGCAGGGCTCCGGGCAGGCGAGGCGGAAATAGCCACAAGATGTTTGTCCAAGTGGGAGTCAGGTTCCCCACAAGGGAGGAAGAAGGGCCAGAGGAGCGAGCCGAGTCAGCACACTGGGCTTATCCTTGCCTTCAACCCACAGAGGCAGAGTGCACACAGTAGGCACTTGCTGGATGAGGAATGCAAGTCGGAAAGCTGGAGTCTCCCTCAGGCAGAGCTTGGGGCTCAGCCTACACCCCACAGTGCCTCTTCTTCCATCCCACCTTGAGCACGCAGCTCTAGTTCCCATTAGCAGCCATTTGCACCCTGGGGATGAGTTGTTCTTTCTTGTGTGCTAATCTGCCCCCCTCTCCCCCTCCCTTTCCCCCCTCCCCCCCCCCCCACCCCTGCCAAGGTCCTTGCTTCCCTCAGACACAGCAGTGTGTGGCTGGTCCAGTCGTGACATTGCAATTGAGTGACTCCAAATGTGCCTGCACCTAGGATCAGGCCATTCCAGGGGTGGTGAGGACAGTAAGAAGGTGGCCATCTGCATGGCCAGGAGAGGGCCTGGGAAGAACACTAGGGGCGGTTGACCGTGGACTTTGGAAACAGAATACTGGGGCAGCACCACCCAGGCAGCCATGATGAGGGACACCTCATACATCTTCCTGGCATCTCTACCTTAGGCTCCTAGGATCCCGTCCCTTTGCCCTGGCAGCACCCCTGCCCCTCCTCCAGCCCCTGCCACGCAGGTTTCTGTACCTTCTCTCTGCGTTCTCTACCTGTACCCCGGAGCTCCCCGGCTGCTGCTTTCTGGACTCTGCCCAAACACCCCTCTCAAGGACACCCTCCCCACCCACCCACTGACCAAATGTCGCTGGGGTTTTGGTTTATCTCTCCTACTGGATGGTGTCCCTAGGCCTGGCAGGGTTTAGTAAAGACTTGCCAAGGGCACCACCTCCCATGATCCAGAGGCAGAGTCCCCAGGTGTCAGAGGCAGAGCAGGGCGTCTGGTCTAGCCAGGAGGTCCTGTGCTGGCGAGGCTCATCCCCGTCTGCCTCTTGCAAGTCTAGTGGTTCACCCGGCGAGCTTCTGCCTCTCTGGGCAACCAGGAGGCTGCAAACGAAGCAGGCAGGCAGGTCAGATCCAACCCCTCATTTTTACCAGGCCTCCTGGGCTGGTGGGGACATCATTATGGCTTGGCTTGAGGGTTCCTTCCTGGCCCTCAGTATAAGGACGAGAGTACCCATGAAGCCTATGGGTTTCCAGGAGGGAGGGTCTCGGGGTTTGTGAGTAGTCAGGATCCTCTGAGGCACGTTCGCCCTGCAGAATAGCTGGAATAAAAAGCCTGGCAAGTCAGGTACATGCCTGTTGTCCTAGCACTTGTGGAGTGAGGGCAGGAGAATCAGGAGTTCAGGGTCGTCTGTGGATACACAGCAAGTTCAAGGCTAGCAGGGGCTACTTGAGACCTGACTAAAAAAATAAATAAATAAAAAATAAAGCAGGGGGTGGGGCAGCTGGTGAGATGGCTCTGTGGTTATTATTTTACACTACTGCACAGGACCCGAGTTCAGCTCCCGTGCTGGTGACTCACAATCGCCTGTAACTCCAGCTCCAGGGGGTCCAAAGCCTTTTTGTGGTTTCTGCCGGCACTGGAACACACACGGCACACACTTACAGGCACACACACACACACATACAAAGGGAAGAAAAGGGGGGAAAAGACACTACTGGGTTCTAGCAAAGGTGTGGGACATGTGGAATGCAGTTCATTGCTGAGCGAGGGGTGTGGTGCACCAATTCGGAAAAGTCTCTGTGTGTGTGTTTTTAAAGATTTATGTATGTGTTTTGTCTACATGTACGTATATGCACCGAATGAATGCCTGGTGCCCCAGGAGACCAGAAAGGAGTGTCAAATCCCTTGGAACTAGAGAGTTACTGCCTGTTGAACTGAACCCAGGTTCTCTGCAAGAGCAGGAAGTGGTCTCAACGGCCGGGCCATGGCTCCAGCCCCCCAGTCTTGAAAAGTTTAGCAGTTTCTTTTTAGAAAAGTCAGCCAGCCAGGAGAGAGGCCTCAGTTGGTAAAGGCTTTGCTGCACACACGTGGACACAGAGTTCAGGTTCTGGACTGAAAGAGAAAGCCACATGCGGGGAAGTGGTAGCACATGCTTGTGAGTCCAGTGACTGGGAGATGACAGGCCAGTCCCTGGAGTTCACTGGCCAGCTAGCCTGGTGACTTGTTGAGGTTCTGGGCCAATGAGAGACTGCCTCAAAGAAGGTGGAAGGTGTCTGAGGAGCAACCCCCCCGAGGCTGTCCTCTGTCCTCCACACACATGTGCACCCATGTTCACACACAGGTGAAGTCAGACTCAAACAACCCAGTGACCGGAAACCAAAGTCCACCAAACCTGGATATGAATGTCACAGCGCAAGTGAGAAATGACAGACAAAGGAAGGGAGCCCCACAATGGGAGGAAAAGGAAGCAACTGCCCATCTACAGAGCAGCAGGATGCCTTTCAAACCCTCTTTGTGACTCATGCTGAGGGAGGCGGGCAAGGAGGCAAGTGGCTGGTCAGAAGGCCTGCAATCATTGTTCCTGAATCCCAGGACTGCCCCAACCCTTTGTCCCAGCTGGGCTGGGCCCCAGGGTGGACTCGGGTGCCTCTCTGGTTGTCTGTCTATGCAGCACACTTGAGCCAACCGGTAAAGGCCACCCCAAGGCCTGCTGACTGTGTGGAGTCCTGGGCCTAGCCTCAGTTTCCCTATGTGAGGAGGACACCTCCAGTTCCTGCACATTATTGGTTGTCCCACTGCGTTTCTTCTCTAGCTGGGGGTGACTGGGGGAGCCACTGTCCCAGCAGGCAGGGTTGCCATGAGTCCTGTGCTCTCCTGTTTCAACTCACTCAGAGCCACTGTGTCTGTGTCTGTGTCTGGGGGGCGAGTGGTGGTTTCTTTGTGTGGACAGACACCTGGGAACAAAATTAGGGAGCTGACAGGAACATGCCTGTTGTCTGGGCTTGTCTCTGTGTCAGGCACTGGGGACACAGGAGAAACACTGAGATAGTTTTCCCACTCTTGTGAGTAGCAAATAGGTCAGTGGTCATAAACATGTTTTATTTTTGTTTGAGATGGGGTCTCATGCAGCCCAGGCTGGCCTTGAACTTTTTTTTTTTTTTTTTAAATGTGTAGCCCAGGCTGGCCTGGAACTCGTGATCCTCCTGCCTCCGCCTCCTTCAGCAAATCCTACCAGTGTGCACCACCACAACCAGCGGCCTTGAACTTAAAACGTAGCCAAGATGACCCTGGACATCTGATCTTCCTGCCTCTACCTTCCCAGCACTGGGATTACAGGCATGGTCATTAAGTGTACAATTTTAGAACCGGAAGTGTGTGTGCAGCAAGGCTCACAGGAGGAAGAGGGAGCCTGTAGGAGTGCGTTGTGGTGGACATTCTTTTTTTTTTTTTTTTTTTTTTTGGTTTTTCGAGACAGGGTTCTCTGTGTAGCTTTGCGCCTTTCCTGGAACTCGCTTTGGAGACCAGGCTGGCCTCGAACTCACAGAAATCCGCCTGCCTCTGCCTCCCGAGTGCTGGGATTAAAGGCGTGCGCCACCACCTCCTGGCTATGGTGGACATTCTTTTTTTTAAAAAAATAAATAAATAAATATTTATTTATTTATTTATTTATTTATTTATTTATTTATTTATTTATGCCGAATGCTGTTTTTGAAGGAGGGAGGAGGTCTTAAACACAGGCTTACAGCACAATGGGAGAACCCCGGAGGGCAGAAGTTCGCTACAGATGTTTTACAATCTTGCATCTAAGCTGTTAACGCTGTGGTGGACATTCTTAAAGACAGTGTGGAGAGGTGAGGGGCCTGGCATGTGAGGTCAAGGGGGATTTTGGGGGAGCCTTGATTTAGGGGTATGGCAGTGATTTGAGAGTCAAATCCAAGGAATTGGGGTAGGCGGGCTGCTGGCTGGGTCATGGTCAGTGACTTCCATCTCTGCCCTCAGTCTGACTAAGGAAAGATGCAGGGTTGTAGGTGCTTGAATACTGATTCCCCTTAAAGCAAGAGTCACATGATTTTACTTTGTGCAACAAATGGGCTTGAGTGCAGGTCTCAGGAGACAGACTAGCGCAAAAGGAAATCACCTGGGCCAGAGGGTGCACGCCCACATATAACCACAAGGTGGCGACAGAGACCAGGTTTGTCTTTTGTTGTTTTTTAAAAATAGTTTCAAAGTTATGAAAGTATTGAGAAAAATTCCTAGAACTCCGGAATCCCCTTACATAAGATCCATCACATTTAACATTCACCAATAACACGCAAGCCCCCTCCAGGTAACGCAGGTGAGTTGCATGGGGGATGGGTGCTACTGAATGCTGCATCCCAAGAACAAGCTGCAGCATTCTCTCAGACTTACTAAACCCTGCTCCAAAACCAGGGGTCTCTGTCATGTGTTCCATGGTGTCCCTGCCCCAGCTGGGAAGTTCTGAGACTGCCACTTAGATGTCGCCTCTTTTTTTGTCTTTAAAATCTTTTTCCAGGTTTAAGTCAGCTTACTAAATTTTCTTGGGCTGATATAATATTGAACATATTGATTTTAGGGGGAGGGTCTGGGGGTTTTGTTCAGGGGCAGAGCAGTGGCCTAGCATGAACCAAGACCCTGGTGGCAGTAACTCTCATTTTGGGAAGGAGCATTCAACCATGAAGGACAGACCTGGTGTTCTGGTCTCCTTATGTTGATTTCTCTGCACACTTGTAATGCCAGCACGTGGGAGGCTGAGGCAGGAGGACCACTATGAGTTTGAGGCTAGTTGAAGCTACAGAGTGAAACCCTGCCTCAAAAATTATTAAGTGGGGGCTGGAGAGATGGCTCAGAGGTTAAGAGCACTGGCTGCTCTTCCGGAGGTCCTGAATTCAATTCCCAACCCAGCCACCACATGGTGGCTCACAACCATCTACAATGAGATCTGGTGCCCTCTTCTGGCCTTCAGGCATACATGCAGGCAGAACACTGTATACATAAAAAATATATATATAAGTAAGTCAATATTGGAACTGTGCATGTGTGTGTGGAGCCCCAGTACAGGCTCCTGGCTTTCTGTGGCCCCTGTGGGTGCTCTGACCCTGACCCAGCGAGGCAGGTAGTTGGGCCAATGCTTTGTGACCACTGTCCTCACATCTGGTTTTTCAATTGCTCCCCATCTTATTTATTTTATTTTATTTTATTTTTTAAAGATTTATTTTATTTATTATGTATACAGTGTTCTGCCTGCATGTGTCTTTGCAGGCCAGAAGAGGGCACCAGATCTAATTGCAGGTGGTTGTGAGCCACCATGTGGGTGCTGGGAATTGAACTCAGGACCTCTGGAAGAGCAGTCAATGCTCTTAACCTCTGAGCCATCTCTCCAGCCCCCTTTTTTTTTTTTTTAATTTTTAAAATTTTTTTTTATTTTTTGGTTTTTTCGAGACAGGGTTTCTCTGCGTAGCTTTGCGCCTTTCCTGGAACTCACTCTGTAGCCCAGGCTGGCCTCGAACTCATAGAGATCTGCCTGGCTCTGCCTCCCGAGTGCTGGGATTCCCAGCCTTCACCTTATTTTTTGAGAAAGCTTTCACTGATCCTGGAGCTTGATGACTGGGCTAGACTCACTGGCCAGTGAGCCCCATGGATCCTCCTGTCTCCATCTCCCCAGCCCTGGAGTTACGGGAGGTCACAGACACAGGGCCCAGCTTTAAATGGGTGCTGGGAATCGAAATGAAGTCCTCATGTTTGTGTGGAAAGCACTTTGCCCACTGAGCCATCTCCCCAGTCTGATAAATCCTGACTTCTTGTGTGGCCAGATGGAACAGCAGAAACGCAGGAATCTGAGAGTCCGACTGCCAGCCAACCTTGAATACCAACACTGCATTTGCTAGTGCCGGGGCCTTGTTCACGGAGGCCACCAGGCAGGGCAGAGAGCTCACTTTGCAGGGCAGCATGGCAGTGATTCCATTCTCAGGGCAGCTCGAAGTAGATCAAGCAGGATTTAAGAAACAGTGGGCTTGTGAATGAGCACCTGTTATGCGCACACACTGCTTTACACACTGGGACAGAGCCACACAAGACGAAGCCTTGGATCCAGTTGGTCCCATGTGTATGCTTTGGCAAGTTTTTTTTTTTTTTTTTTTGGTTTTTCGAGACAGGGTTTCTCTGTGTAGCTTTGCGCCTTTCCTGGAACTCGCTTTGGAGACCAGGCTGGCCTCGAACTCACAGAGATCCGCCTGGCTCTGCCTCCCAAGTGCTGGGATTAAAGGCGTGCACCACCACCGCCCGGCTGCTTTGGCAAGTTTTGTCCTTTGTGTTGGGGAGTTCTTCTGCTCTCTCTGCTTGGCCATCCATGGGTACACTGGCAGAGCCGACCCTGTCTGGAGTGTCAGGTGGGCAACATCGGTGCCTGTCCACAAGGTCTTCTATTACGAAGCCTCTTGTCAAGTGCTGGGCTAGGTGGTGTGTGACTATGGAATTTAAGCCTTCCCTGAGAGGAGGCAGCTATTGTAACTCATGACTGCTGCACCTCTAAGTGGCTTTGTTGCTCCTGACCTGAATTCTCCAGAGACGGTAAGAGCATTCCCGATGAGCGGGACTCCAATGTTAAAGGTAACTGGGGTATTTGTTTGTGTGCTTTTTCACACAGGGTCTTATTACATAGCTCAGGCTGTATTAATCTGCAGCCCTCCAGTGCCCCTCTCCTTAGTGTGGGGACTATCCCTGGCTGAGCTTCCTTCCTCCCTTTCAATAAGAATTGAGGGATGAGCCGGGCGGTGGTGGTGCACGCCTTTAATCCCAGCACTCAGGAGGCAGAGGCAGGTGGATCTCTGAGTTTGAGGCTAGAGAGGCTAGCCTAGTGTATAGAGCAAGTTTCAGGACAGCCAGGGCTACCCAGAGAAATCTTGAGTAAAAAAGAGGAAGAAAAAGAGTCGAGGGGCCGGCGAGATGGCTGAGCAGTTAGGAGCATGCATCCGTCTTGCAGAGGACCTGAGTTTGGTTCCCAGCACTGAGTGGCTCACAGCCGCCTGTAACTCCAGAGGTGTCAGTGCTTCTGGCCTCCATGCAGGCACCCGCACTCATGTGCAAATACTCACCCACCTCCACATATTTGTAATTAAAAATATAAGGTCTGGAGAGATGGCTTGTTGCTTTAGAGCATGTACTGTTCTTTAGAGAGCCTGAGTTCAGTTCCCAACACCCAAGCTGGGTGGCTCACAACTGCCCATGACTCCAGCTTCCGGGGATTGGATACCCTCTTCTGGCCTCCATGGGCACCACACACACAAGCACATAACCACAAGTAGCACACACACATACACATTACTGAGAATAAAATGAAATTTAACAATCTTTTTATTTATTTATGTTTTTGAGACAGGGTCCCATTGTGTAGCCCTGGCTGTCCTGGAACTCGCTATGTAGAGTAGGCTGGACTCAAATTCATAGACAGATCCGTCTGTCTTTGCCTCTAGAGTAACTGAGGTTAAGGATGTGAGCCTCAAAAGAATTGAATTCTGAAACCAGATGCAGTGGGTGGACACTTGTGACCAACATGGAGGAGTGTGTGTGTGTGTGTGTGTGTGTGTGTGTGTGTGTAGTTCAAAGTTATCCTTAGCTATAGAGTGACTCTGAAGACAGCCTGGAATACCTAAGATCTCATTATCTTTTTTTATTTTTTAAAAAATTGTGAATTCTTGCCGGATAATGGTGGTGCAGGCCTTTAATCCCAGCACTTGGGAGGCAGATGCAGGTGGATCTCTGTGAGTTCAAAGCCAGCCTGAGCTACAGAGTGAGTTCCAGGACAGCCAGGGCTACAAAGAGAAACCCTTTGTAGGGTCCTGAAAAACCCAAACCAAACAAACAAAACAAAAAACCCCTGCGAATTCTTACCTTATACTGACTTTGCTTCCTAGTTTAGGAGGAGGAGGAGGTGGCAGCAGTGACCAACCGTTTACGTCCCCTCCTCATGACATCCACAGGTGACAGGCCAGAGCCTGCGTGCAGCATTTTTAACCAGCTGCCAATCAGGATGACATAAAAACTGGTCCCGTTCTGAAAGGCTGTAATTACCTTTAAACATGACTGGTCACCTCTCAACACCTTCAATAGCTTCTCTTGTGGCTGCACTGGAGCATGAGCATGGCATTCAGTGGCTATTTTTATTTTCCTTTTTTTTTTTTTTTGTTTTGTTTTGTTTTTTTCGAGACAAGGTTTCTCTGTGTAGCCTTGGCTTTCCTGGCACTCACTCTGTAGACCAGGCTGGCCTTGAACTCACAGAGATCGCCTGCCTCTGCCTCTCGAGTGCTGGCATTAAAGGTGTGTGCCACCACTGCCCGGCCCAGTGTCTACTATTTTTTTAGTAATTTTTTGGCAGTGCTGAGATGGGACCTAAGGCCTGTGAGTCCTGGTCAAGTGTGTAACCACTGAGCTGCCACCCCAGCTGGCCTTTACCGTCCCTTGCAGCTTGGTCCCCACTATGGCTTTTCACTTGACCGCCTGCTGCCTGCCTATTGATCAAGCTCCTCATCTTGGTCCCCTCACCCTGTGGTTTTCTGACACAGTTCCTCTAACTTATTCCAGCCTCTTCAGTTCTTTCTGCCCATCAGAACCCAGCACCTCAGGCTAGGGTGTGGCTCAGTGGTCGAGTGCTTGCCTAACACGTGTGAGGCCCTGAATTTGATCTTCCATCTCCTATATCCACTCCTAAACACAGTCAAAAACCAGACCCCAAACTGAAAAAAAAAATCCCTCCATTTCTCAGCCCAGTCCCTCTGAGCCTCACTGAGCCTGTCCCCATCACCCAGTCAGAAGGGTTTCTTCCTCTTCCTCCCACACATGGCTTCAGTCCATTATGACATGGCCCTGTCATGAGCTCAGCGCCCCGATGCAGGCCAGTCATGCACAGATTGCTCTATAGCTGTCTGTAGGGTCAGAGGGCACCAGCGGCTGCAATCACACCTGCCCCTGCTCCCCAGCAGTGGGACCCACTGAAATCCTGCCTCAGACAACCTGCAGAGAGATGGCCCAGCACAACCCAACATAGGACACTGTATAGTCCTTTTTCACTGTCTATCATGGGCCCGCTTTCTTCTTCTTCTTTTTATTTTTTTATTTTTTCCAAGTAAGGGTTTCTCTGTGTAGCCTTGATTGTCCTGGAACTCACTCTGTAGACCAGGCTGGCCTTGAACTCACAGAGATCCGCCCGCCTCTGCCTCCCAAGGGCTGGGATTAAAGGCATGTGCCACCACTAACTGATTGCTTTCTTTTAAAAAAAACTTACTGTGTGCATGTGTGTGTGTGTGTGTGTGTGTGTGTGTGTGTGTGTGTGTGTGTGCTCATGTGTGTGCATGTACGTTGCAAGTGTGTGTGTGTGCTTGCTCATTTGTGTGCCAAAATATACGTGTGAAGGTCAGAAGACAACTTTTAGAAGTTACGTTCTCTCCTCCTATGATGGGTTCCAAGGACTGGACTCAGGTGTCAAGCTTGTGTGGGAAGGAAGCACTTTTACTGGTTGACCTATCTCATCAGTACCTACTTTAAAAAAGTTTTAAAGTTGACCTTATAGATAAATCAGGGATGGCAGCAGATACCTGTAATTTGAGCACTCAAGAGGCATTTGTGTCTGCGTGTTCATATTTGCTTATATACTGTGTGTATGTATGCTTTTGTATTTGTTCATACACTCTGTATCCGCACATTTGCCATTGTGCATGTGTGGCAGTCAGAGGACAACGTGTGCGATGTGATGCTCTCCTACCAAGTGTTTTCTAGGTATCGCCCTCAGATCAGCAGGCTTAGTGGCGGGTGCCTGCATCCACAGGCACTGAGACAGTAATTTTCACCTGGACTTCTGCCGTCACTCAGAGGTTCTGGAGATGCAGAAGTTCTGAACTTGTCTATCACAGGACACCCAGCAGGTGCCAAATACAAACGGACTGGACATGTAAATGTAATTCTTACCTGATAATTGTCCTTATTGCTATAGTTTTATTATGTAAAAGTTAAAATCTTTCCTTTTTATTTAGACTAGAAGGGAGAAATGTTGTGGAATAATCTTTTTGTACGCTGTGAGGATTTGTCACTCAGATTGGTTTAATAAAAAGCTGAACAGCTGTACTGGCATAACTGGATGTCAATATGTAAAAGATTACAAATAGATCCATATCTGTCACCATGCACAAAACTCAAGTCCAAGTGGATCAAAGACTTCAACATAAATCCAGTTATACTAAACTTAATAAAAGAGAAAGTAGGAAGTACTCTTGAACGCATTGGCACAGGAGATCACTTCCTAAATATAACACCAGCAGCACAGACACTGAGCACAACAACTAATAAATGGGACCTCTTGAAACTGAGAAGCTTTTGCAGGGCAAAAGACATGGTCAATAAGACAAAAAGACAGCCTACAGAATGGGAAAAGACCTTCACCAACCCCACATCTGACAGAGGACTGATCTCCACAGTATATAAAGAACTCAAGAAACTAGACAGCAAAATACTGAACAATCTAATTTAAAAAATGGGCTAAAGAGCTAAACAGAGAATTCTCAAAAGAAGAATCACAAATGGCTGAAAGACATTTAAATAAATGCTCAACATCCTTAATCATCAGAGAAATGCAAATCAAAACGACTCAGAGATACCACCTTACACCTGTCAGAATGGCTAAGATCAAAAACACTAATGACAGGCAATGTTGGAGAGGATGTGGAGCAAGGGGAACACTCCTCCACTGTTGGTGGGAGTGCAAACTTGTACAACCACTGTGGAAATCAGTATGGTGGTTTCTCAGAAAATTGAGAATCAATCTACCTCAAGACCCAGTCATACCACTCTTGGGTATATACCCAAGGAATGTTCAATCATACCACAAAGATACATGCTCAACTATGTTCATAGCAGTACTATTTGTAATAGCCAGAACATGGAAACAACCTAGATGCCCGTCAACTGAAGGATGGATTAAGAAAATGTGGTACATATACACAATGGAGTACTACTCAGCAGAGAAAAACAATGACAGCATGAAATTTGCAGGCAAATGGATGGAACTAGAAAATATCCTGAGTGAGGTAACCCAGACTCAGAAGGACAAACATGGTATGTACTCACTCATAAGTGGATTCTAGATATAAAGCAAAGAACAATCAGACTGCAACCCACAGAACCTGGGAGGCTACATAGCAGGGAGGACCCTAGGATGACTGTGGCTCATAATAAGCTTTGGTTTTACTCAATTACTGAGCAAGCCTCAATCAAACATTTCACTATTAGGATAAGAATTTATACTGTATCAAGCTGATAACAGAAAAATAAATTAAAAAAAAAAGCTGAACAGCCAATAGCTAGGCAGGATTTTCTGGGCAGAGAGGATGCTGGGAAGAAGGGCAGAAATGTGGCGAGTTGCCAGCCAGAGATGGAGGAAGCAGGAAAGCAGCATGGGCTTACTCTACAGAGTACAGGTAATAAAGCCACGAGGCACAAAGTAAATTAATAGAAATGGGTTAAGTTATAAGAGCTAGTTAGAAATAAGCCTAAGCTATTGACTGAGCTTCCATAATTAATAAGAAGTCTCTGTGTCATGATTTGGGAGCTGGCAGGAAGGATAGAAAAATCTGCCTACATTCAACTGCCTGTAAACT
The DNA here is from genome assembly GCF_949786415.1 of Peromyscus eremicus. Lineage (NCBI taxonomy): Eukaryota > Metazoa > Chordata > Mammalia > Rodentia > Cricetidae > Peromyscus > Peromyscus eremicus. Next base: position 127,233,859 of record NC_081418.1, read on the forward strand.
TCCATTTGAATTGATCTGATGTACTCTTCTGGCCTCTGTGGGCTCTGCACTTATGTGCACAGGACACCCCTCCCCATAATTGAAAATTAATCTTTAAAAAGTCTGTTGCACCAGGCGGTAGTGGTGCACGCCTTTAATCCCAGCACTTGGGAGACAGAGGCAGGCAGATCTCTGTGAGTTCGAGGCCAGCTCTGGTCTACAGAGTGAGTTCCAGGACAGCCAGGGCTATCCAGAGAAACCTGTCTTGAAAAACCAAAAACCATCCGGCGGTGGTGGTGTACACCTTTAATCCCAGCACTTGGGAGGCAGAGACAGGTGGATCTCTGTGAGTTCAAGGCCAGCCTGGTGTACAGAGTTAGTTCCAGGACAGATTCCAAAGGCTACAGAGAAACCCTGTCTCGAAAACCCAGAAAAACCCAAAACCAAACCAAACCAAGTGTGTAGAGAAAGATTCATACTATACAAGAGCCAATCATGGAAGTCCCTCACCACCTCTCTTCAAACAACACTGGGGGTAGTGTAACTTGGAGCTTCTCTTCATTTACATATTTGTATACATAAAATGTCTCAACACAAATGGGAGACAATCCTGCTCCCCAACTGGCTGATTTCACTTCACAGAGATTATACAGGAAGCTAGACATTCTTCTGGAATGTTTACTGCACCTTTGTTTTTCTGTGGACCATTTGTTCATAAGCTTTGCCTACTTTTCTACTGAGTTCTTTGTGTGTGTGTGTAGAGGCCAAATGACCACCCCAGGTGTTATCCTCAGGTGCCATTCAACCTGGTTTCCTGACAGCTTCACTGGCCCAGACCTTGCCACTAACTTTGCTGGGCTGGCTGACCAGCAAGTCCCAGGGATCTTCCTGTTTCCACCTCCACAGCACTGGGATTACAAGTGTGTGCCACCACAGTTGGCATTTTTAAAAAGGGTGTTTTAGGGAATTCAGGTTCTCTTTATGACTGAGCATCTCCTAGCTCTCCAGTCAAATGTCTTCTCTCTTCTAGTCACACACAGCAGATGCTCATCTCCTGTCCAAAGCCTGCACAGGTCCATCCCCACTGCATGTACCATTCGATAATTCTGTTTTTTTTTTTTTTTTTTTTTTTTAAGTGTTGCCTATGGAACCCAAGGCCTTGTTAGGCAAGTGCTCCAGCACTAACCCACACCCTAAAGTTCTTATTCTTCAATGGAGTATCTTTATGTAGCTCAGGGTACCCTGGGACTAGATAGCTCAGACCGATTTTGAACTCGTTATCTTTTGAGTGCTGGGATTACAGGTGTCAGCCATCATTCTTGAGCAGTTACACAATCCCGTCTTCATGTTCCATACTTGGACAACTAGGTACCTGCATGGTGACTGGAACTCCCTCCATGTCAGCTGCCCTTGACTAAGCAGATGACAGTTTACAAGAGCGACAGCTATTTAGTGTGACCCAGAGTTCAAAGACAACACATTTGAACAACTCATCTTTCGGGTGAGGCAAGCCTCCAGCTGGCACACCCTCATCAGCCGCTCTATTTTTTGTATGTATGGCTTCTCAGGGATGTTTTCATACTCTCTGAAGTTTTATTCTATTTTTTTGTTGTTTGGAGACAAGCACTCATGCTGGCCTGGCTAGTTTTTTAAGTCTGTCTGTCTTTGTCTGTCTGTCTGTCCTCTCTTTCTTTTTCCTTATTTTTGAGATAGTCTCATTATGTAGATCAGATTAGCCTCCGAACTCACAGAGCTCCACCTGCGTTTGCCTCCCTAGTGCTGGGATTATGCTACTATGTCCGGCCTGCAATAAATAATAGATAGTAACAAATCAGATTCTGAAATTATGTCAGGCCCTCTGCACTGTGCAACCCTAGGGAGTGATGTCCACAGGCTCTCGGGGTGCATTCTACAACTCTACACATAGTAGGCTAGCCCATACTTCAAGAAGCTAAGGATACTCCCATAGCCATTTCTAAAGCTGTCACAAAAGGTGTCCCTTCCTGGTAGGATGAGGCTGGGTGAGGTGCTGTTAGCTCCCAGGTAGGTTGGGAAGTACAGACAAGGAAGGAAAGGAGGACACAGTCATCAACCTGTTGGGTGTCCTTCCGAACTTTGGCTTCTCTAGTTCGGGCTATGGCAGAAGTCTTAGTGAAAATTACTGTCTCTGGAGCCACTGAGATGGCTCAGTGGGTACAGGCACCCCCTACTAAACCTTAGGATCCGAGTTCCTTACCTACAAACACGTGGTAGGAGAGCACCAACTTCTGAAGTGTCTTCTGATCTCTACATGTGCTACAGCAAGTCTGTAAACACACAGTGTCAGAAAAAAACAAACAAAAAACCAAAAGGCAAACCACAAAATGACTATTTCTGGGGCTGGGATGTGACTATGGTTGAGTGCTTGCCCAGCATAAGGCGGTCCTGGTTCTATCCCCAGCTCCACAGAGAAATAAACTATGCCTTCTTTAACAAGCCCATAGCTAGGATTAGAATGGATAACAACTCTAAATTTTGAATGCCTAATGTCTGTTTCCACCTATCATAGTAAAGCTTTGAAATGACGGAAGACATCACTCTGCCAATTTTGGGGTCATTAGATGCTGAGTTGGGAGGTCAGTACTTGAATGCTCCTCCCCAAATCCTGAAGGTAGGTGTGTGTGTGTGTGTGTTTCTGTGTGTGTGGTGTATGTGCATATGCACACGGAGGCCAGAGATCAAGTTCAGGTGTCTTCATCAATAACTCTTTTTTTTTTTTTTTTTTTTTTTGGTTTTTCAAGACAGGGTTTCTCCATGTAGCTCTGGCTGTCCTGCTGGAACTTACTCTGTAGCCCAGCCTGGCCTTGAACTCACAGAGACCCTCCTTCCTCTCCCTCCCAAGTGCTGGAATTAAAAGCATGTGCCACCACCGCCCAGCTTCTCTACTTATTTTATTTTATTTTTTTGGTTTTTCGAGACAGGGTTTCTCTGTGTAGCTTTGCGCCTTTCCTGGAACTCGCTTTGGAGACCAGGCTGGCCTCAAACTCACAGAGATCCGCCTGCCTCTGCCTCCCGAGTGCTGGGATTAAAGGCGTGCACCATCACCGCCCGGCTATTCTCTACTTATTTTTTTGAGATCATGTGTGATGGCTTATCTTGGTTGTCAACTTGACTACATCTACAATCAACCAAAACCCAAGCAGCTGAACACACTTGTGAGGAAGAGGAGGAGGAGGAAATCTGCTTGAATGGCTCATTTGAGGTAGGAAGACCCACCCTAAATGTGGTCACACTCTCTGATGGCAGCCCACAGAAAAGGCCACGGAAGAAGGAAGCTTTTGCTTTTCTCCTACTTGCCCTTTCTCTCTGGCAAGTTCATCCATCCTGCCACTGAGACATTCCTTCACCAGTATTAGAGCCGACACAGGGATTTCAATGCATACTTAAGACCATTTGAAACATCCAGCCTTGTGGACTGAACAGCTACTGGACTCTTGGCCTGTCAAGGAGAGCCATTGTTGGATTAGCTGGACCACGGCCTGTAAGTCACTCTAATAAATCTCCTTTTAATATATATATTCATTCTATCAGTTCTGTTCCTCTAGAGAACCCTAATACACAGAATCTCTCACTGAACCTGGAGATTACAAATTTGGAGAGACTTGGCCAGCGAGCCCCAGGAATCTGTCCATCTCCCTCTCTACAGCACTGAAATTACGGAGGCATGCCAGCACACCTGACTTCTACATGGGTGCTGGGGATCCAACCACAGGTCATCATCCTTGTGCAGCAAGCATTGTACCAACTGAGCTATCTCCCCAGCCCTTGAAACATCGTCTTAACTACCAGCCTAAAGGAATCACGGGGAAATGCCAACCTGGAATGATGTCTGTAAGGTCCACGGAGTTGTGACAATTTCCTGGTTGTCAGTTATAGTTTCAAGATACTAGTGTGACAATCTCCCCCCTGCCCCCCAGCCCCGGCCCCCAAAATTTACAGACAGATGCATCTGCCACCAGAAATAGGGAATGCAGAAAGAAGGAACAAAACAAACCCAAGTCAGCTGGCAGGTTTCTAGCTGAGGTCTTTATTTTCATTTTATGTACAGCAAAGGTGCTGCTGAGACTTCACAGCAGCCAGACAGAACATAACTGAATTCTCTCTCAACAATTAGCAGCTTAAGATCTAGCAACTACAGTGTTAACGTTCACGCGTTCACAAGTATCGTCTCTTTACTCTGCGATTCGTGCATGTGAGTCTGTAGTCTTACACACTTGTATAAAACACACTTACAGTCTAGTAGTCAGCCCCTTCTGAGGGTATCACCTAGCATACACAACACACAGAAATGTTTAACTTGTAGAGTCACATTCAGAATCCCAGTTTTATTGGGGGTGGTGTGGGAACCATCACTTTGCCTGTGCTGGCTTCTTGATGACAGCATTTGGTTTTGTCTGAGATGTGTACTTTCCAAGGCTAGAAGGCCAGAACACCAGAGCTCACTCAGAATCCAGCATTCACTGACTACCTTAGAACACAAGATCAGAAACAAAACCAAAGCCAGTGAAGACCACACCAAAGCATGCCCACTGTCAGACCTGACTGGCGAGGAAGGCTTCACCCCACTGTTCTGGCAACAGCCGTTTGATGCCAGTCGGGAAGGGGCTAAAGAAGCACTGCAGCAATGGGTCCAACCGCACTTCTTAAGGAATAGAAAGCCTTCCTTGCCAGGATGCCCTGACTACACCAAGGACCTGAAACTGGAGCAGACAGCCATCAATGCAGAGTGATGGCCAACTCTAGAACCACAACAGTCACCCAGGCCAACACAGCCAGCCTCACTCACCCGGGCTAGGCACCAGCATGGACAAGGGAATCAAGGAATGCTTCACTTTAGCGGGAGTTTTTTTATTTTTGAAAATTATTTTCTTAAGGAAAAGAAGCATTAAATTGTGGGCAAGTTTCTCTCAGATCAAGTGCTAAACCACCAGAGCAAGGTGACTGAAGGGCTGTGAATAGAAAAAGAGAATCCAAGGATAGCCACAATTCCAAGAAACTCAAAGGCCAATAGGGATGGGCAGCAAAAAGTACAGGCAGGTAGGCAAACAGAAGTGTGTTACAAACAGCGTTGGGTGCAGACAACTGTAGGTCTAGTGAGTGAGCAGGGGTAAGACAGCGAGAAGCCACGGCAGGGCCTGTCCTGGACTGAAGGGCCTTCCCAAGACAGTCTGCTAGAGGAAGATGGGGAGTCAGCGCAGGTCTGTCTGTCTGTCAGAAGCTCCAGACTCTTCCTTCAACAGAAACTGCCATCAGGAAATTAGAGACAATTTCAGTTTATCAATCACAGTGACATTTGGGGGGCCTCCTGTGGAACTGTTAAAAAAAAGCCAGTGGGCTGCCACTGGTTCATCTCTCCCACAGCCCCACGGGACTCTCTTCTGTTAATTATAGCAGCGACTGCTTGTCCAACAAGGTCATAGTGTCCTGTGGCGTTCTTGCCTTGAAGCTGCAGTATTTTCAGGCAAAGTTAACCTTCTAACATAGGCTTGGGGACCATTTGTTTTGGCATGAATATGTGTTAGTTTTATTTATTTATTTATTTATTTTTGTCCCTGCTCTAGGTGCTCATTATGAGGTGAATAACAACCATCTGGGGATGGAGTGAAGACTGGGTACCTGAGTTAAAATATCAAAGTGAGAAGGCCAATTGGCCAAAGCAAAAGGAGGCTGGAACTGTTATGTAAACCATGCTTTCCAACAGACAGGGCATTGCTACCCTAGTTCTGAAAGAAGGTCCTGGTGTGGGGACATAGGCAAAAACACACTTCGCTTCTCTGTCCATCGCACAGTACACGACTCCTTTGCATCATGTGGGCACACAGGAAGAGGCCACTGGACATGGCATTTGTGACCTCCAATAATATGAGATTAATCAGGCTATTTTGCTCTGAAGGTTGAGTCAGGTTCCACCTGGGTCAGGGAACTGGCTGAGGGATGGGGGCAAAGCTCAGCTCCTCTTCCTAAAGTGTCTCTAAATAGCCACTGAGCAGTTAGTGAGTCAGTCTGGGTCAATAGGAAGCTTACAACAGTTTGCACCCAGAACTTGGGTCCTTGTAACCTGACATTTCCTTTTCTGCTTTTTGGGAGAATCACCTTCAATTGATCCTCTCAGGCAGACAGAATAAAGCTTTGAAGTTAAGGATGCTGAGGCCAAAATGCAGACAACAAGACTCCACATCACTTTGGTTTCGGTAATTAGGGGTGTTAAACAATAAATTAAGCAAACAAAGGGAGTTATTTATGACTCTCATAACATAGTAGCATTTTTTTTTTTCCTAAAGAGAATCCCAGCCCAAGGTCACTAAGTGAACATTTACTTGGGGGGGGGGGGCAAAATCCAGTCCTACCACACTATTCTGCTGAGATTGCACCCCCTCACTCTGCAAACCCCTCACCACTCTAACCATGCCAAGCCGGGGAGATGGTGCTGTATGTGTAGTAGACACCAGAGAGCTGGGGCAGCCACAGGGTGGCAAAGGGCAGCGCTGGCAGCAGTTTCCAACTCAACTGTTTCAAGACAACAGGGGGCAGCACGCTGAAATATCCACACGGCTTCATTTGAAAACATCACTGCTTTATTTCAAAGGAAAAAAAATAAAAGACCCTCCCAACCCAGTAACAACCCCCCGCCCCCGCAAACAAACAAAAAACCAAAACCAATCAAACAAAAATACCCCAATAATAATAACAATAATAAAAAATCCTATTAGAAATTATAAGGAAGCACTGAGAGTTTGAGTAGTACATTCTTCAAGTATGTTGTTCGGATTTTTTATTTTTAAGTTGGTAACTATACACATATAAAAAAAAAAACCAAACCTTCAAAGTGCGGCCAAGGGATTTTGCTTAAAGTTAGGATTAAGGGCTACTTCACAATACTGAACAGGACTGCACAGTCATCCTGTGGGCTTGATGCTCTTGCTTCCAATCCCGGCAGAGTTAAGGAAGGCGCAGGTTCAGAAGTCATCATACTTCAGGGTTAGCGTGAGAAAGCCTGGGAGATGCCCGTGTTCTTCCATGGCGGGGAAAATCCACCCTGAATCTAAAATTCCAACCTGGAATGTGGTGGGACTTCACAGTAGAGTTAGTCTAGACGAGGAGAGGAGCCCAAGCAGGGCAGGTGTTGGGCCTGGTCAGGTTTTTGCATCTGTTTAGTGGGTTTAGTGCAGCCCTCCAAGCCTCAATTCAGAATGCCCTTCAGTGTGTTACAGATTGTTGGTTCATGTTAAGGGACTGTTTCAGATTTGCATCCCAAGGAAAATCATGCTACATAAAAATGATCCAAGATTTTGCCCAAAAAACTTCTTGGATAGAATCTAAAAAATACTATTGCAATTGCGTCTCTTGAAGAAAAAAACATTATTCTAAATGTAAACAGATTCACTCAACTCTCTTGTAGAAAACCTCAGAGTGGGTAATGCTGCTGTCTAGCTCTCTTGGCATGCACTCGCCAGATGGTGAGGAGCACTGCTTTCTGGGCCAGCATCATCTGGGGGTTGAGAAGAGCCGGTCCACATAGCTGAAGAGGGCGTCCCAGTGCTTCCAGAGAAAGGCAATGAAAGCCACCAGGAATAAAGTGCTGAACGTCCTGTTGCGTGTCTTCATGAGAGGAACCACACAGTTGGCTACTGTGGACACAAAGACCAAGAGGACTGCCATGACGGCCAGGAGGATGTTGATGAGTTTGCCCAGAAGGTTTCGAGCCGTGGCATTCTCCAGCCCTTCCAGCTGCACCACCTGCTGCTGTTGCTGCTGCAGCTCCATCTTGGAGATGCGAGTCTGACAGGCCTCCAGGGCCTCCTGTGGGCCAAACAGGGGATGGTTAGGCTTCTGCTCTCAGAACTCTAGGGCTGACATGCCCTGGAGAGCCAAATGGACATTACTCCCATCCCCTCTACTGTACTCCTTGGGGAATAGTGATGGGGAACAGCAGACATACTTGGATTTATTTTGCCTAAAATTTACTTACTTACTTTATTAGTTTCTTTTATCACCAGAGTCTCTTGTATCTCAGACTGGCCTCATACTTGCTATATAGCTGAGATGACCCTGAACTTCTGATGTTTTTTGGCTCAACCTTCTGAATGCTGAGATCATAGGCACATGCTATCATTCAAGAATGGCCTAGCCTCAATTATGTGGTTTTTATTCTTTTAGAAATTTGGAGTCTAAGGTACACAAGCCACATGTACTTGTTTTACTTAAACAGTTTCTCAGTCTTCTTCTCAGTTCTAGTCCCTGTTGCTGTTGTAACACTGTCATACTAGTGTGTTTACTCTTTACCAGTATTTAAATATACATATGTATTTGCCTAGCATGGGGTTATTACAGGTATTTCTTACCATAATGTGCGTAGCATTCTACTGTAATTGATCCACAACGTATTGACTTTTTCCTCAATAGTGGGCCTTGATGATTATGCCATGTCAAAATATAGGGATCCACCTCATTTTTGTGTGTGTAGACATGTGCATGTGGACACGTGTGCATGTTCACGTGAAGGTCAGAAGACAAATGTGGTGTTGGTCCTCAGGTACCCTCCATCTTTTGTTTCAGACAGGGTCTCTCACTGGCTGCAACTGTGCCAAGCAGGCTAGACTAGCTGACCAGTAAGCTCCAAGGATCTGCCTGTCTCATATTGCCATTGCTGGGATTATAAGCACATGACATTATGCCTGGCTTTAAAATTATTATTATAGCATGCATGTATTTGCAGATCAGTGTGGGTGTGCCATTGCATAAGTGTGGAGATTAGAGGACAAATTTCAGGGATTGGTTCTCACCTTCCACCTTTATCTGGTTCTGGAAGTTCTGTTAGGCTCCATGGTAAATACCCTGAGTGTTCATACCGTGGGTATGCCACAGTTTGGGTCCCTCTTGGGGATTTTAAAGTTTTTTTTTGTTGTTGTTTTCTCTGATTTTTTTCCCACTCAAACAATGATGCAGTGAACACCTTTGATTGTGCTTCACTAACACACTACCTGGTGTTTTTAGGTCAAGACAATCGCTGATTGGAGAAAGGGAACTGTGACCTCAATGTAAGGAGGGCACACTCCCTTTCTAGGGCAATCTCTAAGGCAGATACTATGATGACACTTTACAGAGGGCATTAAAGTGACCTACTCCCGCTAAGGCCAAGCCTTATGTAAAATTTACCCTACAACTCAGAAAAACAAACTTCATCCCTTAGCTAGGACAGACATCCTCCCATGGCAACCACTGGCTGGAACCCTGGGATTTTCCAGCCTTGTCTTCAATGGGTTCTGGTTTCCTGGGATGTGAGGCAAGGCCCAGACATCAGGCTGAAGCTAGTTCAAGAATGGATAATGGATGCTGCTCACTCCAGAACTACCTTGGGCTGAAAAAATAAAAATGTAAACCATTTGCGGGCCTAAAGAAGTTGGCAGCAGCTGGCAAACAGTCAGGCCAGTGGGTTGATTCCTCTGGGTGGGTGCACTACAAGCCCCTTTTCTCCACATGAGCTCCTTTCAAATGCTTTCACAAAAACCACTATGACCTCTGAGAAAATCTCCACAGAAAACAGAATCAAGTGAGTGCTCACCTTCAATTTCACTGCTGGGATTTCTCATAAACAAACAATGGAAGATTTTCATCAACTGTGTGATGTGCCACCTGTTAGAGAGCAGGCACAAAAGCCCTTTCCAGAGAAGCAGAAGATAGGCAAGACGGCCAGAAGCCCCACCTGGGCAGCTCCAGGCAGCAACCAGCAGATGGGACGCTCTAGTTTTTCTAGACTGAGACTGCTCTGTCCTAAGACATTTGCCAATATCTAGAGCATGAACTTTTGAAAAAGGTACCTGCATTGTGTTGAAGGTAGGTGTGCTGCAACTGATAAGAGCTTTTCTTGATTCTCTACCCTTATGTCTCTGTCCATTCTCTTCCTTTCTTCTTTCTTACTTATTAGTCACACTAACCTGGATGTCCCGGGCCCGTTCATAGGACTGATAGGCAATTTTCTCTTCCATGCTGGCCAACTCTTGCTTTAAGTTCAGGATCTCGTTCTGGTGGAGCTCTGTCAGGTCATTCAGTTGCTCTTCTAGTCGTTCACATCTAAGAAATGGAGAAAGGTTGGACTTTCAAACATTCTGCATCCTCCCTCATATAATTTAGATCAATTCCCAAATCTATTCTACAAAATGCAACAGAAACACAGAGCGAGAGCAAGCCTGGGGTACTGTGTGCCAGCAGTTGCGGCTTTCAGTCTCCAAAAAGGCAGCTGTACAGAGCCATCCTACAGCATCCGGGCTTTTCAGTTTTCTCCACAGCTCTCCCGGTTTAGCTCTGCACACCTGTGGAGCTGAGGCAGCTCTTACTCTGCTTTGAGTGTGGGAGAAGCAAAACTAAACACTTCATCAGGAGAGAAAGGGCACTAATGGAAACAGACCTTCTAGCTGTCAGAAGTGACTTATTTCAACACCAGATGAACAATAACTTACTTACCCAGATGTTTGTGATTTGGAGCCCCAGAAAGCCAGAGCCAGAGGGATCCATCATCCTCATGGCCAAGCAGTGCTTGGGACATTTGTCAACAGACGTTTATTGAGAGTCTGCTGCATGCTAGGTATGTTCAAAGTACTGGGACATTGTAGTAAGCAAGAGGAAGCACTTGCCTTCCATTTATTCTACAGAGAGAAGGGAGACAGAAAAACACCAATAGGATTTATGTAGCCAAGACTGGCAGATAGCCAAACATATGGCAGTGCCTACTGACACTGGAGGGTCAGAGAAGACTTCTCAACTCTCTTGAAGAATGAGAGAAAAAGCTTGAATGATACAGACAGAGGCTTAGAAGATGAGGAGGTTGAAGATGTGTAAGGAAGGACCTCACTCAGAAGGAGCAGAAGAACAAACTTGTCAAGACAAGAATGAGGTCGGCATGTGTAAGGGCTGGAGCAGGCCAGGGAAGCTACAAAATGGGAAGAATAGAGAATGGTCCTGGAAGGCTAGTTTTATTTATCGATTTATCGTGTATCTCTAGTTTTCAGGAGCGCGTGCATACACACATACACACACACACACACACACACACACACACACACACACACACACTCTACATAAAGGTTTAAGGGAGATCATCATAGATTCTAGGTAGAAAAAAAAAACACTCAGAAAGAAATATGTAGAATAACTAGATTCTGGATAGCTGGGGAAGGGACCCAAAGAAGACAGTGTTTAAGGAAATGAGCTGTCTGGTAGTGGTGAAGAGGATAGATGATGTTGGCAGTGTGTGGAGTCCTAGGAACCAAAGGGCTTCCAAGAGAAAGGCCAAAGACAACACATTAAAACACCGAGACAGGGCAAAGGAAGAGAGAGAAACTACCTCCAGCTCCTGCTGAACAGAATGATGTCCTTCCTGTGTCAGAGCAGTTGGGCAGGGCTCATGCCACAGGGAAAACCACATGTGAAACTCAAGGGACTTCTATTAAAAAAATGAAAGGGAAGCTGGGAGCACGGCACGGTGCCTTCCCTCGAATCCCAGGTGCTAAAGAAGCTGCTGAGATAGGAGGATTCTAAGTTGGAGGCTAGTCTAAAAACCAACCAACCACCACTGTGCCAGAGTACCATTAAAATATTTAGAACTCCTCCTTTCTTTCCCCATTCTCCCTCCTCCTCCTCCTTTTGGTTGCACAGGGGATGGAAGCCGTCACTCTAAATGCCAGGCAAGGCCTCTGCTACTGAGTTACAGCTATAACCGTACTCTTATTTCTAATCACACCTGTGGTGTACAAACTTCGTTTTGTTTTGTTTTTTTAAAGCCCAGGATGGTCTTGAACTTGTGATCCTTTTGCCTCTGTTTATGAATTCTAGGATTATTGGCATCTATTACCATGCCTGGCTATATCTACTTGTAAGGAATACAAAGAATTTCTCCAAGGTAATTTTATGTTGCAGCATCTGTGTTTCCCTTGTGTCTCTGTGCATCTTTGCATGTGTGCATTCGTATGCATGTGTTGTCTGTCTGTCTGTAAGTAGTCCATGAGCAAATGTGTGGATGCCAGAGGAGGGCCATAGGTATCCTATTCTATTCCTCTCTGTTTTATTCCCTTAAGATGGGAGTTTCTCACTGAACCTGGAGCATGTGGTTTCAGCTAGATGCCTGGCCATTAAGCCTCTGGGGTTCTTCTGTCTCTGTTTCCAATAGAACTCAGGTGACATACATCCATGCAGCCACATCTATCTCGACAGGGTCTCACTATATAGTTCTGGTTGGCCTGGAACTCACAGATTCCCCAAGTACTGGGACTAAAGGCATGAGCCTTAACGACTGGCCTCATACCTATCTTTTGACTTGGGTGGTGAGGGTCCAAACTCAGTTTCCTCATATTTGCACAGCGAATGCTCTTAGAGTCACCAGCCCATCCTCCAATGCTATCCCTTTTAATAATCATGTAATAAACAATGATTATATTCTATTAAATCCTATTCCTTAAGAAATGAACATTAATTTAAGGAGTGATAGTCTGACTCTTTTCATTATGTTATTAAGTCCTATTTAGGTCTCCTTTACCCTTTATAGGCATCTCTGATGTGCTTTCCTTCATGCCTGTCACAGAACAGTACTGTGACATATGCTGACATATACAACTAAATTGATCTTTGTGGGGCTCTGCCTTTTCATGTCATCTGTTACCCAGGGACTCAGGAACAGGTGTCAGCTATAAGTTTCTATTACCTTTTTTGTTTGTTTATTTGTTTTTCGAGACAGGGTTTCTCTGTGAAATAGTCCTGGCTATTCTGGAACTCACTCTGTAGACTAGGCTGGCCTTGAACTCACAGAGATCCGCCTGCCTCTGCCTCTCAAGTGCTGGGATTAAAGGTATGCACCACCACGGCCTGGCTATACTATCTTTTTGAACTCTTTTTTTAGTAGTGGTGGTAGGGGTGTGCTAGAACTCAGGGCCTTACCCATACTAGGTGAGCACTCTATTAGCCTACTGTTGTGAGAGTGTGACTTTCTTCATTATCTTTGTTTACCAGAAGGGTGCTGAAACTTAAAACTGGACTTCCTAACTGCCGGTTTGGCAGGGATAAAGCTCAGTGGTAGAGTGTACTTATTAGGTTCTGGTACAACCCAACACCAAAAACCAGACTAATTCCTTTTTTTTTTTGGAGCTGAGGACTGAACCCAGGGCCTTAGCAAGCGCTCTACCACTGAGCTAAATCCCCAACCCCAGACTAATTCCTTAGCTATGGTCAGTAACTAGGACTGGGCAGGGAGCAGGGTAGTGGTGTTTAGTAGAGTGCATGGTGACAGGGCTGTATCACAACCTCTTGGCCCATAGCCTGTACACACTCCTTTAACCCCAGAATTTGGGAGTTAGAGACAGATCACTGTGAGTTCAAGGCCTGCCTGGTCTATAGCGTTCCAGGACAGCCAGAGCTACATATGACACTTTGTCTTGAAAAAAACAAAAAACAAAAAAAAACAAAGCAAAACCCCAAAAGATTACTGGGAAGTTTTACTTGGAATTAAATGTGACTCATGTGCACCCAGAGCAGAACGGAAACAGCAACCAGAGAGGCACGGAAGGAGCCAACTGCTGGGAGGGTGGAAGGTATTATCTTCCCCTCAGAAGCAGCGGTTAAAATTCAGAGGTCCCAAAGCTACCTGCTAAAGAACAAAGTGAAGGAGGAAAGATGTGAATCCTGGTTTGTTTGACTTTAAAACCTCCATTTAAAAACTCTATACTCTCATGCCATTTTGAAACTAGTCAAGAAACCAAACAAGCCGTAAGGATTATGTTAATTACATCACCAGCCTGCAATGGCATCCCAGGTTAAAAAGCGGGTGTGCCCTCTGTGCATTCTCTTCCTTTCTGTACTCTCTCCTTCTGTTCTCTTCCTTCCACGCGGTCTCTCTGTTTCAGTCCCCCCCCCCCCCCCCCCCCCAATAAAGCTCTGGAAAGGTAACCATGGCTTGTGATTCTTCTGATCAGCACTCTCCGCCGCCGCCGGCATGGCCGCTGCAGGTGGCGGCCAGCCATGAGCGCTGCAGCGTAACCAATACAAGCTCCCTTAAAAAGTAAGAAATCTGAGTTGGCTTAACAGCGGTTCAAGTCACACAGCCACGGTGGCTCTGTTGACATGATGGTTTAAAGACTGACAAGGAGAAGATGGCTGAATAAAAGTCTAGACAGATTCAGATTAAAAAGAGAAAACCAAGTGTTAGCAAGGATATGCATCTGGTAGACCCATTCTGTTCTGCTGGTGAGAACTTTAAAAAGTTAAACAAATAATTCTCATAAGGCCTATATAATACCACTCCAGGTGCATAGAGCAGAGAAATGGAACTTCTTTGCACATAAAACAGGCCCAGCGATGAGCTCACAGCACCATGCTACAGTATCCTAGAAATTTCCAGATTCTGTATCCTAATGTGTTTGCAACTTGCTGTTCTTCACTTGCTGCTCAGAGTCAGGATATGAAACAGAAATGTAAAAGGAATGTGCTTTTCAACTACCTGTTCTCAGTTCCCAAACCCTAGCAAACAGGCTGACTTCTGCCTTCATCCCCCAATGTGGCTACTAGAGACTGTTCGCTGGGACAGGAAAGTGCACATGATCTCTTCTTTCTATTTTCACCCAACTTTCTAAATATAGAAGTCATATATAGAGGTGTATAACTGTAATCCCAGCACTTGGGAGGCTCAGGTAGGAAGACTGAATGGTGCACGCCTTTAATCCCAGCACTCGGGAGGCAGAGACAGGTGAATCTCTGTGAGTTTGAGGCCAGTGTGGTCTACAAAGTGAGTTCCAGGACAGTCTCCAAAGCTACACAGAGAAACCCTGTCTCTGAAAAACAAACAAAACCCCCCCAAAACAAAACCCCAACCCCAAACCAAACGAAAAACAAAACACAAAAGGGCAGGCACCACATAGCTCAGTTGGTAGAATACTTACCTAGCATGCATGAAGCCTTTGGGGGTCCATCCCCAGCACTACAGAGTGAGTGAGTGAGTGAGAGAGAGAGAGAGAGAGAGAGAGAGAGAGAGAGAGAGAGGAGATAGATAGATAGATAGATAGATAGATAGATACACAGAGAGAGATACAGAGAGACAGAGAGAGGGAGGGAGAGACAGACAGACAGAGAGAGGGGCGGGGGAGAGAGTGTGTGTGTGTGTGTGTGTGTGTGTGTGTGTAGTGGTTGACATCCTGGGCACATGGGAAAAAAAGGTCAGAAAGGCTCAAGGTCATCCTTGGTCATTTTGGGAATTTAGAGGCGAGCCTGGGCTACCTGAGACTCTGTCTCAACAGACAAACAAACAAACAAAAAACCCCAAATCATTAAAAACAAAATTCCCCAAACTATGTTATCCTAGAAGGGCAGTTGTGAGGATTGGGGCATTCTCTGGAAGGAGCCTATGATTTCTTTTCTTTCCTTTTTTTTTTTTTTTGGTTTTTCGAGACAGGTTTTCTCTGTGTAGTTTTGGTTCCTGTTCTGGATCTCACTCTGTAGACCAGGCTGGCCTCAAACTCACAGAGATCCGCCTGGCTCTGCCTTCTGAGTGCTGGGATCAAAGGCGTAAACCACTGCTGCCCGGCTCTAATTTGGCCTGATGGCATCTGCCTGGCCCCACTGCCCACTCTTAGGGCAAAATCAACAGCAGAGAAAGCATTTTGCCTTTATGCTGAGAAAGGAGGACATAAAGTTTAAGTCTAGCTAACCTGGGTTATATCATTTCAGGCCAAGCTGAACTGCATAGTGAGACTGTCTCAAAACTAAATAATAATAATAATAATAATAATAATAATAATAATAATAATAATAATAGGCATCTTGTTTTTACCAATAGTATCTGGCCAGAGAGCTGAAACCATAATTTATTTTTGTTTGAGACAGTCTCCAGCCTTGGCTGGCCCTCAACTCCTTATGTAGGGAAGGATGACCCTGAACTTCTGATCCTCCTGACTCTGCCTACTGAGCGTTGGATTTGCTGGTGGGAACCCAGGGCTGTCATGCATGCTGGGTAAGCACTCTATCCATATCCCCAGCTCCAGATATGGTTCTTATTTTATTTTATTATGCACTGTGTACTAGCTGATGAGTTAATCCATGTTTTGGACTCAAATTCTGCAGCTCACTAGTTTGAGAGACCCTGTCACACTGCAAAGAAAAAAAATCTCCCTACTTAAAGCAAAATCATGCCGATGAGGAGACAGCTGGCAAAAGCCTGGGAGAGGCAGTCTGAGCTACAAGACTATGCAAGGCTTTATTTCTCTCCTTTGTGACCTCAGTCACCCTTAACAATCTTTAGAAGGGTGTTTCAAAAAGACTGCTTGGGCTGGCACGGTGGCTCAGTGGGTAAAGTACTTGCCACCAAGCCTGATGTCTTGAGTTCTATTTCTAGAACTTCCACGGTGAAAGGAGAGACTAAAACTACTGCAGGTTGTTCTCTGTCCTCCAACCATATGTAGTGGCAGTAGGCCTCCCTCAGCAACACAGTAAGTATATGTAACAACAACAGCAACAACAACACTGCTTGCTTGTTACACGGTCTCTAGAAGTTACGATACCACTGTTCACTGGTTCGCACTTATTTATTTATTTAATTCTTATGTCTCCATTTCTCTCCATGTTCTCAATTTTACTTAGAGTTTTCACTGCTTCCGGCAACTCTATTTTTCTTCTATTCTATCATGAAAATGGCCTACTGGGTACATACCCTCTCAACTTTAGATGCAACAAGCATCTGTTACTTCTTATTTTACTGGGCAGATGTCACTCCTGCCATTTCCCTGGTTCAAGTTGGCTTCATAATACAACTTATTCTATCTCTGGCCACTTGCTTCCTTTCTCCCACAGCATGCTTTTTGCATACACATAAGGGAGGATGTCTCAAGCCAGTTTTAACTGGTCTTTGTAACTCCAGAGAGCTTAGGAGAAACTGCTAATTTATGTCTCTGCAGAAATGAGTCCATCAGCAGTTGAACAAATTACTGGTGAATTCATGGGAAAGTGCCAGACAAATCTCCTCAAGCTAAGATTCATCCTAAAGGAGAAGTCATGTCTAGGAACAATGTCTAATGTACGTTAGCAGTGAGTTAAACAGCAAAGTATCATTTGGACTAGTAAGACTGAGCGCCCTTCTCAGTTCAGCAGCTGAGGCAGATAAACTGGTCAGGAGACTTGCAAGGCAGTGTGCAAAGCTGTGGAATTCAGGGTGAAGCAAGATGCTGTGGGCAGGTTTGACATGGCCCCAGTAACTCCTCAGAACTAACCAGTGTGAGTTTCCTTTTTCATGTCAAACAATTACCTGGAAAATGAGGCCATTATCGTATAGCTAAAATCCTACTAAACTCGTAAAACAGGTGTTTCTCGTTAGCACAGAAACACCACTAATCAGCAGGAAGCATCAGGGAGGAAACTGAGCAAGCCATAGAAGTCTTTCCAAACTCCTAGGCACAGAGAGTTTGGCTAAACACCCTGGTTGGTGTCTTTCTTGGAATGCAGATCTTCTAGGCTGGGCTCAGTTCACTGCCTTGTTATAAAAACACTTCCCCAAGCTGTGTGTGTGTTTGCACACTTGGGGGAGGCTGAGGCAGGAGGATCATGACTGAGGCTAAAGACTGTCATAAACAAATATGAAATTACACTTAACCCTAGTTTTTCACCCAGAGCTCAGGAGTTTGTTGCTCAGTTCCATTCACACTCCTGTTTCCTGTTTTAAGGTTTTATTGTCTGCATTTTTTCTGTATTATTAACCACATTCAAAGTCTGTACAACAAAGAGGAAGAACACTGTATCAGCTCCTGACCTGCTACTCAATTACTAAGGCACAATTCCTATCACTTGGCACTAACATTTTTACTGACACTGCCTTAGTTAGGTTCTGGTCTGAAACAGGCTGAACAGAAGGGCTCAGTACAAATGCTGTGGTGTTCTCTTTGGGTAAGGAGTGGGTGTGGAGGAATTCAGGATTCCATCTAATTGAATTAATCATCATGAGCACCAACACATCCAAATACTGATCCTTGACAGTAACAAAGGTCACTACCCTCCCTCCACATAGAGATTTACAAAGCTATTTCTGCCAGCACCTTCATTCCCTCCCAGGGAGCTCACTCAATTCCATGAGTAAGGAGACAAGAGGCAGAGGACCTCCTCAAGTTTCTTGAAACTCCTGTTAGTGAGGCAGGCAAGGGTCTGACTCACTTTGCCCTGCCTCAGGCTTTACATGTGTTTATCTGTTGTCTCCCCACCTCCATTACTAACCAAATCAAGGGTCAGAGAAGAAACAGTTCCATCTTCTCACTAAACATCCAGTCAACCAAAGGGTAGGTGGGAGGGAAGGGGGAAGGGGAGCTGTGTCCCGCCTTTAACATACCTGCTTTAAAAACCAAGAACTCCCTTTAAGGAGGTCTACCCACCCCCACCCCAAGGATGCTGAGCAGGCATTTTCTGGACAGCTAGGATGGGGTGTACTCTAAGTACTGTGCATGACTCTAGCAGGCCATCTCTTGCAACTCAGCCTGGACAAAGTTAGCATGAGACCAATAACCTCATTTTACGGAGTTTTATTCAAAGCTCTTTCCTAAATCGCTTCAATTCAAAGGGACTCTAAACACCTAAACATGGCTTCATCTTCACTATCAGCAAAGAAGAAACCTGAACACTAAGTTGTTTTTTAAATAAAAATTGCTGTGTTTACAATGCATTGGTCATGTCCAGAGTCTCTGGAGGTAAATAACTCATATAACTACTGATCTTGGAAGTGTTTTTGGTCTCTGGACTGGGCAACACAGCAGCTACCTTCTTTGATCAAAGATAAACCAGGGACTCTTCTGGGATAAATTCCTGATGAATGAAAAACTAGGTGAGTGCCCAGGCTGGGAGCTTCAATCTAAAGCATTACCTTTTTTGGGTGTGGCTCAAAAATTTGGAGTCACCTTGAGAGCCTGCGATGCTCCTTTGGTTGGGCAATAGGTTAGTAGAGCAGATGCATGATAAAAACTTGTGGAGCAGGTTCTGAAACACATGAACTGACACATACAAGGCAAATACAGGAGCAGACTCCTGTACCATTTCCCAAATGAATTTGGGACACATAGGTAGATGTTTGACCAGAATGGAGAGGCACAGATGAGGAATATGACATGGGAGTGTGAACAACTCCTGCCTTTGCTGGAGAAATGGGTAATATGGCTTATATCTTAGGATTTCACTGTGTGAAGCTTGAAAGGAGGCTAGGTAACAATGAACTAGTTTGTAATCCTAGCACTTGCAAGGCTGAGGCAGGATGATTGAAAATTTCAGCCAGTCTGGCCTACATATCAAGACCCTGTCTCAAAAAGGGGAGCATAGCACAGCATTAGTCCCCTAAGAATCTAAGGGTAAATAGTGCATTTTCTTAATACATGAAATAAGAGATACTCAAAGAATATTAGAAATGAAATCTACAGATTCAGTCTGGCAATGTGGAGATTAGGTAATGCCATGTGTGTAACATCCTGGAACACCTGGAAAAAACATAGACAACATTTATTGAACTTCTTAGCATGGTGATGTGGTGATATTTTATTTGTGCAACCCAATAAAGTTTATCTGAGGATTAGAGGAAAAAGCCAGCTACTATATTAAACAAAAAAGTCAGGCAATGGAAACACACCCTTTAATCCTATCACTTGGGAGGCAGGGATCTGTCTAGATCTCTGTGAGTTCAAGGCCACACTGGGAACAGAGCCAGGTGTGGTGGTACACACCTTAAATTCCAACACTAGTTAACCATGGAGGTCTGGAGGTCTGTACAGACAGACAGGAAGTGACAGAGCTGTGCAGGAAGAAGTAATGATATAACAGAGAGAGCAAATGATATAGCTGAACAGAAAGGTGCTGTGGATATCGTTCTGTATAAATAAAACACTGATTGGCCAGTGGCCAGGCAGGAAGTATAGGCGGGACAAGGAGAGAGGAGAATTCTGGGAAGTGGAAGGCTGAGTGGGAGAGAGACTGCCAGCCGCCGCCACGACAAGCAGCATGTGAAGATGCCGGTAAGCCACAAGCCACGTGGCAAGGTATAGATTTATGGAAATGGGTTAATTTAAGATATAAGAACAGTTAGCAAGAAGCCTGTCATGGCCATACAGTTTGTAAGCAATATAAGTCTCTGTGTTTACTTGGTTGGGACTGAGCAGCTGTGGGACTGGCGGGTGAGAGAGATTTGTCCTGACTGTGGGCCAGGCAGGAAAACTCTAGCTACAGAAAGGCATATAGGTGTGGGTATATGGGAAGTAGGTCTCTTTGGAGAGTGAGGTGTCGGTGAGGTGAGGTTAGCTTGTGGCTTTTCCCTATTCCTCTGATCTCTCAGGTTTTCACCCCTATATCTGGCTCCAGGTTTTTATTTAATAAGACCATTTAGCAATTTGTCTACATGGTGATGTGTGTGCCTGTGCATGTGTGGTGTTGATGGTAACTGATTTCAGGACCTTGCACATGCTAAGCATGTATTCTATTATTGAACTAAACCCTGAACACTGGGTTTCTACTCTAAAGCAAGCACCTTACCAAGGTGCTTCCATGTACATGATCTCTTTTCTCCTCCTCACTCTCCTTTTCTTCTTTCCCTCTGTCTCATTTAATAACGGTTACAACCCTTTTTTTTTTATAAATATCACCTTGTTTCGATAGGCAGAGAAACTGAGGCTCAGATGAGTTATATGATCTATTCAAGGCCATACAATTAAGACATATTAGAGCTGGCAAGCTTATCCAGGTCTGATGAATTAGTAGGTAACTAATTTCTTCTCTCCTCCCATACTCCTTTTCTATATCTCTTTAATAGATAAGCTGGGAAGAACACATCGGTGAATATCTATGTACAGCAGGTCTTAGCTTTCACAAGAATATCTCTGAACCCACCTCTATATGTAAAAGGCTAATTTGATCCCAATTGTCTTGGTTTCTATTTAAAAGTTATTGTTTAAGTATAGCCTACATATTCTCTAGAGATGCTGATCAATTTTCAGTTGATTAACAGTTGAAATCAGGGGTTTAAAACAACTAAATTTAAGCATATCCAGTGACAGTGAAACCATGTTTAAACAACCACTTACATAGTTAGCACAGCCTGGCCTGACTAGTCAGCCAAGTTACTCAATGTTCTACTGCACGTGATACTGTTCTTTCTCTAACTTATGCTATTGTGACTCAGTGTGATTTAAAATATCCTTGGACTTAATACAAATATTCTCAGAAGCTGATTCCAAAGCAATCTCCTCAAAATTGGAGGTTTTCAAATTACATTGCTGCCCATCGACACTAGGAAGGCTCCTGCCCACTTTACATAGCACTGCTTGCACCAGCAGCAAACACAAAATTCCTAACAAAAAAGCAGCCAGGAGCTCCCAGGAGAGCTTTCCAGCCTTCTTAGTGTCAATGCATTCTGTCTCAGCTGAACCTACCCTCTACCACTCTGTTAACCAGCATACCACTCTGAGAACAAGCCTCGTCCTCTCAGTTGCTATTGGTAAATAAATGCATATGAAATGATTTTGCTGGGGGACATGATAAAGTCACATATCTTTCCCGGCCTTAGTGTATGCATTTATAATCAGGTTCAATTATATACTGAACTTCACTTCTCCTCTGAGTAGTGCTTTGAACCCAGGAGCCACCAGCAAACCTATGCTAATACTTTAAAGAAGTGACAAAGTGAGCGGGACAAGAAAATTTGAAGTCTATAGGAATCCTATCTACAACTTAAGACCTTATTAAACCTCATTCCCTTATCCCCTACACATGGACCTCACTCATAATTGAAAACCCTATGCAGGGGCTAGAGAGATGGATCAGTGGTTAAGAGCATTGGCTGCTCTTCCAAAGGACCCAGGTTCAATTCCCAGAATCCACATGTCAGCTCACAACTGTCTGTAATTCCAGTTCCAGGGGATCTGACACTCTCACACACACAGACAGACAGACAGATATGTAGGCAAAACACCAATGCACATAAAAATAGATAAAAAGATGGTTTAGTCAAAACAAACAAACAAACAAACAAACAAACTGCAAAGTTCAGTGACTCACATCTAGTTCCTCTCAAAGGGTGAAGTGGAGCCTTAGATGTAGGCTCTGCTATCATGGCTGCCCAGGCTGTGGGTACAAGTGTGTGGGTGGAGACAGAGGAATCAGAACACCGGACCATTGCAGAACTAAGCAGCCTTCTCCAGAGATGACTGGGGCAGAACACAGGAGAAGCACACTAAGAAAGCAGCACTGCTGAGAAAGGCTCTGGAAGGGAAGAATGGCTGCTGGGTTACGAGGAGATCTCACTACCTACCTACACTGCTGTATTAGCTTTTGAGAAACTGCACAGAATTTTATATACTGTACTCAAAAGAGCAAGTCAAACTTTAGTAAACAGACACACACTCTGACCTTGGAAAAGCCTGCTAGCACCTCTAGTGCAGTCATGAGTGCTTCTCAAAATTACAATGGGTTTTCAATCACACAGATATCAGGGTTGAGCTTGAAAAACCTGTGTTAAAAAATGACACTGGATTTGAAGTGAGGTAAAGTTGTGCCTTTGTTGTTGACCTTCAGCAAATTTAAAAAAAAAAAAAAACACTGGCTGGGTGGTGATAGCTTATAACTTTAATCCCAGCACTTGGGAAGCAGCAGAGGCAGGTAGATCTCTGAGTTCAAGGCCAACCAGGTCTACAGAGTGAGTTCCAGGATAGCCAGGGCTAGACAGAGAAACCCTGTCTCGAAAACCAACCAACCAACCAACCAACCACCCACCCACCCACCCACTCCAAACCACCCCCACATTGACCCTCAATTTCCTCAACTGTAAAATGGGCTAACCCAGCCCACCTACAGGTTGCTGTGAGTGTGAGTGAATGTGCATCACAACAGTTCAGCAAATTCTAAAAGTGGTAGTGTTATCACATGTAAATCATCATTATCATCACCATCATGTAACAAGGTAAAACACTGGTTGCTGCCCTGCTCAGGGGCTGGTAAATCATAGAAACACAAAAGATAAGACACTGGAGCAGTGTGTCCAGGTTAACTAATTCTTGGTCATATAGTTCACTTATCACCTATTTTTTTTCCTATAAAATCAAAGCCTGCAACAAAGTAGAAATAAAGATATGGGTTGAGGTGTAGCTTAAGTGCTAGAGTATTTGTCTAGCATGTGCAAGACCAAAGGGTGGGGGTGGGGGTGGGGGTGGGGGTGGGGGAAGAAAACGAGAATTAGTAGACAGACTGCTGCAGGCAGCTCAGTGACAGTGTAGCATGGATGAGGTGGGAAAGGAGAAAATCAAACTATACTATATATGTAAAGGAGACAAACCGAACACACACACACACACACACACACACACACACACACACACACACAGCTAGGAGCACTTTCTACAGACATGTAACCAGAGCACTCCCGGCTGGAGGAGGGCTACTGTTCTCAGCTATTGTCATTCAGCTAAGTTATTTTGTCAAAGGCTAATAGAGGAGTTCTCCAAAAATGCTTAAAATGTGGAAAGTTTGGTATCTAAAATAGGTTTTCATTAATGAGAAGAGTGTTATTTCTGTGAAACTGTTCAAAGACTAACAATGTTAGAAAAACGTATCTGCTGTATGGAGACAAACAATGGAGGCCAATTTAAAAAAAAAATCCTTTCTAAGGAATTATCAGTATCAAAAAAAAAAAATGAAGTCATATATTGTGGCTTTTTCTTTCTTTCTTTTTTTTTTTTGGTTTTTCGAGACAGGATTTCTCTGTGTAGCTTTGCACCTTTCCTGGATCTCACTCTGTAGACCAGGCTGGCCTCGAACTCACAAAGATCCTCCTGCCTCTGCCTCCCGAGTGCTGGGATTAAAGGCATGTGCCACCACTGCCCGGCATTGTGGCTTTTTCAAATGGAGTCTTTAAGATTCTGTTGTAAGGAAAAAATCACAGTGAGGCCGAGAGAGGAGTGACCAAGTGGGCTATACATCCAGCAGGATTTAGGTTTCTTCACTCTCTACTGCATGTAGCTTGGCTACTCCACAGACCCCCAAGTACAATGAAGAGAGAGCGCTGCTCATGTGCATAAGGGGCTGAGACCCAATTCTAGAGTGGTGATGAGGAAGGAGATGAAGCGCCTGTCTTGCTCGGACTTACTCAATAGACACAGGAAGGCAGACTTTTCCAAATGTGTTTCCCCTCTCCTTTTCTCACATGGGCCTACATCTAACTTGAAGAAAACAATCTCTATAGGAATTTTAAGCCCTAGAGGAATTTAATAACAGGAGTGTTAATTTTATCTTTTAAATAATGGACAGAGGTCCTCTGGAGGGTGGGGCTGGGGCTTAGCAGCAGTGGTCACCTGACATCATTGCAGCACTGTGGGGCCAGCATTGCCCTGCACAAGTTGCAGCAATCTTGCAGGATAATGTTTTTTTTTTCTTTTAAGTTTATTTATTTATTATATATACACAGTGTTCTGTCTGCATATATGCTTGCACACCAGAAGAGGGCACCAGATCTCATTACAGATGGTTGTGAGCCACCATGTGGTTGCTAGGAATTGAACTCAGGACCTCTGGAAGAGCAGCCAGTACTCTTAACCTCAGAGACATCTCTCCAGCCCCTAAGTTGCAGCAATCTTGTACGGGGCTTTTGCAACTCTTGTGATACAGATGCTAATAAATCTACCTGGTTTTCATAGCTAGTAACAGAAATGGAATTGGGGATTTAGATTTAATATGGCAAAAAAAGGAACCAAGTATCTTATTTTAATCAGTCCACTTGAACACTATCTTCAGTATATTAAATATAGATAGCATTGATGAAAATAGTAACATTCTTAAACTCACTCTTCTTTCACCCTCAAGTCTTTTTCTTTTTTCAAAAAACATTACGGGCTGGAGAGATGGCTCAGAGGTTAAGAGCACTGACTGCTCTTCCAGAGGTCCTGAGTTCCCAGCACCCACATGGTGGCTCACAACCATCTGTAATGAGATCTGGCTCCCTCTTCTGTATACATAATAAGTAAATAAATCTTAAAAAAAAAAAAAAAAGGAAAAAAAAACCCAAAACATTATTACATTTTATTTAGTGCGTGCTCACATGTGCATGTCAGTTTGTGCATATGGAGGTCTGCAGACAACCTGTGCAAGTTGGTGCTCTCTTCCCACCAGATAGGTCCTGAGGATTGAACTCAGGTCTTGGCAGCTAGTGCTTTTACCTGCTGAGCCATCTTGCCAGTACTCTCACCCTCTTTTTGGTGGTCAGGTAAGCACTCGGCCACTATACTACCCTCTTTTTAAACAACAACAACAACAACAACAACAACAACAACAACAACAACAAAACCATTATTTCTTAAGACAAAGTCTTATGTGGCCCAGGCTGTACTCATATTTCCTATGGATGACTGCTGTGGAATAATCAATCCTTTTGTACACTATGAAGATGTGTTCCTCTCACTGTTAATAAAGAGCTGACTGGCCAATACCTAGGCAGGAAGAAGTTAGGTGGGAGAGCCAGACTTTGAGAGTCGGGGAAGAAGGGCAGAGTCGTCAGCGAGATTTGGAGGAAGCAGGAGATGAACATGCATCCTGAGAGAAGTTACCGCCATGTGGTAGAGCATAGATAAGAAATATGGGCTAATTTAAGTTCAAAGAGCTAGTTAGTAACAAATCTAAGCTATTGGCTGAGCATTTATAATTAATAATAAGTCTCTGTGTGGTTATTTGGGAGCTAGTTGGTGGGACAGAAAAGTTGGCCTACAGATGACCTTGATTTAAAAAAAAAAGACTTACTTGTAGCTTTATTTATGTGCTTTATATGTGTCTGCTATATGTTTGTTCATGGGAGCCAATAGAATCCATCATAAACCCAGGGGCTGGAGATATAGGCAGCTGTTAGTCACATGATGTGGGTACTGGGAACTGAACTTGGGTCCCCTGAATAGCAGTAAGTGCTTTTGATCCTTTTGCTTCCACCTGACAAACACTGGAACTACAGATGTATAATGACCAATTTATTCAGCACTCTACCAACTGAGCCACACTCCTTGGCTCCCAAAGTGTCAATGAGAACTGAAGAAAATTAACAAAAGGTGGCAGATTGGATGGCTGCTTATCATTTTCACCATCTGAAGCAAGCTTGTTGCTGTTGTCTTTAGAGCTAAGTGATAAACATGAGCAATTTATTTCAGACACTGAGTTACCTCATACAAGTAAAGTTTCAAAACATCACTTTTACTTTTTAAGAGGTGAAAGGGAATTCATTTGTTCAAACCTCAATGTCTAGTAAAGTACTGGAGATTTCTTCTGGTTACGAAGTGGAACAAGACCAATGCTCAGGCCTTGCAAGGCTTTATGTGCAGAGATGCAGCTCTCACAAGATTGTTTCTTGATCTGCATGAGGCTGCCAAGTCTTTGGCCCACAAGTTTGGATCTGAGTGATTACTCTGGGGAGGATATTATTTCTCTACATGGAAGACAGGACAGAGATTTGGAGACTGGATAAGAGTGATCCATCAGAAATCTATGATGCAATGTGAAAAACCAGACTCAGTATAGGGTGTAGGCTGGGAGGCAGTGGCGCACACCTTTAATCCCAGCACTTGGGAGACAGAGGCAGGCAGATCTCTCTGAGTTCAGGGCCAGCCTGGTCTACAGAGTGAGATCTAGGACAGGCACCAAACTACACAGAGAAACCCTCTATTGAAAAACCAAAAATAAATAAATATAGGATGTAAGTGGTCATGGGTAAGGCTCTGGGTTCCATCCCTATAGCAAGAATGAATGATCCACTCTGAACTTTGGTACAGAAATGAATGAAGAACACTGAGCTCTTTGAGCATTTTGTAACTGTAGTAGAATGACTTAATGCTATATTTACTCTCATCCAAATGTCCCAGTTCTTAATAAATGTCACAGACACATTTATCTGGATTTATTTCCAATCTAATTTTTCTACACCTAGTGCTCACATAAGTATGTTTAAAGCTAAATACCCACAAGGTTCACTACAGTTTGACTGGGCTATATCTTTAGCTGTTTACAAAGTTCTCAGGATTAAGATGTTCTGAATACAGTGCAGTACAGTGAAGGCTTCAATGACTATGCGTCATGATCTCAATGGATTGAAGAAATACCTCGGAAAGCCTGAGCTTCATGTTAAAGTCATAAACTGGAATAGAAGACTGAGGAGTTAAGAAATGTTCTCTGTGTGTGATCCTAGGAGTCATTAACTACTGCGTTGACTGACGCAGAAGTCCTGTGGCTGTTATACACAGATCTGAACACTCTGGACACTCTAGAGACAGATATCTTTTAAATTTACTTCTCCATATTCAAAGAGAAGGGAACAAATAATTTAGGCTTTTAATTTCACATAACTTACCTATACCGCTCTTCCTGTAAGGTCTGCATTATTAAGGAGTAGTCCCTCTGATAATGCTCCTTGAGGGTCTCGAAGGATTCCTCCAGTCTGGCCTGGGTTTCCCGGATCTCCTGGATCTCATGCAGTAGTGCATCAAACCCTGAGCTCTGCATGTCTAGGGTGTTTGTTTTGGAGCTTGATGCTCCTACAGCAATGCCCCCGGTGGTACTGTTGGCTCCTACTGAGCCTGAAGTGGCACTAGAACAATCTTCCTCACTACCATATTTTGGACTTGACTGAAAGTTCGAAATCACTCCTAAAGCCTTTCCTGCGTCATCCACTTGTCCTTCCTCTAATGAGTCCTTCAGATTAGGGATGTTGTCTGCACTGCCAAATTTGTTCCGAATCAGTGAGGCAATCTCTCTGGGCTTGGAGACCACAGCCCCTGCTGCTGAATGGGTAGCCTGAGAGAAGCTGGAAAATCCACCTTTGACACTGTCCACCACACCTTCACTGAAGCCAGTCACCTTTGCACCCACATCCTTCAGACCCTGGTGCATGTCCCTGAAGACATCCTTGGGCTGCCGGGGGATCCCATTCTGTTCCACCTCACGGAGCTTGCGGTGGTAATGCTCAAGTTTCTTCTGCAGCTGGAGGATGGTTTGTGCAGATTTCTGGTTTTTCTTCTCAAACACCTGTTTGATGCGAGCAGCCTGCTGCTTGTCCGCACTGTTGGCAAGCTTCAAGTATTCAGCAACGTTGTCGTCTCGGGCTGTCTGCGCAATCTTGATCTGTTCTGTGAGCTTTAGGATCTTCTGCTGCAGGTGTGCAATGGCAGCTTTCGTGCGTTGAGGGTCTGGTATTCCATCCACAGACTCTGGGTGGATGCTGCCATCGGTGCTGGAGGCCACGGCACTGGAAGTCTGGGCGAGGCTGCTTACTTCCAAACGCTCGATCTAACATTTTAAAATCAAGAGATAGATATTAGAAGCAGTACAGACTCAAAGTGCCAAAATATGCTGGAAATCTGTCTATGCTCAACTTTAAGCACAGATGGCTGACCTGTACATCCCCTGTCCTGTAAAAGCCCTGCTGCCCTCTCGGCTAGTCTTTCTACAGTATTTCTTTAAATAACAAAGCTCCCTTCATGGGTTGAAAGCATGAATTAATTCAATTCACACTCTTACGCATACTTCTGTTCAGAAGCAAATCTATGTAAGAGAGCATGCCAGTTTTTCAATGTAATCCTATGAAAATCGTCAGAGCCACACTCGCAGATTGGTCCCCTGAAAATGCTAGCAACAACAGGTATGTTGCTGCTGAGATAAAAGCATCCAATTGTCATCACAGTGTAAGTCACACCCAGGGTAATGAGGTCATTCTCTATTCTTGGGACATTTTGCTGCAGTGGGAGACAGGCAGAGGCTAGACTGAGGAGTTAAGATTACTGTGGTGTACCCAGGAAGAGAGTGTGAATAGACAGGGGCACTGAGAGGTAAGTGATTAAACAATTCAGGGACTAAGGTTAGATCTTTTGGAGCCCAAATTTTGTGTTTTATCCAATAAAAGGTTTACCTGGAGTAAGGAACTACAAAGCCCACACACCATCTTTTCATGTGGTTGAGTGTCACTAAAAGGAATGGAAGAAAGGACAACTGCTTAGACTTAAGAGCTTAAATTCCTACATGTCAAAGCAGTTAGTTAGCTGAGGCTGGAGGAGGACAGCGTTCTTACACCCTAGAGGTGTACTTCAGCGGTGAAATACTTGCCTAGCAAATATGACGCCCTGGGTGTGATGCCTAGTACCGAGAAAACAAAACAGAACATCAGCAACAAACCAGTATTTTTTTCTTCCTATTTCAATGACACTGAATGTTGGGGCTAGGAATGCAGATCAGTGGAAGAGCCCTGCTTCCCATTCTGAGCACAGCAAGAGTCAAAACCCTTGACAGAGACTAGTACAATGCCTTTTGCATTACTTCTTCCCCACACTGATTCACTTTGAGAAGCAGAGTAGCTGGAGATGGAGAAGGGAGAGGCAGCCCAAGTCCCAAATGGATAAAGTGTGAAGAGCTTCAGTACTAGCTCCACAAACCTTGCTCTTCAGTGCTCCAAGATATTTAGGATCTTACAACTAAAGTGCACAATACCATTCTGCTTATCTATGTCCAATAATTAAGCACAAACTCTACCACAGAATATATGGAACAGAGATATGGAGAATCTTCAAGCAAGCTTCCCCATGTTCAAGTTTATGAATCTGTAAGATCGAAACCAATCATACTGGGAGTTAAGGGTAATGGCACACACTGTAGCCAAGGCTGACAACCCGAGTTCTAGTCCTGGGATTCACCTGGTGAAAGAACTAACCCCATAATGTTGTTCTGATCGCCACACATGCTGTGGCATGTTTGTATACAGTCACCCCCTCCCCCTCCACAAATGAATGTAACAACAACAAAACAAAAAAAGAAGTTGATCAAACTGGGGAAAATATTGTTAGAGAAGGCTGGAGAGATGGCTCGACAGTTAAGAGCACTTGCTGTAGACCTTGGTTCAGTTCCTAGCATTTATACAGTGGCTCACAACCATTTGCCATTACACTGGCTATGCATACACATACACACAGGTAAAACACTCATACATATAAAATAAAAATAAGTCTAAAAAATTTAAAAATACTGTTAAGAGACTAGAATCAAAGTTCAACCATTTATAAAGAAACCACAATAATTTTCAATATATGAATGTTTATAAATGATCACAATTTGGTTAGAATTCTATCTCTATAAAATAACTAAATAAAACATATTCTCTTTAATCTGATTCCTGTCCTACCTGGGGCCAGTGTGTCCTCCTCCCATGAAGAGTAACCACAGAGACATCACTATCCCTGTAAGAGGACAGCTGACACTGGAAACTGGAAATTACTGGAATACCCAGTAGCACCTCCCAATTCTGAAAAGATACCCATTTTAAAAGGGGGAAACTCAGAAACAGAGTAGGAACCAAGTCCTAAAGGGCAAGTCTGTGCTCTAACCATGGGCACCTGGCCCCAGGACAGTGCCTTTGCTGTACATGAGGCTGGATATAGGTAACACAGAACTGGATCCCTAACTCATTCCAGACAACTCAGTTCCAAATGTGAAAAAGTTTACAAAGGTGATACTAAAATACTCCCTCCCCCTCGGGGAGTGGGGGTCACAGAGGATCTAACCCTGTATCAATCACTCAACCACTAAGCTACATCATCAGCCCAAGACTTTCTCCTTTTCCCTACAGCATTTTGATAGTAGTAGCCCAAACTGGCCTCAAACTTATACTTCTCCTGCCTCAACTTCCTGTGAATGCCCCAGAACTTCTTAAAAGGTGTAAACACAAAAGAGCACGGTGACTGATTGACGATGGTCCCTCTGGTACCCTGGGGAAGCACAGACTGGGCATATCACTGTAAAGGAGAGAAACTCCAGTGCACAGTCAGGAGAGTGCTTTAAGGATGAAGTGAGTTCTGAGTGTCAAAGTGCTGTAGCAGCATCTGGCACAGAGCAGACTGTTGGCACTGGCCATTACTGCAATAGCATGTGAGTTGTTCTTAAGGATCGCATCTTAATAGATTCCAGATCCTACTTCTTGCTTCTAAGACATAGATAAGCAAAGGCTACACAGAATTCAGAACAAAGGTAAAATTCATCTCAACAGTGAAGGTCACACTTTGAAAGTTGGCCTTGTGGCCTAGCCTGTGGCCAGATAACCTTCCAGTTCTCACAGTAAAACCATTATTATCAATTTATAAACAATGACAGAAAAGCACCTCCCCCAGCCAGCTGCCAGCAGGCAGGAAGAGGCAGCATATACCACCTGCTTGCTAGTGTCTGTCTCTGCTGCTTTGAGTTGTCACTGGAAACTGGCTCCTTTGCAGCGGCTGCAGGTCATACTGCTCTCTGTATTTTTTTCTCTCTATTAAGAAAGCTAGGCTGAAATTACCAGCTGGCACGAGTTAATTGACTGGAAAACAACTCAAAGAAAATGTGAAAAGATTCATGAGGGACAGAGGGAAGTCACTTAGGGAACAGTATTTGACAAAGCGTTTAACTGCTTATAGTTTTCATTTGTAAATATATTAAAGACTGGTTTTCTAAACACTAGTACAAGTTGGGTACACAGGAGGGTCACAAGTTGGAAGCCTGCCTAGGCTACAAGGCAAGACTATGTGGAGACCCTAGGCAAGATAGCCAAGAGACAGACAAAGTGACACACACAATACACAAGGGCATGAGACAGAGGGAGGGGGACACAACAGCATATAGCAATACTGTAGAACATGACGCAAAGTACTTGAGTTCACTGTGACCTTTCCAAATTCACTAGCTGTGTCTCTGGGCTGCACATGTGTTCTCTTGGAGCCTAAGTTTTCTCACCCATGCAATGGGGTCACAGTTTTTTTCCTAAGAGGGTTTTGAAAAGATGTTGAATTGGGGACTGGGTATGTATAGCAAATGCTAGAGTGCTTACCTGGCCCGAGAGAGGTCCTAGGACTTGATTCCCAAGACCACAAGCCAGAGGAGTGTTAGATTCGATTATGCATGACATATGATTATTGTTTTGGACTAAGTTCCTAGACTAGACCCTAATAGGTTAAAAATGTCACCCCTTTCCTCTCTCACCCTACTATGCAGATCTGGATGACCTGGAACTCACAGAGAGATCCACCTGCCTCTGCCTAACAAATGCTAGGATTAAAGTTGTGTCATGGTGCCGGGCAAATGTTACCATTTTTAGAGTAAAGGTCTTATCACCAAATCAAACCCAAGTTATTATCTGATCTTTCATCACAATTATATGACAGCCAAAGTCCTAAATAGGCCAGTTTTAATTAGCTAATAAAGTTCCCTGTTCTTCAGAGCTTGTTTGGAGGTTCTAGCAGGGGAGCGCAGCTACTTGTATACCCTTGACCGAAGACTGGTCCTCCTCTATTCGGGGAAGGTCGTCCTCTTCGACTGATTGTGCAGCTTCAGGAGGGACGCACATGGAGCGGTGAGGGAGGAAGGGGACACCCGCCTAGCCAGCCAGATCAGCCAAATCAACCCTGGCATTCAATGGGGTGACAGATGTCGCAGCCAGATTGCCCTCACATCCAAATTCCCTGTTCGTAGTTTACCCCTTTCATAAAAACGGTAATCTGGGGCCGAGGGTAGGGGTGGGGGTCTACTTACTGCACACAGGGTCTACCAGCTCTTGCTGCACAAGCACAGAAAGCTGAGTTTAGATCCTAGCACCCATGTAAAAAACTGGGCATGACTGCATGAATACCTTCAACTTCAGTACTGGTGGGGGCAGAGATAGGAGGATTACCTTGTTGGATGGCCCCAGGTTCAGTGAAAGACCCTATCTCTAGGGAATAAAGCAGAGAATGAAAGGAAACTCTATCACCTCCTCTGATTTCTGCACAAGCCCACACCTACACACACATGTGTACATAATCACTCACATACACACATATACATACACCAAAAATAAAAAAGCAATCTTTAAGCATCCAATATTGACCAGTTATTTTCTACTGTTCTGTGTTCTTGTCCCTTGCTAGAAAATAACTTTGAGAGGACCAATTTAAGCTGGGTATGATGATACACATCTATAATCTCAGGACTTGGGACACAGACAGAAGGACTGTTGCAAGTTCAAGGCTGGCCTGGTCTATGTAGATAGTTCCATACCAGTTAGGGCTATGTGGTAAAATACTACCTCAACACATACTGTGCTCCCCACCCCCAATTAATGTTTTTGTTTTGGCTTCCTTTAGTTTTTTGTCTTTAAAGATTAAAAAAAAATTATTTTTTACTTTTAGATAATATGTATGTATGTATGTATGTATGTATGTATGTATGTATATATGTATGTGTGAGTATAGGTGCCTGGAATCCAAAAGAGGGTATCAGATCTGGAGCTAGAGTTACAACTGATTGTTGAGTTGCCTAATATAGATGTTAGGAACCACATTTAGGTCCTCTGTAAGAACAGTAAGTGCTCTAAGTTTTTATTTTTAAATTACATTTATTTACTTATTTCTATTTATATTGTGTCTATCCATCCATCCATCCATCCATGTCTTTCTCAGAGAATGTGTATATGTGTATAGCATGAACATGTGTGGAGATCTGAGAACAGCTTGTGGGAGTTGGTTTTTTTCTGTTACCATGCGGGTACTGGAGATTGAACTCAAGTCATCAGGCTTAGCGGCAAGTGCCTTTCCTGCTAAGCTATATTGCCAGTTCCTTTTCTGTCTTTATAAGTTAGTCTCCTCTGCTTGGCTTATTAGAATGTTTATTTTACAGAATGTTACATGATTCAAGAAAAGCCAACTGTGATGATTACCCTAAGTGCTGCAGCTCTGCCTATGGATAACAACAGACTTAAGAAGGGAACTTTCTCCTACCATCTTACCTGGCCAGCAGATCCATCACTCCATCCCCGGTCTCAAATCACTATCTTCAGTAAAACTTCTATCTGGCTTACAGAATATTAGCTCTTTGTGGAAATTTCATATTCTACACACTAAACAATACACATCACTTCCTCAGGAATGAAGAAAAAGAAGACAAAAGCAGATGGAAGTAGGAAGTCTTTGCAATTCATCTGACACACACAGCTTTGTTAGGAGTGGGTTTTTTTCCTGCTCTTTTCCAGGACAAGTTTTCTTTTCTTTTCTTTTTTTTTTTTTTTAAATTAATTTATTTTTATTTTATGTGCACTAGTGTTTGGCCATGGGTGTTGGGTCCCCTGGAACTTGAGTCACAGACAGTTGTGAACTGCCATGTGGGTGCTGGGAATTGAACCCTGGTCTCTTGAAGAGCATTTATTGCTCTTAACCACTGAGCCATCTCTCCATCATCACCCTCCCCCTAAGCAAGCTTTTACAGGATAGATTGAGCTGTTCCCTGTTGGAGCTAATGCTGGGCACCTGCAGAGCAAGTTTCACAGTTCTGCTAATATTTTATGTCAAAGATAGAGATGGCTTTGCTTTTTAACCAGAAAGTACGTGGTTTAATTTACATATTCACGAGGTAATGGTAATAGGGATTAAGACAGATTTGCTGGGCAGTATAATCTCGTAGCCACTGATCCATCTCTCCAGTCCCATTAAATTTTCTTTTTTTTTTTTTTTTGGGGTTTGGTTTTTCGAGACAGGGTTTCTCTGTGTAGCTTTGCGCCTCTCTTGGAACTCACTTGGTAGCCCAGGCTGGCCTCGAACTCACAGAGATCCGCCTGGCTCTGCCTCCCGAGTGCTGGGATTAAAGGCGTGCGCCACCACCGCCTGGCCCATTAAATTTTCTTAAGTAAATGGTCTGTTAATTTCCTTCCCAGCTCAGAGGGAATAGCTATAAAAACAACACCCCTGCCGGGCAGTGGTGGCACACACCTTTAATCCCAGCACTTGGGAGGCAGAGCCAGGCGGATCTCTGCGAGTTCGAGGCCAACCTGGGCTACAGAGTGAGTTCCAGGACAGGCTCCAAAGCTACACAGAGAAACCCTGTCTCAAAAAACCAAAACCAAAACCAAAAAACCAAAAAACAAAAACCCCACAAACAAAAAACAACAAAAACCCCCCACAAAACAACACCCCTATAAAGTCAACATATTCTTAGAATTTTAAAACTTTTTTTGATGGAGATACCATAGTGTACATGTGGAGGTCAGAAGGTAGCTTTTGAGAGTCAGTTCTCTCCTGCCATGTATATCCTGGGGGACTGAACCCGAGTTCAGTTGTCAGGTTTAGTGGCAAGTGCCCGCTGAGCCACCTCACCACAGTCCTCAGACAACACAGTCACAGTCTTATTTGCTTCTACAGTCACTACTGGAATTATATACTTTTTTTGGTATTATTTCCAATACCTAGCATAGGCCCTACACATTGGGGGTGGGGTGGGGGTGGAGAATACTGTGAAGTTTTCTTTTTTCCTCTTTTTTTTTTTTTTGAGACAGGGTTTCTCTGTGCAACACTGGTTGTCCTGGAACTCCTTCTGTAGACCAGCTTCTGTAAAGTTTTCTTAAAACAAGAATAAATCTTCTGGCCAGACAGTTATAGCTTCCTTAAGCCCTAAAAGTAGGCCATGAAGTATACCCGGCAGTGCTGATGGCCACTGAGTTTCATGTTCACAGGCAATCAGTCCTGTGCGATGAGCTGGAAGCAGCAGCCCTAGGTCCTCCAGTGGATGCCCTATAGGTGAGTTCCTAATCTGAACTCCTGTCAACCTGTAATCCTAGCACTAGGGAAGATGTCACTAGGGAGGAAGACATAGGAGAATCACTGAAAGTTCAAAGGCAGTCTGGTCTATACAGAGAATTGTAGGCCTACGAGAGCTAGAGTAAGACCTCATCTGAAAAAACAGAAAGAGCCTATCATATTCTGGCTGTCACTTCAAAGTTGTACTCCTACACGTAGTCTAAATAGCAACCACTATACTGCTCACCCTAGGGAAGAAGCTACAGCCTTCATTTCTATTACATACTTGCTCTTCTGTATCCTGACTTCATTTTCTTTCTTTCTTTTTTCAGGATTGGTTTTCATTCTTGTGTGTGTGTGTGTGTGTGTGTGTGTGTGTGTGTGTGTGTGTGTGTATGCATGTATATGTCATGTGTGTGCAGGTGCATGAAGAGGTCAGAAAGAAGTGTCAGATCCCCTGGAACGAGATTTAAGGTGTCTGTGAACTGTCTGATATGGGTGCTGGGAACTGAACTGGGTCCTTTGGGAGAGCAGTGGGCGCCTAGCTGCTGAGCCATCTTCCCAGTGCCTAACTTCAGTTTTCTATGTATACATCTTTACCCTTGTATATTAGGGATTTTTATATTTCTATGAATTTTTCAATCATCAGTTCGAAATGTACAGTTCATAGAGGTTAGGATTCTGTGCTTTGTTTACTTGTATTAACCTAGACTGGTCATACGCTCATGGCATTCCTCTTGTGTTAGCCTTCTGCATGCTATGATTACAAGTGCTACCACTTTTGTTTCTCTAAAAAACAGTAACTATGCACTGCACTAAGTAAGTGCTCAAGAACTCATTGCTGACTCCCTGATTCTGTCTCTAGCTTGCCATTTCCTTGTTGAGAGCTGACTGGCTCTCAGTAAGGAGAGCCTCTGTTGTTCTGACAGATCAAAATCTGTAGCATGTAAGCATACTCTTTCTTCCCTTCCTTCAAGATGATGTTATAAACCCCTTTCTCCTCTCCTCTTCATTCATCTCTCTCAAATAGCAAAGAACACACCATTTTCTTCGAACAGTAACATAAAGCATATCATCTAATTTATTTGGTACAGGAGCTCTAACTCAGGACCTTGCACATGCTAAGCAAAGTGCTCTACCACTGAAGGAGCTGTAGTCCTTTTCATAGATTTTTAGATGGGGGTCTCATGAAGTCACACAGGCATTTCGGAGATTTAAAATGGAGGTTACCTGCCATTCCTAACAGGTATAAGAAATCACTAACATTGAGGTATCAGAAGATCCTGGGTAAGGCATTCTGATATCAATTAAGATAACAAGGAAATCTATTCAGACTTGTGAAAAATCGAGCTGAATGCTCTAGTCTTTGTGAAGCAATCTGAAATTAGGACTCTGCTTCTGCATTTCTCCAGTTAGTGTGGGGCTGCATGTGGAAGCGGAGGACCTGTATTGATTGAAAGAGTGAGGGACATAAATATCATCCCCTCACCCTGACATATAGAGACCCTTTAGGAAAAAGACACAGGCATTCTTCCTGCACTGTAGTGTTGATACTTCTCATTCAAATTCACTCTGTGCCAACCCTCCCTCCCTCTCTTTCTTCCCTCTTCCTTTCCTGCTGCTTTTGAGCCAGAATTTCTATTCTTTGCCCAGGCTGGCCTTGAAATTTTGGTTATCCTCTTACCTTTGCATCCCAGTGTTGAAATTATAGTGAGTTACCACATCTGGCTTCTTCTTCGTCTCCCCCCCCCCCCCCCCCCCCCCCCCGGTGGTTAGTTTTCTTTTTTGGAGTGGGGAAGGGTGGGCAGGGTCTCACTCTGTAGCACAGGTTGCTCTACAACTCACTGTGCAGCTATTTCCTCCAACTGAAACCCTCCCTAAGGAATACATTTTTTTTGTAAGACTTGGGAAGCTAAGGAAATTTAGAAGGCCCAAGAAACTTGAAAAGTCATCTAATTCAAGGCTCTCCCCAAGATTACAGATTATAGAAGCAGTAATAATCATTGGGGAGAGGAC
Organism: Peromyscus eremicus; assembly: GCF_949786415.1. Lineage (NCBI taxonomy): Eukaryota > Metazoa > Chordata > Mammalia > Rodentia > Cricetidae > Peromyscus > Peromyscus eremicus. Next base: position 127,271,457 of record NC_081418.1, read on the forward strand.
TCTCCTGGAAATTGCCTACCAAATGGGCATATGCTCCAGGGATGCAGCTGCCTTTACATCACCCACACTTTTCTAAGTAACGCAAACTACTGGCTTACTAAGGTAAGTGTGGGTTAAGTAGTTTCTTTGGTCTGTTGTTGGTGTTATACCTGGGGTGAATAGACATTTACACATATTTCCCCAGGAAAAGTTACACAACAGTCACAGAGGCTGGCCTCAAACTTGAAACATTTCTCTTGCCTCTGCCTCACAAATGTTGGGAATGGAGGTGTATACCACTAGGCCCATACATCAAGTTACTTTATCTTTTTGTTTGTTTGGTTTTTTTTTTTTTTTTTTTTTTCGAGACAGGGTTTCTCTGTGTAGTCTTGGCTGACTTGGAACTCACTCTCCAGACCAGGCTGGCCTAGAACTTAGAGATCCACGTGTCTGTGCCTCCTGAGTGCCGAGATTAAGGAAGTGTGTCACCACCCACCTGGCAAATTACTTCATCTTAAATGCCAATAATAACCACACTGAAAAATACTGTACAGATTCTGGAATTACTCTAAAAGATGGAAGAAGAAAAAGAGGAAACTCAGGGAACAAGACCAGCTAATATGGATGCTGGTCCTATCCTGTCTCAATCAATCATTTCACAAATGGTAATCAATAGCAAGACCTTAATTTTTCTCACAAATTACAAATAAAGTAAAGGGAAATGATAAAAAGGACAAATTCAACTGTTTTTAAAACTCTTAAAGACATTTTGTATTCTTTCTGAACTGTTTCTATTAAGTAAGAATGTGGGACAGTCTCAATAAACCTGGAGAGGATGGAAGCAGAGGCATATCATGGTGCTGTGATACTGTAGATGTGGGATATTAACACCCACACAGACACGCACCATGAGCCTTCCTTCCACTGTTCAACTAATTTTATAAATATTGTTTGCTTTTTTAAAATGTAAAAACCACTCAATAAAGGTAGAATCTCTTCTCTCCAAGAACACATGCTCTAACCAATGAAACCTAACCACCGATCGAAAGGAAACAACATACTGGATTTGGCCAAGAGGCTCCCTGAAGGTGCCAGGTTGCCGGTGTGGCACTGCAGGCCTGCAACACGAGCACTTGGGAAGCTGAAGCAAGTGGACTGAGCTTAAAGAGACTGTCTCAAAAACTAACAGACAGTAAACAAGGGGAAGGAACTGTAAAGCTTCTTGGGGATGACAATGAAATGAGCCTCAAGGTAAGTCTTTGACAGAAAGGACGAGGAAAGACCTTTCAGGCTGACAGCTCAGAATAAAGAATGGCACTGAAGTGAACCTTAGGATGACAGAGCAACCTGAGGCTGTAACAGCATGGCACAGGTAAAGGCTATGGGAGGAGACAAGCTTCAACAAACAGGTCAAAACTACTGTCCTAGATTGGATCCCCAGCTCATCACTGAAGGCTTCACAATATCAACAGTCTCATCTCTGGAATGAATACTCAGAGTATATCACAACCCTATCAGAACTCTCTTCAAAGTCGTCGTCGTCGTCGTCGTCGTCGTCGTCGTCTTCTTCTTCATCTCCTTACCTCAGGGACAATAATTACTGTCCACAAGTTAAACAAGCCAAAAAGCAAAGTGCACCACATGCCAGCAGCCCCTCTGACATCATCTGCTTCTCCCGACACCCAACCCAACACCAGGTCCCATCAACTTCACTTCTAATTTCCACCAGAGTGCATAATGCTCTGCACCTATCCCTACAGCTGCCATCTCAGGACAAATTCTCAGCACCCCTCTTCTGGACAGAAGATCTGCCTGTATTCACTTAGGTTCTCTGTGGAGTTGAAGGGGGAAAAGGGGTGGTGGTGGTGAGAAAAGGAAAATTCCAACTCTAGGGGGATGCTTACATTCACTTAGCAGCCCTCCAGTTTTTAAGAGCAAGAATTTTGGGCTGCAGTATTCTTAGATGACATAGTATTTGCCTAAACATGCATGAAGCTCCAGCACCCAAACCAATGACTCTCAAACGTTCCCCAGCCCTCCAAACACCAAGAATCTGAATGTGGCCTTTGCAGTCTCATGCTGTTAGGTCCCCATCTCTCCAAGCCTCACCTGTATATTCTCTCACTTTTTACCTTCATCACATGGGCTTTTCTCCACACCCTGAACTCATGTTTTACCCGGTGTGTGTGTGTGTGTGTGTGTGTGTGTGTGTGTGTGTGTGTGTGTGTGTGTTTGTCTGTTACTGACTGCCAGTCCTTTCTGTAAGCTCTGGTGAGTGATTTTTGCTGGGTATTTACCAATGAATGAATCTTTCTGCCTCCATGAGACTCATGATTGAGTGGCAAGAGACAGAAACACAGAAACCAGTAACCAACTATGTCGACTCTGGAAACCACCATGAAGAAAAGAACAGGGTACTTCGAGGAAAGGGTAACCAGAAGGAGGAGACCTTACCTCACATGGAAAGCTCAGAGAGGCTCCTATAATGGGGCATTCAAACTGAGCTCTCAAAGACAGAAAAGGAAGTCCTTACTTTAACCAGGCGAGAAGTGAGAGAAATCACTATTTCTGAAGGCTTCAAGTGCCAAGAGAACAGATGGGAATTTCATCATGAAGAGATACAAAGAGTTTAAGAATACAGCAATTCAAAAAGAGAAAAAGGATTTATCTTTTCACTGCAGTGAAACCCTATGACCATGTTAACAAAAAGGCTTGAGGGAAGAGCCCAAGGATGCAAGGGATGTCCATTCCCCAACACAGAGCAGTATATGGATGGCTGTATTCGAGGCTTACATAACCAGTGAGTCAGCAGAAAGGCAGGTGTCAATGGACAGCTTCTGTGCCCACTCTAAGCTGCTAGGAAACTTGGCTGTGACTGCTTTTGAGAGGAGGGGTCCAAGGACAAGATCTGAGCTTGGCCAATGAAACAAGTCACAGACCTCCTAACAACACATGGCCAAATTACAGTGAAGAAAAGGAAACCTTTATCCTTAGAACATATAATAGGATCCAACTCAGAATGGACTAGAGCCAAGTAATTCTGGCAGGACTTCATGGACCTAACGCAATCCATTTCTCTTTCTTTCTTTCTTTCTTTCTTTCTTTCTTTCTTTCTTTCTTTCTTTCTTTCTTTCTTTCTTTCTTTCTTAATTGAGACAGGGTCTCCCTATTCATTTATTCATGGCTCTCCTGGAACTCTCTATGAAGATCCATTTCTTTAATGTGAAATAAACATCCATTTTAAGATTTAAAAATTAAGATGCTTAAATTTGCTAAAGTCAGAACCTATACCTTAATAAAGAGAAAATGTCCATTATCTTGTTTCAGGGGCCAAAATTACTTCAGGATTGTTCCATCTTTTTCCTGAGGTGCTTGGGCTGGATAAGCCCTGGATCTTGTGTTCCAGGGCTACTTTCTACATTTGTCTTTTCTCTAATAAAGGCTACTATGTATTAACAGTAACAGGAAAAAGGCTGCATGACAGAATTGGGTCTGGCAAAGAAAAAGGTACAAAAGCAAACATAAAAGGAAATTCAATTATAATAGAGGGCAAAGAGATGCAGCTCAAACCACCACTGGATACTGAACAGTGAGACAATGAGCCCGAGACAGACCTCCACCACACACAGCATGGAAACAGCAGACTACTCATCTTGCCTTCCCCCACATCCACACTCATGCTCTCAGCCTACTACTGCTCCAGGGGCAACGGCCCAGGAACAGGATGCAAGCTTTATTTTTCCTTCTCCACTGCTGGCTTTAGGAAAATCCTAGAAAAAAATAAGGTAATTACAACTATCCAAAGACATTAAAAAAAAAAAAAAAAAAAGAAGAAAAAGACCTAATTGTGAATGAATACCCTAGTTCCTAACTGCTCATGGGTATCTGAGAAAAACCTGATGATTACATCTGAAGGTCACAACCTGAATAAGCAGCAAAAATATCTTTTCTGTCTCTCTTGCTCATCCTTTTCCACCAAACATGATTCTGCAGAATGGATACTGCTAAGATACAATTCGATGTAGCTGATACAGAAAACAACAACAACAACAACAACAACAACAACAACAACAACAAACAAGGAAAACCCCTCATCATAATATATTTATCTTACCCAAAACCCCTGTCAGGCAGTCTGCTGATTTTGCTTGCCACAAAGCCCATCCTTCATTTGCGAACACCAGAGCAAGCTCAGATTGTGCAAACAAATCATAACCTCTCTTGGCCATAAGCGCTCTCCATTTGTTCCGGCTTCCAAACTGCAGAGGAGCAGTAGCAGATTCTGTCACTCTCGTACACTGTAAATGAGGGCAGTTACCACTGGGAACACATCCTCCACCAAAGGGCTGGGCACAGTGAAGCTTCTAGGCGATCCTTGGGCTTCTCACTTTCAATCTCAGAGAAGCGGCTTGCACACAACAGGCAGGCACAGCTGCACCACATCAACATCCCACATAGCCGATGCTCTGCAGTGCAGTGCCTACCTCGGTCTATGCACAGTTCAGTTCTGTCTCCTGCGTCAACTCAGTAGCCTTACATCTGGGCATCTGGGACTGTGCTGAATAAACAGAAAGCTTCAGCCTAACTCCCCGCCCCTCCCGTGTGTGTGTGTGTGTGTGTGTGTGTGTGTGTGTGTGTGTGTGTGTATGCTGGGGAGTGGTTTGCTAGGGCTGCTAAATGCAAATGAACAGTTTGACTCTGAGAGCTAAGACAGTATCTGCCTCTCTGCTCCAGTTGTGAGCATCTTTTATAAAAGACAAAAGCTTCCAACTGGTTGGATTTAAAGCTACAGGACATTATTTTCACATTCACATTTGTCTCCTCATTTAAATTAAGTATGGTTGAGGACAGCTGACAAAGTAAAACCAATTCTCAATAAAATAACATTCAGAGGTAGCTTGGTCTAAAAGACACAAAAGGCAACCTACGTAGATTTTCATTAAGCACCTGGAGACAGTTCCAATTTCCCAATGTTTCTTCGTTTGCTCTCCTATGTTTGGAAAACTATGTAGGTGACAATTAAGTAGGAGTAAAAACAGTGAACGAGAAAATAGGCAAGCAAGTATGAGACCCTAAAATCTGACACTACAGACAGGAGACTTCCACTTCTTGGAAGGCAGTGCAACCCTGAGATCCAGTAACAGATGCAAAAACCATGCCAAGAGCTCAGGTCTGGGTTTGGTCTGCTCAGACACCTACTACTCCATTGCACCAGAGAACCAAACATCTTTTGATTGTTTTTTGAGGCAGAATATCACTATGCAGGCAAGCTGGACTCAAGATCCCCCTGCTCTGCTTTATCTACAGTCTCACTTACAGAAATCAAACAAATCACAGATTTCTATGCTGTCCTCTATCACTCTCCTCATTCCCTGAGAAAGGGCCTCTTACTGAACTTGAAGCTTGCCTCCTATCCCCCTTTGAAAACTAGGCTAGCTGCCCAGCAAGCCCCAGAAATTCTGTCTCTGCCCCAAAGCTCCCAGCATGTTGTTACAGACATTTGTGGCCATTCCTGACTTTTTATGTGGGTGCTAGGACCCTAACTTAGGTCCTTATGATTCTGAAGAAAGCACTCTTACCTATTTAGACATCTCCTCCAGCCCTACCACTATGATTTCTATTCCTTCAGTTTGTTTTATAAATGCAAGAATTTTCTGTAACTCAAAAACAGTAGCTCTTGTGATTCAATTTTTATTTTGAGAGTAAACACTTTTCTTTAAGTAATGTCATATATTCATTCCTACACTAAATAAACTTGATATAACATTTTTAAATAGTTACTTAACTATTTAATTATGTTCAATCTAGTATAAAATCTATTAGGGAATAATTTTCTTCATGATTATACAGCTGAATGCTGGGGATTATGCTCTCTCCTCCAGGCAGGTAATGTTACAATTTTAAAATTTGAAGCAAAACTGCTCCCACTGATAGGTATTTCCAATGTTCCTTTTCCTTCTGGGACACATGTGCAAGATAGCATTTCCCATATCCCCTAGCAATCATTCGATCAGTTGTACCAATGGATTGTGAAAGAAAGGCAGTGAGAACATCATCTGGTCAAAGCATTTCCAAGGTGCTCTCTTAGCTTCTCATTTTACCACTCTGATTACTTAAGCATGTGAGACAAAGTGTCTTGGTTGTATGAGCTTCCACTATATGGATAGCAGCCCTGGGGAGTTGCCTGAGCCTAAAACAGGCCTTTTGTGTGACAAATGTCCACTGGACATTTATAAGTGTTTTTTTAAAGTATATTTGAGAAACAGGCATAAAGTATGCTTGTAATCCCAAGAGATGGAAGCAGGAAGGTAAAGAATTCAAAGCCACTGTAGGTAGCAATGAGATGCCACCTTGAAGAATTTTAAAAAAGGGCTGGAGATATATATAGCTTAGCAGATAGAGGTACCTGCGAGCACCAAGCCCTGGGATCATTATCCAGGACTACAAAAGAAAAACAACAAACAGGAATTAAAAAGGTGTAGTATCCAGGTATGATGGGGGCATGCTTATATTTTCATTACTCTAGAGGTAGAAGAAGCAGGAGGGTCAGAAGCAAGACCAGCTTGAGCTACATAGTAAGTTTGAGGTCAGTCTCTGCTGTATGAGATCCAGTATCAACAGACAGACAGTCCCAAAAAAAGTCCTTTAACAAATTTAAGGGTTATTCTAAGATATTAAAGGATTCAACTGATAGAATGGAGAGTCGAATAGATGAGCTGCCTGGAGAGGATAGGCTTGTGGGCTACTATAACCTGACCATGTATCTTCTTGCCTCTCAAAGTAGTGCCATTTTGATTTTGCTGACTTCTTGGTTCTCTCAATACTCTTTCCAAACAGATTCTGGTTTTGTTTCTGGCTTATGCATTGGTTATTAATGAGTCCTCCCTGATGACAGCATAGAAAAAGAATTTGGTTTTACTGTCTGACTATATGGCAGTCTCTGGAGAAGACTGACAGTTATCTATTTTTCTCTGTGGGGCAAGAAATCACAAGGCAGTTCAGTCTGTTAGGCTTTTCTTTTTGGCCACTTGTTTATGCTGAGAGTAGTTCATAGTTCAATTAAGAATTTGGTACATACTGTGAAGGAGAACAGCTCTTCCAGACAGGGACTGGTGAGGTCTCAGGAGTTTGTGTTTACTTGGGGACATGACTGAGGTGTTAGAAGCTCAGTCACAGATCTCTGTGTATCTGCTTGTAATTCAGAAAGGCCATGGCTTTTTACCATGTTATCATAACATGCTATATATGGAAATACTTCCTATCTTTAAGGGTAAGTTAGATTATAATGTCTTTTTTTTCCTTCTCCTCCCATTCCCAGACAGGATCTCTTATATCTGAGGCTGGCCTCAAACCCCTATGCAGTCTCTTAAAACTTTACTGTCTTTTATTTTTATTTTATTTATTTATTTATTTAGGTTTTTTGAGACAGGGTTTCTCTTTTATTTATTTATTTATTTTGGTTTTTTGAGACAGGGTTTCTCTTTAGTTTTGGTGCCTGTCCTGGATCTCCCTCTGTAGACCAGGCTGGCCTCGAACCCACAGAGATCCGCTTGGCTCTGCCTGCTGAGTGCTGGGATTAAAGGTGTGCACCATTGCCACCTGGCAACTTTACTGTCTTTCTAAGCTAAATAAGCATGTAAATATCCCTAAGATTCCAATAAAATAAACTCATGAATACTTAATACTTCAAATATGGTAGAGAGGGAAAAAAATCCATCTTATAGTTCAGAAACATTTAATGAATTCAAGTCCAGGCTGGTGGAGGAGTGTGACACACTCAGTGACAGAGTGTATACTTAGCATAGGTGACACTTGGAGTTCAAAACAAAAACCACACACACACTCTCTCTCTCTCTCTCTCTCTCTCTCTCTCTCTCTCTCTCTCTCTCTCTCTCTCTCATGTACTTGGGTAAGTATTTAGCACATCAAGCCTGAGTTGCTGCATGCATTCTTATTTCACTTGGGTTTATTCTCTGATGTACAGAAAAGCTCATCTGAACTTTCTAAACTTACTGACCAAAAAAAAAAAAAGAGAATATTACTCTTACTATAGTGTTTGTGTCCAATAAAACGACTATTAGGATGCTGGGAATGGGGCATACCTTATAGGCCCAGAATTTAAAGTGAAACTGTTGGGATTGCTGAGTTCAAGGCCAGCCGAAGTTACATAGCAAGACTCTGTCTCAAAACACAAAACAAAATCTAGGCTTCATAGTGTAGTCTAATAATCATAGCATTTGTGAGGCTGAGGCAGTAGGATTGTTAACAGTTTAAGGCCACCATGGTCTACATAGGGAGTTCCAAGCCAGACAGTGGCATACAGTGTGATATCATCTCAGAAACTCCCAAACAGACACAACATAAGAAACCTGAATGACAACACTAACAAAATTTTTATGGTCATGCCAGCCAATATTTTCAAGACCCTATGGTATTTAAAACCATTTTATTTATTTATTTTTGCAGCAATGGGGACTAAGCTCAGGTCATTAGGCTTGGTGCTAAGTGAGCCTGCTGAGCCATCTTGATGGCCATTTTTAAAAATAGTTTATAATTGATTCAAGTGCATGGAATAATGTTAGGAACAAAGCGACAGAATTACAAAGAATTAAGTCCACTTGTTTATGAAGAGAGAAGGAGGAGGAGGAGGAGGAGGAGGAGGAGGAGGAGGAGGAGGAGGAGGAGGAGGAGGGGAAGAAGAAGAAGAAGAAGAAGAAGAAGAAGAAGAAGAAGAAGAAGAAGAAGAAGAAGAAGAAGAAGGGACTATTATTCTTTCCCCCAAGTACAGTGGCAGCTTTTCCAGAATTTGAAAGAAGGAAAATGTAGAAAAACAACCGTATTTGCTTTGGAGATACTCCGCTGAAAAGACACTGTAGTAACTGTCCCCATGTATGTAAACTGAAGTTTTGGTGGGTGTGAGTCCTTGGCTTGCTGATCAATTATCTTCATCTGCAATAAGAGACATTAATGTTTTTCTGTGTAATTTCCTCAGAAAACAAAAAAGACTTTCTGGATTTTCTTTCCCCCTGTTTGTTGAGGCAAGAAAGGGACTCACATAGCCCAAGTTGGCCTTAAACTCACTATGTAGTAGAGGATAACCATAAACTCCTGCTTCTACCTTCCAAGTGCCAGAATTACAGATGTACAATACTCCCAGCTACCTTTCTGGCTTTGTTATGGTCTAAAAGATTAAAATACCATGTAACACTATAGTACAGAAGGGTAACCATAATTCACTATAATTAGGCATTTCATAAAGAAACAGTAGCAGGGACTTTGAAGGTGCCAACAAAAGAGATGATCAATGATTAAGGAGTTAGAAATAGTAATCACTTTAATTTGATCACTACAGATCATCCAAATAGATCCGATTATCATGCGTAAGGGTTTGTAGTTCACTCAGGGGCATAGACATGGTTCTGAGTTTGTGTTCCAGCACCACAAAGGAACAAAAACCAAGGGCTGGAGAGACAGCTCAGCAGTTAAGAGCACTGGCTGTTCTTCCTGAGTTCAATTCCCAACAATTACATGGTGGCTCACAACCATCTACGAGATGTGGTGCCCTCTTCTGGTGTACAGACATACATGTTGGCAGAACACTGTATTCATAATAAACAAATAAATCTTAAAAAAAAAACAAAACAAAAACCAACCTAAAAAACAAAAAACAGAGGAAAATATCAGGTCCTGGAGAAAAAGGTTATTCTTTAGGAAGACACTAAGGACCTTAGCAGGGCATTCCTTTGTGTGTTTACATTATGTCCTATATTGATTAAACAACCAGGTTACTATTTCTTTCTTTCTTTTCTCTTGGGTTTTCCAGAGGGAGTTTCTCTGTGTAGCCCTGGCTGTCTTGGAACTTACTCTGTAGATCAGACTGGTCTCTGCTTCCAATGTGCTGAGATTAAAGGCCTGGGCCACCACACCTGCCTTCAGGTATTGTTTATATCTTAATCAGGGGCCCACAATGACTTAGTTAACTTTTTGTTTTTGTGAGGCAGATCTCATTATGTAGCCTAGGCTTGCCTTCAATTCATGATCTTCCTGCCCCCTTCCTGCAGTGGGATTACAGGTCTGTACTAGGGTGTGAGGATAAACGCCTTTAATCCCAGCACTCAGGAAACAAAGGCAGGTGTTTTCTGTGAGCTCCAGGTCAGCCAGGGCTACCAGTTGAGCCAAGGGGCACTGAAGTGAGAGGTAAATAAAACAGTCATGGATGGCAGAGAACATATTTGTAGGGAAGGCATTAGTCAGCTGGGAATCCACGGCCCTCAAAGAATCTTCTGTGTCTGTTCTCTTACTCCAACCCCCAAACTAGATCACTTCAAAGTCCCAAATTGTATTAACTTCTCACTGGAATTCAGGAAAAGGGACATTTTTGTTTGACTACGGTAGCTCTTAATTATGTAAAAGCTAACATCATCCAGTGGGCAGGGAAGCACAGAAACTACAAAGCAAGGAACTGGAAATGGTCATATGAGCATCTAAATAGGGCAAGCGTTTTCTTTCACTGTTAGAGCCAATTAGTTGAGAAAGGAGGACACAGAGTTTTTTTCCCTTAGTGGCAGAGTTGTAAGATTTCCAAAAAGAATATTGGCATTGACCATTTCAGACTAGCTAAAACAATACATCAAAAATGAGTACAGGGGCCGGGCATGGTGGCACCTATGTTTAATCCCAGCGCTCAGGAGGCAAAAGCAGGTGGATCTCTGTGAGTTTCAGGTCAACCTGGTCTATATAGTGAATTCCAGGACAGCCAGGGCTATGTAGAGACCTTGTTTCAACAACAATGAAGATAGGAGGTGGTGGGATGGCTCAGTGGATGGAGGCACTCAATGACCTGAATTTGATGTGTACACATGCAAGGACACAGACAAACAAACAAACAATCGTGAAAAGTGCAGCATTTAATAAACATTTGAGATACTATAATGTCATTCACTACTGTCTGGTCCATCTTCTGTTTCTATAACAAAATCCTAGAAACCATGTGACTGATAGGTATACAAGTTCATTTAGCTCATGGTTCTGGAAGCTGGATGCCAAAGTGGATAGCACTGGCACCTGGGTCAGGGATTTCTTGTTGTACTAACAAAGTACAGGGCACTTCATGGTGAGATGGGGCAAGAATGCTGCTGCTGCTCTCTCTTCATGAAGCTGCTCAGGCCACTGTGGAGGCCCCATTCAAATTTCATCTAATCCTAATTATTTCTCAATAGTCCCTCTTCCAAATACCATTACCATTTGATGTGGGGAATCATGTTTTATCATATGAACTTTTAGGAGGTACATTCTAATCCATGGCAATCACCTTAAGGTAAAAGGGTGCTACAGGGGCTTTTCATAGCAGCAATCACCATAAATCCTGCATGGTGACACATGGCCTTACATGAGGAAGTGCGGGGAAACTCCCAAGCAATCCCTCCAACAAATGAAGAGGTGTGCAGAAATTTATTTTGTAAGATGAAGAGCCCAATATTCTCAAGGTGATGCGACTAGAGAACGTCTCTAAACCCAAAGCCCACAAGGCACAATTGTTTTCAAGATTTCCAGAAGTCCAGTAGGAAGTGTACTTTCACCCTTAGGCAGATTAAAATGACATTTAATGTATTTAATTTTGTTTGGAACTCAAAACTGCACATGGTATTGCTATATTAGTACTATTCAGATACATGCCTGGCTATCAAGATTGTGAGTTTGTGGTCAGCCTGGGATATATAGCAAGACCCTGTCTCAATTTGGAGGAAGAAAAAAACCTGGCTTTAAGTCCTTTTCTTTTGTTATTTTAAATGAAAATAATGTCCAATATTATATAGAAACATTTGCAAAATAGCCTTTTCCTTCCCTTTTTGGCAGAACTAGGTATTGAACCTATACCTTAAACATCTGAGGCAAGTACAATGTCACTGATTGACAGTCTCAGAATAGTAGTTTCTTCAAGAAGGAAAACAACCAACCGACCAAGACTCCTGGGGCGGGGCTTTCTCTCCACAGTAGAGTGTATGATAACATGAACAGGACTCAGGTTCAAGCCCAGAACAAGGCAAAGAGCAAATAACCACGGAACCCAGGCTAACTAAAGCTTAATCTTCCAAATTATCTTCCATGCTAAATAAAGGAACTCAACAATTTCAAAAGAAGAAAATGAATCATCATAACTTAGTATACTACCAGAAAACTACCCTCAGAGGAAGCATGGGTAAACTATACTGTTAAAAAATGCTAACAGGGGCAGAAGATGGTCTGTAGATAAAGTGCTTGCCAGTCAAGTGTGAGGTCTGGAGTTCAGATCCATAGACCCCAGGTAAATGCGGGATAGGTGTGATAGCCTCCCTGTAATCCCAAGAGCAAGCTGGTGAGGTAGACTAGCCAAAGTGACAAACTTGGGCTCAAATGAGAAACTGCCTCAATATATGAGGTGGAGATAAACTGAGGAAGACACCCTACATCAATTTTAGGCCTCTACAAGTATGTTTATACATGTACACGTGTACTCACAAACACACATACACATACGTATACATCACCCACATACATAAGCAAATACATTTAAAGGCTGGAGAGGTGGCTCAGAGATTAAGAGCAATGGCTGCTCTTGCAGAGGACCTGGGTTTGGTTCCCTGCATCCACCTGGTGGCTCACTGGAATCTTTAACTCCTGTTCCAGGGGGGATCTGATGCTCTCTTCTGACCCCTGCAGCCAGTGCATATACAGTGAATATACATGCACGCAGGCAAAACACTCATCAACATAAAAATTAATAAATCTTTTAAAAAGTGTGCTTCATGTTACTGTTAGAGGGAGAGCTCTAACTCTCTTCAAAGTCCTACTTAGATAGCTATTAGACGTCTAAATTTTAGGTGAATATTGACTAAGACTCTTTATTCAGCCAAAACTTCTATTGATTTCTGAGCTTTTTCCTGGGTACAACTGTGTCCTTCCTAAAATCCAATTCTATCAAAATTGGTTAAGTAAGTTTTGTCTAGAACTCCTTCCTTGATATGCATCCTCTTCAGTGTCTGACCTGGCTCTCTGTCCTCTGACTGTCTTTGGGAGGAATCTTGTCAAGTCAGGCAGGCCAGAATCTCCATTACTCTCTTGGTCACTTTCTATCATGACCACCTACGCCCCACAGCACACCCTGCTCATGTTGCACTCTCCCCACTGTGGGACCTACAGCCTGCCTCAATGTGCTCCAGCAAGCATCGCTGAATAATTTTCAACAGGTAGTTGTATAAATATGAAAAATGAACACACTGTCAGAAAATAAGAAAACTGCTAAAAATAATGTTATTTGATGAGTTAGTTCAAGTCAGTGTGAAAACAAAGGTTTATTTTTATTTGTTCTTTGCAAAATATCAGTTGTCACAGATGGCCTGGGGGAAAAAAGTACAAAACCATGACACAGTTTAACCAGTTAGCTTTATCACTGTTGCTTTGCCACTAAACTGCAGAGAACCCCAGAGTTTCAAAGAAATGCCTTCTGAATATTAAGACAATTACCAGAGTGAAGATAAAGAGCTATAACAAGAATGAAGAAGCAGGAGTGAAAACTAGCTATCAGCTGGCACCTTGCCAAAAGGAAGTCTTTTTCAACCTCTTTCATCATATTACAAATAAAGAAACAAATAACCAGTTTCTCAACCTTTCACCCTTCCTCTTGAGATGCCATCACATGACTGTAATCTACTGTTTGGCAACATTAAGCTTAAGACATCAGGCCATACTAATTGGGTTTGAGGTGTGCTAGTCTCCCTAGGAGACAGATTTGAGTCCTTGTTTTTCCACCTATCCTCTCTGAGCTTAAAATAATCGGGGTCCCCAGAATGGCTGAGCAGGTAAAGGCACGTGTAGTCAAGCCTGATGAGCTGGGTTTGATCTTCAGAACCTACATGATGGCAGGAGAAAATTGACTCCGGTGTATTTTTCTCTTCTCTCCTCCCTTCTTCTCCCTTCTTTCCCATGCCTCCCCCCCCCCCCCCCCCCGCCCTAATAAAATGCAATTAAAATGAGTCAAAGTTTAGGACCAAGAAACAAGAAGAAAAAAGACAAAACATAAACAGGATCGCCACGCCAGAGGAAAGGTGAGCTGTCAAAGGACAGTGAGCTGCAGGAGGTTACCAGCACCAGACAGAGCAGGTATTTAATGAGTTCTGATGAACACAAACATGCATCTTTGGGATTGAAAGCAGAATAGGAACACGTTACTCCATTATGTGCTGGATGAGCTCAGGCTAAGCTACCTTGTTTTTCTACACTGTTTTCAGGCCTTCTGCATTGGCAGTTTTACTTAAGAGTCAAAAAGGCTTGAAGAAAAGAGGTGAGACCGCTGAGAAGATTACTCAAAATTAGTGCAGACTGGAGCACAACAGAAGCAGAACATGTTAAAACAAACCAATAGCTCTTCTGCAAGCTGCTGCCTCTGGGAGATGAAGGAGAAGAGTGAAGAAAGCTGGGGCCCTTGTTTCCAGCATAAGAAGAGGAGAATGTGACTCAAATATGGGAAACGAAAGCAGGATTAGTTTAGGGAATGAAAAATTCTAATTTCAATTTCAAATACTCTAAACTGCTGTAAGGGAAAAACTGAATCAAAACTTGTGGGTCTTTGCTTTCATTCTAAACATTTGTGTAAGGGACTGTTTTTAAGTGAACAGAGTCTCTAAGACATGTTATGACTTGTGCAGTATTTAGGTCGAAAACCATGAAGCCCAAGGTCCATGTGTTCTAGCCTCGTACTCATGTGTACCGTAAACACAGAGTAGCAGTGAATGAATGTGGACGGTCTGTTTTTAAAGCACGCTTAGAAAATCAGTATGCAGCTGGTTGTGGTGGCTCACAAGCATAATCCCAGCACTGGAAGGCTAAGGCAGAAGAATGGCCAGGGGTTTGATGTCAGCCTTGTCTACAGAGTAAGATCCAGTCTTGAGAAAACACAGGGGGCAATCAATGTATCACTGTCTCTAGTTTTTCTTAGCTTTGGCAGCTGCCTAAAACATAAACATTTTCCATCTTCCTAGGAATATGACAAAATTATTTTACCTCCTTATAGTCTGATTAAAATTAATTTTCAAAATACTTAAGATACTTGCTCTACAAACATAAGTACCTGAGTTCAATTTCTAGAACCTATATTTAAAAAATGCTCGTGTAGGGGAACAGGGGGAAGGGGTAGAGATGGCTCAGTGGTTAAAAGCTGCTCTTGCAGAGGACTCAGGTTTGGTTCCCAGCACCCACATGACAACTCACAACTGTCTCACCACTCCTGTCCCAGGGTAGCCAATGCCCCCTTCTAGCCTTCTCTGGTATCAGGCACAAAGGTGGTGCACAGACACAAAACATCCATACATTAAAATAAATACACATTTTTTTTTTTTAAAAGCTGGATGGCCAGGCATGTGGATCTCAGTAAGTTCAATACCATCTTGGTCTACACAGTGAGCTCTAGGTCAGCCAGGGCTTCCACAGTATTTGGGGAGCTGAGGCAGAAAGATCTATGATGCTCTTTCAGAGATTCACAAATGTGAGACAGCTGTTCACAAGGTGTGCTGACCTGTGCTTTTCTTTGTGAATACTCTGGATTCCAATGCTTTTGTTCAAGTTAACTATTCTTTTTAGCTGTGTGACATCTTCCACTCTAATTAAGCAAGTCAAGGAATTAATGAAGAGGTTGATCAGAACAAAGAGTAGTACCCTGAAGCAAACCATCAGAGACCTTCTTCCATACTGACATGTATCCAAATTAGCTATAAAGTTACACAACAGGACTCTGTTAAATGCTGAGCCGAAATCCAGATACTCTGATCTGTCCCACAACAATCCTACTAGAAATGAGTTTAACCTGTAATAATTCAAGTTTAGAAAATCTGATTCACTGCCGGGCGGTGGTGGCGCATGACTTTAATCCCAGCACTCGGGAGGCAGAGGCAGGCGGATCTCTGTGAGTTCAAGGCTAGCCTGGTCTACAAAGCGAGTTCCAGGAAAGGTGTAAAGCTACACAGAGAAACCCTGTCTCGAAAAACAAAAAGCAAAACAAAACAAAACAAAAATCTGATTCACACCTTAGTAGTTAGGATTTCCTTTACAAAGCATTTATTTATACACTTTTGTTTTTAATGAATATAATCAAGTGCTAAAGAACCTGAGAAGTTATTTCTCAAAGCATTAACAATCTCTAGAGAATATTATTGTTTGCCTTTTTAAAGAACGTATTTTACAAGACAATTTTTTAAAAGATTAATTTATTTATTCATTATATATACAGTGTTCTGTCTGCATATATGCCTGAATGCCAGAAGAGGGCACCAGATCTCATTATAGATGGTTGTGAGCCACCATGTGGTTGCTGGAAATTGAACTCAGGACCTCTGGAAGAGCAGCCAGGGCTCTTAACCTCTTGAGCCATCTCTCCAGCTCCACCTTTTGAGATAGAGTCTCAGTACACAGCCCTGGCTGGCCTCAAACTCAGAGCTAAGACTGCCTCTGCCTCCCAAGTGCTGGGATAAAAGGCATGCACTGACTACTATGCCTGGCTGTTTATTTAATTTTAACATTATTTTTAAAAGCCCTGAATTTAGCCAGGTATGGTGATACACAATGGTAGGAGATCATGAATTGGACAGTGGCCTGAGCTATATGGTTAATTCTATGTGCACCCCCCCCCCCCCCCCCCCCCGCATACCCATGCCCACACACACACAAAGGAATAAAGTACACTGGAGGTGAGGATGGCTCTGGCTTTCTCTTACACTGGCCCACATTCCTAAACAGCATCAAAAGAAAAACATGGAGGGGCTGGACAGATGGCTTACAACCATCTATAACTCCAGTTCCAGGGGATACGATGCCCTCATGGGCACCAGGTACATGTGTGGTACAGAGACATATATACAGGCAAGATATGCCTATGAATTAAAGAAATAATAAGAAAATGTGCCTAAGTCCTAAAATGATCTACTTTTAGGTTAAAGGGCTAGGCTTTTTACCTATCTTGTGAAGTTTGCAAGGCAGCTGTTCTTCAATTTTAAACTTATAGAACCCAAAGTTAATGTGAGGGGGGAATGCTTTAAAGACTAAGGACAACTTTGAGATCAAAGTAAATCTAAGATTCACATTAGAAATCCATGTGTGTCACTGATAACTGTGTTTTGTCTTTTCTTGTGGCTAATCCTAAGCAAGCCAAGTCAATGACAATGAACTCTCAGGCTGGTTATAGAAACACAGAACTCTATTTGGAGATAAGGCCTTTGCAGAGGCACTAACTACACATACCTATGTTAACAATTACTGATGAGGAAGATCCTTAATCAAAGGTCAAATGCTTTCTTTGACACGATGGTGAGGCCAGGGTATGTTCAATCTAAGTCCTTCATGTGCCTAGACTTCTAAGAAGTCTATGTCACCTATCTATCTATCTATCTATCTATCTATCTATCTATCTATCTATCTTATCCATCCACCCACCCACCTACCCACTCATCTATCATGTGTCCCACACATGTGGAGCCCAAAGGTTAACTTGCAGGACTTTGCTCTCTTCTTCCAATATGTGGGCCCTGGGGATCAAACTACTCAGGTCCGTCAGGCAGGGCAGCAAGTACCTGCTAAGCCTTCTTACCAGCCCTAGGAAATTGTTTTCTAAATCTAATATAACTGAATATAAACAGAGAATGCATATAGTTTGTAGCTTAAATTTCTACTTCTGAGAGCCATAGGAAAATGTATTACTTTTATTTAAAATTTTTATTTAATTTACTTATTTTCTATGTGTGTGGCCAGAAGACAACCTAAGACCCCCTTCAGAAGTCAGTTCTCTCCTTCCATCATGTGGGCCCTGGGAACTAATACGTAGGATATCAGGCTTCACGGCCTTTAACCACTAAGCCATCTTACTTTATTTTGTGTGCGTGTGTGTGAGCGTGTGCGTGTGCGTGTGTGTGGGGGTGTTCATCATTAGGCGTAGCAGCAAGTGCACCTTGTTGGCCCTCATATTACTTTATTTTAAAAGCCAATTTATACAAGTCTGTCCACAAGTATGCATATACATGTACTCATCTAAGCACCCTAAATTGCAAGATCCTTAGGAGTTTTCTAGTGAAAGAGCCTTATTTCACAATAAGGAATAAAAATGCTGGCATGCTAACTGAACTCCTCCTGTTCCTATCTAGTTACAGCAGGGTTGGCTCCATAAGCTAGTCATCCTGAACCTCACCTCATCATGTTCACCAGAGACAACTGAGACTATGCAGCAGTGCAGCCTCAAAATGGAAATGCTCCTTCTGCTCACTCTGAACCATGACCACATAGCCAGTGAGAACAGAGATGTTTGTCATATTCTAATCCTGTTTTCACACCTTAAGAGTTGAGCATGGCTCTTCAGATTTGCTCCCTGCAAATGCCAAAAGCTGTTCTCAGCTCTAAGTTCTATATCCTCTTTCCTTCATTTAGCCCCAAAACTCAGAGGTAACCTGGAATATAATTAATTCAATGGAGAATAACAACAAAACAAGTAACACAAGCAATTTGCCATTGCTTCCACAAGGGACAATCCTAAGATAAACAGGTATTGGACAGTTTCATTAAGAACCATCCCTGGGGGCTGGAGAGATGGCTCAACTTTGGTTGATAATTGTTAACACTGGCTGCTCCTGCAGAGGACTAGGGGATGTAATGCCCTCTTCTGGTTTAGGAAAAAGGTGATAAAAGTTCTGTCCTCTTGTTTCTCCAATTTTGTGATCTGGTTCTACATTTATCCATGCATTCATCCATTTTTAGTTGTTCAGGACAGGGTTTCTGAGTATAGCCCTGGCTGTCCTGAAACTCATTCTGTAGATCAGGCTAGCCTCGAACTCACAGAGATCCGCCTGCCTCTGTCTCCTGAGTGCTGGGATTAAAGGCATGTACTACCACCCAGCTTTGGTTCTATATTTTAATAATGAAAATTAAGGGGCTGAGGAGAAGGCTCAGTCATTTCTTGCTTACCTTGTTAAGACTGAGGTCCTGGGTTTGATCCCCGTGCACACATAAAAAAGCCAGGCATGGGGGCACATGTATATAATCCTAGTGCCAAACCCTGGAGCTTGTTGGTGAGCCAGCCTATCTTACATGGTGAATTCCAGGTTCACTGAGAGACAATCTTAAATAGATAAGGTAAATAGTTCCTAAGGAACGACACTTGAAGGTGACCTCTAGGCTTCATATGCCAGAGATTTGGATGTGAGAGAAATTTTATTGTATCATAAAAAAACCAAAACTAACCACTCAATAAAGCAACAGCTCAATGTATATTAAACTTAGGTTTAAAGTACAGCATCTGTATGTGGCCAAGCTTGTTCTAAGTGGCCAT
Organism: Peromyscus eremicus; assembly: GCF_949786415.1. Taxonomy (NCBI): domain Eukaryota; kingdom Metazoa; phylum Chordata; class Mammalia; order Rodentia; family Cricetidae; genus Peromyscus; species Peromyscus eremicus. The sequence continues at coordinate 127,290,778 of NC_081418.1, forward strand.
GGTAAATTTTTGAGTGTCTGTAGAAAAAGCTCATATAATATTGACAAGGAATTATTTAGAATGTCTGTAGCCTTAACATAAATATATAAAGGTGTGGCCACTGCAGGGTTACTGAGAAAGGAAAAGGGCAAAAATCTTTAGAATGAAAACCTCTGGAGACACTATAAAATTGTAAACATTTAAAATGTAGACGAATTCAATAAGTGACTTCTAGAGTTCTCCTTTCTTCAAATTCCACACTGATTTTCTACAGTCAGCTATATTTTCCCCTTTTGCAAGTCTTCCTTCAAAATGTGAATTCTGTAGTGTAGAAGGTGTTCAGCTCTCATAAATGGTCCCAAGTTTACAGCCTCTTGATGTATCTAGTCCTGTTAGGAATCTGAGATGGGGAAGCAGGTACCTCATTGCTGAATATTTAAATCACTGCTTCAGTAAGAACACTTTAGTTGACCAGAGTGGATTATTAGTTTGAGTAAGAGACATGGATAATGAAGTAAGGCTATTGTTTAATCTAAGAAACTCACTCAGGCACACTGTGTTTCAGAAAATTATTATTATTATTATTATTATTATTATTATTATTATTATTATTATTTTGTGTGTGTGTGTGTGTTTGTGTAAGGGGTATTGAGGATTGGACCTAGGGCTTCTGCATGCTATGCAAGTGTCTACAACTGAGCTATACCCTGTTGGGTCACCCCAGCTCTAAAGAGATTTCTACTAGTTAATACAAGTGCAAGGTAAAGACAACTGAAATGTTTCAGTTCTGTCTTACGTTTCTGTCTCACAGTGGCACTGATGGAGTACAAATGTAACTCTGACGGTGTGTGCCCTATCTCTTAGGGCTTGTCTATGAATACTTTCCCTTCTACCATTCCACTCAGCCTGCACTACCATTCTTTTCTTTTTCCCTTACAGATTTATAATTTTTAATTACTGTGTTTCTAAATGTGAGTGCAGGTCTCCATGGTAGCTAGAGCTGCTAGATCCCCTAGGTCTGGAGTTATAGGCAGTTGAAATTCACTTGTTGTGGGTGCTGGGAACCAGACTTGGGTCCTCTGCAAGAGCAGTATGCACTCTTACCTACTGTGCCATCTCTCCAGCCCTTGTACAAGCATTCTTACTAAAACATTGATAAATAAACTGACCTTTTATAACTTCAGAACAAACACACCATGTGCCAAGGTTTTAGGATTCAAGATTCAGAACAAACAGAAAAGGAGGGTACAGATCAGAAGCACAAATCTGCTAATAAAGTTGGCATTTAAAATATCAAACTCCAGAATGAAAAATCTGTTTGGAGCTTAAGTCCAACTGCTCACCAGCAATTAGAATAAGGGGGGGGGGGGAGGGAGAAACAACCTCTAAAGCATTGGCTTTGCTTTTAAAAAAAAAATATCTCCTAGAAAGTATCTGTGTATTGTTTATAAAAGCAACCCATAGTGAACTCAACCTAATGGCTCAGTTTTCTATTCAGAACGAAAGATGAAATGTGAGCATGAGGGATGTTGCATAAAGCTGGATCATCTTCCTATTAGTTCACTGCACAGCCCTGTGCTGTTGATCTAAAGATGAAAATCAACACCGAGATGTACACTGTTCATAATTCAGAAAATCACCATGTCACAGGGAAAACAATGAAAACAAGTAGCTCAATGATAGGAATTCCTTAAAGAAGAGTGTGAGAAATATTTCAAACTGGCTTTAACTCAAATTCCTATTTGTTCTGCATGCCTGGCATCTTCACATTTAACCCAAGCCTTTCCTAATCTGCCAAGGCAAATGAAACTCTTTTGTTCACTTAAGGCAATGCTTATTTTCCAGTAACTTTTTAGCCTGAAAAACCCAGGAGAACATCTATTCTGCATGGAAACAGGCCCCCACACCCAAGTTGCTGGGACACTCTAGTATGATCTGAGCATGCCTACATTGCCACACAATACCCTTTGCGTTCTGTCCAAATAGCTATGAGTGAAACAAACAGCTAGGAAACAGAACAGGATTGTCTATTATCCCAACCTCACCATCTTAAAATAGCACATGCCCTGGCTGAGCTCTGCTGCTGAAAAGTGCTAAGTTCTAGCAGCTCAGTCGGTTTCCTGTGTCTGCGCAACCAGCCCCCACTTAAAGCCGTATAACTAAAGGAATGAGGAAGAGATTTATAAAAAGAGACAGATACACACACATATACAACATACGGTTTCCGAAGAGAGTGCCGGTTCCATGCTTGTGAGGGAGGAGGAGGAGGAGGAGGAATATGCCGAGTAACCCCTGAGTTTCTCCCAGGTTTGAACATGCTGTACTGTGGCATGAGGTCAGCAGACTGACTCTAGCCCTGTGAGGCTGAATTCTACCCTGACAAAGCAGTATCACTGCAATATGAAGCAAGAGTACCCAGGGCATGTTGGCAGCTGTACAGAATGGCTGTTCTAGAAAGTAATGGCAACTCCAAAACAAGAGCTCCATGCTGTCACATGAGATCACCTCCAGTCCAGTTAAGCAATGACACTCAAAACACCTTCAACACCAACCACAGGCAGCTCACAGTATTAAAATGTAGGAAAGAAATGTTCTCTTTGAACAGGAAGTGGGGAATCTGAAGAACTCATTGGTTCACTCGACTGATATCACAAACACACTGAATCTGATTTGACAAGAGGTTGGAGTCTCCTGTTTCTGGACCCTGAGACCTAGCTGAGAAGCTCCAAACCTTCTCTGTCACTTTAATACAGAGCAGGTAGAATATTCTGAGAACATATCTTTGGCTATGGATATACACTAGGACTGAAGGTGTGACTAATAACTTCATTTTTCACATATGCCCAACTTCATTTCATGTATACCGTTCTTTTTAGTTCACCAAAAATGTCTGTAAGTGTAGGGCAGAGGATACATCTTAGCTGGCAGAGTGCTCACCTAGAATGCATTTGACTCTGTGCTAGGGAGTTCTGTTCCTAGCACAGCATGTATAGGCATGGTTAGTGTGACCCTCTAATCCCAGCAGTGGAGACGAGGCAAGAGGATCAGAAATTCAAGGTCATCCTTGGCTACATATGGAGTTTCAGATAAGCCTGGTATACATGAGGCTCTCTCTACCCCCTCCCCCCCCCCAAAAGTAATCTACTTCATCTTCGGCAAGTCTAGCACTTCACTGAGGTGACTATGTGAACAGAATTACTCACAGTTCTTTTTCACAATCCTGATATAGGATCTGTGGTGACAGCCCATTTTTTTCTGGACATTAGCAATTTGTGCATGTATGTATGTGGAGGTCAGAAGTCAGTGACACTGGTTATGTGTTGTTGTTTTTTACTCTTTGGGGGCACAGAGGCTTATTTCTAATTATGAATGCCCAGCCTTTGTTTGTTTGTTTGTTTTTTTGGTTTTTCGAGACAGGGTTTCTCTGTGTAGCTTTGGAGCCTGTCCTGGAACTCACTCTGTAGCCCAGGCTGACCTTGAACTCACAGAGATCCACCTGTCTCTGCCTCCCGAGTGCTGGGATTAAAGGGACGCGCCACTTTTTTTTTTTTTTTCTAGCCAACTTTTCTTAAGTTTAAATGATCCCATCTACCTTTTTCCTCTGGGCTTTCCCTGTTCTCTCACTTCTGTAAATCTTACTCTTACTCTGTGGCTTGCTGGTTGTATAGCTGGGTGGCTGGCCCCTTTATGTCCTCCCCTTCTCTGGTTCCTTCTAGATCTCCCTTCCCAGATTTCTCCCTTTATATATTCTCTCTGCCTGCCAGCCCCGCCTATCCTTTCTCCTGCCTTGCTGTTGGCCAGTTCTTTATTAGACTAGACCATCAGGTGTTTTAGACAGGCATAGTAACACAGCTTCACAGAGTTAAACAAATGCAACCTAAACAAAAGTAACATACCTTAAAATATTCTACTACGGTTATCCTTCTCAAATGTTCTCCACCTTTTAGTGACTTTTGCCAAACTGGGAGCTCACATATTTGGTTAGGCTGGTGACCATCAAGCTCCAGGAATCCTCTTGTCTTTTCCTCCCTAGCACTGGACCTGGCTTTTTATATGGGTACTGGGGATCCCAACTCAAGTCCTTGGGCTTGTTCTCTGCAAGGAGTTTACTGACTGAGCCACCTCCTTAGTCCTGCATCTACCAATTTTATTTTTACTTTTTTTTAAAGATAGGGTCTTATCATGTAGCCCTGGTTATCCTGGAACTCATTATGTAAACCAGACTGGCCTTGAACTTACAGCAACCCTCCTGACACTGCCTCCTAAATGCTGGGATTAAAGGTGTTTCCTACTATGTCTAGTTCTCTACCAAACTTTGACATGATATACTATTATTCCCTAATTTGTTTCAGTTGGAGAACAGCTTTCATATCACTTTTTATGCTTCTAGTTTGATGACCCATGACAGGGCCCACATCTTGATGCATGTTTTACAGACATTCAGAGTAATATGTATTCTGTTGCTTCGCATGTTCTAGAGTCTGGTTCAGAACAGATGCTCAGCTCTGCTGGATCTTTGCTTACTTCCTGACTACTGGGTTCTATGAATCATGGAGAGAGGAGTGCTATCATCTCTAACTGTGGATTGACTGACCTTTTTAGTGCTGCCAGTTTTCCTTCCTACTTCTGCAGGTCTGGTGATGTAAAGACATTTGATGTTCTAAGTTCCTCTGGGTAATGCTAATATCAATGTTAAAATTTTGGACTCCTCTCACCATGTGAACTGATAATTTTATTACTTTTTCAAGTGTACGATCACTTTTTATTGTATCCTAGATATTTTGACTCTGTTGTAAAAATCTAGGTAATGCTAAGTGCATATAAAGAATAACACTGTTATCAGTGGGGCCAACCTAGTTGTACTCAGTCTCTGGCCAGCCTCCTGTAGACTGTGCTCCAATATGAGCTAAATGTCAAAGTCTTTGCAATGCTAAGCAGATCTGCTCCACATGTGCACCAAGCCCAATCAACAGTCTGGGACCCAGCCAGAGTCTAAGCTGCACTTTGTTTCTCAAAGCCTGTTTGGGGCCAGATTGTACATGCACAGCATATGGACACACAGGCAAGTGGAATGGTTAGTGAAACAACTGGAGTTTACTTCCTAAGTCTCCCGCCAATCTAATCACCTTAGTATTTTCTGGACAGTTGGGGGGTCCTCCTTATCTAGTCAGAAGGCTGGGAACTCATGCCCTCTTCTCTCAGCCATGTAATTTCTAGACAGTGACTGTATTTGGAGACAAGCAGCTGAAAGGAATATTCCTTTCCACTGATCAGAGATGGTTTCTACCCTCAGAGTTTCAGGTTCCTGCTAGACTTCAATCTATTGTTACTAAAGAATTATGTGAGTTTCTCAGCATAAGAGAGAAAAGAGAAAAAAGAGAAACAAGGCCTTTCTGTGCTTCTTCTGAGTATTATAATGATCTTTCTTCTTCCTTCAGCTAGAACCCAGGGCTTCTCTTAGCATTCTATCTACTCACAGTGACACCCACTTCTGGTCTGTGAATTTAAGCTTGGGGATGGGTGAGGTGATAAATTCGGTGATGATACTGTAAGAAATAACACCCCTCTCCCCCATGAAAAGTAGCCTGTCCACTTGTAAAACTTTTATGCAAATCTTTTTTTTTTTTTTAAATTTTTGAGACAGTCTCACTAAGAAGCCCTGACTATCTTCCAACTCATAGAGATCTGCATGTCTCTGCTTCCCTAACGCTGGGATTAAAGGGATTAAGGGCATGAGGTATCAAGCCTACCCCCCATACCATCTTTCCATTTTTCCCACCTGGTAAAGCTTTTGTTCACATTCCCCACTTCTAGGAACTGGATGGTCTAGAGCAGTTTACCCTCTTCCTTCCTTCTTTCTTTCATCAGTTCTTTAAAAACTAACCAATGTCAATACTGTGAGGTCAGACCTCAGCCAACAGGAAAAAGACAGTCCCCACCTGCATTAGAATAAACCAAGTGAACCTCCTGCCCCATGTGCTTGCTAGCCTAGTTTGGGTTCTGAAGCACCATTTCTGGAAAAAGAATTACCTTTACAGCATATCTTTCAGAGTTTTCAAATAGTTGCTTTAATGGCAGGTTAGAGATTCTGCGTTGAAAAAACAAGAATCAGAGATGTGGCTTAGTAGTATATTACTTACCTAGTAAACCTAAGGCCCTCAACAGTGCAAAAACAAAAATTTTGGGCATTGTGATGCATACCTTTAATTCCAGGACTTAGGAGGTGAAGGTAAAGGCAAGGAGATCTCTGAATTCTATACCAGTTTGGTCTACATAGTAAGTGGTAGGCCAGCCAGAGCAACATAGTGAGAATCTGTCTCAAAACCAAACAAAACAACAGCAACAACCAACCAAATAAACAAAAGACACACACAATGTAATGAGGCACAGAGCACTTGGTAAGCCGTGTGCTGTGGTTCGTGTGCTGACAATATATCTAGTTCTGTACATTTAGCTTCATGTTTTTAAATTAATGGTAAATATACCTCAGGCAGGCCCTTCAGGAGGGAGTCCAAAAGGCACTGTTGCCATAGGAGGTAACAGCAGCTCCACTAATGTGTAGCTCACCTTTGCTTCACTTCTAGTGGGACAGGATGTGGAGTTAGTAGATGTTCACAACCCTGACCCTGGTAGAATGTGCTCGTGTCTTATGATTAAAGAAATTTTTTTTATATTTACTTATTTACTGGGGGTTGGAGGGCCCAATACCATGGCACGCCTGTGGAGGTTAGAATACAACTAGCTGATTTCTTCTTCCACCTTGAATTCAGGTTGCTATGCTTGGTAATCTTTACTTGGTGAACTATCTGGTCCAGCCTTCTCTATCTTTAGTTTTTAACAAAATACACAATGTTTTTAAAAATACAAATCAAATACAAAATCAAAACAACAACAAAACCATCCCACCACCACAACAGCAGCATAGGAAAAAAGCTTACAGACTTAGCACATAAAGAAAATATTTTTCAATCACCTGTAAAATGCTTTAAAAAAAAAAAACAACAACAACAACAGGGTCTCTATACTACTCGCTATCCTGGAGCTCACTATGTAACCTAGGCTGCACAGAGATCCTCCTGCCCCTTCCTCCCAAGTGCTGGGATTAAAGGCAGTGGGACACCACATCCAGCTTGTATGTGTGTTTTAAGTGTCATTACCAAACAATAAAAAAATTTAAAAAGTCTACAAAGTAAAATTACTCACAATAAGCTAAGGTTAGATTATTACTGAAGAAAAAATTTCATGCATCCTAAAAGAACAGGGCCTTACAGAAATTTCTGGTCCTTAAAGACTAGTCAACGCTCTTCATTCCCTGACTCACCTAGAGCTACTTCTAGTCAGCCCTGCCAGCTTCTTCATGTGAATGTCCAGTACAGGCATGATATCAAAACACTAAAAACCAAACCAAACCAAACCTTTTATCTGGTATTTAATAGTGTCTTCTATGTTTACACCATTGTGTTATAACTGTATTCAGCTCAGTCACCTATGGAGGGCAGGACAGCCGAGGGGCAATAAGTCACATCATATGCCCCAGCTAAACCACCTAGGCTGGTGACATGCAGGTGCACACACTCCCATTTCTAGGATATATCCTTGTTAAACAGCACATGGTGTGTGCATGCAATTGTGTTAGTTTTACATTGCTGTGACAAAACACCCAGGCAAAGCAACTTAAGTCAGAAATGTCATCATGCTGGGGTGAAGGCAGAGCTTCTGGCCTGGAGGGTGTGAAGAAGAGGGAATGCCTGTGGGAGAGCTTCTTCCTCCTTCCCTTTTACTCCACCCAGGTCTCAAGCTGAGGGGTGGTGCTGCCCACACTCAGGGTGTGACACCCTGACTTCTTCAATCCTCTTAGCAACACTTCCAGACACGCCTAGAGGTGTACTTTACTAATCTCCTGGTGCTTCTCAATTCAACCAAGTTGGTAGTTCAGATGGGCTCCAATAATGCATAAATGTCTGTTGATGAAAAAACTCCGAACTCAGACTAGAAACTGCCTCTAAAAAAGTGGAACAGATCGAGGAGTGGCACATAAAAATCAACTCTATCTCAAGCAAATACAGCAACAAGCTTGGCCATTGTTTTTAGGTGTTCATTATGTTATTCTCTTTATTTTTTTTTGCCTTTAAAATATTTATAGTACAAAAGCAGAAAGGAAAACTTACAGAGCTTACCCACCAGTTATGTGCTAGCGCCCAATGGTATGGCTCAGTGGCTCAGCACCTTTCTGACATGTGCAGGGCCCTGATTTTAATTTCCTAGCAGAGCAAAAGCACAACAACCCCAATATTCTGACACTGCCTTAGCCAAGTGTATACACATACACTGTTAAACCTGTGGTGCTCTGCGCCCACAGTTCAAATGCTGGTGACTCCCTCCACCCCATCTTAGACTCTAACACCTATGTTTTAGTATTGCACCTCTGGCAAGTTATTACTTAACCATCTTCAGAAACAGATTTAGTGCCCTTATGAAAGACTTCCTAAAACTCTCTTGACTCTTCTACCACATGAGGATACAACAAGAAAGCACCATCCAAATGAGAACAGGCCCTTAACAAAAATTAAATCTGCTGGTACCTTGATCTGCTGGTACCTCGATCTTGGACTCCAAAAGTGGAGGGAAGTAAAATTCTTGTTGTTTATAAATTACTCAGTTCAAAGTATCTCCAAATACACAAGAGCTGAGTACCACTAAAAATGAAAGTAAAACCAAATGCTTGCACACGCGCGTGTGCGCGCGCACACACACACACATACACACACACACACACACAACAAAACAACAACAAAAAACCCCCAAAACCAAAACACCCTGGAGGTGGTCATGATGGTATATACTTTCAATCCTAGCACTTGAGAGTCTGAGGCCAGCTTGGGCTTCACAGCAAAACTTTGTCTCCAAAAACCAAACAACAATGACAACCAAAGAGAAATTACAGTTTCAATAAACATAGACTAAAAACTTCCATATGGGATATGTGGACTCAGTGACTGCTTAACAATAGCCCACTGTTTCAAAATCTTAGAACCAATTGGTATATGACCCACACCCCTCAGGGCAGGAAAGAAAACCTGTAAGCTGCAGGACTGAATTCCTTTCTTCAGAGCTAGTAGTTTTGGCCTTCATAGTTGGTTCCTTAATTCTAAAGCTATGTTTCAAAAAGTACAATGATGCCCAACGGCTCGAGTTTCCACCTTAAACGTGAGAATATTTAATAAGCAATTCTAAACAGAGCCAAAAACAGGTTCCTGCTTCATGTCTCATTCGGGCAGCTAGATGCCGCAAAATGCGGGTTTGAGCTACTGGCGGGTTCCTGGCATTTGCGCTTGAACTGCAGTATGGCGGGAATGAGGCATCAATAAGTGGCACATTACGCTGCTGCTGTGTGGTAGATTTAGCCTTTGCTAGTATTTAAAAAAAAAAAAAAAAAGGATTTTCTGGGCTATATGCTGCTTGGATAAAAGCACAGACCCATGATGGCTCCCAGAGCTGGTGGTAAACGTACCACCACCATGTTGGGAAGCTGAAGTGGGCGGAGCCAGCAGCCACAGCGCCCTTTCAGTCTTAGAATGCTGCGGTTTAAAGCAATAGGCTCAAGGTAATATAAAAAAATAAGCCATGTAAAGATGGCTACCACACAGAGAATCTGGATTATGTTCTCTTTGATATTTGTAACTGAAGAAAAACATTTGATTGCAAAAGCTGTTGAGTTATGCCAAAATGTATATTTTAAAGGTACCCTGACTTCAAAATTTGGATGTAAGGATATGTTGCTTTGGAAAGGAGGCTCTGCTTTTGTTTCCACAGAAAGCCAGAGGCTATGGATTTGTTCCAGATTAAGATACATCAGGTTTGACCAGCCAAGACCCCCTGAAAGGTCTCCAATGACACCATGGCCCAGATGATCCAATATCCAGAATGGTTTGAAGGCAACTGGCTCAAACAATACAGCCTCATGGACTACTCCATAATCCTAAAATTTTCTTTGTGTCCCCATAAGATATAGCGCCCCCCTCCAGCAGGAAGTAGTAAGAGAAGCTACGCCCAAATTCCCAAATTATATGTAATTTTACTATGTTAAGGTTAAAACCTTCCTTTTTGAAAAAAAAAAAAAAAAGAAAAAAAAGAAAAGGGGAAGTGCTGTGGATATCGTTCTGTATAAATAAAACACTGATTGGCCAGTGGCCAGGCAGGAAGTATAGGCAGGACAAGGAGAGAGGAGAATTCTAGGAAGTGGAAGGCTGAGTGGGAGAAAGACTGCCAGCCACCGCCACGACAAGCAGCATGTGAAGATGCCGGTAAGCCACGAGCCATGTGGCAAGATATAGATTTATAGAAATGGGTTAATTTAAGATATAAGAACAGTTAGCAAGAAGCCTACCACAGTCATACAGTTTGTAAGCAATGTAAGTCTCTTTGTTTACTTGGTTGGGTCTGAGCGGCTGTGGGACTGGCGGGCGGTGAGAGAGATTTGTCCTGACTGTGGGCCAGGCAGGAAAACTCCAGCTACAGTACATATCTGCTCATGCACTTCATGACTAGAAATCCTGAGGCCCGGAGTTGGTTTTTGCATATTATCATGTAATTTTGTTACATATTATTATGTAATTCTGTTGTAATAACTGGCAAGTTATTAATTCATATCCTACTTTATTTCCAAAAGAGATTTTAGAGTAATTTACAAAGCCAGGCCCAGTGTCACTCTCTCTTCCTGCTGCCTTTAGATCCAGATGTAGAACTTTCAGTTACCTTTGCAGCACCAGGTCTGCCTGAAAAGCCACCATGCTTCCTGCTATGATGATAATGGATTAAAACTCTGCACCCGTAAGCCAGCCCCAATTAAATGTTTTCCTTTATAAGAGTTGCTGTGGTCATGGCATCTATCCACAGCAATAAAACCCTAATTAAGACAATCACTCCACAGATAAGGTCAGCCTGGGCTATGTGGACTCTTTTTTTCAAACAAAACAAAAACAAATTTATATGCACTTAAAAACTTCAATAAGAAATAGTATTCAAGAATAAAAGGTAATGGAGAGCCGGGCGGTGGTGGCGCACGCCTTTAATCCCAGCACTCGGGAGGCAGAGCCAGGAGGATCTCTGTGAGTTCGAGGCCAGCCTGGGCTACCAAGTGAGTTCCAGGACAGGTGCAAAGCTACACAGAGAAACCCTGTCTCGAAAAACAAAAAAACAAACAAAACAAAAAAAAAAAAAAAAAGGTAATGGAGAATTGGAAGAAAGATAACTGAACTATAGATTGATATAAACTAAGGTCACTACAATTGAACACTCTGGATTTTTTCTGGTACCACCAGTTTTTACTATAATTTTTCATTAGCTGTTAAAAAAAGTGCTACAGAATTCACCAACAACTTAATGAAGAAACGTGTAGTAGATGAGTGTGTAAGAAATTTTTAACAATGGTTTTATAAAAGGTAGAAAGGCATTCTTTATAGATGATTCTTATTCCTATATTCAATAAAGGAACCAGCCAAGGCCTGTGGCTTTTTCATAATCTTACTTGATACTGGGAAAGAGTCTAAGCGACAAACAGCCCATAAGCCTCTTTGCATAAGGTTTCAAATGTCAAAAGTTTAATCTGGTTTTTGTTAGTTTGGTTTTGTTTTTCTGAGACAGGGTTTCTTTGTGTAACAGCCCTGGCCATACTGGAACTCACTCTGTAGACCAGACTGGTCTCTAACTCACAGATACAGAGTGCTGGATCAAAGGCATGCGCCACCACTGTCCAGTTTAATCTGGGTTTTTAACACAAGATGGTCATCACAAGGTTGAACTCATAGGGGGCAATAGCAATGGACTATGTAGTAACAGCTAAAGAATCCTCCCCTACATTTTAATTTCTCTTTACACCGAACAGGTCTAAAGTGAGAAGTCCACAGGAGTCTGCATAAGGAGTATTAGGGAATTTATTAGCATCTAAATTGAGGAAATACACTCATGAATATAGAATCGAGTAGACAGCTGAAGTTGTCCTCTGTTCTGACCGGGAGGGAATCCACCTGGCAGTTTGATCACACAAGCAGGCAGGAAGCAGGGAGAAGGGACCTCATGACCCCTCTCCCAGCAAGAAGCACTGCCTCCTTCGGACAGTATAGCCCAAGGGCAGAGCAAATACCACTACACAGGTCCATTGCTATGTTAATGAGGTGTTCAAAGGAAGAAACATTTCGAAAACTATTCTGCAATTTCAGATCTCTTGACCTTAAACACTACTTAAACAGGAGGGCGACCTAGATTAAAAATTCGATTACTCGTCCCTGTAATTTACATGCAAATGTACATATGCAAAATGAGGAGTTATTTGCTTTCTCTCCACTAATGCTTCTTAGCTCAAATGTCCTTTTAAAAAAGATTTCAGTCCTGGGAAGCTGAGTAGAGTAAAAGTGAAGTCAGGTCTCTGTGATCTCTAAGACTTCCTTCCGAAAGTCTTCATGCGATCAAATGTCTCACATGAGAATGGACTCAATATGTACCAGTTACCTTTCCTACTCCACTCCTCTATCTCAGATCTCCTCTTAGACCATTCACAGAGGGTTCCATGTAGAAACTGGAAGTTGATCAGAAGCAGAGTTCAAAGTCCTGGGCTTCCTTGTGCCAGCCAACTTGCTAGCCTCTCCAATGGCTAAACTGCATCAACGAGCAGCAGTCCCATCACCTGATAACTTTAAGGCAGCAGCAATGGATGTAGCACAGTGACAAAGCTTGACCTTTGTACTTGGTGTCAAAAGAGAAAACAGCACAGAACAGATGAAGGAATAAAAGTGGGTCTGGTCTTCCTTTAAGAGCTCTTTTTGTGTATGGCTGTTCAGCTTATATTCCCAGAAAATGTTTGCCAGCTCCCAGGAGCTCTCAACTTAGCTATTGGAAGAAGCAGTGTACAGTGATCATTAACAAAGTTTATCCCAAGTACTCCATGAGTATTTAAATTATGTGTTAAATAAAAATAAAGAATGTTGGGCTCAGTATTAGAGCATTTGCCTAGTATGAGGCCCAAGGTTAGATTCCTAACACCAAAACAAAATAATAAAAGCATGAATACTGAAAAAAATTTACTTTCAGGCTAAAGTGACTTCAAAAAAAGTGTAAGGTGCTCAAAGATCAGAGCTTCATTACAAAGTACTGAAAAGATGCTTAGGGAATTAACACAGGAGAGCTGAGAAAGGTCTTCATGAACATGACTATCAAGTTTGTCTTAGCTTCTTGGTCAGCTGAGATGTGAGCAAGCAGTTGCCAAACACTTGTATTGCCATGAAGCCAGTCGCTCACTGCTGTACTTCTCCACCATGATAGACAGCAACTACTCAAATCAAACAAAAAGTGACAAGAGTCTATATATGGCACCTATTCCTGTCCCACAGAACACAACATGAAACACTATTCTTGCAACCAACTTCTGGTGAAGTAGGTAAAAAAACAAACAAACAATCTCTAAAGGAATAGCTGGAAGCAACAGAAAACTCAAGATTAAGCAACTTCTGAACAATGACTAGGGAAAAAGAAAAAGAGCCTTTCTGTAGGAGCTAGAAGAGTTAGCATTTTGTAAAGACACAGAAAGTGATGGTGTTACCAGGAAATAGCAGGGACAAATTTGTCGCACCCTGGTTCATGGAATCTCCCTGTGCCTTCATGTTTTAAACTGGCCTACAGTTTTAAGCACTTATCCAAGATTCTGCATATGTGAGATGTTACTGATGTCTATTAAAATGACTTTACATCCTATCAGGATAAGGAAATAAGACAAACAAATTTTAAAATAACCCTGATATATTTAAAGATACTCATTTTTAGTACAGGATGAAATTTACTACATAACAAAAATATATGTGCAGGGCTGGTGAGATAGCTCTGCAGTTAAGAGCATTGACTGTTCTTCCAGAGGACCTGGTTTCAATTCCCAGCACCCACATGGCAGCTCACAACTGTCTGTGACTCCAGTTCCAGGGGATCTGGCACCCTCACACAGACATACATGCAAGCTAAACACCAACGCACATAAAAATAAATAAATCCTAAAAAAAATGTATATGTTCAATTTAAACAAGAGTATGACTATGAGAACTCTAAGAAATGACCTCTTCATATAAAGTCAAGTCTGTTAACTCCTTGGCTTCCAGTACTTACCTCTTCTCCCCACTGTGACTGCATCGTCTCATTGATCCTGTCTTTCCTTTGACTTTTTAACAGAAATACAGTTTCTAGTGCACACTTGGACAAGCTCTATGTGACTGTGCTTCCAAGCACAGCTCTTCCGGGCCTTACAGATTAATCACACGGGATGCACCTTTGACCCTGTGAACACAGGACACTGTTCCACCTCACCTCTGAAATCATGAACCTTAGAATTCATCACCCTTCTAGAATGGTATCTTAAGCTCTTACATATCTAACAATCTTAACCTCTTATCCCATTTCTCCCAGAATCTAGTATCTTTCCAGCTACAGTCATGGTGGCAATAAAGAGATCAAGCAGAACTGGATTAGTACTGGATTTCTATTGCCACTGACAGTATGACTTTCAGAACTATTGATCACTGGTTTCTTTATTATCAAACAGGGATCTTGTATTCCTTGCAGAACTGAGACACATGTACTATCAGCTGCTGTTATCACCACTACATTGAATAGAGTCATTCTTTAGTATCCAAGGAGATCTGTGTTAGTATTCATCCTCCGTGGACTTCAAAATCTGCAAATGTTTAAGTCCCTTATATAAGTGTAGAAAGCAGGGAAAGATAGCTCAATTAATTAAGAGCTGTCATACAGGCATGAGGGCCTGAGTATATTTCCCAGTGTCCACATAAAAAGCCAGGTGTGGTGGCATGCATCTGTAATACCAGCACTGGAGAGGTAGAAACAGATGGATCCCTAGGGCTCAATGGCCAGCCGCCAGCAGAGACTATTTAGTGAGGTCTCAGATCCCCAAAAGAGGGTCTGTCTCAAAAATCAAGGTGAAACTAGTGAGATGGCTCAGTGGGTAAAGGTGTTTGCCACCAAGCCTGATGACCTGAATACACTCCCCAGAACCACATGGTGTTATGCAAGAACTGAATCCTGTAAGTTGTCCTCTGAATTCCACATGTATGCCATGGCATGCATACGATGCACATGCATGCAAACATACTTAAGAGTAAATGAATGTAATAAAATAAAAGAATTCCAACATGCACACACCCAAACAACCAAGGGAGACAATTTCTGAGAAACAACACTCAAGGCTGACCTCTGGCCAGCCTTGTATGTGCACGCTCACAAGTATGTTCACTTGTACACCTACATGAACATGTGCACACATGGACACAGGGTAGGATTTTCCCAGAACCCACATATAAGCAGGCTTTTTCTTTTGGGCCACCAATCAGCTCCACAATCATGACACAGAGACCTCTTATTATTTATGAATGTTCAGCCTTATCTTATGCTCATTTCTTGCTAGCTCTTACAGCTTAACCTGTTTCTCTTCATCCCCATTTTGTCTCAGGCCCCCCCCCCCCTTTTTTTTAACCTTTCTTTCTGTATGTACTACTGGCTGGCAGCTGCATGTCTCCTCTTTCTCCTTTGTTTTCTTCTTCTCCGGAGCTTAGATTTCTCCTCCTACTTATTCTCTCTGCCTACTAGCCCCAGCTACTCCTCTCCTGTCTATCTATTGGCCATTCAGCTTTTTTTTTTTTCTTTTTTTTTTTTTTTGGTTTTTCGAGACAGGGTTTCTCTGTGTAGCTTTGCGCCTTTCCTGGAACTCACTTGGTAGTCCAGGCTGGCCTCGAACTCACAGAGATTATTAAACCAATCAGGTGCCTTAGGCAGGCAAAGTGAAACAAATGCCAACACATCTTTACAGAATTAAACAAATACAGCACAAACAAATGTAACACACCTTCACATAGTTAAAGTAATATTCTGCAGCATAAACAAATGTAACACATCTTTGCCTCATTAAAATAATATTCTATAACACCCACACACATTCTCCCATCTGATATAACACAATTTTCTATGTAAGCAACTGTTACACTGTATTGCTTAGGGAATAATAAAAAATGCCTGCATATATTTCTTACGGTTTTTTTCCCCCTTGACTATTTCTGGTCTGCAGTGGCTGAAGCTACACTTGTAGAACACATACAGTTTATGAACACAAGGCAGGATCCTACTGCAGGCATCGTCAATCCAACACCCTCCTCTGCCCTGCTTTTGCTCCTGCACTCACACATGCACATCTTCCTTGTTATCTATCTTTTAATTTGAGTTAAAAACATCTTCTCTGTCATATAAAATCAAAGCCTTTCTTTGCATTTTGCTAGTTTCATTTGCCAAGTTGCATTTGTTTTCAAAAGAGCAGACACAGCCATAATGTACTTAATGAAGCTGTCCATAGTGAAAGGCTTCTTGAGCTTCAAGGACAACAAAGAATAAGATTTTAAAACAACTTTAAAAGAAATTATGCAAGTTTTCTGGTCTGGAAGCACAAATCTGTAATTCCAGCACTCAGGACACACAGACAAAATGAAAATGAAATCAAGGTCAATTCCATCTACACATAGAGTTTGAGGCCTGTCTGAGCTATAAGAGATTCATCTCAAAAACCAACCTAAGCCAGGTGGTGGTGGCACATGCCTTTAATTCCAGCACTCAGGAGGCAGAGGCAGCCCTGGCTGTCCTGGAACTCATTCTGCAGACCAGGCTGGCCTCAAACTCACAGAGATCCACCTGCCTGGGCGACAGAGTGAGTTCCAAGAAAGGCGCAAAGATACACAGAGAAACCCTGTCTCAAAAAAACAAAACAAAAACAAAAACAAACAAAAAAACCTAAACAAATCTAAGTTTTTACATATGCAGATTCATTTTCACTAACACTATTCCATGCACCATATTAGGTGCAAAATGGATGGTTAATTGCTATAAGACACATGGCCCTACAGCCTCACCCTGTAGGTACCAAGAAGGGTTTCAGAGGTCTAACAGCTTTGCTAGTAATTCAAGGAAGCACCTGGGGACCAGTGACAAGAAGGATGGCTTATCACAGAGTTTTCAGAACATCAAGTATTTTTAAGTTGAAAAATACATTCACAATTTTCTATAAAAAGTAAGAAGTGTGCATGTGTATATCTTTGCAATCATAACACACCCTAGTATATACTACATATATAATTTTAAATGAGTTGGGGGTGTAGTTCCATATTAGTCCCTGAGTTCTATTCTGTGTGTTTTATATACAGTGAACATAATCCTTCTAACACACATAGGTCATGACTATTACTTAGATCCTCAAATCAAACATAAAGCTTTGTGGACAAGAAATGTGCTCAAGGTAACAGACGACAGAAGAAAAAGGAATAAAAAAACTAAGACTTTCATTGTCTAAAACCCATCTGTATTTTTAATGATTATATTTTTTTCATTTTTAGAGTACATCAAGAATCTTTATTATTACTCTATAGAAAGTAAAATTCACATTTCAGAAGTGAAACAACTTTATCATTATGATACAACCAAGAGAATATAATATCTCAGAAAATAGTACATTGTTATGTGCTGAATGACAATGAACTACTTTCAAGATTCCGGTGTCCCTGAGGGAGCAACTGCAATCTAGGAGGAGATTCCCTGACTCAAGAACACAGAACCCAGACAAACAACAGAAGAGCATGTGCTTACAGCTTTCTACATGAATTCATGTTTGGAAACTCACTCTTCTCTTGGGCTTGTACAAGGAGATTACAAAGCACCTCGTCGTCATGTCCGTTTCCCACTTAGCAGTCTCTCCTTTGAATGCATAGTCAGAAGACCACCGGACAGCTTCTCTGACTTCTTCAGCCTACCTGTTTCTACAAGAACCCTTGTGCTCAGAGCAAATGCCGATGGGAAATGTGCATGTCCACAGCTGTGGTGTACAGTCCCCAGGGTAACGTTGCCAGACACTCTGCATCCTCAGGGTTTTAACCCTCCACCCACATCCCTGCTTCAGCTGGGAGGAAGTACCCTGGAGAAGTACATGTGTAGACTTAATTTTTTTTTTTTTTGAAAATATGTAGACTCCTGTGCAACATGAAGTATTAGAAACCCTGGTCTAAAACTCTGATTCTGCTAGTGGACTTGGTAGTGGACTAGTCCTTTATATTTGTATATTACCTCACTTGTGCACTTGTATTAGAGGCACTTTCCCATAGAGATGTTGGGAGACTTGAAAAGTGAGTCCAATATAAGAACATAGAAATAATTACCTTACCAGTGTTTTTAGGATTAGAGGAAGTCACACTAGTTTAATTCTCATATTTATTTACTGTGTATGTGTGCAGGCATGTGTGTGTGTGTGTGTGTGTGTGTGTGTGTGTGTGTGTGTGTGTGTGTGTGTCTGTGTGTAGGTCAGAGGATAATCTGTGGGATGCTATTCCTTCTTTTTACTACATGGGTTCCAGGAATCAAACTCAGGCTGTCAGGCTTGGTGGCAAGCACCTTTGCTCACTGAGTCATCTCACTGGCCCTATTTTTTTTTCTCCCTATACTCGATCCCTTTGCATTCTTTTTCAGTGTGGGGAGCAAGGTTCAGTTATGGTATTATCTCACCAGCACCCTATAGAGGCCCACAGCAGAGCAGGCACTGGTTGGCGCAAACTGGAGCAGAAACAACTGCTGCCTTAAAGGGCTACTGCTAGTTTTGTGAGCTTGGGCCAGTTTGAGTTTCTTCATCAGTACAAATGGATCATATTTACTCTGAATCACTGCTGTGAGAATGAAATATATTAGTAGATAAGAATAATTTTTCTTTAAGGCATATACTAGGCATTCAATCAACTGTTGATTCCCCATAATAATTGAAGATTAAACTTCTATATTTAATTCTGCAATACATGACCATTAATAGAGACCACAGATTTCTAAAAACAAATTCAAGTCCCCTATTTTTTCACCTTCCTTTAAATGAATACAATGGTTCAATTTTTTTTGCTCATATACTGTAAAGGTAACAGTAATAAAACAACAACAACAACAACAACAACAACACATTCTTGCTCCAGAAACAAAATGCACATATATACAAATTTATGTATAAGCCCAGGATAGCTTTGGATCCAAGGCTGAGGTTCCTTAAGTAACCTTTTGCTTTGGTTATCACACAGCCCACAGTTAGAACTGTGGTCCAACCTTATCAAGCATAACCTGATAGCATACAGATTTAAGTTCTTATCTGTTCTTTAAAAACCTCTACCATTCACTTGAATGAATTTCTGTCTACAACAGACCTAGTCAGAAGTTGTATATACTTATAATACTTGATTTAAAAAAAAAGATTTAGAAATCAGTTCTTCCTTCAGCTTCTTAGCATTGCCTTATAAACCACGTTTCTTTTAAAAGCTTACCAACACTTGACCGCCCTTTTGAGAGGTACATATGTAATATCTGGTCCATTTATTTATAAATACATCCTTTCAAGTTACATCCTAAACTACACTCATAATTTTATTCCATTATTTTAAAATATTAAAAGTTTTAGATATTAAAATCATTGAGATAATTTTAAATACTTAAAAAACTTATTTCAAGTTTCACTGTACCTTCCTTCTTTTTTATACTAGAAACTCCTTTTATCACAGTAAGGAATTATTATGATCCCATTATTATCCTCAATATATTTGCTTATTTTGGTACTGCCTACTTACAGGCAACCAATTTTTTATCCAAGAAGCCACATTCTCATTGGTTCTGGACCCTGACCCCTTACCACGATGTCC
The DNA here is from genome assembly GCF_949786415.1 of Peromyscus eremicus. Classification (NCBI taxonomy): domain Eukaryota; kingdom Metazoa; phylum Chordata; class Mammalia; order Rodentia; family Cricetidae; genus Peromyscus; species Peromyscus eremicus. The sequence continues at coordinate 127,310,511 of NC_081418.1, forward strand.
AGTTTCACATTATTAGCCCCACTACTCTCAGCTCTGATGTATCTGAGTACAATACTTCTGTTCACACTTACTCCTTTTATACCTAAGAACCTACTTCCCTCCTAAACTAAGCGTGTGTGTGTGTGTGTGTGTGTGTGTGTGTGTGTGTGTGTGTGTGTGTGTTGGGGGGAGTATACAGACTAAAAGTCCTTACAAATATCTGGCAATAGCTTAAACTATGTTCCAGGAACCTCAAGTCTCATGATTACACTGATGTAAGTAGACATGCCATCAGGTCCCCTCAGTGGTGCACTGCTATTTGGGTTTTGCTTCTTACACAGATAGCTAGAAATTTTTTAAAGTGCCAATTAGGAAATAAACTTCTGTGCATTTTTCACTAGTCATTATAACAGTTAAAATTTACTGAATATTTACTATGTACCCAACACCTACATTAGATAGTTGCTGTTTATATAATTTGTACTTTCTAAATAACCTAACGTTCTTGCCAAGGAATGAAAAAACTAGGAAACAAAAAATACTTAGAGAAATACTTATCAGAAGCTACCCTAGGGGCTGGAGAGATGATGGCTCAGCAGTTAGGAGTGCATACTGCTTTTACAAAGGACCTGAGTTTAGCTCTCAACACCCATGTCTGGTGTCTCACAACCATCTGTATCTCTAGCTCCAGGGGATCCAATGTCTCCTTCTAGTCTCCGTGGGTACCAGGCACATATATAGTGAACATACATACATTTAGGCAAAACAGTCATACATATAAGATAAAAATAAATCTTTTTTTTAAAAAAAAAAACACAAACACAAATCCCAAACAAAGGAGACAGACAACTTATTCAAACTATACCAGGAAGAAATCTGGACAGAAAGCATATCTCCTCTAAGTCTGGTAAATTGTTCAAGAAAATAAGACTTCTGAGACAAGGTTCTCACACTCCTATTACGAACTTAGCTCTGGTAGTCTTCAAAACCTTCAAAGAACAACCACTCTATTACTTACAGTGAAGGGGACTAAGAAGGGGAGAATAAATGGCTGTAGTTATATACACATAGTTAAATTTTTAATATCCTTTTAAGACTTTTTTTTTTTTTTTTTTTTTTTTAAGACAGAGTTTCTCTGTGTAGCTTTGCGCCTTTCCTGGAACTCACTTGGTAGTCCAGGCTGGCCTCGAACTCACAGAGATCCGCCTGGCTCTGCCTCCCGAGTACTGGGATTAAAGGCGTGCGCCACAAATTTTAAAAAGATATCTTTATTACTTCAGAAGTAAAAATAAAGATGCTTTAATATACAAATAAGCCATTAAAAATCTCAGCTTATTAAAAAAATCATGATTAATTCAAATTTCATTTGCCAAGACCAAGTTTTAACTGGGGACTCTCTGTGTAGACTGGGCTGGCCTCAGACTCACAGATCTCCTTATTTTTGCCTGCAGAGTGCTGGGATTAAAGGTGTGCACTATTATACCTACCTACTGTTATACAAATTTGATTCTGAAGTAGCATATAGGATAATAGGGAAAGGGAGTGCTTAATATGGAACACGAATTCTATGATTTATCCCCTTACAAACAGCACAGACACGATGTCTTTAGGCAAACGGATATTCTAGAAACACATGAACATACAGACCAAATGTTCAGGTGTACAGACAGAATGAATCTTGCTAGGAAATGACATTCTTTCCTGTGAGTATTCCAATATTTTGAGGACTCAGTGAGTTTTAATATTGCAGCAGATCTTTAAATGGTAATTTCATTTTTGTCAACAGAGGACTGTTTTAGCAGGACATAAACATTGCACTATCATGAATTTTTATAGAAAATGCATCTTTTTCTTTTTGTACAATTTCACCGGCCTGCATCAGGAATAGTTTCTTTGATGTGTCACTGACAGAGTTTTTGTTTGTTTTGTCTTTGTTGTTTGAGACAAGGTTTCTCTGTGTAGTGTAGATGCAACCAACGTCTTATTAAATAAGAAACACAGAACCAATGCAAAGAAGAAAGCCAAGAGATCAGAGCTAAGAGCCTTACCCGCCTGCTGCAGCTATCCTCTTCAGCCAAGAGACCTCTCCGAAAGAGACCTACTTCCTGTCCGTTTGTCTTTATATAGTCTTTCTGTTTTGCCTTCTCATTGGTTGTAAAACCAACCACATGACTGCCTCGTCTGACTACTTGAAATAAAGAATAAAGTCTAATGTATAATAATGTATAAATAATGTCCCCTGCCCTTATAAGAAATGGCAAATCATTGTCAAGATAACTCTTCTGCTAGCCTTGCATGGCTAGAATTCTTAACAGAATACAAAGGTGAGAAAGTGATGCTGTTCTTCTTCATTTACAGTCATTCTAGTATTTTAGGATTAGAGCATTTCTAAAGATTTGTGCTAACGTGCACAGAGAACAGTGAAGATTCTATTGAAAAATTGTACAAATTACATTCACAATTTAAATCAATCTTATAATAAATTCTATTGTAAACATTATATTGAGATGGAATTCATGTACTAGATAATTCACTCTTTTAAAATACATAATTTCATTTCTCAGAACTACACACTCTTACATCACTATTGTGGCATATGTCCATCCATCCCTCTGAAAAGAAACTCTGTGACCTTAGCTACCAAACACCCATTCCCAGCTCCCAGCAGCCACTCATCCACTTTTTTTTGGTTGTTGTGTATAAACAGATTTACATAAGATTGTTTTGTATTTGGTCCCTCATTTAGCACATCTGTAAGGCTCGTTTATGCAGCACATTACTTGGATGCATTATTAAAGTAGAACAATATTTGGTAAAGCAAATAATCACCTCTAACTTAAAGATAAAGCAAATAATCACCTCTAACTTAAAGAGGTATATGGGCTCGAGAGATGTCTCAATGGTTAAGAGCACTTGCTGCTATTGCAGAGAATCTGGGTTTGCTTCCCAACACCCAACTAACACTCTCAATCCTCTGTAATTCTAGTCCCAGGAGATCCAGTGTCCTCTTCTGGCCTCTGCAGGCACCACATGCATGTGGTATACCTACAAACATGCAGGCAAAACACACAAAATAAATACATCTAATTTTTAAAAAAGGGTATATATTTCTGTTTACTTGAGATATTTTATAGTTATGATACCAGAGTATAAGTCTCTCTCATAATTCAGAATGAAGATGTTTAAGTAAATAGGATTTTAACTCTTTAATCTCTGAGGACTATTATTATTTCAATTTTTAAAATTTATTTATTATGAGAGGAGGAGGCAAATGCTCTGTGACGTACTTGTAGAGGTCAGAGAACAACTTTCAGGAACCAGTTTTCTCCTTCCACTGAGGGTTCTGGGAATCCAGACCTGGTCACACAGCAAGCACTTTTACCTGCTGAGCCAACAATCATTTTTTTTTTTTTTTGGGGGGGGGAGCTCCTAAATTTTTTGCACAGATTTATTTATGTGTATGTACATATGTCTGAGTGTAGATATGTGATCTTTATGAGTGTAGGTGCCCTTAGAAACCTGTGGTATTGTATTCCCCCAAATATTGTGCATGCTAATAAACTTATCTGGGGCCAGAGACAGAGTAGCCACAAAATTAAACATAAAGGTTAGGCAGTGGTAGCACACGCCTTTAATCCTAGCATTCCAGAGGTAGAAATCCCTCTGGATCTCTGTGAGTTCAAGGCCACATTGAAAATGGCCAGGCATGGTGACTCACGCCTTTAATCCCAGAAAGGAGCATTTAATCCCAGGGAGTGATGGTAGAAGGCAGAAAAATATATGAGGCGTGAGGACCAGGAACTAGAAGCATTTGGCTGGTTAAACTTCAGGCTTTCGAGAAGCAGTTCAGCTGAGACCCATTCTGGATGAGGACTCAGAGGCCTCCAATCTGAGGAAACAAGACCAGCTGAGGATCCGGCGAGGTGAGGTAGCTGTGGCTCGTTCTGTCTCTCTGATCTTCCAGTATTCACCCCAATAACTGGCCTCGGGTTTGATCTTATTAATAAGAACTGTTAAGATTCATGCTACAGAAACCATAAGAGAGTAATTAGATCCCTTAGAACTGGAGTTACAGGTGACTGTGAGCCACCCAATGCGGGTGACAGAAATGGAACCCGGGTCCTCTACAAGAGCAGCAAGCACTCTTAACCACTGAACCATGACAATCAGTTTTGACTGTCCACACGTTTATGCATAAGAACTTCAAAGGCTCCATGATTTGATTATAAACAAGTTTGGTGAGAAATGCCTGATGAGACATGATTTAAGAAACTGGATCTGGGTATTTGTTTTCACTCACTGTAAATTCTGCTGATTCAATTTGTGGTTTCCCTTTGTTACTGTCCTCTGCCCAGAGAAACTTACACCATTTAGTCGTTATCTATTTCAAAAGAATAAAATTTGAGAATTAATTTTTAAGAAAAACATGGGTCCAGGTTAAGCCTATATACTACAGTCTCAAGTGAAATTAATATACCCCATAAGAGAAAATAAGAGTAGGTTATAACTTGAAGGCTATACCCTAGCTGTCTATTTCATACAAAACTTCTCTCTTCTTGCACTTTAAGTAGCTGGGTTTGTGTAACTATTAACAAAGGCTTGAATTATGTAAGTCCTAAAGTCTTCCAGCTGTTTTTCTCTTGAATCCTTCTGCAAAGGTATAAAGGACATGGCACTATACAAAGTTTGTCAACAGGACTGGAGGACTGCCTGCATTCACTTGGGACCCCTAAAACTATAGTCTTAGCAAGAGAAGGGTCCCGAGCACACCGCACATACGGGCCAGGAGACAGTTCAGTAGGGAGTCGAGCTCCTCCACCTCTGCCTAGTTTGCAAGAGGCTCTCAATCTCATTGCCCGTGTTCTCATGCTGACATCTGCAGACAACAGAAACTTCGGTGTGTTACATTCTCACTTAGAGTAAAAAATTAATAAAGAACAACTAAGTATCACTTCTCATCTTACTTCAAAAAATACTTTAAAAAAAAAAAAAAGATTACTCAGGAGGCAGAGGCAGGCGATCTGTGAGTTCGAGGCCAGCCTGGTCTACAAAGCAAGTTCCAGAACAGCCAGGGCTGTTATACAGAACCATACAACAAACATTGTAAATGCTCTTTGTTATTAGTCACAAGTCTCCTTGGGTGAAAAGCAATGAACAGCATTCTGCTCTTCTTCAGCAGAGAAACAGTAACCGTCAAGGGCCTGCTGAGTCAGCACTCTAGGCCTCTCGCTGTCTTATGTTTCATAAATGCAAATGGTCTTTTACACAATGCATTTTTTTTTCTTTTTGGTGAAAATAAAACTTTGTTTTCAGGTTGATTTTTTTAAGGCATGGTTTTACTCTGTATGAAGCTCAATCTGGCTTAGAACTCATGGTAATCCTCCTGCCTCAGATTCCCACGGGCTGGGATTACAAGCATGAGCTACCATACTTGGCCAAAATGGAACTTCTATTTCCTATGTGTCACTAAAGAGGAACCCACATTATGCTTGGTAAGCAAACAGACCTTCTAAGGTTGTGTGTTTTATGTTAACTTGATATAAGCTAAAGTCATCCAAGAGGAGAGAACCTCAATTAAGAAAATGCCTCCAGCTGGGTGGTGGTGGCCCACACCTTTAATCCCAGCACTCCAGAGGCAGAAGAAGGATGATCTTTGTGAGTTCGAGGCCACTCTGGTCTACAGATTGAGTTTCAGGGCAGCCAAGGCTATAGAGAAACCCTGTCTGAAAAACCAAAAGGAAAATGTCTCTGTAAGATCAGGCTCTAGGCAAGCCAGTAAGGCATTTTCTTAATTAGTGATTGATGGAGGAGGGCACAGCCCATCATGGGTGGGGCCATCCCTGGGCTGGTGGTCCTGGGTTCTGTAAGAAAGCAGGCTGAGCAAGCCATGGGGAGCAAGCCAGTAAGCAGCACTCCTCCACGGCCTCTGCATCAGCTCCTGCCACCAGGTTCCTGCCCTGTTTGAGTTCCTGTTCTGACTTCCTTTGATGATGAACAGTGATGTGGAAGTGTAAGCCAAATAAACCCTTTCCTCTCCCCAAGTTGCTTTAAAGGGTCATGATGTTTTATCACAGCAATAGTAACCTTTACTAGGGCAAGTAGGTAAGTACTTGAAGCACCAAGGGACTCTATAATGACCTCTCCTATGCAATTAAATCAAAAAGCAAAAATCTCAAACTGCAGATATATTTGCAAAGGTATTAATAAGGTCAGTTGATACAACACTTGAAACACTATCAAAATCTTCCTAATGTACAGATTTCAATTCTAAACCTTCATACATGAAGCCTCAGACCACAGGAAGTATGTTATGATGTGAGTTCTTGGATCCTGCACAGCCTTTGCAAAAGACGTTTTCTACTTGAAGAAAAGACTAGGTTAGGCTAAAACCAAAATTAAGTATCTGGTCCCCTAAACAATCATGATCACTACTTTAATAGAAACTGAAGTGATGGAACAACAGAAGCATTACCAGCATTGTGGTGGTTTGAAAGAAAATGGCCCTCAAAGGTAGTGGCATGATTAGGAGGTGTGGCTTTGCTGAAGTGGGTGTAGCCTGATTGGAGGAAGTGTGTTACTGTGGGGGCGGGCTTTGAGGTCTTTTTTGCTCAAGCTTCACTCAGTGTGATAGGCAGACCACTTCCTGTTGCCTGCAAGCCAAGATGTAGGATAATCAGCTACCTCTCCAGCACCATGTCTGTTTGCATGCCACCATGTCGCACCATGATGACGATGGACTGAACCTCTGAACTGTAAGTGAGCCACCACAATTAAATGTTTTTTTAATAAGAGCTGCTGTGGTCATGGTGTCTCTCTACAGCAACAGAAACCCTAAGACAAGCATTATCCTTAAGTGATTAATCAAATCAGTTAAGAAAACTCCTGACAAATATATGGAAGGAAAGTCCAACATTTTCAGTTATCAGCAGCATACAAATCAAAACTACACTGGGATTTCACATTACCCCAGTCAGAATGGCCGCTACAAGAAAACAACAAGTGCTGGCAAGGGTTGGATAGGGTGGTGGCTTTACACTGCTGGTAGGAATGTGAATCAGTGCAACCACTCCAGAAACCAGGCATGGAACCCACTTGCATAACCCAGCTGTCACACCACACAGTCAAAGGAATCCAAGCCAGCACATGACAGAGACAACTGCACAGCCATTGAAGTACAATTTCCAGGAGCTACATTATGGATAAGTTTAGGTTCTGATGGATAGATAAAGAAAAGGTGGTATGTATAAAATTGGATTTTATTTTGTGGGAAAGAACAAAATCATGACATTTCTGGGAAAACATAAGTTCCAGGATCATTACGTTAAGTGAAATGAAGCCAGCCAGATTCAGAAATACAACTATTGTATGCATCCTCTCAATCATAGAATATGGAATTAAAAAAAAAAAAGACATCAAAGTAGAAGGTAGATTCTGAGAAAAAGAAAGGGACTAGTGTGAGTGTGGAGGAAGGATAGGAAAAGGTAGCAGGCAAAGTGACTTTGACCAAAGTATATTCTGCACAGATATGAAAATGTAATAATGAAATCCATCATTACACAGAATTAGCATACACTGTTAAAAAAGGAAAAAAAATGTGTACCAGGCATGATGACAGATGCCTATAATCCTAGCATTCAAGGAGACTGAGGCAGAATACTCTTGAGTTTTAAACTAGCCTGGGATACATGTACAGTGAGACCCTATCTTCAAAAATAAGATAAAACAGGGCTACAGAGATGGCTCAGTGGTTAAGAGCACTGGCTGTTCTTTCAGAGGACCCAGGTTTGATTCCCAGAACCCAGATGGTAGCTTACAATCATCTGCAGCTACAATCCTAGAGCCCTAACACCCTCTTTTGGCCTCCATGGCACCAGGCATGCATGTGGGACACAGAGATAAATGCAGGCAAAACGTTCATACACATAAAATTTAAAAATAAAATAAAACAAATCAACCGATCAAAAACAAAACAACACAAAACCACTGGGAAGTGGTGCTGCATATCTTTAATGCCAGCACTCAGGAGGCAGTGGCAGGCAGATCTTGGATCTCTGAGTTTGAGGCCAGCCTGGTCTACAGAACAAGTTCCTGGACAGCCAGGGCTACACTGAGAAAAAAACAAAAAACAAAAACAACAACAACAACAAAAAAAACAAAAAACAAAACTAATAATGACAACAAAACAAAAAACCACCACCATAAAAACCCAACACCCACCCTAGAGCCTCTGGATCCTAGACGGTCACCTTTTGAATGGCTCATAGCCAAAAAGCTCTCAGAAATCAATATGACCCCAGCAAAAACTCTGGTATATTAGAGGACAGGTGTGACAGTAGGACATCTGATGCTACTGGCTAAAGAGTGGATAAAGTTTCAATGAAGAGATTGGACTAGGCCAGAAAGGGGAAAAAAGGATCAAGTGATTTGAGCTGAAAGGAAAACAGAACTGGAAAAACAAAGTGAACAAACCCAGAGTACTGAAAAACAGTGAACAGCATGCACTGATCTCACAGATGAGAACTAAGGCTGCAAAGCTGGATTAACTGATGCAAGTTATATAGGCGTGGGCAGTAAGTAAAGAAATAGGAATTTCACTCTGAGTACAGAGAGCACCGAAGGCACACAAAGAAGAACTATGGAAGACAGAGTTTAGAAAGACCCACGTGATGTTTGATTTGGTAAAGGTGAAATTGGAATTGGGGAGCTAGTTAAAAGGCTACTATAATTAATTGTCTTATAAAAAATGATGCTGGATGGGCAGTGGTGGCAAATGCCTTTAATCCCAGCACATGGGAGGCAGGTAGGTGAATCTCTAAGGCCAGCCTGGTCTACAGAGTGAGTTCCAGGACAGCCAGGGATACATAGAGAAATCCTGTCGGAAAAAAAGTGATGCTGACCTGAATGAGGCTAGTGGCAATGGGATCAATGAAAGGAAGATACATAAAAAACTCAAAAGAATTAGTAAAGTGTGGAAAACAAGGAAGAAAGAAAATATAATGCAAAAAGGCCACTTATTTAAAAAAAAAGTTACTATCCTTCCTATATAAAGAGAGAATGCACAAGGTTGAAGAGATTCAAGCAGAAAAAAGAAATACAAACAGCTTTCAACACATGGAGATACTAAGCAATGCTCACAATGAAACGCTCACAATGAAACGATACAGATTAAAATCACAGTAAGATACTGTTTCTAGTTTATCAGGTTGACAAAATTTACAAAGCTACAAACTGCGCACCTTAGAAGTAGCTGATGGGATAAAAAATAGTATGCTCCTTTTGACAGAAATATCACAGAACCTAAGAAAATTACTCCCAGCAATTAATCCAAAAATAAACTAGCAAACAATATGAAAAGAGAAAATATAAGTTGGACACCTAGCTCAGTGATTAAGAGCCCTTGCTGCTCATCCAGATGACCCAAAGTTTGTTTCCAGCACCCACATGACTCACAACCAATTGTAACACCAGCTCCAGGGAGATCCAAAGTCTCTGGCCACAGCAAGTACCTGTATTAATGTGAACATATCCATATGCACACAATTAAAATAATAAGAGTAAATATTTCAGGTGGGACATGATAGCATATACCTTTATCCTAGCACTCAGGAGGGAGAGACAAGCAGGTCTACATAAGTTTGAGGCCAGCCTGTTTTACACAGCAAATTCTAGGTCAGCCAGAACTACATAGTAAGACCTCATTTCAGACAACAACAAAAATGAATAAATAATAAATAAATATAAAAAAAGAATAAGTGTGCTAACTGCAGCTGTACTTATAAAAGCAAAAGCTGAAAACAAGTCTATGATTCCACTGCACAATTGAAAGCACCCAGTTTTAAAAGGGAAAAGGTTGTGAGATCTCAGAATGGATCAAGTCATAAGAAACAAGTGTATTAAAACAGCATATCATTTTTTAAGGAAACTTATTGGGAGAGGTAAAGGTTCCAGGGGAGTTGGGAGATGAGGAGCCAAATGAAAATCAAGATAGAAAATGGAATCAAGAACAAAATGGAAATGAAGACTGGTGAAAAAATAAAGTTACTGATAGCAAGTAGTATAGAGATAAGGAGAACAGCTAGACTACAGAATATGCTATTTTGTAGAATTAATTTCAGAACCATGTAATGTTCTATGTTCTTATAAAACCAAATTACACAAACAAACAATCAAAAACAAACAAACAAACAAAACCCCAACCCAAACTCAGTATACAAAGTGATACTGAAAGACAATAACAGTAAAAACCCAGTAAGCCCAATACTATCCAGTCGGTAAATCAACAAAGGGAAGAGAAGACTGTCTCCTTTCAGTAGACATCCAGGCACCACACAGAAGCAATGTGCACAGGCAGGGCTCCCCAAGGGGAAGGTGGACCATGGGCTGAACAGTTTCTTAGCTCCTGCGATAATGTCCAGACACTTCAAAGTGTTTTACATTATTTGATGACTTTATTCAATTAATGTAACTCTGCAGTTATCTATAAAAATAGAATGTTATACATATGTTCTCTTAATGTACCACTTTTCTTTTTTGTTGTTAGTGTTACTTTTGATTTTTTTGAGATAGTCCCACTATGTTCCTCTGGCTGGCCTGGAACTTGCCATGTAGACCAGACTAGCTGTGAACTTGCAGATCCTCTTGCTTTTGCCTCCAGAGTGCTGGGATTACACATGTGTCATCATGCTTGGCTATTACACTCCCTTCCTCCCTGCAGATCACCTTCCACATGTAAGTTAGGAAGCTGCAAGTTGGAAGCACAGTAGTACACATAGATATACGGTCACTGCCTCAAGAAGCTTTCTTTCCGTGGAAAACAAAGGCAAATTAAAACAGTGACAGTTCCTGGAGGGAGCACAGAGGGACTCACCTAAAGCCAGTGGGTCAGAATGACTTCTAAGTGAGCCCAGAGGACAATCAGAACCTCTGTAGGGTTGCTTGTTTGTTAGGGATGCAAGGTTCAAGGGGTGGGGTGGGGTGGGTTGAGGGCTAAGAAAAGTAGTCAAGCACAGAACAGCTAGGGCAGGGCTCACTGACAAGTAAACAGTAGCTCTGTATGGCTGGTGGGAACATGGGCTGGAAGGCTGAAGGCTGAAACTGAAGAGGTACGCAGACTCAGTCCTAAGAACCTCTATAGATCATGCTAGGGACTTTCAATGCTATCCTCAGGGGTCAGCCAAGAATTTTCAGCAGAGAAGTATGATAATTAAATCTGTCTAACCATTCTCCATAGACACAGGAAAAGACACAGGGGCCAGGAGACCAGCTAGTTAGAAGGACATTAGGGCAGAGCATGAACACCTAGAAATGTGCTATTTGGGAGGTACTCAGAAAGTAGAATCGAGGAGCCAAAGCTACACAGAGAAACCTTGTCAAGAAAAACTAACCAACCAACCAACCAACCAACCAACCAAACGAAAAAGTTCAAATGCAAAAAAAAAGGTATAAATCTCACGTTCCTCAGAGCTGTTTCAGAGATTTTTTTTTTTATTCTGTCCCTGTACTTCCCTTGGGCAATAATTTGTTGTTCACATATGGAAGATGTCCAAATCAATGTCTCCAGTGAAGAACTTTATTCTGAACATAAACCCTGCTCTTTGCCCTCATACCTCATCTCCAGACTTAGTCCTTCATTACCCCGATCTAGGCTCCTTGTAGCATTTACCACCATCTGTAATCTGCTTTGATTACTCACTTCAAGATAATTGAGAACAGTGACCTAACATTTTCATACCTTGTACAGATGGTACAATTTTCAATAAATATATGCTGAATGAATTAATAAATAATAAAATAAATAGAACTAAAACTTATTAACTCAGAATAAAGTTTTTCACTGGAGACATTGATTTGGACATCTTCCATATGTGAACAACAAATTATTGCCCAAGGGAAGTACAGGGACAGAATAAAAAAAAAATCTCTGAAACAGCTCTGAGGAATGTGAATATTTAAAAAATGAGCAGAAGGAAAGAGGGGAGAAAGAAAGATGAAGAGAAAAAGAGGAAAACCAGAAAAGCATTGCAAACTCTTGGTGCCACAGAAGAGACTTCTCATTAGAAAAGGCAGCTTGAAGATGCAAATATGGAGTCAGGTACTTATCTAATAAATGTATCTATCAGGTACCCACCATGTGCTAGGGAGAACTATGCAAGGATATAAAACTAACCAGGAAAAAAAAAAAAAAAACCAGTGCAAAACCACTTAAACAATGATACAACCTCTCAGAGCAACATTCAATCCCAACTGTAACCATCCCAGCACTGAAGGAGTAATGGAATCTTATCCACCAACTGCTGGTCACAGAAGAATTATTAAGGAAAATGGGACAACTCTCTTATAGAAAGCTGAGGAGAAAACTGGCTGATGTAAAAGAGCTGTAGCCAGAGCACTTGATAGAGAGGAAAGGGTCCACATGAGGTATGGGTTTGGGGGCAGCTGTGCGGAGTTTGATCCCTTTTAAAATTCAGTAGGAGGATGTGGCTCGGTTACAATACAACAGGCACCCTGACTCACTTCTACTACTGTTAAAGCATATCCCCTTCACTGATGGGAAAATGAATACTTGGGACACATTGTGCATTGAAAAATTTACAGAATCTTCCTAGGGGAACACTTTGGACTCAAGAATGCATGTTTATTCTAAAAACAATAAAATAATGGTGTTCCTTATGGGAAAACCACAGGCAGTTCCATCTCAAGGTCTCCCCCAAGACTCCAGGTTGGTTTTAGGAAGAGCAAAAAGCACTGAAGTGACTTAGATCATGTCACTAGACTCATTTCAGTGCAAGGCAAGTTTATTTTCTACTTTTAGGATGAGACATCATGACCAAGACAACTTATAAAAGAAAGAGTTTAATTGGGTTTACAATTACAGAAGGTTAGAATTTATGATGGGGGACTGAAGGCATGGCAACATAAGGCATAGGGGCAGGCAGCTAAAAGAGCAGTTGAGAGCTTACATCTTGATCTCAAGCAGAAGGCAGAGGGTGGAAAGCATTCACTGGAAATGATGCAAGCCTTTTGAAACCTCAAAACCAGCCCCCTATGACATACCTCTTCCAACAAAGACACACCTCCTAATCCTTCACAAACAGTTCTACTAAATGGTGACCAAGTGTTCAAACATTTGAGCCTATAGGGGCCATTCTCATTCAAACCATCACAGCAGGTGAACTCCAACTCTCAGGTCTGATCCAGACATTGACCACACATCTATCTTTTCTCTCAAAACACAAGATCCTTGGGTTTATTCCAGAACAAGACATCTTGACTTTTCTAAAATAGGAATGCATAGAAGGAAAAATGCAGTTGATCCCCTACCTTCCATGCCATGCAGTCCAGGCCCCAAGCAGATGCATCTTCTTCCAACACACAATGCTTTCCACTGATCTGCTCTGATTTCTGGGATTCTGCCTGAATTCCAGCCACCAAGGCTCCAGGGAAATCTTCCAGCTAAAGGAAAATTATTTTTCTTGCTTTTCTTTTGTTCTTTTCTAACAAACTGCTAGTTTTTTTGTTCATATCATGTGGGTAGCAGGGCTAAAGGCCTCTGCCAGGCAGACACACTTAGCAAGCAAAGAGTAAACAAGACACATTCTGTTAAGCTGATGTGCTCGAACAGCAAACCACAGCATTTAGAGTGAAAATTTCCAGATCATTCCCAGAAGATGTGTCCGTTTATTTGTTCACTCTCTTCTTCTAGACTATGAATGCAATATGACCAGCTGCTTCAAGCTCCTGTTGCCTTGTCTTCTCCACAGTCCCACAGGGAAACAAATCTTTTCTCCCTTGGAGCAAAATTTAAAAAAAAAAAAAAAGAAAGAAAAAAAGAAACCCAGTACAAAATTTCCCTTTAACATTAAGGCTAAAAGAGCATGGAATTGAAGCAGGAGGTTGTAAGCACAGCTGTACGGCTGTGCGATGTGCTAGTGTTGGCTGCCTCAAGCCAGGCTAAGGATGCTCGGCTTTTTCCGCCCTCACTATAGGTTGAACTCCACAGTTCCTGAAGGGCAATAACAGTGCTAGGGGAACTTTTTTTAAAAAAAGGTACTATGTTTTTTTTAACAAAATTATTAAAAGAGGCCAAGAGTATCCTAACGTTAAAGTTTTTGTCTTCTAGTTTTACTTTTCCATTTGGTTTGAGATAGGGACTTATTCTGTAGTGCAGGTTGTCCTTGAAAGCACGGCAAGCCTCTAGCTTCAGCCCCTCAGTGCTGTTACTATAGGTATGTACTGTGTGGTCAGCTTTATAGCTTGTTTTTTTGTGTGTTCTGTTTCTCATCTGAGACTCTGGTCCTGAATAGTTGTCTTGATTTGAACATCAGTCAGAGTTCAGCAAGTGACCATACACACAGCATTCCTAGCATCAGCAAGAGATGTGGAAAGGGCACATGTTCCTGGAAACTAGAGAGCAATGTGTGGTTTCCAGCTTCAAGTCCTCTGTTAGATTTTACTTCTAAGAAATGTATTGCACCACTGCAAAATTAAAAGATCTCTTCTATTCAAACACAATTTTCTACTCATTGGCTAAAGTCAACAAACTCTCTTAATATCATTTTCTTTCTACTAACAACTACAACACAAAGTAGTCTTTGTGTCCTTAATCTTAAACTCCAGCTTCTATTTTCATCATCTGTATTCATTATTTCACTAAATTTTTTTTACAATAATATCATAAAAAGATGTGAACCAGTGTTATTTGTAGTACATTTAATTTATATAACACTTGGTTCCTTAATATGATAAATATCCACAAGATGACAAGTAATTGAAAACCACAGAAAGAACATATTCAAAGTTTTTATGCTAAAGATTTGCACCCTGAATTCTTTTTAGACTTTAGCAGATCAAGTAGCCTAAAGAATAGGAAATATGGGTCAGGAAATATGGCTCAACAGTTAAGAGTACTTCCTGCTTTTGTAGAGGACCCAAGTTTGGTTCCCAGTACCCATGTCAGGTGGCTCAAAATTCCTTTTTTTTTTTTTTTTTTTTCTTCAAGACAGGGTTTCTCTGTGTAGCTTTGCGCCTTTCCTGGAACTCACTTGGTAGTCCAGACTGGCCTCGAACTCACAGAGATCCGCCTGTCTCTGCCTCCCGAGTGCTGGGATTAAAGGTGTGCGCCACCACCGCCCGGCTTCAAAATTCCCTTTAACTACAGCTTCAGGGCATCTGATGCCCTCTTCTGGCCTATGAAGACATTCACATACAAATGCATACACAGGCATAGACATACACACATATAAATTAAAAACAAATCTTTAAAAGAACAGGAAATATAAAGTCCTATTTTAGCTAGCAAAATGCCAATCATACCAACAATCTCTACCTCAGACACAAACAGTGCTGGAGAGCTTCCTCTTGGACACATTCACTCAGTCTTCAAGACTATCCCTAGCTTCACTACCGACATTCCTGAGCCAGTCACTTTATCTTCTTAGGCAGCATGATCAATAAACATATTATGTGACTTTTATTCCTTAGTGTTATAGAGGAAAAGGTATTCAATGTTCTTTCTGGTACTGAAGCCTGACTGGCCTTCCCCCCTCACATAACTGCAATACTTATTTGCATCACATTTTCTTCAATTTACCAACATAGGCTGTCTTTAAAAAACATTTATCTAAACTAGCCCAAAATAAAATCTTCATTCTGGTATCCAAACTTACAGACCTGGCTCCAACCAACATTAGCATATATATATATATATATATATATATATATATATATATATATATAAATTTGTTGCCAGTGTACATGCCATTGGTCATGATGTTCTCACTGATCATTGAGGGCAGTTTATTCCCAGTACCACATTCATTCTCATGTGGATAAATTGTATGTGTGACAGTTTCAGGTTCAAGGGACATTGCAGAATATAAAATTCACACCATTATTTGGACTGATGAAGTTTTAATTCTTTGTTTCCTTCCTGCCACTGACTCTTTGCATACTTGTCTTTTAAAGCTCACTCTTTCAAGCTGGCCTAGAGTTCTCACAAAAATGGTATATAGGCACATTTTTATACAACTGAACAGAACTTAGTTTTGACTTTTTTCATGATACTGTCCCAGCTAGAACCTGAGGTACTCAAGGAATTTGACAAGGAATAGGAAAGGTCAACCAGTGTGGCTGGAGTAGGATAAGCAAGGAGCTAATAGAATACAACGTCAGAGAGTAAATGAAGAAACATGCTGTGTAGGGCTGTACAGGCCAGATAAGCTCAAGAAATGGAAGACATGGAGGATTTCTGTCCCAGGAATAACATGAATAAAACTTAGGACAAATGTCATCACTGTGGCTCCTATGTTAAAGGTGTGAGGCAATACTGAATGAATGTTGTTAGACCAGCTGGGATGTTAATGCACAATAAAGTCAAAGAGTATAGGATCAGAAATGAGGCCACAGCTTCAAAGTTGTCAAGAAATAGCCAATTTTTAAAGATTTATCAATTTTCATTTTTATGTGTATGGGTGCTTTGTCTGTCTGTATGTATGTCTGTGAATCATGTGTATATCTGGTGTCTACAGAGGTCAGAAGAGATTCCCTGAGACTGGAGTTATAGATGGTAGTGAACTACCATGTGAGTCCTCTGGAAGAGTAGCCAGTATTCTTAACCACTGAGCCATCTCTCCAGCCTTGATAGCTAAATTTAGGTATGTTTAAAAAGTAGAGCCAGGGCTGGAGAGATGGTTCAGAAGTAAAGAGCACTGGCTGCTCTTCCAGAGGACCTGGGTTCAATTCTCAGCACCCACATGGAAGCTCACAACTGTCTGTAACTGTAGAGGATCTAACACCCTCACACAGACATACATGAAAGCAAAACATCAATGGATATAAAATAAAAATAAATAATTAAAAAAAGAACCAAAGGAATCAGCTGAGAAATTTAGAGGAGGAGGAGAAGTAAGTGGCTCACATCTTTAATCCCTACACTTGGGATACAGAGTTTTCAGACAGCCTGGTTTACATAGAGAGTTTCAGACTAGCCAGAACCACATAAAGACATCCTAGAGAGAGAGAGAGAGATGGGTATGGATATTAAGATTGTAGTCCTGAAGGATGGATGTGACACTAAACTAGATGGGAAACTGAAAAGAATCAGAAGTGAGGACAGCAGAAGCTTGAGTTTAAGGCATATAAAGTTTGAAAAGTCTGTGAGTCATTCTAGAAGATATTAAGAGGTGAAAATGCAAATCTAGTATGCAAGGGGAATAAAAATTATATATATATATATATGTATGTATTGCGCGCGCGCACACACACACACACACACACACACACACACACACACACACACGTAGATGGATGAAGTCACTAAGACAGTAGTAAAATAGGCTGAGTCTAGGTAATATCAGTATTAAATAAAAGACCGATATGATGAGGAACAAAAAACACTGAGGTTGAGTGAAGAGTGAGAGGCCAGAAGAAACCAAGAGTATAGTACTATAGAAAACAAATGAAGACGGTTTCAGTGCTACCATTGCAGGCATGTTCTACCATGCCAGGCTTGGGCCACATGAACTTTCTGATCCTCTTGCCTCCACCTCCCAAGCATTGGGATCATTTATGTGTGTCACCATGGCTTCGGATCCAGCCCAAGCTTCATGTGTGCCAGGTAAGCACTCCACCAAGTTAGATGCATTCCCAGGCTTTTAAGTCTACTGGAAGAGAAAGAGCTAAGATTCACTGATGCAAATCTAAGGCTAGCTAAAATCTTACTTCATCCACTTTTCAAATTCACCACGGGTTCAAAGGAAGGATTCATCCATACCTATAAATGATATGTTTTACCATTAATTTCCTAAAAATAAAAGGCTAAAAAAAAGATTCTAAAATGGAGCTTAAAAAAGCTTCCTAGTTCTGTCTCTCAGGCAAGCTGCGGCGTATGGGCTTGACCTACAGCATGGTGGATTCCTGTTTCGGTACACAGAGGTGTCTCCAAGCCGTAAAGTGCACTGCATGGTGGATTTAGCCTTTACTTCATCCATCTACTCGTGTGTGTGTGTGTGTGTGTGTGTGTGTGTGTGTGTGTGTGCAATACATACATATATATATATAATTTTTATTCCCCTTGCATACTAGATTTTCATTTTCATCTCTTAATATCTTCTAGAATGACTCACATACAAAAAAAAAAATGGTTTATGGGCCAGCTGCATGATACCTGATGGCACCGATTTACTTCAAAGAAGATGATGGGCATCGAAGAAACTCCATATGGAATTTGCTTTCCTATGGGAAAGGTTGGCCATTTGGGCAAGAAACAGTTCTTGCCTGGACTGCTCGACAAAATGTTGTATTGACTGGACATGCAGGACCTGCGGAAAAATGACCACTAAATTTTGCCACAACAAGGTGAGATGGTCCTTCAGGTTCCTGCTTCACAGAGGAGACTGCCAGACACTCTACAGGATACAGGGAGAAGCGACTGAGAGACTCTAGGCCTATAGGCTGAAGATGGATGCCCCAACAATGCAGAGGAACTTTGGATGACTGTCCAGGCAGCCAGCTGTCTCTCTCATTCTCGATTTTTGGAAGTTGCTAACAATGTACTTCCTATTTACTTAGGTAATATTACATCCTTCAGGGGTCTTTGATGTAGTTGAAGACTAGATAGTTCTAATTTTCCTTGGGTATGATAAAAGATAAATTAGATATGAAACTTTAGACTCACAAATATAGGACAGATGATAGAGTATTTTCTTTAATTTTGCTAAATACAAATAGACTAGGCCGGGCAGTGGTGGTGCATGCCTTTAATCCCAGCATTTGGGAGGCAGAGGCAGGCGGGTCTCTGTGAGTTCAAGGCCAGCCCGGTCTCCAAAGCGAGTTCCAGGAAAGGCGCAAAGCTACACAGAGAAACCCTGTCTTGAAAAACAAAAACAAAAACAAAAAACAACAAATAGACTAGATATTGTAACTATAATTCTTGTTTGATAACTGTTTTGTTATATGTAATTTTACTATGTTGAAGTTAAAACCTTCCTTTTTGATTAGACAGAAAGGGGGAAGTACTATGGGATGTCTTTCTGTATGCTGTGAATATGTGTTGCTATGATTGGTTAATAAAGAAGCTGCTCGGGCTTATGGTGAGTCAGGTTATAGCCACCAGGAAATCCAAGGAGAGAGACAGGAAGAAAGGCAGAGGTGGGAGAGATGCCAGCCTGCTGCCAAAGATGCTAGCAGACCGGTAACACCATGGCCACGTGGCAAAACCCAGCTTTATAGAAATAGGTTGACTTAAGATGAAAGAGCTAGCTCGAAAGCAGCTAAAGCCATAGGCCAGTTTGTAAATAATATAAGCCTCTGTGTGTTTACTTGGGTCCAAGTAGCTGAGGGGCTGCGGGTGAGAGAGATGTGTCTGGTCCCCAGGGGGACGGGTGGGACCTGAGAAACTTCTGGCTACATTTTTTAATATGCTAGGGATTGAACTTGGGACATATGAGGGACTTTCCTAGTATGGTAGGCAAGCACTCTACCACTGGGCTACACCTGGACCCTTACTTTAGTTTTCTACCTGTCATACAGTCTGGTAAGACAAGTGTTTTTAAGATTGAGAGCAGCCTATTCTTTAAAAAAAAAAAAAAAGTTTTAATATGCCATCAAATGAAGAAAACCTGTTTGATGAGGTAAGCTTCCATTACAAAGGACATCCCTTGAAAGGATTAGAAAGGAAAAATGTGCATCTTCTCAGTGCCTAGAATCTAGCAAGCATGACAGATCTACTGAACTTGTCTGTTGTTTTAGATTATCCAGAGAACACCAAGCCTAGATACTAAGGCCATGAACTAACTTACTTTCACTAAGAACTCTGGATAGATGTTTCCTTGGGTGTGTGTAATAAAAAATCATTTTTCAGCAAGCATCAGAAATCATGTAATTTCACATCAGTAAGGAATCCAAGACAATACTTCCCAAGACAAACTTTAAGAGGAGTTAATGGCTTATTCAAAGTCACATACCCTACATCTATGTTGGCAGTAGTCATGAGCACATCTGCCTTCAAAGTCACATAGTCAACCCTAGTTTACTTAATTTCAGTGACAAAGAACTTTGGAACAACAATTATTAAGTGAAAAGGGAAGCATGGGGTACTTTTTTATTGACTAAGCTACATTTGTATTTCAGACAAGATTGAGTCTTTGCAAATGCAAACAAAGGGACCTACTTCCTATAGAACATAGGATGGAATAGTCTGAAATTTAGTAGTCTGAAATTTTCTGTGCTACACAAAGTCAATGTCATCCACAGTCTTGTTTTTATTCAACATACTTTGCAATATGATCTGCTACAGATCCTTGTGTATAAGAGAAATTAAGTCCTAAACCAGGGTATTTGTTTAAAAGATCAAATTCTTCTTTTCATGTTCTTATGTAAACAAAAATAACTTAAAAAAACCCAGAAACTATCACACATGCAGTTCCTGTGCTCAGATATAACAGTTCAAATGTGTGGCTGCCTTTTCCTACAATTCACACCATGTGCCTTCAGAACAGTAGTTAACGAGGGCCACGCTTTACTCCTACCACAGGTGTGTGTTCAGAATTTATCTTATTTGAGGCCTGATTTCATGTAACAGAATGCCATCAGCCTTCCTATTTGGGTGTTATAATACATCAGAAGTATTCTATAGATTACACCTGCCGAGTTCAAGTTCCAGAATGCACAGAGACCTGTGCACAGTAGCCAGTCATGGCACTATCTGATTTAAGTCTCCTAAAAAACAGGTCAACGATTAGCAGAAAAATGCAACATTTACTTTCTAGTAAAATACAAATGCAAAGTATTCTATTTCCAATTAAGAAGCTCATCAGTGTATAGAATAACAAAGAAAATTTAATGAAAGGAACACAAAAAGAGATGCTGCATGTCTATTGCTTAAAATCACCCACCCAATACTGACTTCTTGCCTATATATTTAAAATTGTAATCACAAATAATACTGTACCACTTTGCTGTATCCCCAGTATTTATCATTGAGAACGCAGGCTTAATATACTTTTAAAAATTGTAAGGTTTAGTGAGGTGGCTCACTGAGTAAAGGCACTTGCTGCCAAACCTGACAATGATCTGAGTTTGAGCCCTGGGACTCACATGGTGGAAGGAGAGAACTGACTCCCAACTCCCAGTTTGTCCTATGACCTTCACACACACACACCTTTAGAGTCTCTCTCTCTCTCTCTCTCTCTCTCTCTCTCTCTCTCTCTCTCTCTCTCTCTCTCTCTCACACACACACACACACACACACACATTTTTTAATTGTTTAGTAAAATAAACATAACATGATTTAGCCTCCGAATGTGTGTTACATGCACATGAGTGTGTGGGTGCACATGTCTATCCCGAGGCAAGAAGAGAATGCCAGCAGCTATCTTCTATTACTCTCCTCGTTATTTCCTTCAGACAGGGTCTCTCAGGAAACCTGAGGCTTACAGTTTTGGCTATAAATGAATGGTAAGTGAGCTTCAAGGATCTGTCTTTGTTTCCCAGTGCTGGATTACAGGCACACCTAGTCATTCTTGGGTTTTTAATGCAAGAGCTGGGAATTCAAACTCAGGTCTTTACGCTTGCACAGCAACACTCTTATTTTACCAATATATATTCACAGAAAAAGTAAGGAAGTCATATATGCCACTACATAACAGACAACAAAAAATTCAGTAGAATTTTGAGAAATGATTTCTGAAGAAATTTTTTTTTCTGAAAATTCAAGTTATTATCAGTAATCTATATTTCTTGAGAATAGCCAAACTCCAAAGTTTCTTTTGCTGATATCAAACTGATAGCAAAAACTGGACACTATGTGGAGAGGGCACTTGTGGACTAAAATATTGTTAGTTGCTTTACACATCTAGATTGTACTCAGCGAATCAATAGCAGAACTGAAGAGCCTTGGCACCCTTCTTTAATATTCCCTTGATAGGCAAACTCAAGGCATGACTGCATGATTATTTCCTGGGTTTCCACCATATGAAAAATTTAAACATAACGAAGGAAAGCTCTCGGATGGAATGGGAAGGAAATCTGGTATGACAGAAAAAAAAGTCACCATGAGTTGATGATATTTCAAGTACTCTCTGGGATAGAAAGTGGACTCAGTGCCTGGCGTATGAGTGCACACCTATAATCTTGTCCTTGAAAGTCTCAGGAAGGAGGCTAGTAAGTTCAATGCCAGGATGGACTATAAAAGACAGGAAAGGAGAGCGAGAAGGAGTGTTCTCTGAGTCTGACTGGCTTGAATGAAAATGTGAAAGCTGAACTAAGTGGAGTCTATTCAGAGCATGTCTGGAAGTTAAAGGTGACAATACTACAACAAGCAATGCCTTACTTGTCTTTCATGTTAGAAAGCTCAAAAAAAATTATACATGTTTACATAAACAGGAAGAATTAAAAATATGCTACCTCTAGAGGCAGGGTTGGGATCTCCATAAAAAGATACGGTTAGAAGCAAAATCTCATCTTAAAAAAATTTACTTTTTGAACACTGGGAAATAATTATCATTTAAAAGTAAAATCAAAGGATATTATTATTGGAAACATGAATCAATTTTTTTTTTTTTTTTTTTTTTTTTTTGGTTTTTCGAGACAGGGTTTCTCTGTGCAGCTTTGCGCCTTTTCCTGGAACTCACTTGGAAGCCCAGGCTGGCCTCGAACTCACAGAGATCCACCTGGCTCTGCCTCCCGAGTGCTGGGATTAAAGGCGTGCACCACCACCGCCCGGCTGCATGAATCAATTTTAAGAATCATTAGGTAAATTAAATGATATGCCCACACTGGGGGAAGGTGCTGGATGATTTTGGCTCATCCAGGAGATGTAGAGTAGAAAGAAAAAGGTTTTGTTAGTATTTCTGAAGTAACAAGTAAAAAAACCCAGCAAGGAAGAAAATAATCTGAAATGGCAAAGAAGCTGGGATCCACTCAAGGAGATAAGGTTCTCAAAAGTAAAGAGGTTTTTTTATTTTGTTGTTGTTTGTTTTGACACCAGGTAGGCCTGTTTGGTCTAGAACTAGCTCTGTAGACCAGGCTGGCCTTGAACTCACAGAGATCTGCCTGCCTTTGCCTCCCTAGTGCTGGGAATAAAGGTGTACTAGGAGACAAGAGTTTTACTCTTCCTGTAGCTCCACAATTTCCTTCTTTTTTCTTAGCCTGTGAGCACTAACTAGCCTACAGGAGTCACATGGCAACTGAACTTTAGGATTAATGGATACTGAGGTTAAAACCACCACAAACCTTTACAAATATTTCCTTCCACAAACTTTCTAACAGAAATTCCTATTAAAACATTGAGATAGTAAGAAAATTACATTCTTGTATAAGATTCTTTCTTAATAGCAAAACTACTTGTATAATAGAGCAGAGGAAGTTAGATCTTTAAATCTTAATGGGTGTAGGAAAAATTCAGGGACATCCTTATTCAGTTTCTTCCTCATGTTCCAAACTGCATTCACAATTGAATACATACTAAATCAAGGGCACACATTCCTTAAGGTTTTGTCATAATCACCTGTAATAGGAACTATAAACACTGTTAAGGTGAACAGAGGGAACTGCTCTGCTCACCCTGATTCTCTGTAGACAGTGCTCCCATCCCTTTCCTGATTCTATGTAGACTGTGCTCCCACCCCTTTCCTGATTCTCTCTATGTAGATTGTGCTCCCACCCCTTCCTCGAGTCTCTTTATGTAACAGATAATAACCTATGTAAATAATAACTTGGAGAGAAGCAACAGCAGCAAAATACCCAGAATGCAGTTTTGTTTTAGTTAAGTGATCATTGACCAGCTCTTAGCTGTTAGACTTTCCTGTGTAGTAGTGTCATGAGAAACACTACAGCGTCTGCTTATTACATGTACTACATCTTTGGAAATATATCACTAAAGAGTACTGAAGGAATAACACAAGGATTCTTCTTCATATTGTTTAGGAGAAATGTAGGCCTTCTGCATCTCCACACACAGGATGAAATGCATTTCAATATTCCTAAAAAGTCCCTGTCAGGTGAGATCATGAAGCTATCACATGGTCTGGGGATGGAGGCAAGCATGGTACTCCTTCTGCTTCAGTGACACCAGGGTCACTTGTGAGCAGCTAAGATTTTACCCTTAGGATCCTAACACACTGCAACACACACAGATTTACCAGTTCTGATTAACATTCAAGAAAGGTGAGAATGCCTACAGACAGACTATTTGTTTACATTTCTGTCTACAGGGAATGAACTGCGGCACAATTTAGTCACCAACTGTCATATCTTTAAAATACAATGTTTCTGAAATAAAGCTCACCTCTTACCTCCTCTTTCCACATAGCCCTCCTTACTAGCTAAGGAGAGAGCTCAAATTACACCCAGGGCTGTGTCCACCAGAGCCCATTCATAAAAACTACTATCCTTTCTTAAAGGGGTGCTTCACCTTTTTATTTTGTATTTGAAACTGTTCCCATGAAACGGACTTTTCACTCAGAACTAAGGAGCTGCTCCACCAGCTTCCCTGTAGGGCTTCCTCGACACTTCTTCACTAGACGTGAAAGTCTCCACACAACCCCTCATCTTCACATTTTCCTGTGGGTCATGGCAGCTTCTAAGAACTGTTTTGTGCTGATTTCTTGAGTTTATTAGTGAAATTTCTATGTAAGCCCTGATCCCACAGAGTAGGATTTTCTTTTGTTGGTCTACAAGTTACTTATTTAACTGCTAATTAAATATGTACATTTGGCCTACAATTATTTCTTATCCACACTCTCCTGGAATTCTATCACGGGTATATATGACAAGTTGGTCCAGATTCACAGATGACAGCTGCAGTTTTAGGGGCACACAGTCTGGGGCTGGCAGGGCAGGCAGCCTTCAGCTTTGTGTCCATCAGATCAAAGAACAAAAGGCAGCGCTTCCTTCCCAGATCTTCCTTAGCACTAGAGGAAGGCAGGGTTGACACAAAGTCTCATCAAAAAGGAAGCCCTGCTGAAGCCAGTCAGAGTTCCCGGTAAGACACACCAGAAAGCTGACCCACCTTGGAGAGCTGCCGCCTCAGGCTAAAGCGCTGGACCATGGTCGTGAAGATCTCCTAACAAAGCGATCTACCCAGCAAGGGTATCTTTTTCTTCTTTTATTAAAACACAGCTTCTTGGGCAAGTCTCTGGCGGCACATTTGAAGGCTGACAGAGTTCGATGGATTCCCCAGGAGTCTCAGCAAACTTGGAAGCACTTCATTGTTCTGCGGAGACAGCACAGCCTAGGAGCGGCAGGCGGGGCGGATCCCCAGCCCAGTGCCAGGCTCTCCCCGCACTTCCTGTGTCAGCTGGAGGGTCCAGCCGTAAGGACCACCCCTTCCCCTCCCGCCAACCTTCAGGCAGGGTGCCGGGTGCCACCTGAGCCTTGGGTCTTAGCTCTTGAGACCAAGGCTGGAGGTGGGTGGTGCCGGCTGGCATCACAGCATCTGCTGCCCTGTCCTGGAGCTAGGGCTCAGCCTCCACCCAGGTAATCCCGGAGAACCGGGGTGGGGGTGGGGGAAGAAAAGGAGGTGGGAGAGCCAGCCTCCACCAGCTCCAGCTCTAAACGGAAACTCCTCCCAGCTGACTCGCAGCTGTGTGGCTTTGTCTAGCATAATTGGCCGAGCCTTTCCTCTTATTCACCGGGAGGCTCCTGTGGGAAGGAATGTCAGGTGCAGGGAGCAGACTTGGATGGTGACTTCAACTTCAGGCTCAAGTTAAAGGCTAGTGTGAATGTCGTCTTGTTCGAACAAAGTGTTTTTAAAAACCGGCACACATACCAAACAGACCAGCTTACAGTGAATTAATGCAGGTAAAGGGAAGTGGAAAGTGACAAGCTGCGGGGAGATCCAAAGATCACTGGCCACTCTTCTTCCTCTAGTGAGCAAGCCTCCTCTTCCAAATGAGGACAGAATTGTGGGCACCCACTGGTTTTGTGCTTGCCATGTCCTCCATTCATGTGAGCAGGATTAGGTCCCACACTAGGTCTGCAGCCTTTGTTGGCCTGAACTCCAGATGTGCAATCAGAATTCACATCTGCTGTCCCACTGACTTCTTCCACAGCCCTCTCAAGTTTGTGCTAGTGTCAGGACTTTCCAGATAAATCAGGAACCTTCTCAAAACCTCAATACAATTCTGAAGAAACTAAGAGTTATTATAGTCTTCAGGCAAGAAAAGTGAAAAATTAATTTGAAAACAAAAGGAAGTTTCTTGCAAGGCTCTTCTATTACTCCTGTCTTCCGCATTGCCTTTCAATTACCTAAAAATAGGATGCAAGATGCCTTTATCTCATCCTACACAGGGTCTTCGGAATCACTGAGAAGTCACATCAAATTCAAATAGCAGGCTCCCAAAGCTTATTGCACACAAGGTAAATATAAAACTGCCCTTTAAGAACCATAAACAGAAAAAATGTTTGCAATGCTTAAACAACAGTAACAACAAAACTTTCAAAGTTTGAAAGCAACTACTTAGATCAACTGTGACTAAAAGTGAAAAATGGCTCATATTTATGGTACAGAGTACACAAATGTAACCTAATACTAAAACTAACAGATTAAAACATCAGTTCTCAATCTGTGAGTCTCAACTCCTTGGGGGTCAATGACTTTTTCACAAGCATTGCTTAAGCCATCAGAAAACACAGACATTTACATTATGATTCATAGCAGTAGCAAAATTACAGTTATGAAGTAACAATGAAAATAATTTTATGGTTAGGGGTCACCACAACATGAGGAACTGCATTAAAAAGTCACAGCACCAAGAAGGTTGAGATCCACTGGATTAAAACAATTTCAAGTGTAAAGTTGGCCAACAGTGAACTTGAGCTTCTTGTTGTTGTTTTTAAAATGGTTAAGTGGAGGTGTCAGTACTACCATTTTCTTCTCACAGAAAATAAAATAAGAGTCTGAAGCTGAGCTTGGTGGTCACACCTGTAATCCCAACACTCAGGAGATGAAGCAGATGATCATGAGTATAAGGTCAATCAGGACTATACAATAAGGTGTGTGTGTGTGTGTGTGTGTGTGTGTGTGTGTGTGTGTGTGTGTGAGAGAGAGAGAGAGAGAGAGAGAGAGAGAGAGAGAGAGAGAGAGAGAGAGAGAGAATGAATCATATGTACATTCATGGTCAGGAAACACCGTAATCTAAAACCAAGTCCACATTATGGTTATAAGATGCTTTCCATTCAAAAATAAAGAGAAATGGAAGCAGGAAAAAATGTCAAAAGACACCAGACAGTACACATTAAGTATCAGTCATGAACTGAGGAGGAGAGGAGGCCAGATGGAGACTTAGCTCAGCAGGAGAGCACCCAGCACTGAGTAGATGAGTAGAACTGGGCTAATAAAAAGAGAGAAAGAATCACAATTGAACTGAAAGGAGTATAAACGCTTAACGTTCCAGAATGTAAGAGGATTTAGGTTCAATAGATCAAACCTGTTTGCCTTTCTTGTGGAAACTCATTCATTTGCCTAGTAAAATAAACAAAGTTTAATTATTTGATGTAACTAATTGTGTTAAAATATTATTATGAATGAATGTGAAATCCGGCCCTTAATGTAAAAAAATGATAATTCAAAACAGAAAACATCCTTAATTACCTAAGTCATTAGGAAAAAAATTATAATCTCTAAATGTGGCTTATTTTGAAGAATCGGGAAGCTTTTTTTGATGAATAGACAATAACAAGATAATATAACAAAAGAAAGACAGAAACATAACCCAGACAAAAGTCCACAGCTTTATAATTTCTCTCTCACATTCTAGGAGTCAAATAACAATGCCTTTGTTTTTGTAGTTTATTCCAAAAACTTGGCAACACTTTACAAACTGAATGGAAAAGGACAAGGATCCTCCAAAGGGTCACAAAGATCACACACCCTTTGTGAACTGGTTAAAGATATGCACTCAGTTCCTGGAGCCACACACACATTAACTATGTGAATGACCATCACAGGATTTAAATACATTCCAAATGGTTCATAGACCTGGAAAAACACAGTCTCCATAACTAGAGCAGAGTTCCAGTCATGACTAAAGAAGATGAACATAAGTCACTTAGCAATCTTGTTTTTAGCTTGTCTTGGACATTTTGCCTCCAATTCCCAATATTTTCCCCTTATTTGTCAAATAATCTACTTCTAAAGCTGGCAAATAGTCTTTTTGTACATTATCAGTTTGGCTGAAAAATCTTTTAGATTTTTTTTTTTAATCATAGTGGGGAAAAAAGAGAATTACTCCTTTTGAATCAGTATCTTTAACACCACAGTAGAAAAGGTACCATACAACTTTTTTTTTCTATTCATGTATAAACATATAACAAAATGAAACAAAAAAACTAGACGGGCATGGCACATGCCTTTAATCCCAGCATTTGAGAAGGCAGAGGCAGGCACATCTAGGTGAGTTCAAGGCTAACCTGGTCTACACAGCAGTTCAGGAACAGTTGAGAATTTGAATTTCCACATTGTAAGTAACAGGTGAGTTTAACTAAAGCCTGGCACATCTAAAGTACTTTAGCTATGGCTCTCTCACCTCTCTGGTAACCTGTCTTAGAACAGCTATTTGAAATAAACTGTATTCTTCTAGTAGAAGTAACTGCAGTCCCACTGTGGGTTTTAACCAGCTTTTTTTTTTTTTTTTTTGGTTTTTCGAGACAGGGTTTCTCTGTGTAGTTTTGCGCCTTTCCTGGAACTCGCTTTGTAGAGCAGGTTGGCCTTGAACTCACAGAGATCCGCCTGTCTCTGCCTCCCGAGTGCTGGGATTAAAGGCGTGCGTCACCACCGCCCAGATTAACCAGTTTTTATGATAATCTAGTAGAAATAACTACCAATCAACCAATAAAGTTGTAAGAATTTAATAAGACTTCATTATGCAATACTCGTCATCATTTCAGAGCAAGCATTTCAGATACCAGACATATAGGACTGGAATGAAGCATATACCCTTTACAATCTGAGATGGAAATGGAGGACTTAAGAACACAGCAGGTATTACACAACAACAGTGCTACTATGTATGGATAAGAGGCACGAAGAGTGATGAACTGTGGGATTAAAAAAAAGTCTAGAAGTTTGAGTCTTCAAGTTTTTTTTAAGAATTCTGTAAATGAACGAAGAGCAAGAGCAGTCCATGAGACAGCTTATGCTGGCACAGTTTTGTAATCCCAACACTAAGGAGACTGAAGAAGGAGGGTCAAGAGTTCAAGACCACTCTGGGCTATGTGAGACACTTTCTCAAAAAAGGGGAGGGGTACTCCACAAGAACAGATACAGAGGTGTGAAATGGGTTATAAGTATTTGCAGAATGGTAATGTAAAAATGTCAATAAAATTTAGTTGCTAATTTTAAATTTGCAAATATATGTACTAACTTCTAAAAATGGTTGTAAAAGAAATATTATTCTTTATTGTCTGTCTTTCAAGCAAGAAAGGAGGAAATCAGCGCCCAGAAATCCTCATCAATAATACTGCCAGTTTTAGGGTTTCTTATGCAATTCGAGTTCTAAAGTGACACAGACTTTTGCTATATAAAAATAAATTTGCTGCAACAATCTCATAATAGGTGAGAGATAAGATACTTTATTTACCTGAAGTAAATTAACTTCTGTAGTTTGTACAAGGCCAAGCAATTGTCAGTGTAAAACAGCTCTGAAAGTCGCACAATTCATTAAGTAGTAAGAAGTTAAATTATGTTCATGGTCAACAAAACAAACAAACAAACAAACAAAAAACCAAGTCTCTAATTCATTCTGTAGCTTACTAGCTATAGCGGCTGACTTAAAGAGTAGCCACACTTGCCAGATGAAGCTTTCATGTTAGTGAGCTCTACATGCTCTTTAAGATACATTAAAACAGTATGCTATTTTTGTTTTTAATAAAAGCAGTGTTTGATGCTGGACACAGTAGAACATGCCTTTACTCCCAGCACTGGGAGGCAGAGGCAGGCAGATCTCTGTGAGTTTGAGGCCAGTCTGGTCTAAATAGCAAGTTCCAGGACAACAAAGACTACATAGAGATACCTTGTCTCAAAAAAATAAATAAATAAATAAATAAATAAATAAATAAATAAATAAATAAATAAATAAATAAAGTAAAATAAAATAAAAGTAATGCTTTAAAAGTTCTTTTTCTCCCCCCCTAACCTCATGACATGCATTACTTGCTGTGAATGGATAAAAGGAAACAAGGGAGAAGCAGAAAGCAGTTTCATGAGACGCTGGTACAAGTGTGCATGTGTGCATATGTACATACAACACATACAATAATACATATTATATAAATATATAAAATTCCTAAAACATTGGAGTTTTCTCCTCTCTCTCTCTTTTTTTTTTTTTTTTTGGTTTTTCGAGACAGGGTTTCTCTGTGTAGCTTTGCGCCTTTCCTGGGACTCACTTGGTAGCCCAGGCTGGCCTCGAACTCACAGAGATCCGCCTGCCTCTGCCTCCCGAGTGCTGGGATTAAAGGCGTGCGCCACCACCGCCCGGCATGTTTTCTCCTCTCTTATCCATCGGTCCTACCTGCAAACTCCCTGATCTTTCTACTTAAATTTCACATGTTCTTCTTTTCCATTCTAAGAATTAACTTTATTATTTTTGTCATTTATTTCCCATTTATAAATGGCTGTTTATGATTTAATATTTTCCAATAAAACATGTTTATAAAAATTTAGAAAATATGTCAAGCTTGGTAGGGCACATGCTATATAACAGAACTCAAGAGGCTGATGCAGGAGGATCACTGCCTCTTTAAGACCAGCCTGGTTTACCTAGAGAGTTAGAAAACAGCCTTCACTATAGAGTGAGAACCTACCTCAAAGAAAAGAACCAGTAAATAAATAAAAGTCCGCAAAATTTAGACAATCAGTACATAAAGAACAAGATAAACTCACTCATAAACCAATTAGAATATTGTAGTGATTTGATATATTTCCAATGGGGTTTTTTATTTTTTAAATCTGTAATTAATTTTGAACATTTAATTGTTATAATCACTGTTCTTCATACCATTTATCATGTATTATGAATTTGTATATGTATTATGAAATTGTACTTACAACATTACCTGTACAGCATTACCTGTAGTCACAGATTTTTTTGTGTAGCTTTCTAACTCCCTTCTATCACACTGTTTAATCCCTCCATCCGCTGGGTCTTCTAGTGTAGGCCAGGCTGACTAGCCCAGTCTTGGAACTCTGTACCCTCCTGCCTCATCCTCCCAAATTCTGGGATTACAAACATGTAACTGGTTTAAAACCCTTTTTGAAAAAAATTCAGTGGGCTGGATCAACTGGGGAGAGGTTAGCCACAAGATAAAAAATTTCAGTTAGATAAGGAAATTCAAGAGATCTGTTATATAACATGATACCTAAAGTTAATAACAATAATTATTTTTCTGTAAAACAAAATATTTTAATTTTGTTCTATTAAAATAGTAGCTGTGGTAATATCCATCTTAATAAGGTTATTTGAGCTACTCTACAATGTGTGTGTTTCAAAACACCAATGTATAGGATAACATGTATAAATTTTGTCAATTAAAATATAAAATGCTGAAAAGTAAAAATCCAATTTATTCTTACGCCATTATTCTCAGTACATGTGGTCTACATACACATTTTACATACACCATTTTCTACTGCTGCTAAGTATTCTCACAGCATGGGTAGAGTAGCCTTTCTGGCTACTCTGAATGACCTTTAGAGTATTCCCACACTTCTGCTAGTACAAACAATACTGCCTACACAAGCCTGCACGAGTGAGCTTTTCTTCAGGGCTGATACTGAGATAGGACCTTACTACAAGAACAAGAAGCCAGCCAATCTGTACCCAAACTATATATAGTCCTGTGTTGAGGACTGGGAGCACCTGAGGCTGCTTTAAAAGCAGGGTTGACTCAAATGCTTAAACATATCAACTCATCATTTTAATATAACTAAGGGTAATGGTCAGGGATCTGCTATCTAATGAGATTGAATCAACAAACCAGAAGGATTCTAGGCAGACTCTGATCATGTTGAAGGCTAAAGTAAGGGCAATGGAATTGAACCACAAACTGAGAATTTCAGTCTCTCTCGTTCTTTTGGAACACAAGCATCCAGGCCCATCACAGCCTCCATCACCTACCACTCAAACACAAAGGTGAAGAGTTAGATGAAGGAAAAAATAGAGAGAGGACCTACAGATACTGAAACTCAGGGTTTCAAAACAAAACAAAACAAACTGGCCTAATTATTCCATAACACAAATCTACCAGTGTACAAGTCCTTGCAAGAAAGAATTTCCAACACCATCTTAAAGGCCTCTCAAGTATGAGAAGGAAACCAGGGTTGATCAGATATTTGAGACAGGTTTATAACATGAAAGACTAAAACATGGGGTAGGAGGGGAGACATACACATTACAGGAACCAACAGAAAATATCCCTCAAAGTCAAAAGAAACAAATTTAAAAAAAAAAAAGTTTGCTTTAAAAATAGACAGAGCCAGGCGTAGTGGCACATATTTTTAATCCTGTACCCAGGAGGCAGAGGCAGGCAAATCTCTGAACTCCATTCCAGCCTGGTCTACACAGTGAGTTCCAGGACAGCCAGGGCTACACAGAGAAACCCTGTCCCAAAAAAAAAAAAAAAAAAAAAAAAATCAGATGACCTCCCCCCTACCCAAAAAATCACTTAAGAGATTAAAAAAAGTTGCCCTCTGATCTAAGCATGTGTACACACACATCAAATAAATAAATAAATGTAGTTTTTGAAAAAGTCTATGGTGAAATTATTTCTAACCCACAATTCAACATTTAGCCAAATTACCAATAAGTGTGACAAAATACAGAAAATCAGAAGTTGTTTTAATTTCTGCCCTCTTTTTTTGGTAAGCATTCTGGAGAATGCTTTGGAATAAACCAATGAAGGCAGAGTATGACATCAAGAAAATACGGATTCTGTCATTTATTAACAGATTTAAAAATCTCAGGACAAAAGGTTGCACCAATCCTATAGTGGAATCAATTCAGACTATAGGAAAAGTGAGAACTTCCAGAAATTTTCATGAAAAAGACAAAACCAAGAAGAGAGTAGGGTATTTTGAAACTACTGGGGAGATTTACAGGTTTTAGAATTTGAAAATAGCTAATAATTATAACAAAATTTAAAGTAGTAACTCCAAGGACAGTGACAACTGCAGGAAAGGGGAAAGAAATATATTCACACTGGCATGGCATTAACAGTACGCTGAGATTTCAAATTCAACTAAAACGTATGGAGAGGAAGAGATAAGAAGAGAGCTAACTTATCTTCAGTCAAATGAAGATAGCAACATGAGCAAAGTTCTTTAGATAAATCCCAAAACAAAGTTAAAGAAACAATAAGAACTTCTGAACAAAGTAGGGAGTGGGTTAGAGAAATTCTCATTTTAATTTCCAAAACTCTACAGGGGCTTAATTCTTTTTTTAAAAACTATTTTATAGTGATAAACAAATTAATGAAAATACACTTTCCCTGAAGTTAGATATGCTGAAGAAATACCTGTATGTGAGCATTCCGAGACCTAGATGGTAGTAAATAAGCCTGTGGAAATTTCTTCATAGAAAATAAAATAAAAACAATATATTCACATACAGAATGCATCATGTTCCTAGTGTTGACAAGCAAAGAAAGGATTTTTTTTTTTTAAAGATTTATTTATTTATTATGTATACACTCTTCTTCCTGCAGGCCAGAAGAGGGTGCCAGATCTCATTACAGATGGTTGTGAACCACCATGTGGTTGCTGGGAATTGAACTCAGGACCTCTGGAAGAGCAGCCGGTGCTCTTAACCTCTGAGCCATCTCTCCAGCCCAAAGAAAGGATTTTTAAGTAGTTGGCTTCACTAACCCTCTGAAATACTAAGGTGCATATGGAAACAAGCTTTAGCCTCTGGCTCCTACTGTTCCCATGGAACAGAACCTGCACCACTGGTCTTAGGGGCACAGTTCAGTCTTCCTTTGTCAAAGCTTTCAGAGCCCCATCTGACTCTTTAAATGGTACTATGATAATATAGAACTATGATGCCACACACAATGAATGAGGCAACAAATTAGGACAAAGGAAAAAAAACCATCCATCAGTGTACAAATCTTAAAGAAAAGAGATAAAGATAATGTCTATAGAAAATGACTGCTCAAGCCCGGGCGGTGGTGGTGCACGCCTTTAATCCCAGCACTCAGGAGGCAGAGCCAGGGGGGTCTCTATGGGTTCGAGGCCAGCCTGGTCTACAGAGCAAGATCCAGGACAGGCACCAAAGCTACACAGAGAAATCCTGTCTCGAAAAACCAAAAGGGGTTTAAAAAAAAAAAGAAAAGAAAAGAAAAAGAAAAAAAAAAAGAAAAGAAAAGAAAATGACTGCTCAAAGCATTCAAAATTACATAAAAACAATGACTTTTGATCTTTTCCAATGAGTATCACTGCCTTTAACAAAGTTTTTTTTTTTTCAGGGGAAGGGTTTTTGTTTTTTGTTTTTGTTTTTTTCCAATAGTACCTAATTTTTTCCTTACCTAATTTTCTTCCACTAAAGCAGTAAAAAAATGTATTACTTAGAAAGATACAGCAGATGTAACCTAACCCATATATCTAAACTAACTTAATTTATTGGTTTTTGGTTTTATTTAATAAAACAAATGAGCTGCAAATCCTTGCTTGTAACAGTGAATATTATTATAAATTTGTGTGCCAATCTACAACTCCCTACTCTGGTGCAGCAAATTCCAGTGACATACAACCATGAGCAAAACACAAAGGGCACACATACCATCAGCAGCATGCAGATCCAGAGCAGGTGACACTGTGACCTACATTCTCCTCAGCTCTAATCGGCTTAGAAAACCCTTATTCCCAGGCTCACAAAGCTAACCTTCTGACACAGAAAACAGCACTAGCCTGCTCTCTTCTTTATGGTGAGAAACTGAAGCAAGTTCAGAGGACACCTTACAGCCCTTGAGGCATGCATTTCTAAAAGGATCAATTAATCTAGCAAATATATGACATCTAAGGAAAATGGAAGATGGAGGAGTATTTTATTAAGGAGAAATGTATTGTCATAGATAGCCACAGTGACATAACAAACCTGTGTACATACCTGTCTTCTGTGCTCAGCATCACCACAAAAGAGGACAGCCCTAGGGGGCAGGCTACGGTTTCTCTATGAAATGTTCCCTACAGGCTTATGCTCAGGATGTTTACTGCCTGGCTGATGGAAGATTATGAAAGACTGTGGAAACTTTAGGAGATGGGATGTAGCTGGAGGAAATCAGTCATGGAGACAAGCCTTTGAGGTATATTATAACCATGACCCCCTCCTATCTAGCTCCATTTCCTGTCTGCCTTATAATAAGCTCCTCTGCCACATGCTCCAGCAGCCATGACATTCAACCCATACACACAGGACAAGGCAACCATGGACTGACCACTCTGAAACTGAGCCAAAGTATATCCTTTTCCCTGTAGGTTGTTTCTGATAAGTATTTTTTCACAGCAGTGAGAAAAATAATTTATTTGGAGTAGAAAACCTGGATATTTCAGCCTAGAAGAACATATAGTTGTAAGCTGATGAACTGGCTAATTGGGCAAAGGTACATACCACCAAACATGGCCATTTGAATTCAATACCAGGAACCCACGGTAGAAGGAGAGAAGTGACACCTGAAGGTCATCCTCTAATCTCCATGTGCCATGGCATGTGCAGGTGCATGCCTGCACACACACAGACACACTCATAAATGAATTACTGTATAGT
Source organism: Peromyscus eremicus (assembly GCF_949786415.1). Taxonomy (NCBI): domain Eukaryota; kingdom Metazoa; phylum Chordata; class Mammalia; order Rodentia; family Cricetidae; genus Peromyscus; species Peromyscus eremicus. The sequence continues at coordinate 127,346,246 of NC_081418.1, forward strand.
TGTGTTGCAAGCCACTATAATTAGGAAAACATAACATCACTGAGAACCTTAATACAGAAACAGATGTTCTAGTCTATACTATAAAAAAGCCATTTCAACATCCATTTGCACAGTGGCCTTACATAATATGAGTTTTTGTTGTTGTTGTTAATAAACCATGTGAACTCTAGAGAATTATGTATGTTCTAATAGGCTTCCATTTGACTGGAGTTCTAGAAAACTTCCCAGAGGATGTATGGGAAGAAGGTGGGAATGATCTTCTGTCACAGTGATGCACTCCTTCACAGTTCTTTCTTCTGAAGAACTGCTTAGAAGCATCATACTTAGAAGTTTTCCATATGGTTAGCAACACAACAGAAAGAAGCCCACAAATCAACAAGAACATCTTTGCCACCGACTGCCAGGCTATCTGCCAGTTATGGTAACAAGTGAACAAAACAAGTCAGTCAACTACATTTGATTTTCCATACATACACATTGTTTGGGGCAAAATACACATTGTTTGAGGGGAAGCAGTTGTTGTTTTCTGGCAATTTCACTGTGACCTTTTGATTGTAGATAGAATAAAAAATAGGAAACACGAATTTCCATTTCATCTAAGTTTCTTTTTTAAGAGTAATTATCAGGTTTCAAACCTTATGTCAATTACTTAAGACCATTTTTTTTTCTTTTTTGTTGTTTTAGGAAAATTTGTAGTTTATAGTTCATTAATTTTTTGCCAATCTATTTCCTTCTAGCATCTTCCATACCTTCTGAAATTATAACACATTGGCTACACTAGATGCACACTAAAAATGGCCAATGTTAAATTATCTGTGCTATGGAAGATCAAGCAAGACTAAGCTGTCTATTAGCACTCTGGTCCTTGACAAATTTGACATTTTCCCTAAACTCTAATTACCTCATTAGAAAAATATTTTTTTTCGATTTATTTACTCTGTGTTGTGCCTGTGCAGGTGGAAAGAGGGTGCTGAATTCCCTGGAACTGGAGTTATGGGTGGTTGTGAGCTGCCATGTAGATGCCAGGAACCAAACCTAGATCCTCTGCAACCGCAGCAAGTGCTCCTAACTCCTTAGCCATCTCTCCTACATACCTAATTTTAAGAAGAGTTATAGCCTTGTAAACAACCTTACAAAGAATATTAGCGCTGGGCGGTGGTGGCGCATACCTTTAATCTCAGCACTCGGGAGGCAGAGCCAGGCGGATCCCTGTGATTTTGAGACTAGCCTGGGCTACAGAGTGAGTTCCAGGACAAGTGCAAAGCTACACAGAGAAACCCTGTCTCGAAAAACAAAACAAAAAACAAAAAACCAAAAAAAAAAAAAAAAAAAAAAAAAGGATATTACCAACTGTATCAGGAAAGGCTTGATTATTGAATGGTCTGTTAAAATTCAATATTGCCAAGGCAGGTTACATAGGTACAGTTTTGCCTTCATTACCCTTTCTAACATTAACTCTGAAATGTTGTACTGCAGGCTTATGTGAGACTTTAATAATGAATTCTCTCCTGCCCCACCCATACACACAATGCAGAAGTACCTCCACACAGACTGCTTATTTAGCTGGTCATCTCACTAAATAAGACGTATTTTAGACATTCTAAATAACCCTTTGCTAGTTTGTTTAGAAATCTCAGCATACACAATATTGCTGCTCACATTTTAATTGTAGTATTAAAAGTAACTAATAATCAGAGAGATATCTCAGTGGGCTTAAGCCTCTACTGCCCAAGCCTCAGAACCCACATAAGAAAGCTAGAAAATGGTGAATGCCAACACTCTTCTGGTAAGATGGGAGGTAGATATAAAATTTCAAGTTATTTTTAGTTTTTTTTTTTTTTTTTTTTCCAAGACAGGATTTCTCTGTGTAGCTTTTGGAGCCTGTCCTGGAACTTGCTCTGTAGACCAGGCTGGCCTCGAACTCACAGAGATCTGCCTGCCTCTGCCTCCCGAGTACTGGGACTAAAGGCGTGAACCACCACCGCCCAGCAGTATTTTTAGTTTTATCTACACACAAAGCAAAGGCATACATTAACACAGAATGTGTAATAATTGTGACTCTAAATGTCAAGGTTCAGAAATGAAATCTCATGGGCCTATACTGACCAATGAAATCATACGTCACAATGATGTTAACATCCAAGTAAGTAAATTTTTCACACATACTTGTCAGTTTCTGAAATACAGTTTGCTAAGCCCACTAACTTGCCAAAGCTACTTGTTTTTCTTATGAATGCTATGCTGTGATCACTGAGGAAAACAATCTATTCTAGAGACTGTCTTGTATTTAATGTCTGTCTATGGTCTGTCCCTCTGAGTGTCCATTATGAATCTTTAAGTGAGGTCTTGTCAGTGTTCTAGATAACAAGAATGGCAACCTCCTTCGGAAACCACTTCTCCTAGCTTCTAAGATTCAAGGTTATGATAAAGTATGAAGGCCCCTGTGAACAAAAGGGGAAATCAGAAACCAGGTCTATGTGGGATTCCTTTAGAGATCCCCTTTACCCTAAAGCATGTGACTACTTTTTAAGACAAAGAATAACAGGTTAAATTTAATTTTTTGTTTGTTTTAATGCAAGGTCTCTCTGTACAGGCCAAGCTGGCATCCAACTCAGATCGTCTTGCTCAGCCTCCCCTGCTGGGATTATAAGTAAGCACCACCACAAATGGCTTAAAATGTAAAGAATGGACTCCACTTTGCTTCATCATAAAACTTGCTGTTTCTGAACGTAAGAAACGTAATTCAGATTTGAAAAGCAAACCCAGTTAACAAATCTACTTATGATGTTAAACTTTGCACAAGTCACTCATTTCTTTCATATTTTTCAATTTACTGGAATGTAAGTTTCTCAGGCATATCCTAATGATTTTCTAGAGTTCACTGATATCCACTGTCATGTCTTCCTTTTCATTCATCAAGGGCAGTAACACCTTTTTCTATCTACTTCCACTCAAAACAACCACATTAAATGCTGACTTGTTAACAACTTATTCTTACTTTATATATCAGTGTTTTGACTGTATGTAGACCTGTGTAACACATCTGTATTGTGTCCTTGAAGGGCAGAAAGGGGGTTGACTCCCCTGGAGCTAAAGTGACAGGTGGCTGTGACCTGTCAAGTGGGTGCTGGGAACTAACCCCAGGTCCTCTACAAAAGCATTAAGTGTTCTTAACTGCCAAGCCATTTCTCTAGCTCCTAACATAAAATCTTTAAGAAGAAAAAAAAAATCTTCTGGGACCACCATCTACATACTTGTTTTTATTTAGTGTGTCTATGGTGTGTTTACATGATATATCAATATGGGTGTATATGTGCCATAGCACACACCATGGCACATGTATAGAGGTCAGAGGACAACTTCTAGCAGTCCATTCTAGCCTTCCACCTTGTTTTGAGGGCCCTGGGTCTCTCTTGTTTCTGAGTATGTACTATGCAGTCCAAGCTAGCTTGGACAGCAAGCCTCTCAGGGATTCTCCTGAATCACCACACCGATGCTGGAATTACAGATGTGCCCTACTACATCTGGCTTTTTGTGTGGGTTCTGGGATCTGAACTCAAGTTGTCAGGCTTGTACAGCAAGTGCTTTTGCCCACTGAGTCACCTCCCTACACTCACTACATTCACATTATACTGTTTTAAATGTGCCTGCAGCAAAGGCTAGAACTTCACACTCTGGCTCTAAGAGCTGAAGACTAACAACACCAAAGTTACTTGACTTGATCAAGTTTTGGTATATGAAGTAAGTACCTGTTAGGGAAAACTAAGAGACCAAAAGTACGTTTTCATTTTTAACGTATGGCCACTTTTCCAGTCCTGTATTACTGACTGTCTGTAAAACATTCCCTTGGTGTCAACAACCCAACCAATACTAAATGTATAGATAAAATAGAGACTTTTGCTAGAGTTTATTAAAAACTACACAATTTTTTCCAATGTTAATTGGGAAAATAAACAGTATTTTTAAGGTTTCTAAGCAAATCTTATTGCTTAATAATCTTTATCTTCTTAAATTTCAACACTATCAAATCCTACCTCTTCTACTGTTTGTTCCACAGCTAAAGTAATCAAATCAATTCAAATTACAAGAGCAAATGCTTAATTCAGTGCATTCCTAAATCATTCCCCAGTTCTCACCTTCTCCTCTTGGCCTAGGACCCCACCTAGTGGACAGCAACTGGAATCAACCTTTCTACAGTCTCTCTTCTTCCCTGCACAGAACAGCATACGGGCTTACTGGATTTGCTTATTGCTCAACTAACTCTATTTCAGAAATTTCTTTAACATATATATCCCTCAAACCACTTTCTGTTTATATTCCAGTTATAGGCAAACATTATAAAAATTCTTTTTCTCTATTCATATTATAGTAAGTGAGAACCAAAAAGTCCCCAACTTCAGCCTAATAAAGACAGTGCATTCCTTAACTTTGTCTCTAAAAGGGAAAATAATATAGTAAGTTCCAAAACAAAATAGTGAATTCTCGGCCTTAAATATAATGATCAATGGCCTCAAATTTTATCTTCAGAAGATCCAAGATTTGCATTGACCTTTTCATGTCCCTCTAATTAAGTTTATTCTCAGAATTTTTGCAAAACAATTAATTTGTTTCTATTTTATAAAGGCAGCAGTATGTAAACTGTACTGATTCCTGTTGCACTCACTATACAGTTACCACTATAGCAAGCAGCAAAGGGTGCAGCATTCCAACAAGAGGTTGGAAGAATGAACCTTCGGGCCACAGTGGGAATCTTCATCTATACCATTTCTTTCTAACTGAAATTGAGAGTGGCTTCACCCATAGGAACAAACGACTGTGATTTAGGACTGTCACCTCACAACTAAGCTCTCTGAGATCTTAGCTGTAACTGAAATTGAGAGTGGCTTCACCCATAGGAACAAACAACTGTGCTTTAGGACTGTCACCTCACAACTAAGCTCTCTGAGATCTTAGCTGTATTCTCTCCACTGTATTCATCCATCTTGAATTAAACTAGTCCAAAAAAATGCAATATATATTTTTAAATTTACTTATAATTTATTTTTTAATAATATATTATTTCTTCCCTTCCCTTTCATCATTCTAAACCCTCTCACACATCCTCCCTTGCTCTCAAAGTCGTGGCCTCTTTAATCATTTAATTTATGTATATATACACGTTTGTGCATGCATGTGTGCCCTAAATACATGAATACAACCTGCTCAGTCCATATAATGCTACCTGTATGTCTATGATCTCAGGGATAATTACTTGGTATTGAACAACCAATCAAGGAGGCTCTTCCAATTCCTAACTATGTGCTCAATATTTGTTCTTATGCCCACAGATAGATTTAGTTCTCACCTCTCATATCAAAGAAACTTATCTTTGTAACAGAAAGAGACCATTACAGAAAACTACAACCAATCAAAATGCAGAGAACAAGAGATCATGTAGTGCCCAATTTAAACTGATACATCTGTAAAACAATTCCTGTACTGAAGGCTCAGGGATCATATCAGAATAGAAGATAGAAAGGTTATAAAATGCAGAGAAGCAGGAAATTTGCTAAAACTGTGTTTCCTAGAAATGTCAGAGAGGATACAGACCCATGAAGTTTCATCAAAGAAGACCTGAACAATACCAATGGACATACTAACATGGAAGAGGTCTCAACAACCATGGGCAACCAGGAAATGCTAAGAGCAAGAAAAATATCTTCCCCAGGGGAGAGTCCTTCTAATATATTTTCAGTCCCTTTCAGAAACTTAAAATTTTTTTTTTTATTTAACTTTATGTGCAGTGGTGTCAGATTCCCCTGGATATGGAGTTACAGACAGTTGTGAGCTACCATGTGGGTGCTGGGAATTGAACAAAGGTTCTCTGAAAGAGTAGCCAGTGGTCTTAACTGCTGAGCCATCTCTCTAGCTCCACCCCAACCCCACCCCCACCTCTTTTAGAGTTTTATCAAACTCTTTACTTCACACACACATTGCTCAAACAAAGGTGAAATTCAAGACAATCAGTTAAACACAGTCATACAACTCTCTAATCTTCCCTTGTCTTGTCCTGTCTAGTCTAGTCTAGTCTAGTCTAGTCTAGTCTAGTCTAATCTAATCTAATCTTCGAATGTCCCCTAAAGGTCTGTTGACTGTCAGTAGGGTTCTATGTGAGATGTAAAGAATTAACATGCATAGTCCTAGCTTTCAAGGGGACAACTGGGTGTTTGCATTGCTTTTTTGCCTTTTAGCTAAGACTAAATCTTGGGAGTGTTTTTGCAGTTTTCCTTTGTATCTCAACTTGACACGTGATTACTTGCATTGGTTTTGTTACCTTATGACAGAAAGTGATATTCTGATGGGGCTTCACAGTCTAGGACATTAGGCAAGGCCCCATTCTCTAGAGTGCCCATTCAACTTGCCTGTCTCTTTAGCTCTTCCTTCTCTGGACTTGTACTGCTCTTAATTTTAGTAATATCTGATGGTGTACTGCTGCTCCCTACCTAGGCCTTTTCACTGCTGAGAATGGAGGCTAAGGGGCTGCACATTGATCAACTGAGCTCTTCAGGAGGAGGGCATCAGGACCTACAGTGAGTAAGTGACCAACGGTACCAGCTCTGAACAACTCAGCAGCTAATTCTACTGTGCTATACAGCTATTTTAATTTTCTAAGTGTATCAAGAAAAAAATGGGAAGTAAAACAAATGTACAGTGTTTCCAGGCTGGAAGTAACATTAAATATTATTTAGCACAATGACCTCACCTAGAAAGTTGAATTTCCTTAAGGTCACACTGCTAAAAGAATTTAACAGCAGAAACAGAACTAGGATCTAAAACCCAAGCTTCTGACTTCTAGGAATGGATACAATCACACTGCTTCTTAAACTGCCACTTATGTAACTCCTATCTTCCCAACAACACTGTAAGGTCTTTGATAACAAGGTAGTAAACTGACTTTACTGTTAACAATTTAGGGATGTTTAAGGGATACTTACGGAATTGGTAGAATAAAGTCTTTGTTATAAGAAAAGTAATAAAAAAGGCAGCTCAGATTTACATACTGCACCCCAAAATTTGTATAAACAGTATAAATACTTGTATGTATCTATACATGTACATATGTAGGATGTAAGGAAAAGCTTTGGGAGGAAGGGTGATCTGAGAAAATATCTTAGAATAGACAACAGGACTATGGCCACAGATAAGTCTATAAAGCTTCAAAGTGCTAACATTCAAACTACAAAAAAGTTTGAATATTACCCGTAGATCAAATTATTTTGTATTTATGTATGGAGCCCAGAGGTCTATGCTGAGTATCTTCCTCAACCATTCCCCAATTTCTCTGTTTAAATATATGAGTATGGGTGCAGAGGCCTGAGGAGGATGCCACATGTCCTGATGTATTACTCTCTATCTTATTCCTTTGAGACATGCTCTCTTACTAAGTAAACCTGGAGTGATGCTAGCAGCCAGTAAGTCCTAGCAATCCTGTCTCCATTACAGAACTCAAGTTATGGATGCAAATATGCCCACACCCAGTTTTTTAATCTGGGTGCTGGAGTAGGGGTTTGAACTCAGGTCCTCAAGGTTGCATGGCAAGCATTTCCTACCCACTGAGCAATCTCTCCAGTCCCTCTACCCAAAGTTTTGAGACAGGGTTTCTCAATGAATCTAGAGCTTACTGATTCAGGTAGTCTAGCTCATCTCCTCAGCACTGGGATTTCAGGTAGGTGAACACTGCACCTGGGTTTCTCTTTCTTTTTTTCTTAATTTTTTTTTTTTTTTTTTTTTTTTTTTTTTTTGGTTTCTTCAGACAGGGTTTCTCTGTGTAGTTTTGGTGCCTGTCCTGGATATTGCTCTGTAGACCAGGCTGGCCTCGAACTCACAGAGATCTGCCTGGCTCTGCCTTCTGAGTGCTCGGATTAAAGGTGTGCGCCACCGCTGCCCGGCCACATGTGGTTTTTCTATGAAGGTTCTGGAGACTGAATTCAGATTCTTCTTGTGCTTGACTGAACCATTCCTCAATCCTTCAAGTTCATATTAGAAAAACTATTCCAAGTACTGCTCCTCACTCATCTGACACACATACAATGGCTATGACCTCTGTTCTGGAAGTACATTAACCTTTTACCTTAAAGCTAACAAACTATTTCAGTAAAATTTCTTTATTGCTCAGGCCTCTGGGACATTTCTAGTTGTTCTTCTTTCTGCCTAGGCACCTGAGTGTTGGCTTGCTCCTTCACATCCTTAGGTCTTTGCTCATGTAGTACATACATTCCTCACAAGGCCTTCCCTGACCTTTTAAAGAGTTCTTACTCTTTGCAACTGTGTATTTACTCATGCTTTATTTATCTATCTTCCATTTCTATATAGTAAACTCAATAAAGACAGTGGGTTTTTTTGCCCTTCCATCAGTTTTACTCTTATGTGCGGCCACTACCCCACTATCATATCATCATGCTAGTTTAAAATATGCTTAGGAGCTAAGATCAGGTATTATATATCTAAATATCTATCATAACATTTTTCTAGGTACTCCTAAGTCTGATCACACATGTTGAATGGGTATGTGATGGAAAGGAAAAGAAAAAGAAAGGGCCAGCCCCTGCCAGTCATTCTAACAAGGTTCCGAGGCAGCATACTTCTTTGGCCATCCTAACCTTCAACAGCATTTTCCTTCCTTGTATAATTCCCTTGCTTTCAACTAATACCTTTTCCTACCCTAGAATACTTGTGTATGTATCTGGCTCTTACTTTTCAGACTAATCCCAAATCAAAGACTTTCTAACTCCTGTCACCCTGATGGCTCTCCTCTTCTCACGGTATCTGTCATTTACCCCATCCATAGGGCCTGATAGCATTCTGTGTATTCATGGGTATATGCGTCAGGTAAATTCATGGGTTAGGATCAGAGAATTCTCAATGACACTGTGGAAGAAATGTGAACACAAACAATGGGTAAAACTGAACTGATTCTATAAGACAGACAATTTTAAAAAATCTGACAGAAAGGTCTAATATAAAACCACTTGAATCTTTATAACTTAATGCTATTAGCTAATTTTTCCTATTATATGTTATATACATAACTTTTATATTATATATAATTATCATATATAAAATTTATAAGTCAGAGAAAGAAAAACTATGTACATAGAACACAGTAGCTAAAAAACATGCCTAATAAAAATTCATGTTCTAAGCCTGGGTGTGTGTGGTGTCAGACACCTTTAATCTCAGCACTCAGGAAGCAGAGGCAGGTGGATCTCTGTGAGTTCAGGGATAACCTGGTCTCCAGTGAGTTCCAGGCCAGTCAGTGCTACATAGTGAGACCCGTCTCAAAAAAAAAAAAAAAAAGGCAAAAAAGTTCTAGATTACTTAAGCTCTGAAATGTTCTAGTTGTGAAACAGGCTAGTTATGAAACCATGAGAATACTTAACTTCCTACATTTCTGCTGTCTCATCAACAACAATGAAAAACAATCTATCAAAGCCAAGTATAGGGCTGTCTAAGCACCTAAGAGAAAATTACATGTGTTTAAACGTACTTCCTGCCACATCATAAACAAAGAATAAATGGCAGCTATCATTATGACTGTCATTAGACACTATAAGGTGCATTATCTATTAATTTCAAGTGTTATTTTAAGCAAAGATAACTATATTGCAATGTATTTTCATATTCTCTAATATATAAAATGACAAATAAACTGATATTACAGGAAGAAAGGCCACAGTATTACATAATCAGTAAAAATTTATAGTGAAATTGTATTTACAGATATAGAAAAATGCTCATAGCAGTTTTAGTTGAAAGAACTCAACAGTGGATGAGTTTTATTTTATTTAAAACATTAATAAAATTGAAAGAAAAACAAATTTGAACTTTCTTCAATTTTTTTTAAATGCAAAAAGTATATTGAATAAAACATACCAAAATATTGGCAAGAGCTATTTTTATTTTTTCTTCTTTTCTTTTCTATATTTTTAAAGTTTTCAACATTGTGAGCACATTTTTTTAAAAATTCAAAATATTTAATTTTTACACTTTGAAAACAGCATTTTTGAGAAAACAATTGCTTGTGACTATCAATCTGCCTTTGTGAGCTCAAAGATGATACTCTGATATGAACCGATCCAAGTTTATTTTGCACACATGTATTATGGACATACATGAGGATGAGACTACTACTTTTAGAGGTTTGTAAAGTTTGAGTATGTTAATAAGGTTTTTATATAGGAGAAAATGATTCCATTAACCTAAGAAGGAAAGGAAAGCTGAATCTTTGGGCTAGGTAGCTGAGTTGGTAGAGTGCTTGCCTAGAATGCACAGGACCTGGGTTTAATCCACAGCACTGAATAAACTGGGTGTGGTAATACATGCTTATATTCCCAGCACTTGGGAGGTAAAAGCAAGAGGAAGACCAGAACTTCAAAGTCGTACTGTACTCTGATACACAGTAAGTCTGAGGCCAGCTTGGATTACAAGAGATATCTCCACCACCATGAGATAGCTCAGTGGGTACAGGTGCTTACTGCCAAGCTTGGAGATCTGAGTTCAATTCCTGGGACTCACATGACAGAAGGCGAGATACGGCATGCACACACACTATGTAATGTGCCCCTCCACACACATAAAAATAAATAAACATGAAAAACAAAAGTGAGGAACTTTCAATAATCAACATAACAGGATAGTTCTAACCAAATTCCATGTTAATCATCAGGTCAAAGCCATGCTTTGCACATTAGTAAAAGTAGATAAGAATTCTTTTTTCTTTTCTTTTCTTTCTTTCTTTCTTTCTTCCTTCCTTCCTTCCTTTCTTTCTTTTTTTTTTGAGACATAGTCTCACATTACACAGGCAGGCCTAAAAGATATTTGGTCTCAAACCCTACACAGTCAATTCCTGATCCTCCTGCCTCCCCCTACCAAGCACTGGGATTATAGGTGTGTACTATCAGACCCATCTTGGAAAATTTTTACATATCTAACTAAAAACCAAAATACTACTTTAAAAACCAGACTGATCATTTTTCGTGTGTGTGTGTGTGTGTGTGTGTGTGTGTGTGTGTGTGTGTGAGAGAGAGAGAGAGAGAGAGAGAGAGAGAGAGAGAGAGAGAGAGAACACATGCATATAATACCTGTAAAAACAGCAAGTTAACAGAACTCTAACCCTTACCCGTTCTGCAGCCGACTCCTCTCCGGGTACACACGCAGCAGCAGCAGCAGCAGCACAAGCTATTTCCATCACAGAAGAGCTGGTAGGAGCATCAGTTGTAGATGAAGACCTGGGCCGACCTGACTGTATAACAGCAGCCACCTCCTGGCCAGATTTCCTGTTGATTTGGGGACTTCCCTTTGGGGCTTCTGACTTGCCCCGCCTACTATGCAAGCTTGTCCCTCTCTTCATCTTGGGTGGCACTCGGATTTGTTGCAGAACACGATTCAGAGCTGTGGGGTGGGTGGAGACACCATCAATCTCAGCACACGTGTTCTGACTGTCCAGATCCACTTCAGGCTCTGGATCTGTCTGAATCTGCTGCACATCGTGTGGAGACACTGATGACCTCCTGCGCTGGTGCTGGAACAGATGCTTCAAGCCTTGGCCAATCACATTAATGTTCTCCAGAGCATTGTGGGTCATTTTAGATAACTTTTGTTCTGATTCTGTCTGCCTCCTGGCTTCTGCATCTTGGGATTTGCCTCCAGGATCAGGGTCCTCATATAACTGTTCACTGCCGGAAGGCTCCATCAGTAAGCTTAATAAGCTTATTTGCAAACTCAAAAAATTTTAAACACACCAAGACTGTCAAATTAGGTAGGCATTTGCTTCAACAGTGACTATGCATGCAGCTGTGAGATGGAGGCTTCATGCCTACCTAATGTTAAAAAAAAGAAAAAAAGAAAAAAGAAAAAGGAAAAAAAAGAAAACAACCTTGTGTCATACAACCATGCAAAAATACAGAAACACTACAGTTAAAAGAAAAACATGCAGCTAGCCAAACAAATAAGTTACTACCATTAAGCAATCTTTAATCAGAAGATTAAAAGATAATTTTTCAGCTAATGGGTTATGGTATTTTCTAGAATAAAAAGCCCAGAACAAGGACACAGGAAATAAAAACAGCAATGTCGGGGTAGGGGTGGGGAGAATAATCCCTTACAAGCTTCAGTATATGAAGAAGGATAGGACCATCTTAGAATAGACACTATTAATAGCAGCTGGCAGGACAACCAGCCATTGCTTAGAAAATCAAGAGAACAGACCATCTAGTATGTTTAGTCTAGCTGAGGCAATTAAACTTTTTTTTTAATTTATAATCATAGCTAAGTATCTACATGCTGAAATTCAGCAAATTCAGATAACAGTGAGATATGAATATCCCAATCTATGTGGATTTTAATGAAAATTTGGAATCTCTTGCTACCTACCATCCATCCATATTCATCAAGCTCAATGGTAATTAGAGGTGACAGGTTTGCTTTTTTTGGGAGGACAAAACAAAACAAAAATCTTGTAAATGGAAGTCAAAATAACCCTTCTGGCTCCAATAAATGAGTAGTCCAGACAAATCAGTCTTCAGAGAGAATAGAGCTTTGCTCAATACCAGCTGTCAAAAAGGGAGATTTGAACTGGGGGGCAGGGGCACACACCTGTAATTCTAGCACTCAGGAGACTAAGACAGGAAGATGGAGAGTCAAAGGTCAATCTAGATTACAGACAGCAAGTTCTAGGTCAGTCTGGACTATACAGTGACACCAATTCTTAAAAAAAAAAAAAAAGCAGAAAAGAAATCCCTTTCTCAACTGTATTATTCTTGATAGATGCTTCCTATCTATATAAACTCAAAAGCAAAGATGTAGTACAGTTAACTAGGTACAATGGAAGAGCAGAGAAAAATTAAAGGGCAAAGGTTAAATAGTGACAATAAGCCAGTATTAAACACAGGAAAAGGAAGTTGAAACTAAGAGCATGATTGTCATGGCTACTGAAATTACATGCAAAGGGGAGGGGTGGATGGTCAGGGATCAGATCTCTTTTCTTTAATAAAAAGTGTTTTATTTTTATTGAGTTTGTGCAAATATATAAAATTGTATAAATGCATAGAAGTTACTAGAGAGGACAAAACATGGTACTGGAGTTCTTGCATATTTTCTCTCAATTTCTGTTGCTGTTTAGAAGACTTTAAAACTCTCTACATTACGAGTACCCTGAGTAATCTGTCATTGCCAGTTAAGTACCGAAAGTTCCTGTTCTGGGGTATGAGTCCTGTTGCCACCAAGTGGCGAGGCAGAAGGCATAAATGAGCTCATTGTGAACATAGGCTACTGTGCTGAGGGACAGGGAACACAGATCCACTCATACTCCCTGATGACTATCCTCAGACCTTCACATCATAGGACATGGACACTGGCACAGTGGCTCCAATGGTCCCTATTCTTTCAAACCCGTTTCCTCATCTGCTGACTCTTAATGACTCAATAGAACAAAGAGTGACAGAGTTCAAAAGCACTCATCTCTCCCCAGTATCTTCCTACTTTCTGAACACCATATGTTTCTTCGTTCCCAAAGGAGGCAACTGAGAGCAGCTGTTAAGAGTGGGGAGGCTCCTTGTCCTCCACTGAAATTCTTTGTGGTCTATATGGGCACCTATCCCTTTCCTAATTGTACGTTTGCATTAGTTTGTTGTTCTTCCTTTGGGACCAAAAAGAAAAACTCTTATTGTCTTAGATTTAGTGCAGTTTTCTGGGGCTCTTTGTGGGCAAAACTTTTGCCAACAGTATACATATTTAATTAGCCTGACCTTCGCTCATGTGTTTGCCTGGCAGACTAATAGTTACTGAATTGTATTAATCTCAGAGAAAAAGGGCTGTGTGACCAAGATATGAGCACTGTTTACAGTGTACGTGTCAATCTCTACTCTACTGGGATGCTGAGATGGAGAATATGGGAGGATGTCATAGTAAGGCTGACAGTTACCAGGTGGTTTGTGATTTTCCTTATTTATACTGTATTAGTCAAACTGTGCAACTGACCTGGTTATTGTTGTAAGAAAAATAAAACAATTTATCCCATGAGATTAAAAGATACCATGAATAAAATGTTACTAAGGTAACTGAGAAACTAAATGAACTGCTTATCTCACACATGAAGGTATTAGGAGTCAACTACTCAGCACACTTTTCTTTGGGCAGTATTGGAACTAACCAACTGACCGTCTACTTCCTATCTAAAACATTTGGAGCATATGGTACATTTTAAATGTCAGCTAACTTCATCTGAGATTTCACTAGTATTTGTACATTGTCTATTTTTTAAAAAATTGAAATGACTGATTACAAAGAGATTCTAGCAATCCTAGGGAAACCTGCAGCATGGTACCGATTTTCCAAGCCAAGGCTCTTGCTCACAGCTGTAAAGACGAGGGATGCATCCCAGTATTTCTAACAGCAAGACTTATCTTAATTACACTAGCTAGCACAGGCCCATGGAACACACAGCCCTAAATACACCCAAACTGAGTTTTAAGCAGTAAGTTGTGATTATCCACTTCTGATAGAAGATGTAACCTGGTAAGGGGTACAGCTATCATTTGCTGTGACATCACACATATAGAACATGGTCAGAATTGTGATGGCCCCTCCAGTCTCTATACAGAAGATCTCTAAGGTCCTTGGTCCCGTCGAGGTATGCCACATACTAATGAAGATCAAGTGTTACAGCAAAATAATCAATGACAATAATACTGTCATAACTCTGCAAATACTGATAGCAAGAATGTTAGCACTCATGGAACTCAGTAATCTCAAAAGACTTTCGGATAGCCTGCCTTTTTCTTCCCTAAGACAGACATCCTAGAATAAGTGTAACTGTTGATCAGTTTATGAAGAAACTCAAAAGTTACATTTAGATCCCTGGCTTGTCATATATAAGGTTCCACTATGAAGCTAACTGTACTCTAGTAAGAGAGGGATTAGCTTTTCTTTCACTTATTATCTCTAAAGTGTCACATTCTTATAGTAAAGAGGACAAAGTAGAGAAAAAGAAAGAGGAGCAAAATGACATGACAAGAGATGTGAAATATGGGCAAAGAAGAGCAAGAAGCAGCCATGTACACACCACACATTTCTGGTCAGTTCATTCAATTCTCAGAATTTCCCACAATTCATTTTTCTACCACAGTTTTGCTTAAGACATAATAGATGGTAAGTGCACATGCAGGAAGCAAGTTGCTTTGAATTAATATTAGAAATAAAATGGAAAATTGCTTTTTAAAATCCAACAAATGTTTAAAAGGGCACTCCACAAAACCATCCTCAATTATACACAAATTATTCCTTTTTGTTCCTTTTTTCTTGTCAACATTTTGTTTTTATGTTTGGCAGTGAGCCAAGTTACTTTCACAGGTCATGAAGACTGGGATACTTGCCTTCACTGCTCTTCCTCAAGCACATCCAGGGGGCACAGCTGTCCTTTCAGGAAAAGCTGAAAAACAAGCATAAGAACAGAAGTGAAACTTAGCCTGGAGCTCACCTATTCCAGACACACAGGGAAGGCTAAAGGTATACAAAATATTCCAATTCTAGGTTCTACCAGTAGGAAGGGGTAGAGTCATTTTTTAGGTTTTTGTCAGCATTTTCTAATTTTTAAAAAAATAAAAATTGTAGTCAAGAAAGAAAATATATTGGAAAAAATATAAAAATTATGAGCATTGAAAAAGAGAATGGGGGCTGAAGGGATGGCTCAGCAGTTAAGAGCACTGATGCTCTTCCAGAGGTCCTGAGTTCAATTCCCAGCAATCACATCTCTAGTGGGATCTGATGCCCTCTTCTGGCATAAAGGCATACATGCAGATAGAGCACGCATACATAAAATAAATTAATCTAAAAAAAGAAAAAAGAGAACATACCAAGTGTAATGGTACATGCCTTCATTCTTAGCACTCCAGAAGCAGAGACAGCCAATTTCTGGCCAATCTGGTATATACTGAAGGTCTCAGGGTAGGCAGAGCCACATAATGAGATTGTGTCAGGGGCAGGGTGGGGGTGTCATAGAGTTACAATAAATATTTTGGCATGATTGTACTGAATAACAAACAGATACTGTATCAGTTGTAGTCTTGAACTCACATGAAATTTAAAAAGAGGCACAAGAAAACACCACAATTCCATAAACATTTTCTCAAGTACTTCTGTTTGCAAATGTCTGCAAGCTTTCATTGAAAGGCATTCTAAAGCCAGGCAGAGTGGCCTAATACTTATGACCCCAACACTTATGACCCTAACACATATGACCCCAAGATCATAGACCCAGGCTTCCCTAGGACACCTAGCAAACTCCAGGCCAGACTGGGCTACACAGTGAGATCCTACCTCAAAACTTGGGAGTAAGGAGAAAGGAAGGAAAAAATGGAGGGAATTTAAAAATCTATTTACTATGTACAACTGAGAAATGTAATGCATCAAAACTGAAAATTTCCTGGAAAACTAGCTTTTAACAGCCATCACTAAAGACACAATTTAATTACAGAAGCATTGTAGGAATATCTGTTATATACTCAGCATTATAGAGACGAAATAGAAATTTACTCTGAGGGAACTCACCTAGGAAGAAAACAAGACTTGTGTACTTGGAAGCTGAAAACAGTACACAGCATCAAGTGAGAGCTAAAGAAGGAGCAGAAAAGACTGTTCGGTTGGCAAAGCATGAGAACCTGAGCATGATCCCAGAACCCACATGAAAAGCCAGGGGTGACACATCTACATTGCACCCCAGAACCACTAGGAAGGCGGAGACAAGTGGATCCCCGTGGTTTGCTGGCCAGCCAAGCAAACTGGTGAGTTACAGACCAGTGAGAAAGCCTGTCTTAAAAAAAAAAAAAAAAAAAAAAAAAAAAAAAAAAAGTGGATGGCACCTGACTCCTGGCCTCTGACCTCCATAGTGCATGCACACACACCCACAGGAACATGAATATGCATGTACTGTACATGCACATACACAGAGCTAGGCTGGAATCATGATTACAAACAGTCACCATTAGAAATCAGGTCAAAATCAATCCTTCTTCCCTTAAAATGTTTGTCAGACATCTGTCACAGAAACAGACAGTGACTTGACATATGGTAGACAAAAAAAAATGAACTCCCAACTCTTTCTCTTGATTCCTTTGGAATCCCTTTCCATAAAGTTTTCAGTAAAGATCCTATTATGACCAGTGTTTCTTAGTCACAGCTGTATTTACACTGTCGACATTCTTCCCTTTCAGAAGAAAATTAAAAATCAGTTTTTTAATTCTTGTAGTTTTCTATAATGACAGAGACTTCTTCTATCTTTTAATATAAGCCTATTTTACCCTGAATAATTACCTGGCTTAGCATGGTTTATACAAGACAGATGACAAAGGAAAAATACAGTTTATAGTTGTAAACTACTGGGTTAGGCTGAGAAAACTGTAAAGTAGTACTTAAAAAACAAAACGAGCATGGTTCATTGATCTTTCAGGTCCAGAGGAATAGCTATACCCATGATCTACCATCAAAGAGACAGAAAACTGAATCCTGTTTGTTATGCTACTATTAAAACTAAACGTGTACTGTATTACATGTACATAGACTATTGTATTCCTGAATGAGTGACAGGTGACTAGTAATCCCATTAGTCCAGCAGGAGAACCACTACACTGGTACAAAGAAAAAACAGAATTTAAAGATACAAACCCCCAAAAGGGGAGAAAGCAGGAACACAGAATAGATGTAACACATGAAAAGCAAAAGTAGACCCAAATGTATCAGTAATTATATTAAATATGAGAGTACCAAAAGACACAAAATATTAATGAAAAAAATAACTTTGGTACTTACAAAACACACATGTAAAATAGGACAATACGAAATAAAAAGTAAAAACTACAGAAGAGCCATAAAAACAAACTAGGAGAGATATATTACCTCACAGCAGTAGCCTACTGAAAGTCTGAAACCTACTTGTGGACACCTGCTAGTCACAGAAAAACAAAGAAGGGGAACAGTACTGTTTAGTCCTGTGATGACTACATCCCCAGACCCAGGTTCTGGTACCTGAACAAATCTGAGGCTTAATCAGAACATCATAGAACTCTCCTGGCCCTCTACTACCAACACCAATCTAAATACAAATATCAATAGAACACAACTAGGAAGCTGGAAAATAAAGGCATTCTGAGAACAGGCTCAAAAAAATGAGAGTCAAGCAGACACAAAGGGAACAAAGATTACTAAGAAAAAAAAAATTGAAGCCTTTGGTTACCATGGCAACGATGAATGTCAACTTCGTAACCCACAGCAATAATAAACACCAAACATAGCCAAACTCTAAATAGATTGCCACTCTAAACAAACCCCCATTCTAAACAACTAGCAGACAGGAACCTGTGGTCAAATATATCCAGTATTTTCCTCAGTATTTATTATATAAAACACATACTCCTTTGAACAAAAATTTGAACAAATATACTGAAGGCAGCAATAAAATAAACACATCCTGTAGAGACAACATAATCATCAGGGCCAGACTCATGACATACATTTTGGAACAGCCAGAAAATTTAAAGCAGGGCTCACTAATTCAGTAAAGGCTCCAATGGAAAAGGTAGACAGCATGTGAGACAGGGAAATTTTACAAAGAAATGAAAATCATAAAGAACCAAATGCAAGTGCTAGAATAGAAAACACAGTGCCAAAGAACAATGCCCTTTGTTGTTGCTGGGTTTTTGTTTTCGTTTTTTTGAGAAAGGGTTTCTCTGGGTAGCCCTGGCTGTCCTGGACCTCACTACTCCATAGACCAGGCAGGCCTCTAACTCACAGAGATCCATCAGCCTCTGCCTCTCAAACGCTGGGATTAAAGGCGTGCACCACCACTGCCTGGCTAAAGAACAATGACCTAACAGGCACTTACACACATACCGAAACAGCATACTTCAAATCACTGAAAAAAGAAACAATACACTTGAGGATGGCAGAAATTAACCTGAACTAAAATATAAAGAAGGAAGAAAGTGAGTTCTTCTTACTTCAAAAGCTCCAAAAACTGTGGGGAATACCAAACCACATTACACATTTCTTCTTCCATTATTCTCCTGTAAGCAGATAGAGAGGCATTTTGTCTATTTGTTTATGTGGATAGGTACCAATGTTCTGCTATGTGCCATGCTTTCCCTTTTAAAACTGCTCTTGAGGCTGGAGAGATGGCTCAGAGGTTAAGAGCACTGGCTGCTCTTCCAGAGGTCCTGAGTTCAATTCCCAGCAACCACATGGTGGCTCACAACCATCTGTAATGAGATCTGGTGCCCTCTTCTGGTCATACATGCTGTATACAAAATAAATAACTAAATCTTTAAAAAAAAATAAAAATTAAAAAAAAATAAAACTGCTCTCTTTGCCTTTGGCTTCCCATCAGTTCACCACGATATGCTTATGCTTGTTTTGAGGGAATTGTCCTTTGTTGTTTTCACATATTCTTATCTGTGGTTGGTGTCTTGTAGTTTTTTAACCTAATGAGTCACATTAGGGCTGTTTATAGTAGCACAGTAAGAGCTTGATACAGGAAGATGGGCACCTTACCAATAGCTACAGCACTGAACCTCCATAACTATTAATTCTACATAAATCCCCCCTTCCATGATACAGTGTTGACAGACTAGATCTTGTACAGGTAGTCACAAGTGCTGTAGGTTCAAAAGTACAGCAGCCATGCAATAGCATGCCCAGAAGTCAGTATTCCACACCTTCCCCTCCTTTTCTTTGGCTCTTACATTTTTCTCCACCCTTCTTCCATAATGTTCTCTGAGCCATAGAGTTGTAATACAGATGTCCCATTTGTGACTGGGCATTCAACAGTAACTTATTCTCTGTCGTTTAGCCAGTTGTGAGTCTCTCACCAGCAACCTCTGCAAAAGAAGCTTTTCTGACCAAAGCTGACAGCAGCACTAGCGAATGGGCACAGTTTTTTAGAAGGCAATTTGACAGAAACATCATGTTATTTAGCAAAACAACAGCAGGAGCTTCCTCTCTAGGGCTTAGAATCATTCCAGCTATAGGTTTTTGATCAAGTTTACAGTAGCAGAGAATGACCTTGCAACAATGAACTCATCTTGCCTGGCTGGACAGTACTGTTGTACACAGGCTCCACTGCTGATGGTCTGTATGTCAAATTGCTCTGATTGGTCAATAAATAAAACACTGATTGGCGAGTGGCCAGGCAGGAAGTATAGGCAGGACTAACAGAGAGGAGAAAGGAGAGAACAGGAAGGCAGAGGGAGACACTGCCAACCGCCACCATGACAAGCAGCATGTGAAGATGCTGGTAAGCCACGAGCCACGTGGCAAGGTATAGATTTATAGAAATGGATTAATTTAAGATGTAAGAACTAGATAGCTAGAAGCCTGAGCCATTAGGCCAAACAGTTTAAACAATATAAGCGTCTGTGTGTTTATTTTATAAGTGGGTTGTCGTGATGCCGGGGCTTGGTGGGACCCAGAGAGAAAACTCTCCAGCTACACTCCATGCCTGAGGAAGACTTTCATCTACAATTCTCCCCAGTGCACCTTTCAACACTATGAGGGCTAGCCAGCAGGGAAGAAGTTTCTATCCTAGTTGCAACTTGATTTATTTGTCCTGAAACCAAGGAATGTGATAAGTCAGGCTTAGGTCTGTGAGTGTGTGTGTCTACCAGTAATTAAACGTATGAAAAAAATGAGAGAGAAATATTTAGACAAAAGTAGAGGTAATCTGTAAATATCTCCCTGACTGTAGATAATTCCACAACTACCTAAAGATTACTCTTTCATTCCCATGAGTAGTTACATCCCAAGATAAAGGGAAGACACCAGCTTTCCTTATTGAGTCTGTTGTGGGATATTCGTATACTATGTGAAGATGTATTGCTGTGATTGGTGTAGTAAAAGGCTGAATGGCCAATAGCTAGGCAGGAGAGTATAGGTGGGACTTCCAGGCAGAGAGAGAACTCTGAAAAGAAGAAAGGCAGAGTAGACAGCCAGATGCAAAGGAAGCAGGATGGGCAGTATGGAGATGAGGTAACAAGTCACAGAAGAATGTAGACTAAAAAATGTGAGTTAAATTTAAGTTATAAAAACTAATTAGGAACAAGTCTAAGCTAAGCTTTCATAATTAGTAAGTCTCCATGTCATTATTTGCAGGCTGGCTGTCCTGATGAGAAAGTACTACTACAAGAGTCTATAATCTTTAAATACTTTTAAACATAAAGATAAATAAATACCATCATTAAAGTATAAATCCTATATATTTTCAAAACCAATAGCCAGATGTGGTGGCTACTGTGCAATAATTTCTTCTAAGATAAAATATTCCATCTTGGATGCTTCTTAAGGCACAGGATGTGCTAAAGAAAGTAAAGCATTCTATCCTGCAGGGAAGCTCATTAAGCTCAGGATGTAAATAACTCACAAGTTTCAGGAAGTTCCTGTAACTGACAACATTCTCTAGGTACCATCTTCCATACATACATACACCGATGCATGCATGCATGCACGCACGCATGTAGTAAGAACTGCTGACAGATACTCTCAGACAAGATAAGCTGCCTGAAGAGACATCTGTTGAACTGCCTGCAAGGTGTGCAGTGCACTTCAGGTTTCCAACTTCTGGGAGCCATCACTCACACTGGGTGGGTTTTGGTAATGCAGGTGTCTTTGAATCATTTCTTCTCCTATAAGTAACCTGTCACCCATACTTTTCCTGTAACTAATTCCAATAAAGTAACTGGCTTACCAACTTGGACTTTGGTAGTACCCTCACTTTGGTCAGGGGTAAGAAGATGTTTGTTCACATCGCCCCAGGAACAGTATCACCCAACAGTAGTGAGTATCTAATTCCAGCACTCAGGAAGCAGATGCAGCCGGATTATAAATTTGAAGCCAGCCGGGACACATTTATATCAACAAAAGGGAGGTTGTAAACTCTCCATGTGAAAACTGAGGCAGCAATTGCTAACCTCAACCTTCACAGTTACAGATTAGAGGGCACTCTGGCAAGGACTGTAATAAAGGAGTCATCCCACAGAAATGTCCCGAAAGAGTCTTAGTATCTATAAAGGCAGAAGTCCTGAAATACTAAAGGAAATATAACCCTAAAATTCTGCCTAGGGTCTTCTTATATAGAAAAACAACAAACGGCTTTCAAGAGAAGGAAGCACAGAAAATTGAAGGTCAGCACCTCCCAAACATGTGTGTGCAGAAGGCAGCCAGTGGTGGGTGGTGGAAGTCTTCTGTGCTTTCTTCTCAAACTAAGAATTCATTTCTATTAAGATTGCCCCTGTGGTAATATTCACTTCTCTATTCTTTTTTGGATTTTTTTTTTTACATGTATCTATCTATTGTGGGAGGGGCACACAGAAACACACACACACATACATCAGGGCTTAAGTGTAGAGAACAGAGGACAACTTGGGAGGAAAGTCAGTTCTTTCCTTCCACCATGTGGATCCTAGGGACTGAACTCAAATCCTCAAGATTGGCAGCAAGTGTCTTTACCCTCTGACCCATCACTGGCCCAAATTTGCAATTTTTGTAACTTTCAGTAGCAGAGGAATAAAATAGCAGGATTACTAACTAAAGGCAAATGCTGTGAAAAACTGAAAATCAGGAGGAGGATAATCTTGGTGGTACAGTGCTAGTCTAGCATTACCTAGGTCTTAGGTTTAATCTCTGGGTTTGTTTTTATTAATAAGACCTTTTAAGATTCATGCTACATATTTATGTTTTAAAGCTTGAAGAAATTTATCCTTTACAAGGCCAGTTCAAGTTTCCTGCATCAATAAGCACTCATCATTTGTTTTCTGAAAAGCAAGAGAGGTAGGGCCCTGGTAGCAGAGGTCTATAATCTCAAGCACTCAGGAGGCTATTAGGAAGACTGAGAGTCTGAGGCCAGCCTGGACTAGAGTAAAATTCTCAAAAATACAGTGTTGTAGAATAATCTTTTTGTACACTGTGAAGAAGTGTCACTTGTTTAATTAAGAGCCAAATGGCCAATGGCTAGGCAGGATTTCCAGGCACAGGATGCTAGGAAAAAGGGCAGAGTCGCCAGCCAGCCAGCCAGCCAGAGAGGAAGAGGCACAGAGTAAAGGTAATAAAGCCATGAGACAAAAAGTACATTGATAAAAATAGGTTAATTTAAGTTGTAAGAGCTAGTTAGTAAACCTAAGATATCAGCCAAGCTCTCATAATTAATAAGAAGTCTTGGTGTGGTTATTTAGGAGCTGGCAGGTGGGACAGAAAAATCCACCTACAAGACAGGGAGAGAAGGTGGGAGAGAATACTCATAATAAGCACATGACAATTTAGTATGCCTTCAAGCATGCTGAATTTTGATGAACCACCAAAGCTAACTGATCTAGCTCTAGATGAACATAAAGGCATAGTACTTAAACAGCCATGCTGTTCAGACCTTAAGGACATTTTGAGCTTATGTATCTCCAGCATTGAAGGTCATCTGAGATGATTTCAATGGTGACACATGCTGTATGCTTTGCAACACTGAAAATTTACTCCACAGTTCTACTCAAAGTCATACTTTCTGTGCTTGTATCTTTTTTAGGGGTGCAGCCAAACCTCTGCCCACTCTAGTCATTCATTTTCAGATCTTTCTCTTGAATTTGCAAGATCTGAGAAGCTGAGAAGTAAATCTGAAGCCAGCCTGAGCCACATTTATATTAACAAAGAGGAAGTAAACTTTCACTGTGATAACTGAGGCAGCATTTGCTAACCTCAACCTCCTCAACTGCAGATTAGAGAGCACTATGGCAACGACTGTAATGACATCAGGAGTCTCCTACAGAAATGTCCTCATAGAGTATCTGTGAGGGCAGACCTTGTATTTGTACTCAGGTCAGTACCAAGAACATTCAGGCAACCAGGAATAATATTTTCAGAAGCAAATGTGGCACACTCTAAATGTCCAAAATACAATTGTTTCCAATAGGCACATAAAGAATTTTAGCCTCAATGGGCTGATATGATATGATGGCTGAGCAGATAAAGGTTCTTGCCAGTAAGCCTGACAACCTGAGTTCAATCTCCTAAACCCATATGATGGAAGGAGAAAACCAACTTCCATATGGGATAGATGATTTCCACATAAGCACCAAGGTACACACCGCCCCTCTCCACAAGTGTAGTAAGTAAACAAAAATGTAAAAATAATAAATTGGATATAACCAACATTTAAATTTCCTTTAAAAAGAAATTTTAGCCCCAAAATATGTCAACTAAAGTTAGCTTTTTTATTACATTAGCTTGGTTTATAGCCACATTTTCAAAAAGTAACATGTTCTTATCAACAAAATAAACAGCATATGTAAGAACCTTGAAAAAAAAAACCTAACATGAAAAGAACAATGACAATAAATAAAACCAACTACTTACAGAAAGTTAGATAAAGATTATACTTAAAAGTAAGGGTCCTGCCTGGTGGTGATGGTACATGCCTTTAATCCCAGCACTCAGGAGGCAGAGGCAGGCAGATCTCTGTGAGGCCAGCCTGGTCTACAGAGTGAGTTCCAGGACAGCCAGAGCTACACAGAGAAACCCTATCACGAAAAACAAACAACAACAACAACAAACAAACAAAAACAAAACCAAACCAAAACAACGAAAAAAGAATAGGGGTTCAGGAAATAGCTCAGAGGGGGAAATGCTGGTTACACAAGCACGAGGACCTGAATTTGCATTTCCAAGCACCAAGTAAAAGCTGAATGTACAGTGCATACAGTTGGAACCCCAGTGCTCTACAGGGAAATGGCAGGCACAAACAGGAAAATCCCTAGAAGCTCCTGGGACAGCCAGGTATTCACAGCAAGAAAGTAGCAAAGTGACCCTTTCTCAAAGAAGGATAGAAGACAAAGACTGATATGGAAGCTGTCCTCCACATACACCCTCGTATTCCCCTCACTACCACACACACACTCCAATTCTTAATTATCCTACCCAGCCTGTCTTTCACAGCTTTGAGGTATTAACTGATACAAACTGACCAATTTCACATATACAAGTTAATGCATTAACATAACTATTACCATATTCAAAATCCACACATTTCTATGACACCCAGTTTCCTAAAGCCTTTCTTAGTTCCTTATCTCTGTAAGCACTATCTTTCTGACACAAAAGAGTACTTTACATTTTCTAGGTTTAAATACAATAAAACACAGAATACGTACTTTCCTTAAGTCTATCTTCTTTCATTAAGCCTAATTATTTTAAGGTCTGTTTATTCTCTGATGGCTATCAATTATTCTTTCTTTTTCATTGCCAAGTAGTATTTCATTGCAGATAGGATACAATTTCTTATTCATAGACTTGTGACTGACATTCAGATTGTTTGATGTTCTTGGCTAGTAACAAATCTGCCAAGAACATGTGTACACAAGTTCTTATGTGACCATATGTTTTGGTTTATCTTGGAGAAATATTTAGAAACTGAATGGATGGGTGATGTGGCATGTATGCAATTAAAAATTTTAAAGCTCTGTTCAACTGCTCAAAGTAGCTGTTCTTTTTTCCTTCTAGCAGCAGTGGAGAACTCCAGACCATGGCCACCCTTGCCAATACATGACCTTTCATGACCGTCATTGCAGGGAGAAGGAAGCAGTGCCTCCTTACAGCTTAACTTTCCACTCCCTGGCTGTCTGCTCACGAGCCTCTTCTCGGCAGCCATTTGTGTCTCTGATGAACTTCTATTCAGTTTCTTATCCTCTTTTAGGAGTTCTTTGTTGTCTTATTCTTGAGTCCTAAGAGTCATTTATACATGCTGGACACATACTCTCTGCCAGATAAAATGTTTTGCAAGTATCTTCTACCAGTATAGGGCCTCTGCTTTTCATTTTGCTACTGTGAGTTCCAAAGATCAAACCCCTTCAGTTATTGTTTTCCTAAGCTTCCTGCCTCTGCATCTTATTTTTTCCTAGTTCCAAGGTCACTATTTTTTTTCCCTGTATTTTTGTAGTTTTACAGGTTTATCTCTTCTATGTAGGCCTATGCTTGTTTGAAGTTAAGTTCTGAGTACATGTATTCTGAAGTCTTCCATGGTAAGTCAAGGTTAAGAACATTTGGTGTGCATGGCTCTCTAATTGGTCTAGCATCATTTGTTGAAAAGAATGGCTCTTCATTAAAAACCAGCTCCACCCCTCTATTCAACCCTTCCTCTCCAGCCACACAGCCTCCAGCAAGCTCTCAATAGTCCTGTGTACATTCTCTCCACTTCCACTTCCCTGGCCACCTTCTTCCTTCCAACAACTGCCCAAACTCCAATCCTACGAAATCCAACTTTCCATCCATTCCCTTACTAAATTCTTGCAGCTGAAAATGACAAAGAAAAAAAGAACCCAAAAAACAAAACAAGAAACCTCACAGATCTGTGACCAATGACAATTTACACTCATGATCCTAACAGAATGAGCACTTCTGTTCTCTAATCCTCCTGCTGCTTGTCTCCAGTCCATTCTCATTCTCTCATTCTCTCTCTCATATTCTCTCTCTCTCTCTCTCTCTCTCTCTCTCTCTCTCTCTCTCTCTCTCTCTCTCTCTCTCTCTCTCTGTCTCTCTCTCTTTTGATTTTTTTGAGACAGTGTTTCTCTGTGTAGCTTTGGAGCCTGTCCTGAAACTCGCTCTGTAGACCAGGCTGGCCTCAAACTCAGAGATCCGCCTGGCTCTGCTGCCCCCCACCCCCACCCCGGTGCTGGGATTAAAGGCATGCACCACCACTGCCTGGCTCCATTCACTCTCTTAACCCTCAGGAATATGTCACTCCCTCTCCTCAAACTAATAGCCATTCTTCTGTCCTCATTCCTTCATTCAACATTGTGTCACTGAAACAGGAGCTAGCAGACAGACAGACCCTGGGCCACCAAAAGGAGACAAAGCTATTTCTCATCCCATAGCACTGTTGGCAATAATAACTGAGGAAATGCACACATGGAAAGAAAGCACTTGATCCCCAGCTTGTCACAAAGCAAACCAACTCTCAAGAAGTGTGCTTCTGCCATCACTTTTACTATAACTAAACCATTGTGAAGTAACTTTTACAAGTTAACACTTAACAAGGACTTATCTTAATGCATTTAATTATATAGCATACTATACATTCTTACATATATTAATGATAAAAATACATATATATGTGGCTACATATGTATGTGAGTACATTATGTGTGTGTGTCCGTTGGGAAAGATTACATTTAATATAAGACTTTAATATTTAGATGAAAAACTTGTTATAATAATTGTATTTTATTGAAAAGGTCTACCTTTCTTAACAATGGACACAAAATCTGTAACCGTCTAAATCATAATGGAAAAAAGTGTAGAAAGCTACTATTGCTCATATTGCTGTACTACACTATTCAAAAACATGGACTGTCCCATATGCCTAATTTTTCACATAATTCAAACAAACAAATGTGTGAGTGCCTTAAAATGCAATGAGCTTCATTATTCTAGCGGGCTGACAGACATTAGAAGCACTTACCCATTGACTGTCAACAGCACCCACTAAGGTGGTGGAGCCAAAGCTCGGTGCTTAGGCAGCCTGGGCTTAAAAAAACTATCCAGTATGTATTTAGATCAGACCTAAAACATACATTTAATTTCATATTTTACTTTCCTATCACAGAATTCCTTTTGTAAAATAACTTGCATCCCAAATATTAGCCTTTGCTCCAAAGATTAATCCCTGGACAGCAGTAACAGAAGATTAAAGACCTTTTTTCAACACAAGTGTTTCTGTGTTTTTCCTCTCTGAGCAGTTTTGACAACAGTTTTTGAAATAATACTTATAATACACTCGTTCCCAGGATCACTACTCTGAAGCATCCAAATAAGACAGTGTGCACACAGTCAGAACAATCCACACATTGTTTTGACAGATTCAGGCCAGCCAGTTGCAAAGCTTCTGAACATGCACACCCCACAGGCCTGTGTACATCTTCAGCTCTAGCAAAGATGCCCTACCCCCCAAGGTCTACGTCTAGATTTTGAAGAAAAAAATAAAAATGAAACTGTCAACTGTGTGACTCAACCTTCTAACAGGATAAAAAGAACAAGTTATTTGTTAAAAAGAAAAGGCCATTTGTTAATATAAACCCTATTAAATATCTGCTTAACAACGTAGGCACCTAAGCAATAAAAGACAATACAACAAAAATCCCAGAGACGGTGGGCATTCCAGATTCATGGATTCCACGCCTGCAAACTCAGGCAGCCTGGGATCAAACACGTTTGAAGAGAATAGCATCTGTCCTGACTGTGCATGGAATTTCCTTGTCCTTACTCTCTCAATGGCTCAGCTCTTCACACAGCCTTTCTGCTGTGAACTGATACTGAGTAAGCCTGAGAGGTCATCAAGTATGCAAAATGGCATTATGTAGGTTATATGCAATAATACCACTGCCACTTTTCCCAAGAGATCCAAGCATCCACTTTGGCATGTGGGACTCTCAGAACCAAAGCCCACATGGGAACAAATGAATTTTAATTACTTGAAGGATCAAACAAAGTATTTAGAAAGCACCTATAGGGCTGTGAGTGGTACAGAATGCCTGTACCACTGAACACAGCTAAAATTGCTTACATGTTCATCTACCACATACATAACGAGGGTGACAAAAAAAAAAAAGGCAGAAATTAGTACTGCTAAAGATGTGGAGAAATTGGAACCCTTGCACCAATGAGATGGCCTCAGGAATAAAAGTGCCTGTGGTGCAAGCCTGGCAACTTTGAGATTAATCCAGAGAACCAACATAAAAGTTGAAGTAGCAAAAAGTCGTCCTCTGACCACCACATACACACCATGGCACATATAACCAGACACCCACACACATATTCACAAGCACATACACCCCTACACACACAATCCACACACCATGCACAAAGTAAGATACAAAGTAGTATCCTTGTGAAGTGTTGGTGGAAAATAAAATGGATGGTACAGCCACAGTGGAGAACACCAGATTCTCCAAAAACAAACAAAACAAACCTCATCCAGCAATTCTACTTCTAAGAATAAACCCAAAAGGGCCAGGTGTGGTGGCGCACCCCTTTAATCCCAGTACTCGGGAGGCAGAGGCAGGCAGATATCTGAGTTTGAGGACAGCCTTATCTACAGAGTGAGTTCCAGGACAGCCAGGGCTACACAGAGAAAGCGCATCTCAAAAAAAAAAAAAAAAAAAAAA